>NC_140095.1:10154887-10767582 GCF_964237585.1 Gallinula chloropus | reverse complement strand
AGTGAAGAGTGGTGATTTACCCAGGAGAAAGTCTAGCACGTTGGTGATGAACATCGATCCCACACCGACACTGCACGGTGCTGGAAATGACATTGGCTCTCCTGACAGGGACAAAACCAGTCCCATTTCCAGTATGTGCCATATGTTGGTACCTTCCTAGACCCTCAGCACTGCTTGTGCTGAGACCAGCAGGATACATGCTGGGGAGAACGGCTTCAAAATGTCCATTTGATCCAAGAAAATGATTCAGTCCATCAAAAGGGCACCTGCTTTTGAACTTGGAGTCTCCCTTATGGTCACCTGCTCCACCATTACTGACTTGTTCAGGGAAGGGGAAGGGGAAGGGGAGGGGGAAGGGGAAGGGAAAGAAAGGAAAGGAAAGGAAAGGGGAAAAGAAATCAGGGATTTTTCCTCTGCTGGAAGCAGTTCATGCATGCCTCACCCTTTTAAACATCTGACGTCTGCAGATAGTGCTGTCCACCCACCTGCTCGAGCATGACGTGGTCACACATTCTTCCCCTGTTTTTTTTAGGACCTTCTGTTTGTTGGCCCAAGCAGCAGCTGCCTTCTCTGCTCTGCAGTCCTGCTCGTCCTTCTGAGTCAGGTCCTGCCGATGCCAGACCGCAGGGCTGTGAGTGAGTCCCTGAGCACCGCTCACAGCTGGCGGGTCAGGAGACCGGTCAAGAAGATTCGGGCTTCAGAAAAGCCCCAGTCCAGCCCCAGCTCTGTGCAGCAGCGAGGGGTGTTAAGAGGCACCACCTTGGGGCTGGCAGCTGATGGCTGCTGGGGAGCAGACGCCTCTCGCTTGGGATTTGCCATATTCCTGCAGCACACAGTGTCGGTCCCGGCCCTGGCTCCACACAGGGATCGGTTGCAGAAGGGCCAGAGGCAGCTGCAAGCCCCTGAGAACAGCCCTGGGTTAAACGGAGGCAGAAACAGGTCCTGGCTTGAGAAGACCTGGGTGTGAAGGCTGTGTCCAGGGGACCTGGGGGCTGGCTGTGCCCGAGGAACGGCAGCTTTCGGCAGCTGTGGATAAGTCATCAAAGCAGGAGCGGGGAGATGACCCAAAAAGTGCAGAGAGACGCATTTGCTCTGCTCAGGGACTGTGGACTTGTGGATCCAGAAGGTTTCTAGCTGCACCAGAAGCCAGCTCTTGCAAGGTGCCAAGCACCAGCCTTCCCACCAGAGCCTGTTAGCTGGCAGCACACGCACTCACACCCCCCCCCACATGCTCACACACGCTCACACACGCTCACACACACATGCACAGAGCTCACACAACCCGTGTGTTGTAACCACAAGCACAATCAACGTATCGAAGGAGATGGAGCTGCCCAACGAGATGAACATTACTGTGAACACGCAGCAGCCTGTAAACTCCTCACGATCCGTCTCCCGCCCTGTGTCTGGCCAACCATCAACCTGCAAATGTATTTAAGCAGAGCAGAGAGTCAGTTCCAAACCACAGCACAGCTCACAAGCTGGATGAAACCCTCCTCTCTCTTTCTTTCTTGCTTTCTTTTAACACCAAGCACAGCTTCTCTGCTCCTCGGAGGTCCAGGTTTAAACCAGCTCGTGCAGATGTCTTTGCTGTCAGCTTCAGAGACCTCCCCCTTCGAATTTGCAGTGCTGGGTCGGGAAGTTTGTCTGTCAAAGCAGATTTCCCCAGGGATCTGGAATGTGAGTTCGCTGCTGAGCAGTTTGTGGTCTCCTTAATAAAGTCACAGGTTAATCACAGGGTTGCTACAGCAGCCCCCCAAAATCTGCAGCTTGTTATTTGGCTGAGAGAGACTGGAAAATGCTGCTGTGCTTTGGGTTACTAAAATGAAGAGTGTGAAGAGGGCAGCCTTCAAGTTGCCCCAGCTTTCAGTGTCTTCGATTTTGGGATCTCCATATCATCCATGTCTGGAAACAGCAAACACATCAGCAGGAAGCACAGAGTCACCAGGTTGGAAAAGACCTTTAAGCTCATCAAGTCCAACCGTTCCTGTCCTGTGCTAAACCAGATCCCTGAGCACCTCATCTAGCCATCTGTTAAACACACCCAGGGGCAGGGACTCAACCCCCTCCCTGGGCAGCCTGTGCCACAGCCCCACAACTCTGCCAGGGAAGAACTTTTCCCTCACATCTAATCGGAACCTGCCCTGGCACAGCTTGAGGCCATTTCCCCTTATCCTAACTCCTGTAACCTGGCTTCCCCTTGTCCTATCTATCCTATCCCATCTCCTTCAGCTAGATCTCCTGTCACAGACTGCTGGAGAGGCTGGCAGAGGGTTTTCCAGCCTCCTGGCACACGCTGGTCCCTCCTGTGGGTGCAGCTCAGGTCTAGCAGGGGAACAAAAGCCATTCAACCCCCAAAATCAGGTGACATTTTTGCCAAGTTATGTCATGGTGCTGGGCGGGTTTGGGCTGCGGCACGTGGTCGTAAAGCAAACCAGCCACCCAGTGCTGGGGGTGGCAGGGGGGCTGTAAAACACTCCCAGTAACTGCAGGCTGCCCAGTGCCTCCTGTGCAGGACTGTCACCTCATTCCCCATGGCCAAGGCTTCTCTGGCTGCTTCAGGAACCTCTGTAGAGTCCTACGTGGGGTTTTTTTTATTAAGAAGGAGCTTTGTGGCTCACAGTCAGCACAGGTAGTGAACTACATCAGGATTAATCCTTAAAAATATTTTTTAAAAAGCAGAAAAGTCAATTTTTTTATAAAATTGTAATTTAATTTAATTTTTTTTTTAACAGAGCAGCCTGGCATGTTTTTGAAAGTTTATTTTGAAATTGAAAGAAGGATGAATGGGGCCTACACTAAAGCAGGGATTGCAGCTAACAGAACGTCTCTGTATGGAATACAACAAGGAAATTATTTCCTCAAGGTGGAAATTTATTGCTCCAAGGTGGAAGGCAGAGTGTTTTAAAGAGGTTTTTAATTAATAAAGGGAAACGTGCCAAGAATGTGTTGCATGTTTGAGCTCTCCGCATTAAATACTGCTAACCTGTTGAGGGCTAATTTAGGCTTCAATTAATAAATTACAATACACACAGAGGTAGAAACAGCCTCCTGCACCTTCAGCAAAATGCATGTGGGCAGCACTATCACATTTTGAAACCAGTTTTCAGCAAGGGGATGTTGTCTCTTGGGATGCTGAGCAGCTCGGGGCACTTGTCCCTTCAGGTCAGGATGCAAAAGCAAGTACCGAATGCCCCTGGAGCTGGAAAGCTGAGGTGTGGCAGGGCTTTGCAGGATATTTATAGCATCCCTGGAACAGGAAAGGACTGTGAGAGACTAAAAAATTTTCCTCTTTGGTATTTTTTTCCCCCAGTAATGCCGTTCTAGGCATTCTCACCCAAAGCTGGGATGTGATTTCCCGGCGGCCCCAGTCCCTTAGGTGTTAAACCCATCAAAACCTGGTGCTGCGTGGCCCAGACTTTCAAAGGCTCTTGGGCTCTTAAACTTCCAGAGTTGTGCTGAGTGGGATTTTTTTTTGTTTTGTTTTTCAAAGCACCTCAACATTTTAAATGTCTCAGGGGGAACCGGTGCCAAACCTGATCCTACGGGTTTTCTTCCCTGCGGTCCCCAGGCGAGGCATCTCCGGGCAGCGGGTTCCACCAGCGCATGGCACGAGGTTCAAACCAACACACACACACTCACCCCACAATTTTAAACACCTCCCCATTTCACCAGGCAGCAATTCCTCCTCTTAGCCAGACCAAACCAGAGCATCTGATCCCCCCACCCCTAAGCCCTTCATTATTTCACGCTCTCCTACGTGTCCTCCCTTCTCCGAGCGGCACGGAATAATTAACATATAAAAGTCTGGTGATAAGTGAACTTTACGATCCAAACTAGAGGAACCAAGGCTCAGAAGTGAACATTATAAGAGCCCTGTGCCCATAAACATCCCACTTCTGGTGGGCTACCCAGCCAATTAATTACACGCAGAAATGCTGGCTGAGCATTCATTGCCCACATAAGCTCCGTGCTGGAAAACAAACCTCCAGAGTTGTCAGGAGAAAACTGAGTAGGAGATGGTGTGCTGGAGAGAAAAATATACACAGAGCAAGAATAGGACGTGACCTATGTTTTATAGGGATTTCCCCCCCCCCCTTTTTTTCTGGGGGGAGTCTGCTGTAGTAAAAAAAATCTTTCCTTTCCTTGGGGAAAAGGAGAAACAGGGGAAAAACCAACAGCCAAGCTGTGGGCTTCTTAAAAAAATAAGGAATGATTAGGTTTTGCCTTTGATTATCAGCTACCCCAAGCATCAGCCCCCCAACTCATGGGTAAAGTAAAGCCTCCCCCCAGTCCTGGGCTGGGGATCCCCCCCTCTGCTGTGACTAACCTAGTGATCCGTGCTTTACCCTCATTCTGATGATGGATTTGATGAGCTTGAGTACGCAGAGGGTCTGGAGACCTTTGGTCTTTCCCTCCAGGTGGGTTCACGTGGTGGTGGAAGATGATGAGGAGGATGGCAACATCCAAGGTGTTGTAGCTGCTCTTCTAGTAGGTGATGCGATCTGCCTAGGGCTTCAGCAAAAGCTTGGAGGTGTAAACAGCGAGGGAGAAGCCATCTGTGACCTGGAGAGAGGAGCAAGCGAGCATGGGCAGCTGCCTGCAGCTGCCAGACCTCAAGCACTGAGCTGGCGCATCCCCCGCTCTCCTATTTAACATCCCCAACAACATCCCTCTGCCCGTGGGGGCCATTTCAAACCCGAGCTGAGCTCACCATGCTGCAGTCATCATCCCAGCTCGCTGCCCAGCATGGGAATGTGCTGCCCACACCCCGATGCACCGTGTGCTCCATCAGCCCGCCGGAGCCCCGCACACACCGCTGCCTGCCCCGCACAGAGCCTGGTCCTTGCAGCCAGAGCTCCAGGAAACCCCCAACGCTTGTGACTGGGTTTCTTGACATTAGCCAGGCCTGGCTATATATTACTGCGATATATAATTAAGGCTCAGAGGTTTGTGTACAGTAGCTGGCTTGTGTGAGACAAGGAAATCGGGGAGTGAGACCAAGAGGGATTTTTTTCGATGTGAAAATTGAGTATTAAAAGGGTGCTTAAAACTATCCCTGCTAAAACCACGAGGGGGGAAAGGGCTGCGGTGGAGAGGACCCAACAATTGCATTTAGAGAATGATAAATTATCAAATAAGTGGAGGGATCTGAGGCTGAAGGGCGTTTCATTCAGCCCTGGGGTGGTGCAGGTGATGGCTCCGGGGAGGACATCAGGCTGGCAGCTGCCCCGAGCAGGCAGGCAGGAGTGGGAGTGAGTGGGAGCTCTTTCTGTTTGCTGTCTTCTCTTTTTGTTGGTTGTTTCCTGTGACCCACCGCAGCCAGACTCAGCTGCAGATCCTGCTCCCGCCCATGTCCTCCCTTCACCCAGGATGAACCCAGACCAGCAGGTCCCACAGCAAAGGTATCACCCGGGGGAGGGAGTAGGTACCCACCGAAAGGGCTTTGCTCCACGTGCAGCAGGGAGCATCTGTAACAGCCTCCAGCAGACACAGGGAGGATCTAGTGCAAGAACTGGAGGTGTTTTGTCCATTCTGGGAAGGGTCTGGATGCTCCATGTGCCACTTCCCTGATGGCTCCAGGCAAGAGCCGAGTGCTCCTTTGCCTCCCTGAGTGACCGTTGGTGCAGGCAGCAGCGTGGAACTTGCTGTTTGACAGCTCATAGGGACACTGCCAGGAGAAGGAACCACACAGGGAAGCACCAGAGCCGAGTCCTAGGTAAGCAGAATTCCTGTGTGAGCGTATCACAAGCAGAGACTGATTATTCCTAACTTGCTGGGAGTTCGGTGCTGAGCGGCTTTGCAGCGCTGAGGTACTGCTGGGCTGAGTCCTGTTCGTACCTCTGCTGTCAGAGTGGTCCCAAAGGATGGTTATCAATATGGTGATAGGTAATTAGATAGATGCATATTAAAAAAATCCATACAGAGAATATAATAAATAATATATAAGAATATATAGTGTAATGTGAAATATAAATATATATAATTTATATATTATATTAAAATATAAATATAGGCACAAATATAAACATAGATATAAATATATTATCCATGCTTCTACCTGGGGGAGGAAATGAGCTGGCAGGATGCTGTGCAGGGACTGGGTCCCATCCCTCCCAGCATCCTGTCTCCACGCTGTGGTGGGAGCATCCAGTGGTGTAATGCTGCCAGAGCATCACACCATCACATCACCCTGGCACTAGTGCCTAACAGCAAAAAATAAAGCCAAGTGCTCTTACAGTGAGGTGTCCATTCAAGCTTTGGGGGTGTGTGTGTATGTGTGGGGGGAGGGTAATCCTCCTTTGTGCACCCACTGCTGGCCTGGGAATGGTGCAGGAGCCCATGCACAGGCCCCTGCTCTCCCTGGGGACCCTGCCCAGGGCTGCAGCATCTCGGCAGGCTGTGTGACAGAGGCCACCAGCAGCTCTGCTTCCATCATCTAGTCCAACCCCCCTGCAGTGAGCAGGAACATCCTCACTAGATCAGGTCGCTCAGAGCCCCATCAAGCCTGATCTTGAATGTCTCCAGAGATGGGGCCTCCATCACCCCACTGGGCAACCTGTGCCAGTGATCCACCACCCTCAGAGTGGAGACTTTTTTCCTGATATCCAACCAAAATCTCCCTTTCTCTAGTTTAAAAATGAAGCAGTGGGGTTTCACTCTGTAACACCCAAACACAATGCCAATCTCAGGCTTCACCACAAAGATCTGCTTCACAACAAATGATGACAACAGGACAGCTCATGTCCGTGGTCACCTCTTGCCTCAGTTCTCTGGAGAAAGGGTTAATTGGCAATTCCTTTGTTGTTAACCTGGGGGGGGGGAGGTCAGAGGAGATGCACACACCTATTGGAAGCTGTGGAAAGCTCGAGGGTTTCTAAACGGTGTTTCGCAGGGTTGAAAAGCTCTCACGATGAGGGAAAGGGACTGGGGACCTGGCAGGCTGTGGGGCTGAGCCGGCAGTGCTGGGGTGGGGGTCTGGGCAAACTCCAAAACTGTGCGTATCCTCAAAAACCAGGGAGGCTGCAGGGATCCCTGACCCAGGGCCAACCCATCATGGGGATATAAATCCCCAGAAAACTCCAGTCCAATGGATCTGCTCTGGTTTTGCTCTGCTGACCCCACCCAGAGCTCCTGGAGGGGCAGATGCAGAGCCAGTGGCCACGGCCCAGCAGCCCAGATGTGTCCCAGGGGATGCTGAAACTCCTCCAGCCCCGTCCTGGAGCCAGGGACATGTCACAGACAACAGGGAAGCATCTGAAAGAAATAACTCTGTCAGTTAGTCCTTCCAGCCTTGTGAAGCAGCTGAGTGAGGACGCACCCTCATTAGCCTTCTAGTGTCCAAACTGCCCCTGATGAGAACAGCTAATTAACAGAAACCCCACCTCCTCTTCAGCCACTCCACCACCATGCGTAGGCTGCCAGCCTGGGCAGTTGGGAGGAGGAGGAGGAAGAGCAGGAGGAATCCCAGCACGGTCAGACAGAGCCGTAACGCACAAACCAAGACAGAGGAGTTTGTTTTCCAACCAACTCCGACAGAGCTGCCTGTGGGACCCCCTCCCCAAAGCCCCACAGCACATCCCATGCCGACGCCGCCCCTTCCAACGTGACTTGTGCGGTTTACTGGACCCGAGCTCCCGCTCTGGGGACAGGAAAGGATTATTGGCTGGCTCTGTTTCGGAGAGGGTCCCACGAAGGTGTGATCTCCAGCCTCCCAGGACCCCAGCAGCGATCCCACTGTGTAACACGCTGCGGGTGTCTTTCCTACTCGGCTCTCTCAGCCTGGAGTTTTTGCTTTTTAATTTCCTGTGGCCACGCAGCGCTATCGGAGGGTCTCCCAGGGATGGTGTTTCCCACATGCCATGGACCTGGTCGGTGCTGGAGGGGGATGTACTGAGTTAAATCAATCTCGACACAGGGAAGTTGCTGCCAGGAGAAGGCTGGTCTGTGATGGATTATCTGAATGCTTCAAGCCACGATCAGCCTTAAAGTGAAAGAACCCAAACAACCCAACACTCCAGGGGAATATTTGACCTGGAGGCTGCTAGCCAGGAGCTGACCCTTGCAGGGAGCAGGGAAAAGTGATTCATTTCCCAGCATGGCACTGTGTGACCTTGCAGGCACATGGGGATCAGGCACCAAACCTTCCCTGTGGAGAAGCTGGCTCTGGGGGTGAAGCCGTGTGTCAGGTGGCTGCTCGATGTGTCACCACAGAATCATTAAGGTTGGAAAAGACCTCCAAGATCATCCAGTCCAACTGTCCCCCCACCACCTGTATTACTCACTAACCCATGTCCCTAAGTACCTCATCCAGCCTTTCCTTGAACACCCTGAGGGATGGGGACTCCACCATCTCCCTGGGCATCCAGTTCCTGGGCAACTCTGTAACGTCACGGAGCAGCACAGCTCTGGTGATGCCATCGCCTGGAAGAGACCCAAACCCTGTGCTCCAGCTACTTTTGTTCAGTGTGGGGCTGGCGATGCTCTTCACAAGGCAAGGCCCCTCAGGCTGAGCTTCCTGGCCCCAATCCAGCACCTGTCATTAAATCCTTGCTGGAAAAATTTCCTGTGAAGTTCCAGCTCGGTCAAGGAGACTGTGCATCCCCTCCCCGTGCCCCTCAGCATCCCACCCTCACCGTAGCAGTGCAGGTAGAGAAGAGCTGGGGAGATGCAGGAGCACAGACCAGGGCTGGGTGGCTGCAAGCTGGCTGGTGTAGCTTTGGGGAACTGCATGAAGGGGGAGGGGGGGGGGGGGGGGGGTGTCGGGGCTTCTCAGCATCACAGGGCTCCCCTGCCTGGCTCTGTGCGAGCTGGAGATGCTGCTGAGACAGGATGGGAGATGGAATTCAATGGGGGTTCTCCACAGGTTCAGGATGTGTTTGAGAAATTATGGGAATCCTGTCAAAAAAAAAAAAAAACAAACCAAAAAAACCCAAAGCAAAAAAACCCACCCCATGATAATAAAAGGGGGTTTTATAAAGAAAGAAAACCCTGGAACTTGCAGGGTGAAGCAAAGCCCAGAGTGCTGTCACATCCTGACTCAGCCAGTCGAACAAAACCAAGGGCAGCATGAGCAGCGCCGGGCCAGACCTCTTCATGGCATCAGCAGAGCCAGGATTTCACTTGTGAGACCGCCCCTGAAGGCTGCAAAAGAAAGCAGAAGCTGTATATTCACTCTTTTTATCTTATTACTATTAGCATTGCAGAGCAGCACTCCTGAAAGGCACTCGCAGGTCTGTGGGACACCCCAGAACTTAACAAGAAATGGCAGCTAGAAAAGTGCTGACCCAGAAACAACGAGCATCCAAAAGCTGCCCCCCTCTTCTCTGAGGGGTTTTGCCCCTTTGCTGGTCAGGGATCCTCCAGCCACGGCGCTGCTCGGCTCCATTCCATAGCTGGACACTGAGCTACATTAGCTGGTCGGGGATTTTTTTCCCCTTGGAGTATGTAAATAAATATCAATATTCTAAACCAAAGACCTCCCAGTAACTAAATGTTATTTATCTTAAATCTGTCTTAAAACTAAACAGCTTTGTCACATATGTACCATAATAAAGCAACAAATTACAAAGGAGGAATTTGATTTTATTGGTTTTATTCAAAGTCCAGGCATTATTTATCAGCTTCTAACAGCAGAGTTTTCACAGTTCATTAGAGATGCTGTCAAAACTTCGGGGGTGGGGGGGGTGGGGAGGGGGAAGCTTGTTCCACTTCCCCACCACTGACAAGAGACATCACAGCCCAGTTGGCTGTTGTAGTTTTACTCACTCCCCACAACAGTGACCGTTTTCAAACCGCATTGGGGAAATCCACCTCTTCCCTGGGGAAAGGCACTTGGAAGCAAAGAACATGTGAGCACATAGTCCAAGTTTGGGTCTTTTTAGGGATTAACTCGATTTCCCAAGTAGGTTACTGACAATAAACCCCAACATCACGCTTCCTGCGACCAATTAGCACCCGACAGCGCGCTGGCTGAGGATTAACATAAAATACCTTCCTTATTTTCCCTGACACAAATTCTTGTGAGGCAGCCGGTGGCATTTTCCATCCCAAATATCTGAGAGACCACACACCTCTGATACACCCGAGACAGATTTTGGCTCCCTCTCCCTTCTGGGTAGCCGGTAGCTGTGCCGCCGGTGTCATTCGAGCAATGCGCCCAGGCATTTCGGAGGTGTCAATCTCCCAGGAGCTCTGCACCCAGAGCTGCTGGCAGGGCATGACGGTGCACGCTGGGGACACTCTGCAGCAGGGATTGCAGAGCGAGAGGCCCTCCTGCAAGCCTCAAGCAGGCTGAAAGCTCCCTGCCGGCAGTGGAAATCTGTCTCGGTGAGGATCAGAGGATAAAAAAAAAACCACACAAAGACTTTGAAACCAGGGGAAGAAATTATTCTTCAAGCTCGTCAGTGGGATCTGCAGCTCTTGGAACGATGCTGGCAATGAGTAATTATAGCTACAATGGGGGAAAAAAAAAGGGTGAGCATAGCTGCAGCCGAGCCCGGCTTAGCGAGAATCCTGCTAATGCCGCTTCCTTCACCACCGGCAGCTCGGGATGGTGCTCGGGGTGTCCAGCCAAGCTACACCCCTCCCAAAACCAGCAGGTATGGGAGGGTTACAGCACAAATAACGGCTCCATCCTGCAAGGTGCTGAGCACTGACCCAGCCAAGCACTTAAGCTCACGATTTGTTCAATGCTGTGAGTGCTGGGAGCTCGCTGAGAGTTCATTGTATTTGCTGGACCAGGGGTGAGGTTTTCAGCATCTGCAGCATCCAGCCCTGCATGTGAGATGGGGAACGCCGACGTGGTGGGCTCCTGCTTCACTCCAGCTTGAGTTTCTGGAAAAGGACTGTTCAAAACTTGATTATTACTGGTTTATCTGCTACACCCTGATGCAGAGCCAGCGATGGTGAAGGACAAGCACAGCATCCGAAGGGGTCTCCCTGCCCAAGGTCCTAAAGGCCAACAGAACAAAGCCACTCTTTTTTACAGAGTATCTTCTCCGAGGGGGTTTGTGAGATCAGGGTTACAGGGAATGAAGGGCACTGTTTAAAGACATCAGCAGACACTTTATTTAAGTGTAAGTCTTGGTTACACCGAGGCAGCAGCTTTGTCAATAAACTGAGCCAGCTTCACATCTCTCTTGGTCAGTCCACCGCAGTCGTGGGATATCAGAGTTATCTGAACCTGTCAGGAAGGGGAAGAGAGGGGTTACAAAGCCAGTTTGGTCTCTGCCAAGTAGGCTGAGCAACAATTCATCAGGAACCCTATGTCTCTGTAGTGAACTGGTCTCCATGCTTGAGCTGGATTCTCAACACTCACGTAAAGCAGGAGACGTGGTAGGTGAGGAGGCTTAACAGAGCCTGAAGTCTAACCCAAGCGAGCCCCTCTGCAGAATCAAACAGGCTTTGCAGGCTTGGAATTCATCCAAGAGGAGGTGTCTGATTAAATAACTCATTCTTTACATTTAAACTCCCCGGATCGGTTTCACCCAGAACCTGGGCCAGTGACCAAGCTGCCAACAGCCGAGCTGGGGGCTCAGGAGGTTTGGTAAAAACCAGCACCCTGAAGGTGAAAAAATTGTTAAGCTTGTTGCAGATTAATTTGAAAAAGAAAAACAAACTGAGTGGTGCGTTTTGCTATGACGCAGCTGCCTGCTCGGGTTTGTTTAGACTAAGCCAGATGACAAGTTGGGCGTTACTTCATCTCGTGTTTGACTGAGGTTTCGGGAAGATTGAAGAGGAGAAAAAAAAAAACCAACAACCCAGGTAATTTTCTGAATATTCTGGAAAGCCAAGAAAATCAGGAGGAGTAGGTGATCAGCACTTTGGCTGGTGATCATCTAATGTCCTCTTAAAAGCCCCCTAAAGGGCTGATGAGGAGGAACCTGTGCTGGGGTGGATGCCTCTCCTGGGGGCGAGGTGGGGTGGTGGTTCCCAGCCTCAGGCTCCTTGTCCACACTTCCTTTCTGTGTATTTTTAGCAGGACTGCCATATATTCACAAACAACCTGATACAATGTAAGGAGAGGCATTAGAAAATAAAAATAAAGGCAGAGCAGCAATTTCCCCCTTCACACAGCACCTTTCATTCGAGGGTGGCAGTACACCTTGTAACCCTTGTAAATATGAGGCCACCATCAGCTAGGCAATATTTTAAACAAATTTTATAAGCTGCAAAATTGAGACATAGGAGCCTACAATTTTTAAAAAATCAAACCTAAACCAAGACTCCAGGTTCCCATTTAGGTACCTACACATCCACGGTCTGCTACCCTACACCACTGGGCTCCCGGCTTGTTGCACACAGAGGAATGAAAGTTGGTGAGTGCTGAGTAGTTTGAAAACAGTCATTTATTCAGGTTGGCCAAATGAAGAGTTTAAAGGCTTCTGTTTTATTTTTAGAGAGGTGAAGTGACAGCTCTAAAGCTCCAAACCATGCAGCTACTAACAGACAATTGCAAAGAGCTTGATACCTGGGGCCATACCCCACTGCAAAGACCTTGATCACAGAATCATAGAATGACATGGGTTGGAAGGGACCCCAAGGATCACAGAGCTCCGACCTCCCTGACAAAGGGAGGGCCACCAACCTCCAGGCCTGGAGCTACACAAGGCTGCCCAGGGCCCCATCCAACCTGGCCTTGAACACCCCCAGGGACGGGGCACCCACCCCCTCTCTGGGCAGCCTGTTCCAGCCCCTCACCACTCTCTCGGTAAAGAACTTCCCCCTAATATCTCATCTAACCCTTCCCTCCTTCAGCTTTAATCCATTCCCCCTTGTCCTGCCATTGATGCGTCTTTAAAATCCCAAACCTCTTTACAGAGGCACAACCTGTTCCCATTCCCCCACCTCTTCCTCACATACAAGCTACAAAAGGAGGCTGAGAAGATGGGCCTGTGGTTTGGTCTCTGTAACTTGCCGTGCCTGTACCCAGGGGCTGGTGAAGACGTTACCTTGCTGTACACGTTAAACCATTCTGGGTGGTGATTCATCTTCTCTGCCTGCAGAGCAACGCGCGTCATGAAGCCGAAAGCCTGAGGAGAGAAAGATCAATGAGGAAAATACACTCCTCCACCTGCCAGGACTGGGGGTGGATCTGTGAGGTTCACTCCACAGTCTAAAAAAACCTCCTAACACCTCCTAGAGATGCTCCAGATCCCTGCACCTCAGAGTTGTGTATGTGTTAAAAGAGCTATTCACCTTCGCATGCCGCTGATGTGTCTTCTCAGAGTGTTGAAACCATCCCCTACATCACCCTGCTCAATGTTGCTCACTCCAGGATTCAAAGCCATGGCACAAAGCAATGGTTTTTACCTTTGGCATCCAACAAGGATCTTAAACATCCATCTAAAGCCCCTCATCCCTTACTGCACCTCAGAAACGTTCTTCATTAAGCATCACGCCACAGTTTTCCTGTACTGGACAGACACCACGCCCAGAAATGCCCCCCTTCTCAGAACTGTTTTGCTGTTTATCTTACTGGGGGGAAAAGGCAGCAGGTGGGTTTGCCCCTCTGCTTTATGAGAAAATATTTTCCCTTAAAACGAGTCAAAATAGGTTTCCCAATCCCCTGCCCCTACGTTCTGCACGGCACGCTCCCCCAGGATGCAGTTTTTATCACAGGCTCAAGAAGAAAATAATAGCAGGTCCTTGCCAAAATACTTAGGAGCAAATCACTGCATTATAAAGAAAATTAGAATGTCCATGTAAATCAAGAATGCAATTACACAGTGGGGCCCAAAGGGCTTCGGTGCGTGAGCAGGACGCCTCTAAGTCAGCGAGCTTTGTTCATACCGAGCTCCATCCATCGGGGTTCAGGACCTGAATTAACATGCATAGCTAAAGTAACATCCACGTTATAGTCTGGTTTATATTATAATACAAAAAGCTCAACAAAACCCTACCTGATTTAGGTAGATTTTTAGTGCTAATTTATGGAAGAGAATGTATATAGCCCACAAACCGCCGAGCGACGGCCGTTTCAACCAAACATGTGGTCAATGAATAACATATAATGGTTGATAATAGTTTCAAGTCTTTTTTCCTCTCACAAATTACAAAAACCTTTAAGGGGAAAAGAAAAAAAAAAAGAGAAAGAATCGGTGCCTGGATGAAGTATGACTTTGTTAGTCGCTTTGCCAGTCAAATGAATGCAAACGTTATAATCAGAGACAATCATCCCAATGAGGTTTGTCATTTGGAAATCACCAAACTGTCAGCAATTAAAAAGCTTTTTTTTTCTTTGACCCAAGAGCATTCCAAAATTTGGGGGAAAATCTGACTTCCCTTGAAGCTCTTGCTCGGTTTAGTTTTACTCAAGAGTGTGCAATTACGTTGGAAACCTTGCAAATGTCTCAGGAGCACGGGCTGAAAGCTGCAAGTTCTGCATTCAGTGTTAGCAAGGACTTGGAGAAGTCCCACAGAACTAACAGTTCTGAAAGGTATTTGGTTGAAATGTTTTAGGAATGTCCATGGAGTTTATAGGAATGCTGTTCCCTACACAGCGATCCACGCACAGAAATGACTCAAGGTTAAACCAGTGATGCATCCACAGCCAGGCTGCTGCTGTACCGACCAACAGCAAAGGGAAAAAGTACATTATGCTTATGCAGACCCTACCTGTGTCTGTCTGCCCATCAGAGGAACTCACCCCACGTGTGCATGTACGCAGGTTACACTGTGCAGGCACGAGTCACTGATTGCACAACAATCATCGCTCCAGTGGTGGTGGAGCCAACTATGGAGGCAAACAAGTTTACTAAATTCATCTGCTCTGCAGAGCTTCACACTTTGTGACACCAAATCCTCTCCCACCACTGGGTCACACCAAATCTTCTCTCAACAGCGGGTCACAATGCCAACCCACTGTCTCTTCCCCCATGACACTGAAAAGCCTTAACACTGTGTATCTTCCCAAAGAGTGCTCAACTTGGGGCTGTCTGAAAGAGGAAAAGGAATGAAATCACAGAATCTTTAAGGTTGGAAAGGACCACTACGATCAAGTCCAACCGTGTGTCCAACATCCCCGTGCCCACTAACCCACGTCCTGGAGTGCTGCGTCTACAAGTTGTTTGAGCCCCTCCAGGGATGAGGATTCCATCACCTCTCTGGGCAGCTTGGTGCAGAAGACCCTCCCCAGGACAGGTCCTGCTCCTCAATTGCTCCAGCTGACCACGACTATCCCAGCCAGGGCAATCTGATGTTGCAGTGAAGGATGACAGCACGCTCGCCTGCCAGATGTGCCCACCTTCCCGCACGCCCCGCTCAGCTCACAGACATGCTCCCTCACTGCACATTACCCAAAGCAACTCACTTCTTGCACTGTAGTTTATTTTAATGACATGCAAATAGTATCTCCTGGTTTATTTTAATTATACACAAAAAAAGTATCTCCCACCAAGAAAATGAGCTACAGTTCTACCAAGCAATTTCACCAGCGCAATCTCCATTAAGGTCCTAAATACTTCCTTTGTTAATTAAATGAATTGGAATGCTATTGTTTATGAATCACCTTTATATTTGTAGAGCCGTAACCTTTCTTCAGGAAAATACAATTGGCTCTGGAAGGAAAAGATCTTTAGGTTTGATTAGATATGAAAACACTATTACAGAAAATCAGTTTGGACATTTCTTCACGTCTTGAAACTTGATCGGTAATTTGGTCTAATTGGTGATCAAGGAAACTATCTTGTGATCAATTAAAGTAATTACCACATTCCGGCAACACAACCAACCTTAATTTGAGCAGGAGCCTGCACTTCTTCAACTTTAATTAAAAATAATGAAAATTATTAAGCAGTCTGCGGCGCAAGATCATTGTCAAGACCGCATTGGTGGGCAGAACTTATCAGACCATCACACTTTTCTTGATGAAAGTGGGACAAGTACTTTACTCATGACAGTAAAACCCAACTGCATCTGGACTTTCAACCGAGTTCTGCAGCCCCCTGACCCCCATCTTTAGATTCTTCCACGGAAACAAAAAGAGGAGAAAGAAAGGATTTGTGCATTTGCTAGAAGCCATGAGGGGTTAAAAGAGGCTTTGATGTATTGAATATTACAAAGTATTCTGATATTTCAGTATCAGGCCCATCTGGCAGACGTTTCCAACCTCATCCTTTCAGGACATTTGGGCTGAAGCAACATCCAAATGTGCAGGTTACTCTAAAGAAGGACATCTCACCACCCATGTCAGGGCAGAGTCCCAGTAATGAACCACAAACAGCACTAGAAGAAGAAATGAGTGAAGCACAAGGAGATGCCCTGGGTGTGCCAGGACGTCTCTTCCCTTCATGATTGTTAAGATGGTGAAAAAGGAGCTAAAAAATTAACAATGGTTCAGTCATCACCTCTAAAATGGTTTAGTGTGTCTCCATGAGATAAAAATCAGGGCAGAAAAACAAACTCACCTAATAAAGTGTGAAAACAACCCCAAACACAACAAAAACCCCACTTCCAAAAAGTCAGTTCTCACGTTAAGTTTTGGGACTGGCCAAACCACTTCTGAAAGCGACAAAACATGCTTAAGTGTGACAAAAATAAGACTTAAATGTGACTTTTGTTGCCTGAGAATGGGAAAAGCAGGGCCAGGCTGTCAGGAGTGGGAGGAAAGATGAAATTCCATCTGCCCCTCTGCACCGCACAGCGCTGCATGGCTCGGGGAGCACCGCGGCATCCCGGAGCTAATGGGCTATTATTCTTCCTTTCACACTTCTTAAGCTGAGGAATCAATTCATCTTAATACTTTTTAAACAGGCTGCTTTCGCACAATGCTTGCCAACATTATCTTGATGAGTTCTACATCAAAGGAACACAGGTCGATATGTCGTGCTAATACATCACCCACCCGCGAGTCCCCAGTGATGGATTGCCTCAGTGCATCTCCAGAACAAAGCAGCTGACAGTACTTCACTCAAAAGCAGAGATATTCAAGCAAAACCAGCTGAAAGGCTCCACAATATAACCAGACAAGCTTCTTATTTATTTGTTTTTAAAATGTGTATGCTACAAGAGTGTACCCAGGGT
The DNA here is from genome assembly GCF_964237585.1 of Gallinula chloropus. Classification (NCBI taxonomy): domain Eukaryota; kingdom Metazoa; phylum Chordata; class Aves; order Gruiformes; family Rallidae; genus Gallinula; species Gallinula chloropus. Next base: position 10,750,557 of record NC_140095.1, on the reverse strand, counting down.
TTTTTTTAATGCCCTTGGACACTCAGCCAAGGAAACCATATGCTAATCATGAGTACATTAAGGTTTCTGCCTCCCATCTGTCATTATAACGTTGGAGGTAGCATTAACCTTGACCTTCTGCAGAGTGAGGGCTACCTGTCTTCCCTTCCCCACCCACCTGGGCTGTACTGGTATCCTTTATCAGTGGGAAATGAACAAATAAAACAAGTTATAGTGACATGTCACACAAGGCAAGAGATGCCTGTGTCTCACACATTTGCTCTCCATCCATCCGAGTGAAAAATACCTGGCATGCCACATGTCTTCCCCTTGGCAGTCACAGCAATGTGTGACACAACAGCAATAACCTCACATCATTAGGGCTCGCTTCCAAACTGTGGAAGCTTCCACATACCCATCTGATGCTACTACCTAAGAGAGAGCCACGGGCCAGCAGATAAAAGGAATGAGCTCTTTAATGTCCAGATATCATAGAATCATAGAATGGTCTGGGTTGGAAGGGACCCCAAGGATCACAGAGTATATTTAAAGTTATGTTTAGCTAGTCATGAGGGTTTGACTTAATCTCACAGTGTTTTCTGTCGGGCTCTCAAGACAAACCCAGGGCTTGTTTTATTTTGATTCTATTTGCTCTGCTAAGAAAGACTTTTACCTTACAAATATGAAAAAAAAACCCATCTCACAAGGCCACACTCCTCACCTGTAAGTGACCACGTGGCTAAAGACACAAAAAGAGGGCCCCAACTCATCCTGAGGAAGACAGGTACTCAAAACCACATGCTCACTTTGGGATTCTGCCCTGTTGGCACCATCATCCTGCTCGACCCATCTCTGGGGACACCGGATCCATGTGACATTAGGTGTTTTCCTCTTTTCTTCTTTTTTCTTGTCCTTGTCTGGATTCATCCATGAGACAAAACAAAGGAACTCCTTCCTGTTGCTCTTCCCCTATGTTAATACCACTTCAAGAACAACAGGACAGTCTTTGAGGACAGAAGTAAACCACGGCCCAAGAGAAAGCTGGACAAGAGTTTCCCTACTCCCTCCATCCCACCCCATCCATGTACAGGCAGCCATCAGGGTCTGAAGGTGACCACAACCCAACAAACCACCGGTAGGTAATTTTTACCCCTCCTCTTTAATAGCATGAGCAGCAAAGTAGTGTGAAATCAGCCAACCTTCCCCGTCCCCAAGCACTGCTCAGGGTTGGGGGGATCTCTGAAAGACACTAATAAAGGGAAAGGTGGAAGAAGAATACTGTGGATACACTGGTGTCTACTGAGGTGTGATTTCTGTCTTCATAACAAGACACAAAACTAAAAAGAAGCCCCCAAAAGTGCAATTCCCCACTTTATTTTCCATGCTTTTTAAAATCCCGAGCCGTCTGCTTGCAGCCCCCACACTTATCTGCCCACATCACTCACACAGAAGTGAAATGCTCTCTAAAAAAACCAAGTTACCCATTTTTATTCCCCTTCTAGCTGTAAACACTCCTCTTCTCCGTGTCAGATCTGCAGCGGCTTGTGTGAAAACCTTTACACCATGTTCTCCAAAGAACGCTGTTTCTCTCTCCCAACACTTGTTTACAATTATGTCCGTGAAGAAACCAGCTCTCCAGCTCTATATCAAACATTTTTGACAGCAAAAGCACAAACACTGATCTATTCTAAGTAGTTTGCCACTCCATGTAATCTTGGAAAAGGCATTCTTGCCTTTGATTCTAAAAATGTTTATACTTCATACATTATGCAAATAGTTTTTATATATTAAGAAATAATGCAAGCAAAGCTCAAGTTAAATTAAATTCTTCAACAATAACCTTGCCAAAGCACTGATTTTCCTATAAAAAAAATTATTCCAATTTGTTGATCTTACATTGGATGAAACATACTGTAACAATCTTCATAATTTATGTCCTGTTGGGACACTATGATTTAAAGTAACATAATACAGACCAGCATCACTGCTAATCTAAACCACCTGACCAGATAAACAACAGTTTCCCCTTCCCTCTTCATCGAGGGTATTTCTGTTTATTGTCATATGATTTACCAATTTGAAGAACATGAAGAATAAATGGAGGGAAAGAGAAGTGGAGCTGGGAGCCACGGCCTTTCCTCAACGGGGACGTTTCTCACACGGGTACCAGTACAATGTCAAGAGCTGTAGGAGATGACAGAAGGCCGTTTCAGGAATGCTGTCCCAGGGAAAACCCCAAGCTCCTCCCAAGTTTGTGCTCGCACAGCACAGTCTAGACCTGGTACAGCACTGGATGCGGCATGGTCCTGAGGATGCTCAAAGCGTGGCTCTCTCCAAAAGAGGTCTGTGTCAAAGGCTTCATCTTCCAAGCTTGGTGGTGATGTAAGCTATGACATCACTTTGTCATAAGGCAGGTGCATGAGTAATTTGCCCCACCTGAGGTTCAACTGAGAAGCAAACACAAATTCTCTGCTCAGGCCAAGGGACATGCATCAGTGCAAGAAAAGGGATCGAGATGGAGAGCACCAACCCTCTCTCAAGCCTTCTCCTTGCTTTGCTTCCCTCTCCCCCTCACGCTCGCTAGGCACATGAAATCAGCACGACAACCCTCAGCCTCATCTTTTCTAAGCCTGTTTACACCAGGATTTTCACAGCTGCTGAGTTTCACCTTATTTTTCTCTTACTGGTGCTAATGCGACACGAAACGTTCCATCTATTCCACCTTCTTCCTCGGCACATCTTGACTTTTCCAGCAGCCTCGGGTGCTGAGGATCATTTTTCCTACTCTCCTTTTTATTACAGTAAGTGATTGCACCTGGATTTCCCCAACAGAAAGCAGATAATATTCTGGGTGATTCAATGAACAGACTTCATGCCAAAATTAATCACCTATTCCACCAAAAAGATTTATAGACTCGATGGAGTAGAAGTGAGAGAACATGGGGATGTCTTAAGGCAGCATAAAAACCTCTTTCTGGGAGGGATAAAAGTTTCAAACCTACACTCCACCAGCTCAGCACGGTCGTATTACAAGACACATTCATTTGCTTATAGATAAAAATAATTACAGCTGCCCAAGAAGATTACTGAGATACAAACAGACATCCTAAATCCCAACCAAACCCAGAACAAGGTACCGTAGTGTTTGTGATATATCACTTCATACAGAAATAGTTAAAATAAATGCTTCCCCCCACCCATAGTTCCAGTTCCTCAGCACTCTAGGTAAGGACAGACTCATAAATATTACTTTATTTATTAAAGAAGCATAGATGTCTAAATGATTTTTGAGGAAAAGAAGGAAAAACACTGAACTAGAACACAGAAAAGAAATCCTCCAGCCATGCAGCCAGCTCAAAGCTCTCTGCCTCCCAAGCCATTCTTGTGTGCTTTGTGCTCAAAAACGGAATATAAAGGTTGTGCTTAGGAGGTTTACACCAAATAAAACAGCTATTTCAAGAAACATGACTTTTTAAAATGAGCTTTTTGCAGCCTACGCACAAACATGAAATAATACAGCCAAGCCCCCATTAAGTGAGCACCTGCTAAAGCAATCAGTCACTTAGAATAATAAACGCTCTTGGCTGGGCAACTGAAGGAACAATGATAATTTTACTTGTTAAAGCAAATGTTTGGCCCAGCAAATCAAACCCCAGGCTGTACTGTAATAAAGCCATCACAGGAACCACTGTAAAAATAAACTAGTAACAAGGTGCAGTTACTCCCTGGTTCCAAGCACCTGAACCCTCTGCTGAGGTACTCAGCTCACCGACGCGCTTCGTGCTGCACAAGGATGCTGCTGCTCGGGCAATGAACCATCTTGGATCACCCATGACATGAAGTGACTGAATACAGAGTTAATTCAGGTCAACACTCCACTTCAAAAAGGTGCCCAGCTCCTCCAACTTTGGTACAGAGCTTGGGTACAGTGTGGAAGAACAGAGAGGTTCATTACCCCACCGCACCGTGTTTTGGATGGAGCAGAAGAACAAAACACTACCATTGTCCCCAATCTTTCTTTTTACTCATATATGAAGGAATGAGTTCATACTGCAGACATGAAAGGGAAGTTCACATGCCATCCGTGCTGTTGATAACGCAGGGAGCGCTCAGACAAAATTCTCCTCAGTCTTCTGGCCAAGATTACTCATACTACCAGTTTAATATCCAAGATCATCTCTGCTGAGTGTCCAAGGGCAATCATCCTGCCTCTGATAATCCTGTAAGCCTCTGTCATTTATGATCCTAAGAAAACATCAAAAGAGTGATAAGAAAAGCATTGCTTTGTGATGGATTAAGAGAAGAAGGGGCTGGTCTCATCTTCCACTATCCTCCTACCTGCTACACCGCCAGCTTTTCTGTTTTGGTTTCTTAAAGACAAGATCTACAATGCAAACACATGACACAGAACTCACAATGGATGTTGTGAAGGGTTTGGAGAGGTCTCATCACCTGCTTGGCCAAGCCAGAAGCTAAAAAGACCCGAAGCTGTGAAATAAGGGAAACTAAGGAACGTTTACTATAGATCCAGCCAGGGAATTGTTTCACTCAACCAAGCTGCTGAAAGCGTCCCTACTGTACTGTCAGAATGGGTCTTCATGTTTGGATGCCTCTTGTAGAAGAGAGTATGTGGTACATGGGGGCAATAAACTCAGCAGGAGACTTACCTAGGCCAGCACTGGCCAGCTTTTAACTTATATTGCACTACAAAATGTAAATATTATTTTGCAGACAGATATTTCAACCCCAAAAGTGACAGAACCTTTGAAAAAAAAAAAAAAAAAAGAGTAGGAGAGCACACACCTTCTCAGACAACATGTTTCTCTTTGGGGCATCCTTCAGCCTCTGAGCAGCTGGGTACCTGCCTTGGTTTGCCCTGTCTGCTGTTCCCTACATGACCTGTAGGTCAGCTAGACCTGTGCTTCATCTCGTGCCTCTGGGGTTTGGAGGAACGGCTGGAGCACGTCACAGAGAAAGGCAGCTGCTGCAAAGGACGTTATTAAGAAGGAGGTTCATTTAACTGCCAACAATTTAGAGAGACAACCTCCACTTGACATTCTCAATGGTCTTCTGACCCCTCCGTGCGCTCCAAGCATGTGCCTGGAAGTGGCAGAGTACATCTGATGTGCAGCATGCTGAGGGGTTCCATGTTCCTTCTGTTGGTTGGTGTTTTACACAAGGGTTCCTCTGGGCAACCCACACCACTGGTACATCTGTACATCTGGAAACGGAGGGGAGACAAATACTAACGCTGAGTCCTCCAGTGACTATCAACTTTCTTTTAGCATTCAGATGAGCATGCCACACAGAGAAACCCTCTGAACACCTCTGTCTTTTTATCAGATCGGGCATTACAAGGCACGTGCACAAACACTCACTGTGGGTTTGTAGCACTAACAGGATTTTTCCTTGCCACAAGCACCCACTGTATCATAGAATAACGATGCTCCCAACTAGGGACACCTTGCTCACACACAGACACAGATTTAACCACCTGCCATTATACTCAAGGATGAAAAAGAAACCACACTAGATCATGAAATTGGGACATTCCCTTCCAATCCTAGGAATAAACCCCATTTTCCTGTGGAGCACCCTTAGCACTACCTGAACCCGGTGGTGTGGTGCTGACTCAGCACGGGGCTCCCCACTCACCAGCATGTTCCCCACCAAACCCCCTCTGAACCATCGCAGCCAGCTTCACATTTGTCCAAAGCAACTTCTCATCTCATCCTAACAAAACTGAAAGGAATCAAAGAATCACAAGGTTGGAAAAGACCTTTAAGATCATCAAGTCCAACCGTTCCTGTCCTATGCTAAACCATACCCCTGAGCACCTCATCTTTTTTACAGACATCCAGGGTCAGTGACTCAACCACCTCCCTGGGCAACCTGTTCCAGAAAGGAAGAAAAAGTGCAAGGGGAAGAGGAAGAAGGAAGTTGAGGGCCACGAAGGTGATTAGAAGGCTGGAACACCTCCCGTATGAACAGAGGCTGGGGGAGCTGGGCTGGTTCAGCATGGAGAAGAGAAGGCTGCAGGAGGACCTCATTGCAGCCTTCCAGTGCCTGAAGGGAGCAAAGAAACAGGGGGGGAATCAACTTTTTAAAAGGCTAGACAATGGCAGGACAAGGGGGAATGGATTAAAACTAAAGGAAGGAAGGTTTAAATTGGATATTAGGGGGAAGTTTTTTACAGAGAGAGTGGTGAGGCGCTGGAACAGGCTGCCCAGAGAGGGGGTGGATGCCCCATCCCTGGGGGTGTTCAAGGCCAGGTTGGATAGGGCCCTGGGCAACCTTGTGTAGCTCCAGGCCTGGAGGTTGGTGTCCCGGCCTGTGGCAGGGGGTTGGAGCTCTGTGATCCTTGGGGTCCCTTCCAACCCGTGCCATTTTATGATTCTATGCTTCTATGAAGTTCTCCTCAAAAAAGCACCCCCAAAACCTGACATGAAGCGGGTTTGCAGCTTTACAAAAGAGGGGTAGGAAAAAAAACACACCCCTACCCTCGCCTCACCCCGATAAACCACGGCTCCCCCCCCCAGCCCCAGCCAGTGGCTTCCCAGAGCAGATGTAACATTTTAGCCAAAACGTGATTGTTTGTGAAAGAAACAATTCTGATCAAAACCCGAAATTGCAGCCAGCAGAAGCGCTGCACTTCGTCACGTTAATCCGCCCTGACGGGGAGCGGCGAGCAGAGATTCCTACTGCGAGAGGAGCAGATGCGAAAGGTCAGCGCTGGCCCGCGACTTCAAACCCCTTAACGTGTAAAACAGTGTGCATTAAAGCCTGAGACGGCTCAGGGCCGGATTAACGGACGTCCGCTAAGTGGGTTTGATGTGCTCTCGCTGAGTAATGGTTAATTTTTAAATAGGGGAGTTGTAGTTTTGGTTTTTTTTTTTTTTGGGGGGTGGTTATTCTGCCAGCCAGCGCCCGTTTTTTAAGTACAATTGCAGGGGATGATGTCCCAAAGTGTCTGTCTCCTTTGTGGGAGTACAGGAAAGTGAGAGCTGCTGGTGGAAAAGGCGATTTATGGTTTAAAAACGTAGCGGGGTGTTAGTCCAAAAGCAAAAGGATGCCAAAGGTTAAGCAACCAAGACACAGGGATGTGCTGTTTGCATTTAATCAGCATCTTCCCAGCACCCCCTCCCTGTAAGGATAAATTGTAATGCGTGAAGAGCTGCCAGGCACCAGGGCTCCTGAACTGAAAAGGGGAAAGAAAAATACCCTGAGTGACCATCTTCTTAGGGAAAGGCAACTCGTGTTCCTCACTTGCAAAACTCACGTTTCTCCCAAATTAAGGTGTCCAAATGAATTAAAACCCCTTGAATTTTTCATTCATTTTCCAAAGCTGGTTTAGTCTAGGAAAGAGCCCACACTGTACTTAAGATCAAGCTGGCCAGGTTGTGTTTGCTCGTATGGCAGCGCTGCCTGCGTGGCCGACACCGTTGTTTGTTCTGTTTAATTCACATACAGTTGTGCTGCTGAAAAGAGAGGAGAAACCTTTCTTCTTCTCCAAATCTACGAGACAGCTGGTGAAATCCAAAAGGCATTCTGACAAATAATTTCTTCTGCACTCTCAGATCAATGCCTGCAACAAGCACAAGGCAAAAGCTATAATAATTTTTACTTGCGTGATAATAAATCCATCTTTTAAGGAAAGCATTCGCACTAGAGCCAACTGGAGAGCAGCCCGAGGTTCAGCTGGGCAGATTTCAGCAGCAGCCTGCTTAAATGGGGATATGATGGGTCTACTTGGTGGGGCAAACTCAGCAATTAGGAACACCATCACCTCAATAATTATAAACTATAAAAGAATAGCTTATTCCAAAAAGGGAAACATGACTTAGCTCCTCAAGAAAATGAGCATCCCTAATTATGGTTAAGTCATAAGAAAAATCAAACTGATGCTACTTCTGTGACAGCTGGGATGGGACATCTTGCATGATGACAGAGAGGAAGGACACGTGCCTGCTCCAAGACTTCAATGTAAAGAGGATGAATTTCATTTAAATATGATTAATGTCATGACATTTTAAAAAAACCTGCCAGGATGATGTTGTAATGGTGACCCCGGTACCACAGTTTGCCCCAAGCAGGTGAGACATGAGGGCACTGGGATCTGCGTAGACCCTGGGCAAAGAGGAGAGGAGATACCCCACAGCACAAAGAGGAGCAATCACTGCTCATCACCTGCCTGACTTGTAGCAGGCATGTATTTCTCATACGCATCACAGCCGGGAAGCTGCAACGAAGTGACCGAAGGACAAGATGATGGTTCCCAGACATGTAAGGAAAGGTGAATTGTGAAGGACTGTAGAAGACCTAGGAGGCTGCTGATGCCCTAAGGAAGCTCTATTTAAGACCGAAAAATGCTGCCAAGTGCAAAACACTGGTCTGAAAATACCCTGGAGCATCTGAAAATACTCCAGAGCACTGGACGGTTTTACCTATGGTTCATATGCCACCAGCCTTGCTGGCCCTGCGAATAAACCCTGCCTTACCCAACTCCCAGCACCAAGGATTTCATTTCTGCCTAGACACAACCCAATCGCATATTTCCACCACCACGGACTTCCCAGCTTGGCAGCCAGGGGTTTGCTAACTGGCAGCATCAATGGAAACAGGACATGATGAGCAGGGCACTAGCATCATCTCCTCCTCCTCAGCCAAGGAAGGACACTTGCAAGCTTTCAAAGGACCCATCTCCCCAGAAGTTCTTCCATTTCCCCAACCTGGAGCTCCCCACCTTCCATAGGCAGAGCCAGGCAGCAGTGTGGGCAGACAGACCACATCCAGGTCCCACAGCTGCACCCTCAACCCTCCGACTCAGAGGTGAGAGTGTTACTTACTCACTCAACCACAAGAATAACCTCAAGGAAGGGGTGACCATCCAGGACTCATATATTTTTACTGAGCTCCGCTCCGAGACACTTGAGCCGGTTCATTCACTCCATTCCAGGTTAACCTCTGCCAGTCCCAAAAACTTCGCTATCAGTTTCTAATAAAGGAAAATGTCAACAAGGAGATAGGCCAGAAATTCATTATTTTCAGATACAAAGATTTCCTCAACTCTGTAAATCCCCTCATAAATAATCCTGATTTATTGTAAATCAGTTATTGTATTCATAAACGCCGGGAAGTTAGTGAACAACCTAACTACCCCAAGAAATACTTTCATAACTTTGCAGGTGCACAAATCACAGCATATGGGAGAGGACTCAAAGGATAATGGAAAACGAAGCAGTTTAGGAAAGACTATATGAAAACCAGCACCTACCTAGGCGGAGAAAGAAATAAATGCAATTTATTTTCATTCAACAGGGCAATCTCACCCAAAACTCTGGCAGAGGGAGCGAGCGGACTGATGCTGTGGTAAAGAAATAGTGACTCTATCCCCCTTTCCCCCCCAAAAAAACCTGAATGCAAACAGGTTCATGTTTTGCTCAGCACAAGTGACAGTCAGGGGCTGAGGCTGCTCAGGCTTTGAGGTTAAACACAAGTGACATAAGCTGCACCTGAATGCAATCAGACCCGGCTCCGAGAAGATTCACATGCGAGGACTAAATCTGTCACAAATGGGTCGGTTTCCGATCCTCCCGTAGCCAACTTGCTTTATTCTGACCTCCATTTAACAAATCAACTTAATGGGCACTGGGAGTGCTGTAAAACTTAACAATGGAGTGATTTTAACTTTTAAAATATAGTTACGAAGCAAAATGTTGGAGAGCTCCTTCAATACTGGAAATCAAATTAAATCTAGACATTTTTTAACAGTCTTGACAGATATAATCCTAGTTACCATGTAAATTTATGGTAAGCTGCTGTGATATTAGCCACAGGTGCTACTTTTAATATATGGCCCGCATCTGGCTGGGAATAAAATTTCTCAGAGGACTGAAAATGACCTCACTATCAGACAATGGAGAAGAAAAAAAAACCCCACAAGACCGCTGTGGCATATAAAAAGCTGGAGATGTGGTCCACAACTGAATATTTAACATAAAATTCATTTTAACTCTGCAGATTGTAGGTTCAAGGATATTATGTTTGCAATGTGTAAAAGGCGTGGACGTATTTCAGCCAAACAGCCAAAAGATTAAGTACATCAAGGGGCAATGAAATGCACTGCCTATGTATATAAAACCAAATTTCCCCATCTTTTGATCAAGGCAGAAGAAGCAGCAACGTTCTGGGAGCAGAAAAAGGATGTATCCACATGGGTTATGTTACAGGGACTGGCACCAAGTACCACTGTTGAAACAAATAAAGATTATTCATCACGTATCCTACCAAATTCATTGGGATAATACAACAAGGAGGATCAATCTGAGCACATCTCCCTCCAGCTAAAGGGGAAATAAGTGGCATTTCAATAAGGGGAGAGAGAGAAAATGCATCGACCATAGCCTGCTCGGGGTTTTTCCCCCCTTGGATTTCAAGCCAGAGAACTAGCAAGTTTGGAAAGGAAACACAAAGCAAGAATAATCACTTATTTAATAGTTATAGATTTTTCTGCACCTCTTTAAGTAAGTTCTGAAAACCCCAGATTTTTTTCCCAATTGCAACGAACCACATGTGCATCTAACTCTCACCACCCCCCAGCCCCCAAAGGGTTTCCTTACTGTCCCCTCCTCTCAGGCTCATCTTTCATCCGTGTCCTGCAGCCCCAAAATGCATTTAAAAGAGCTTTTAAAACTCTCAGAGCATTTGATTTCCTGTCATTTTATAAAATGACGTTACAATTCTTACGGCGACTTCCTACGTGATGGCTTTTTTTTTTTTCTTCCTCTTCCTCCCCCCCAAAAAAACCCCTCACCTTAATTAAAAACTTACCCTATAAAAGAAAGCAGCTGTAAATGCTGAACCTGACCGTCAGCAAACATGCCCACCTTTGTAATTTCCTAACTGCATTTTCTGCCTTTGCGTGATTACCTACGGAAATGCAATCACACAGGCAGTTGCCCCTTAAACCCTCTGGTCAAATCCAACCAACTTTGACAAAAGACATGGAAGTCTCCAAGTTAAGACGTTCCTGTAAATTTGGCAAAAATGAGCAGCTGGGTAAAAGGACCCCAAAGTGAGTGCTCAGCACCCATCGCCCGGAGCCCTTCGCAGCTGCCTGCCCCACTGGGATTGGGCTTGAGATGAACCAGGGGAAATTGTGATTTTTCACCCAGGTATGTCCCCTTTGCAGGACCTGAAACGCCAAGAAAATCCCAGGAAATCACGCGATCCTTCCCTCCTTCGACAACCAACTTTTAACATGAGTCCCAATGTGTTTGCAGCCTCTTTTCTGAGTTTGCAGAACGATAATCTGGAGAAGCTACTGGCATGATCTGGAAGTGTAAATTAACTTTCTATCTATTTCAAAGGTTGCTCGGGCAGACTGGCAGCTGAAGGCTTGCTCCACAGCTGGAAGAGAATCATTTTGGTTCAGCAGTATAGAGACACTCATGGATGAGAATATGCCTCAGGCTACATGATGGCCTGAAAGCCTTGCTAGCTGTTTTTTCCATCCCTGCAGACAGGGAAGGAGGCCCAAAATAAGCCCCCCAAGTTGACTGTGAGGTTTACAGAGCTCACCGGTACCCAGACACGTGGCAGAACTTGGAGTTGCCATGGAGTGGTCCAAGCCCACCCTCTCTCTCCAAGACCTTGCTCACAGCTGGAGGTTTCCACCCAGCAGACACTCCTCAGGACAAGTGACTCAACCAGGGGGAGCACACCAAAAAAGGCTCCGATTGTAACTCACTGCTGTCTACCTGCTGTTCAGCGGTGGCAGCAACATGCGGCAGTTATAAGGCGTAAGGGGGAACAGATGCATGGGTGCAACCAGCACAGCTCTTCTGGGCAACATGCTCTCCTCTCCAGTCAAGTCACATTTGGGTTTTTCCCCCACTGCTGGTGTATTTTGTATTTTATACACAGCTTCAACACCCACCCATCAGGAGCTGCCTCATGCCCAAAGGGAACACGGAGCAGCACCCACCACCCAGCACCAACACTGCCCAACAGCGGGACCGGTGGGTGGTGGGCACCCAGAGCAACACAACAAGGGGCTTCCAGCTGGGACCTCCGGCTGGTTTCCAGCTTGTTTCAGAGAACTGTACCTCCAAAGCCCATTTTCATGAAAATGTATCTTCAGACTAACAAACGGCACCAGCGCTTTCAAGTCCCGGGTTACAAACTAATTCCCTAAGCCAGAAGTGTCATTAGCCTGTCAGCCATACAAAGGCAGCCCGCTGCTGATCGCTCTTAACAGAGCTAATCTCAGCCTGAAAGCTTCAGGAATCCAAATAACTCTTGTTTCGCAGAAGTTTCATTTCATTCTCATGCTGAAAATAATACACATAAACCAAGCTCATGTCTACACATTTGCACGACTTTATAATAAAAGTTGTGTTTATATTCTTAACATCTGTTGACATACACAGACTCTGTAAACCTGGCATGGATTTTAAAGCCACAGAATTTTCCATGCATCGAGAACATTATCTGCAAGAAGCAATAAAAAAAAGCAATGAATACATTAATCACAGCGATATCATCTGCAAGGCATAAATCTGAAATACCTTTCATGTCAGCTCAACTACTCTTTCTTTTTCTTTTTTTTTTTTCCCTTTACACACCTGACTTTATCCCATCTGTAAAAGGCTGGCAGGAAGATCACCGAGGAAATGATGTTTCTCAGTCCTTTGACTTTTACTAAATACTCACACTTTACAATAATATAAACAGAATATTTATTACATGAAATGAAAGAAGCCATACCTACAAGTTTGATTTTTTTTTCCATTGTAGGACTAAATTCTCCCAAAGTACAATACAGGCATAGCTCTGCTCTTGTCACTCGCTCCCTTAGAATCCCAGAATCATAAATGGCACGGGTTGGAAGGGACCACAGAGCTCCAACCCCCCTGCCACAGGCAGGGACACCAACCTCCAGGCCTGGAGCTACACAAGGTTGCCCAGGGCCCCATCCAATCTGGCCTTGACATCTGGGAATTGGCATCAAAAGTGAGCTTCCCGTGCACGGCTGGGAGAACAGCCTCCTGTAGCGAGGAAAAGAACCAGTGCAGCGAGAGCCATCGCCTGAATCAAGCCCTGTGTCTCCTCTCCCTCCAAAAAGGCACTCACCTCTCCTCCAGAAATAAAACTGAAGGAGAACAAGTGGTCTTGGAACGTGACTTTTTTTCTAAGCAATGTCCTGAATTGGGAGAAGGTAAGTTCTTACAGGAATGCAGCTGACCGCAGATCTCAAGATAAACTCAGTATTTCCAAAGCAGGTTCATAACTGATGTTGAAGATGTGTTCTTGGGAGTTTGAGATGCAGCTCCAAATAAAAACCCAACGAGGTCCAGGCAGCAGTCTGCCATGCTGAAGACATTGCAAGATCAGCTACTGTGACTCATTTGGGAACATACTAGAGCTCTGTCTTCCTGCTCAGAAGGTGAAACACATTGTGCTGTCCCCACCTTATCTGCCTAAAGTTTCTGTTCTTATATTGACCCATTTTTCTCAAGCTTTTCCCTGATACAAATGAACCCCACTGTCCATCAGTTACCCATTTCCAGCATTCACTTCTATGTGCTATGAAAATAATTAAATCAGGATCAAGTATTACCTGTCTAATCCATAGTACCGACCCTGACCTTGAACCTAGTATTATAATCAAGAAATGGTAATGTTAGAACAAATCTACTTAACAACTACAAACCAGAATTAATTTACTCCACCTAATGAGATTAAAATCAGAGCACAATCCAGCGGGGGTTTGGCCCCACAAGGATACTCCCAAATTTCTGAATGTAAGTATTTTCCCATCGGGACTGTACGGAAATTAAAGCAGTTGCATTTCCTCTTCATTAAAAGCAGTGTATAATAATAATTACCTGATTAAAATTTTTGAAATTGAACTCCTTGTAGATGGCATCTCTTTCACCTAACTCAGACCAGCCTGAAGCTTTGAGATCAAGTAGAACTTGGTTCCTCTCCTCTGTCGTCAACCAGTGAGACTGTGAAGACTGTGGAGGGAGAAGAAAACATGACATGAGGCTGAGGTTCACTTCTGTCTGACAGTAACAAAACCCCACAGTGAAATTGCAGTTATGTAGCACAGAAAGGTAAGCAGGTGGAAAATTTAAAGGCCTGTTTAAAGGCCTGGAGCATCTCACCTACGAGGAAACGGTGAATGAACTGGGGCTGTTCAGCCTTAAGAAGAGAAACTGAGAGGGGCTCTGATCAATGGTTATCAATATCTGAAGTGTGGGACACAGGGGGACATGGCCAGCCTCTTCTCAGTGTCTGTGGGGACAGGACCCTTCCAACCCCTATGATTCTGTGAAAATTTCCTGTAAGGTTCCTTACTGTTTATAATTTCATGGACCAGCTTAACTTAACCTGGCCCAGAAACATCATTTCTGTTTGGTCAACTAAGTTTGGCTTTTGTACAGAACTAGTGAAAAGCAGCAGGCTCTATTGCTGGAGTGAGTGTGGACACCAGCAGACCTGTACCCACCCCCTCTTCATCTGAACGAGCCAGATGAATTAATTTACAATTATTCCTGTTATATAAATAAAGGGTTATTTACACAATAGGCTATGTGTCTGATTACCAGGCTGAAAGGTGTATCAGGGGATACCTATTTAGAAAGGTAGAAGCTAGAAGGAGAAATTGTAGGGATTGTGTTCTACCTAGCTTGTATTTTACTATTCCTAAGGAAGCAGAAATGGATTTAAAGACAGGCTGTGCTCGATTCTGCAAAGCACCGGTGTTTAAGTATGTCTTATTTGAAGCAAAAGGAGTCCTGAAGCCATCAAAAGCACAGATTACACTGTCTCCTTAGATACCTGAACAGGAGCCTGAACTGCACCTGAGGCCAGAGCCAGACCCGCAGGAAAGTTCAACAGGGCATTTGGAAGAGCTTTGAGATTTTCCCTAAAAGCAGAGACTACAGGCACGAGCAATTATTGAGACAATATACTCTAACTGCTGGGTCTCAAATTTGTATTGTAAACTCAGTGCTTTGCTGGAAAGAACCTTTCTTCCAAGCAGAGCAAAATTCAGATTGCTTCAGTCTTTAGCTCAGCAGCTAGCACAGCTTTGTGAGAGCTTCCTGAGAGGGGCCGAGTAATTTTGCTCCACAGAGGTGTGTGGGTACCCAGCACCAACTCAGCAGCTCCCAGTGTTTTTTGCCTTTGCCAGTCTGGAGCCCCAGTGCCACCAGATGGGGCTGCGAGCCCGAGCAGAGCAGGAATTAAGGCAATTAATGGACTCGAGCAAGGCTTGAAGAGAGGGCGGCCAAGGAGCGACTTTTTTACCAATAACACAGGACAAAACTCCCCCCAAACAGCGCAAATCAATCTAACAAGGCCACTGCCACCACTTGCATTCAGTAGGATAGAGCCAAAGAGATGGGATTACAGGTCCCAAACCAAACTGATTGAGGGTCTTTCAGCTTCAAACACAACTCTGGATTATGAACACAAATAGCAGATTTGTTGCTGCTACAACTGCAGCTGCAGGCAGGAATTTCTTACGTTCTTCTTTTTCCCAATAATACACAGAATTTGCTGAAGCTAACGGATGCCTCAAAACTATTAGTTTCTCTGGCATGAGATGAAATTAGGAGGCTTATTTATAAAAATAAAAAGGGTTGGGGTGTTTTTTTTAAGATAGCAAAGTCCAGGACTGAACCAGGAGGCAGCACAAAGTCCACTGCCCGGCTGGCAGCAGAGATGCTCTCTGTTAGCTTTAGGGACATGGCAGTTACCTCACCCAGACACACAGACACTGATGAAACAATGCCAAGACCCTCACAGTTTTTAATAAAAAGACTGAGTTTGGCACACGCCCCATGGCACACCGACCACGCTTTGCTTTGCAGCGGGTTGCAAAGGCCTCGTCCCACGCCAGCCCCCACAACACAGCGCAACTGCATTCTGAAATGCCGCCGAAAGCAGCAGGAATTCCCCTGTGAAAGAAGGGAGAAGGTGGGAGATGCCGCTTGTGTTTCCACACCCTGGTGCCCACAGCCCCGCGCCACGGGGCACAGCACAGGATCCCCCTGGACAGGGAGAAACCCGCGGTGTGGGCACCGAGCATGGCCTGAGCTCTGGACAGGGGGAACGCCATGGTGTGGGAACCGAGCACAGCCTGAGCGCGGGAGGTAACCAGGCTTGAGGTGGGACAGCAGGTTACCCAGTACGGCTCAGGGGAAGGGGCATCAGTGACATGGCAGAACGGGCACCAAGCAATTCCTGCTCGAGGGGAGCAGCTCTAAACCCGCATGCAGTGGGTTATTAGCGTCGTGCAAACACCCGGACGCACCACGGGAAGGGATGGCTGCGGGAAGGGGCGGGTGGCCGCGCCGGAACGCGCGGCAGCGTGGCCGGCTCTCTGAGCGGCCTCCCCCCAGCCCCCGGCCCCGCAGGCCGCCCGGCCCGGCCTGAGGTGCAGCGCGGCCCCAGGCCCCCGCCGCCCTGACGCCCGCCCCCGCTCCCCGGCGCACCCCTCACCATGGCAGCGCGGCTCCCGCCGGCGGCTCCCCGGAGCGCCGCTGCCACCGCCCGCCGCGCTCCCAGCAGCAAGCCTGCCCCGCCGCCTGGCATGGCTCCGCGCCGGCCTGCCCCGGCCCCGCCTCCCGGCGCTCGGGCAGCGGGAGGAGCCGCCCGGTTCTTCTCCCGGCGGGGTCCGCGGCTGCGACGGGAAAGCGGGCGAGGAGAGCAGACCCGAGAGCCGAGCGTTCCCCTCCGCAGCAGCCGCCTGCTGCACCGGCGCGCCGGAGGGAGCGACCCTGAGCGGCCGGCGGCCGGGAGCGACACCCGCCCGCCGCCTGCGGCGCGCCGCCGCCGGCTGAAGGCCCGGGGCCTTCTTGCGGGGCTTCCGTGCGCCGCGGGTGAGGGGCGGCTCGGCCCCGGTTCCCGAAGCCAGCGCCGGTTCTTCGGAGGAAGAAATTGTTTGTTCTCCTACCTTGTCAACTCCAGAGGGACTGCCGTCCTTCAGGGACAAGTGACAGCTGTTCTAACAAAAGGAACTGTTACTTCACTTTGATATTAAGAAAAAATTCTTCATCAAAAGAGTGGTGAAGCATCGGGACAGGCTGTCCAGGGACGTGGTGGAGTCGCCCTCCCTAGGGGTGTTTAAAAAACAGGTAGACAAGGCGCTTCAGGAGATGGTTTAGTGGTTAGGGTGGTGTAGGGCTGTCTGTTGGACTTGATGATCTTGAGAGTCTTTTCCAACCTGGATGGTTCTATGATTCTGCTGGGGAGAATGCAGCCCTCAGCCTGCAAACCAGCTGGGCGGTAGAGGCAAGAACGCTCTGCTTCCTCCTTCAAAACATTGTGACTCTTTATTAATAAAAAAACTTCATAGTTTTATCATCAGTAATACCAAAGTTTTATCTGTGCATTTTCCTTTTAACACACAGAAATACAGGACCTCAGCTCTCCAACCTGGAAAGACATGGCCACCAGAAAAATACCTGAGCGATGTTGCAGGGATAGGAGCTCTTAATGGCTTTGTTTCTTCTTGGTTTCATTTGCACTCTAAACTTCTTATGAGGGTACCAGAGCAAGCCTCCACCACATATAAATGCTGTGCAGTCAAATAATCCTAATAAACACACAACAAAACAGTCCATACCTTACTCAGTCTTCCATATGATTTGCACCTAACCCCTAACTATCACTTCCTATCAGTTCTTTATGCAGCCTCAGCTGCAGGCTGTGCAGCCAGCACACGTTAGTAGAGATTTAAATACACCTCAAGACTGGTCTCTCTAATTTAGGGAGGTGGGTTGTACTTCAGAAGCTACAGGCTTTGAGTCCTATAAGAAAGTAACTTAAAAGGTTACATTAAAAACCTGGTTTATTTTAAAAAAAAAGAATAAGGATGATGAATGTGATTAAATTCTATAGGAATGTGGTGTGTACATAGTGTGCACACAGGAAAATAACGAGGTGAGCTCTGGGAGTTGTTTTGAATCTCACCAAGAACTGTCACTAAGTCTCAATTCCTCGAACACAGCGAACAAGGAAACCAGCATCTAACACCAGCGCCAAGGCTGGGAAGGAGTCACCCTGTCACCTGCTGTTACTATTGCTGGTGCACAGGCTGTTAGCACAAACATCTTCCTGACACAGTTCTTTTGAAGCACACTATTTTTAAAAACATTTTTTTCCTTCATTTTACTGACAATTAAACTGAGTAACACGTCCATTCACCAGGGTAGCCCTTGGAAACACCCTCATCATTTCAAAGGAACATGATGCAAGTGGGCTAACACATCCTGTTTCCGTAGCACTCACCCCATCATCTGTATGGCAGCTCTCATTCATACATCTGCAGGATCTGTAGAAGATCCCCAGATCCCACCTGAGTGGAAACAACATTGTTCCTGTGCCAGGCAGCAACACACACACAGGTCTACGTGCAGTAAAAATCCTACTCCAGCCACAACCCTTGGGGACCTCTCCAGAGGGGCACAGAACCGTATCACCCCTTCACAGTAGTCCATGAAAAATAAGCCAATTTGAGCCACTTAAGTACTTTAGTTCATGGGGTTTCTGTATTTGTTTACTTACCACATTAATCGCCACAAATTTGCTTTTTACAGATTCAGTAGATAAATAAAGCTGACTGTCAGTCAAGATTATAAATTAGAACCAAATGCAACACTTTGTCCGTATGTACTTCTAGTCCGTACACACTCCCACTTTGCCAGTAAGTGGGAAATTCTGTCCCTGTTTCAGCACCTCAGGTCATTCCTGATGTTCGTGCTCCTGTCCTGGGATGAGCCACCGGATGCTCTCCGTTCGAAGGGTGGCGTACATGACAAAGCTAGCCAGGAACAGCACGGAGAAGAGAAGCAGCCAGTCGATGCCTTTCGTCAGAACGCTGGGCAAGGGGCCTTCCCAGTCTTCCTTAGTCACAGCCACATTGCTTTTACCTTCAATTCCTAAAAAAGAAAGCCCTCAATCAATGCCAGTAATGATCATTTGATACAGAGAAGTTGGTTTTATTTGGAGCTTTGTTCCTGTTCTCAGATGAAGGCACGGGTATGGCTAGACATAACATTTTGGTGAGATGCTCCCTGTATGTTAAGGTAGATTTAGCACAGTTTCCTTACATAAAAATGTATTGATTTTGTGTGTATTTTCAAAATAGAAGGCACATTCCACAGTACAGCCTTGTGTAAGTTTGTGGGGATTTTTTGTTTGCAGGGTTGGGTTTTTTTTTTAGTATTTCTGCCATATTACCAAATATAACAATTTCTGGCCTCTACTGAAGGCTCTCATAGGCCTACACATGTTTTTTTGTTTGTTTTGTTTTCCTTTACAGAAGCACAGAAGGACCCCAGAGCTCACAACGTGGACAGCCAGATCACAGGAACTGGAATCCTTTAGTCTCATCCAGCACAAGAACTGAAAGCATCTTATCCCTGAGCTGCTGTCAGCTAGACATGGTTCAGGCAATGATCCCAGGGTTCATCTGCCTTTAATCCCAAATCAAATATTTGGGCAAAAAGTCATGCTCAATCCTTCTGGTACCCTCTCTCACTGAACCCCACTGTTTCCCCCTACTCTGTGACAGCAGCCCAGTAAGTTGAGCCTCTGCTTTTAGCACGCCCTGAAATCCTCCTCACTAGAGCAACTGGTGATATAAACCTCTGTGGATCCTCTCAGGATCTTCATCAAATTAGCTTTAATGAACAAACAGAGAGAGGAAAGCCCAGTTCGGAGCTAAAACCCACCTGTTCTTGCTACTGACACATCAGGGCTGATTTACATACCTGTTTGGTTAAAAATGAAGTCTTTCAGTGTTCCCAGCGTTCTGTCTGTATGATTAAATCTAGCCATAGGTTTAGCACCTTGGAAAAGGAGGATATTGGGCACGGCCACAGTTCCAAATCTAGTTGATAAACTGGAAGACATAAAGCAAATACAAAGCGTGAAGGAAAAGAAATCCACTCGAGGAAGAAACAGAGACAGTCCCAATACAGGAAGAGTCAGTTTTGCTAAATTAAACTGTCATTGTATTAAAAAAATAAAATAAATTAAAATGAATCGCTCCTGTTTCTACACCACACAACTTGTTAATGGAAATGAAGTGCTGGTAGAGCACAGAAGGGTGAGTTACCTGCTGTGCTGAGATGCATCCAGTGCCAGGAAGCGAAGAGTCGGAAACGCTCGAGGTAAAGAATTGAAATGAGGTGCCAGACTGGCTGAAAAGCGGCACCAGGGTGTGTAGAACAAGACCAACGTGCAGTCACTGCTGTTTGGGTTTAGGAACTCCATCAGGTCCTTTGAGAAAGCAGAAGAAAAGCAAACACAGACAATTACACAATGAACAGAGCTCAGTTCTACACAGGAATGCGGCACTCAGCAATCGATCAGATACCTGACAATATTTATCATGTGGCTGCACATTTGACCTTTTTAAAACAGAGAGAGGAGTATTTACCTTTTTTTAAGGTTGTTTTAAAACTTTATGACTTAAGAATATCCCCAAAAATAACCAGTATAAGAAACAAGCTAGTAGTTGGCCCTGGGACTGGCAGCAGGCACCATTAACGAGTTCAGAGAGGTGCTAATCTGTGGGGCACAAAAGCTGAGAGCTTGCTGCAGGCACACAGATGGACACAGGCACAAGGACTGAGCTGTGCCTCCATTTCTTTCTGCTCAGAATGACACAAAAAGGCCCTGCTCGGAGATTTCCTCTTTTTGAGAGCAGAGGGGGTGTTATACAAGGGAAGTCACAAAGCCAGGCGCTGAAAGAAGCACAAACACACCGCAGACAGGGCATCTTCTGCCATCCTCATGTGTTCAAAGTAACACCAAGTGGTGAACAGGGCTATGTGCTTACCTGAGACACGTTCAGGATCTCCAGCGTGAAGCGGTCCATGCCGGTGATGTTTCTCTCCTCACAGTTCACTTTGGGGGCCTTGGTGCTGTCGGTGCTATTCGGTTCCTCGGTGGGCGCGGGCAGCACGGTCTCCAGCGCGGCCTGCTCCCGGGCCTGGCTGCCCGCCGCCGGGCTGCAGGCATCGCCTCCGGCCGCCGCATCGCAAACTCCCTTGTCTACGGCGGACGCTCGGCCTTCCCTCGCCTCCCCCGGCACCACCGAGAGCACCACGGCCTGCTGCGCGGGGAGCCCGCTGCCCAGCATCGCGTCCGCCATCTCCGCGGTCCGGTACCGCACCGGCTCGCCGGCGCCCTGCGCTGAGCCGCCCGCAGGGGTGTGGGGCTGCCCGCCGGCGCTCGGCTCCGTCACCGCCCCTGCACCGGGAGGGAAGTGTCAGCTCCGCGCCGCGGCCGGGCCCCGGCCTCCCCGCGCACCGCCCGCTCGCCCCAGGGAGGCCCCGCACACGCCGCCGAGTCCCGAGGACCCAATCCCAGCTGCCAGCGCCGAAGCCCGCCGGCCTCACCTGCGGGAAGAGCCCTCCCGAGCCAGGCCAGCGCCAGCAGCAGCCGCCACATCCCCGGCCCCTGCCCCAGCCGCCTCCGCAGCGCTGCGTCTCCCCAGACAACGGCCACTTCCGCCGGAGCCCCGATCCGCTGATTCCGCTTCCGGTGCGCCGCCGGCGGCCGCGCCCACTCAGCACCTCCGGGGTGGCGTGCCGCCATCTTGTCTGGGGTCGGGGCGGCGGCTCGGCCCGGGGCCAGCTCTGGGAGCGCGGGCGACCTGCGCCCGGTCGCGCCGCTCGTCCTGCCCCACCTCGTACTTCTGCGGGGCAACGGGAAAGGGTTAGCGCAGGCCGCAGCAATGGGGACGCGATCTGGGGGTGGGGGGCTCCGGCAGCCCCGCGCTGCGTCCGTGCTGTCACGGGAGGGGACAGGGACCTCCTGCAGCGCGGGGCGGGGAATCCGGCTCGGGCCCGGTCCCCGCCGCTGGTAAGCCCAAAAGGTGGCTTTTCTGAGCCGGGTTTCTCACGCCAGCGCGGGCGAACCCCCCGTGCTGTACCCGCACGCCTTCACTGGGCAGCTCAGGGCCGAGACCCTGACAGCGCGGCGCGGAGTGACCCGGAGCCCGGGCTCGGCCCCGGGCCGCTGGCGCTGCTGGGGGCGGGCGGGGTGTCACTCCTGGGTTACATCAGGTCAGGATACTCCGGGGAGGAGGGAAATGTCATCACAGGTTGGGATCACTACTCACGCTGCGGGGTGACTAGTGATTCCACATGGGATGCTGCGGCTGGAGGGTAATGGAGAGCACAGGGGGTCCCACACTTCAGATAGTTATTCTCCTTCTCAGTGTCTGTGGGGACAGGACAAGGGGCAATGGCCTCAAGTTGGAGCACCGGGAGTTTCACACCAATCTGGGGAAGAACTTCTTCCCAGTGAGGGAGCCCTGGGACAGGCTGCCCAGCGGGTGTGGAGTCTCCTCTGGAGAGATTCCAGCCCTGTCTGGTTGCCGCGCTGCGCAACCTGTCCTGGGGACCCTGCTTTGGCAGGGGGGTTGGACTCGATGGGCTCTGGAGCTCCCTTCCAACTTAACTATATTCCATACAACTGCTGGCACGGAACAATGAGACACTGCCAAGGCTTTACATCTGTCAAAAAGTCGATGAGGATGATGGCCAAAGTGAGAGGGAGCCACACTCGCACGTGGCAAAAACGTGGCAGTTTATGCACACAAATAAAGATGGGTGGCAGCTTGATTACAGACATGGGATTTTTGGCTTTGCTTTTACTAGAAGACACATCTTATGGTCACGTTTTTCTTGCTTGGAAATTTTTATCTTGCCAAGTGCAATTTGCATTGGTATTAATTATATAAACCATGAGGTTTACACATAGAGGGAAAATACTGTACACCTGATACAGAGCAAGCACACAGGCTTGAAAGCAAAAGCACTGGTGGAGAGTGGTCAGAAAAAGCTGCCCCATTCCTGCTTGTCCTTATCTTTCAGTTTGGACAAAGTACTGTTTTCAACTTGAAAACGATATTCCTTTTCCTGGCCAAGGCCTGCACGTGGCTGCCAGCTCGGCTCTGGGCCATCAGGATCTAGTGTCTCTCCCACCCCAGCCCTGGGTGGCATCACACAAGCCATGATAGTCCAAACCTTTAAAGTAACAGCTTTCTGGCAGCGTACCTCCCCCTGAGACCCTTCTGTGGACTTAATCCTACCATAGTATTCTCCTTATCATAACACAAAAGACTTGTGCAAAACTGTATTTTTTACAGTGACTCTAATAATTAATCTACTAATGAAAGACAATTTCTCATCCTTGGGAGGTATCAGGCTTCATCACACATAACTCGCAGCAAACCTATCATCCCCGTGCTTACATACTCCAGAGAAGGCATATTTCTTACAATCCCTGCCAGTTTTGTTGCGAAAACTGTTTCCAGTGGCTTTATTTTCAATGCCAAGTGGCTGTTTTCAGGAAAAAGTCTAGTAAAAATACATTGTTTTGTATCTCTTCAAAAATCTTTGACACATTAGAAAAGCTCTGTTTGACAGAGAACGACCTGAAACAGCAAAGAGGAGGATTTGCAAGAGAGGTGTGAGTCATCTTGTACCCATGAATAAACACCAGAACTTGGTGGGCATTTGTTAATTTTGATTTCTGCAGGTGGAATTCTCTTCCCCACAGTGGGCAAACTCCTTCACAGGCAGTGTGACAAGAGGAGTGAAAGAGGACGCGGACCGGGACAGAGAGACAACACCTGCACCTTCACCAAGACCAAGGTTTCCCCTCGTGTAACCCCGACATTCTCACAGCGACAGCATTCTGTGTACTCGGCAGCGCAGAGGAAAACAGGACAAGCATTGAAGCCAGGAGCACAGGCTGAGCTCACATGGGCAACTTCAACCTACACCTAAATCTGGGCTCTGTGACTTTGTAATCTTTATTTTCTCAGTGCAGCCACAGTTGGCTGTTTTTATTTAAAGACATGACCACTTGAAGCAGTGAATACACATTTGGGTACCATGCATATCTCAAAGGCCTACTCTAAGTAATCAACCTTGAGTTAATTGTTATCATGACACTTTTTCACTAATTAGAACAAGCCTTTGTGGTATGAAAGCAACACTACAGACAGGATTTATCTGCCTTTATCATTTAAACAACACGTAATGTTTTTCAGCTTCAAAGTAATTAAAACTTGTTAACTAATGATTCCTTCCAGCAACCCTGCAAGATAAGCAGGTATTTTTGCTGTATTTTTACTGATGGGGAGAAAGGAGACATTGCCATCCCTAGGCCATGCAGGGAACCTGGGAGAGAGCCAGTTCCAGAATGGGGTAGCTTTTGGGCTGCCAATTCTGTCTGGTCAGGCCACACCTCTCTTAAATGTTAAACAATAAACACAGAGCCACAGGCAGAACCCTGATAAAAACAGCATGCAATGCAAGGCAGCAAGTCAGTCCTTTCAGGCTTTAAAAATGATTAACTGTCAAGAACAATCTGCATTTGTCTTCTCCAAAACCACACTCCTTTGAGCTGGCATGTTTAATAGGTACAGTATCACTAATTCACACTGTACTATTTAAAGAGCTCACACTGAGGAGGTACAAAAGCATTAAGAATGCCAAGTCCAGCCCCAAAGCAAGCCTTGGTGTCTCATCATACACATAAATGAAATTATTAAAAAAGATAGAACCACGTTAACCAGCCTGCTTAGCTGACAACCGAATGCTGCCAGTCTGTCAGCAGGAAGAAATGGTAAAGTGGTCTTGTGATCAGAGAGGGCACAGGGCCTCACACACCAGCTGCACGTGGAGGGAAGGGGCTATGCTGCAGCTTTCCTCACTCAGCTCATTGCAGGGCAGAGAACACAGCAGCCAAGGAAGCACCCAAGCAAGTTCCAACATAGCTGGAAAATTGGTTGGGTTTTATAATGTAATTTATGACTTAGTATCTAATACTCATGGTTTCGTTACGACCAAGAAAACAATTCCTTTTGCTCAAGGAATCACACCCAGGAACTGAAGTTTA
Organism: Gallinula chloropus; assembly: GCF_964237585.1. Taxonomy (NCBI): domain Eukaryota; kingdom Metazoa; phylum Chordata; class Aves; order Gruiformes; family Rallidae; genus Gallinula; species Gallinula chloropus. Next base: position 10,725,636 of record NC_140095.1, on the reverse strand, counting down.
GACCAGGATGTAGCAGACTGTAGTGAAATGCTGTTCTGGACATAACCAGCCACTTTGTAAGCCAAATGACTGGAATTAACAGAACGGCCAGGAGAAGAAAAAAGAGCATCCACTGTGTTTTTCAGGTAAAAGCAACTTAAAAGTCTGTAAAATAACTTCAACTGACATGTAAAACGTTTCAACCTTAACTGTGTTCAGGGCCTCGGAAAGTACCTGGAAGAGAAAACAGAGGGTGCTGGAGAGCAAGGGGAGGGCGCAGACCTAACGGTCTAGACTGCAGGTTCTGGTAGGTAGGGACAAATGCAGCTTACTCATCACAGAAGAATGAATGACCACCACCCCATGAAAGTTCAGTTTATCAGCACTCTCACACTGATTTCCATGTGCAACAGAGGGGAAAAAAGTTACCAGCTATTTATAGGTACACAGCAGTAACTTCCCTCTTCTCCTATTTGAGTGAAAGAACAAGAACAATTAAGTTACTGTTACAGCACTTTCAATTCCTTAAACAACAAGCAACACTCCTCTATTTTCTGCTACCTTGCAATTCACACAGGCTTTTCTGAAATCTGGTCAAGGTGTGCCAAAACATTTCAGTGTCAGCTTGAGCAGCTTCACTCAGACATCAGGAGAACAAACAGCGTTTCCAAAAGAGCAGGACTAAAGCTACAGCCTGGTAATGTACTCAACAGGCATCTTCAGCCAGTTTTAAATATATTTTAAAAAGCTCAGAGGAAAAAAAAACATGTTAGTTTTTAAAGTATTAACTTTATTAATAAATATACATCCATATGATGATGTAAATACAGATCATGAACACTACTCCATTCCCATACACATAATTGCACACGAGTAGCTCAAGTTCATGGACATAAAAACATACACAGTATCTAATCAGGCTTTTTACAGCAGAGGACGGGGTGCTGATACTAGTTATTTAACAGATTACTGTTTTCCCCAAAGTAAACCTGTGGAAAAGCAAATTATGAAAGATTAAATTATCAGAAAGTGGTTTAAATTTTGGAATACATATTTTTCTATTAAAAAAATCACAAGGAGAAAGGTCTAGTCTCTACTAAAGTCATAAATATATTTAAGCAGTGTTAAAATATATGCATTAAAATAGAGAATAATAAACTTTCGTGGTCAGAAATGAAGTCTGCAGTTCAAAGTATTTATGATTGTTATCAACTGGTTTAATTGTCAACTCTAAGGATAGCGTGAAACATTACACATATAACAAAGAACAGCAGAGTCACAGCTAATGAAACCATTGGACGAATGACTTCACATCGCTCTGCCTTTTAAAGCTCTTCAAAAGAGGGGGAGGGAGTGAAATTCTCATCTGAATTACTCTGTGTATTGTAGTTCCAAGTAATTCTTATCACAGACACATCATTTTTCACTGACAAGGCTCGGTTTTGTCCTGCCTGAACTCTCAGATCTTTCAGACAGAATGAAAATATATTCATTCAGAACAGAGGTTTTTCAAGGGCTCGAGATATAGTCATTTTCATTAGTTTAATCTAAATCCACAATATAAAGAACATTGCTTTAATGTCACAGCTAACTGGTGATCTTAAAAATACTATATTTGATACCAAAGTCAGCCACTTCTGATGGTGTCTGATTTTTTTCTGCCAAAATAGGGTGCTAGCATTTTGAATATGTCCAGTGCAAGACTTTATAGTAGCAAAATTATTTGGTTTTACAGTTTTAAGTAAATTTAGTTAGAAACTGAATAGTTGTTACTATATGTATATTAAACAGTGAACTTGTATAGCATCATTAAGGAATAATAGCAAGCTAATACATTTCATTTATGCATAAATAAGACGTTAGAAACTTGGTAATTAAAAAGAAATTATTAAAAAACAAACTTGACATGTATATCTTCTGAACAGTGTTAACACACAACAGTGATCCGAGCTTATGAATAGCTGAGTTATGATATATAATATAAAATAAGCAGTTTACCTTACAAGTAATGTTTCCATACTATGGAGGGGGAAAAGGCCAGTTTTCCCACTGGTACTAGTAAAGTTTAGGCATTAACATGCTGTTTCAGTGTTTTTCATGGAAAGAAAAGTGTTGAATAAAGCACAATGTATTCGCAGATTATACATAGGAAAAGCAGGAGTATTTGAAAATTCCATTTCTAGTTCACTTTGAATCTCTTTAAGTTCTTTTTAATTCCCCTCACTGCATGGCACCAGTAAACTACAGTCAGCTATAAACCAACCCAGAGTTAGAAAATGCCCAGCAGTACTTCTGGTCTCCTTGCTAAATCTAGAGTGCCAAGCAGCCTGTTAGAAACTCTCTGAACACTTCTCTACTTTATGCTCATCATTTCACAATTGACAACGTTAATTGTGTTTTTTACTGGGATTATATTCCATCTGATATAATTAATAAACACTGTAATGAACAGAAATTGCTTAGATGATTTCATTATTTCATCAGCATACTCGAGTACAAAATTCATTAACTAGCAGAACAGCGATACATCTGCATTATCTCCTGACACACAGCACAGCACCACTGAGGAGATGCACAAGTGAGAAATGGACCAGGAGCAAACAGGGTAAAGAGGAGGAGGTAAGAAGTGGAGTTTCTCCAAGGTACAGTGGTGACATGCAACACGTTCCTTGCCAGCGAGGTGTGACACTCCTGCAGTTAGTACATTCAGCTGAAGAGGACTGCTTTCCCAGCTGAGTTCAGGAAAAGAACTTAAAGCAGTCTTTTGTTGAAAAATCATCTGATTAAAAACAGCCAATACAACACAGATCCTGAGGGTGAATTAACTCACGTTAGCATTTTGCATGTGTCAGAAGTGACATCGTTCTGAGAGGTTGCAAAGCATCGGGCTTGCGAGTTTGTTGAGGAACAGAACGTGTAACTGGATTTCAGAGCTTCAGCGTGAAGAAACTATTGTTTAGTAGCAGTTTAGCTGCCATTAGTTCATCTATCCACTAAGGAGCCATCCAGTATAGTTGAGGTTCATTGTCTTAGTTGCCAGTGCATACACAGTTCCCCCAAAACAATTCAACACACCTATTGTAAAGTACAGCATAAAGTCCAGCGCAATATGTGTTAGGCATCACTGGAACACCTGAAGGCTTGCTGCTTTTTTCCTGATAAAAAAGGTATGAAACATGACATCTGTTTCTTAAGTTTGCATCACTGAAATCAAGAGTTCTCATCAAAATGACAGCAGGCCAGAATAGCATTTATGCCAACAAAAAAATGACCAGCATAATTACTCATTCAGCACAAGCTCAATTAACCCAAATGTTTTTTTTCCTCCAAATCTGAAAACTCTGTATATCCTCCCCCACCCCCCAGATATTTGAAGCTACAAATTTATCATAATGTCATACGTGAAATGATTTAAAGGTAAACTTTCTTACAGATTAAAATAAAAAAGAATAAGAAAAAGCTTTAATTCCAGAAAAATAAATTTAGAACAAACAATATGCAACATTGAGGACTGATTTTTTTGAACTCTAGATTAAAGTATTTTACACACACACTCACACACTCTCTCACACTTAAAAAAAAACATGTAAACACACCTAGTTGAAAAATGGAACATTTCTTTTGGAAGGAGTGAAGGCTTTAGTTTGAGTCAAGAAAGGTATTTATAGTTAACCAACAACATTTTTTTTCAGCTTGCATGCATAGATGAATTACTTTATATCTGGGGCCTAGCAGTGCAGTAAACTGCATCCTGTTTGCATCAGCTATACAGTTTGCTTTTATAAATCATGAAAATGGTGTCCTTTGGTAGATATATAAGCTTCCATAACTTAAATATAGTATAAGTGTCAAACAACGAAATAACTGTATTTCCAGGAATATCTGGCAAAACTAAGTCTGAAAACTTGGCAACAGTGTCTATTTAAAAAGTTTAATTTGTAAACATTATAGATTAATACTTTAAAAGCTATTAAACTGTCGCCACCTAAGCACAGGTTTTCAAGGCAAAAAACAGTGTAAATAGCTATTTACAGATTTAAGAACATACTGTTTTATATTAACCAAGTGCGTAACTAGAATGAACAGTACTTAATTTCTTACAAAATATTTCAGATTTCAAGGAATTATTTGTGGTTTGGTATACGTACTATTTAGGCATTACAAAATTACACAGCAAAATCCTGTAACAGCATAAATAACCCCCCCCCAGCTATCACCTAATAGCAAATTAGCTTGTGTTAGTCAGGCGCCATGAAGCTGTAACGCGCTGTACAAATGCTTGGGTTCAATATTTTCAAAAATATTTTTGGAGCATTAGTTGGAATTGTCTTACTGTGACAACTCCAGAAGCAAAAGCCAACTAAAATCAGCACTTTAAAAAAAAATAAATTGAGTTTTTTGTGTTGTTTAAGTATCTATTTGAGGTCTGTAGAAGCTCCTGCAGAAGTGGAAAATGTCGCTTGTTGCTTTCTTTATCACTTTTTTTAATCAAGTAACAACTCATCTGGCTAAGTTCTTTATTGTGGGATAGGCCACATCATGAACCAACAGCCAGCTAATTCTGTCCTCCGTATTTCAATTATTTAATGCATAACCACACAGCTAGAGTTACCAGAAATTGAATGTAAAACTAGGGACATGGACGTTACTTAAGTATCCACACCAAGGCATATGCATCACTTCAGACTTTCTTCTAAATTAAGATTTAAACCCATCAAAACACCCTTTAAACCAGCACCTTCTCAACATCGTTTCAGAAGATACTGAACTGCACCCGTAGGTTATGGCATTGGAATAAAAATAAAATCTAGAAACTCAGGCAAACACTACAACAAAATGCAAGAAACATGCCAAAATTCAAGAGGAAAGCGGATTAGTAAGGAGTTACCAATTCCTTTCATTCATTAGGCTGTTTGATTTTGCCACTAGTTTCACCAGCAGCATGTACGCCTCTGTTATGCACCATAGGATAGGGAAAAGCTGCACTGCCACAAGTATAACTTAGATTTGCAAGCCGTGATAGAGCTTTAATGCTACCTGGAGGTCTGCCTGGGCTGACTTTGTATCCTGCTGCTTTAGTTGTACCCAAGGGTCTGCCTGGACTTGTCTTAAATCCAGCTGCTTTGGTGGTCCCCAGGGGTCGACCTGTGCTGGTTCGGTACCCTGCTGATTTCGTGGTCCCTGACGGCCTTCCACGTTTCCCGGATCGGTTGAGGTTTTTCTTTTTCTTTAGTTCATCTTTTGTCTCTATATTCCTGCCACTCGTGGTCTGCAAGTGCGACTCGTTCAGCGCATCTTGCCTCTGGCAGGCAATGGGTTTGTGGCTGACTGCGTGGCTGTATTTGCTCTGCTGGGTGGCGTACAAGTCAAACTGATCGGCAGCTCTCACATTGTCTTCGTTAAGGCAAGAACTCTTGCCGGTCCCACAGAAAGCTGGATTCCCGCTGGCAACAGGGTGCATCATTTTCTACTAAAAATAAGAGAGACAAATAGATATCAGTATATAATAATACAGCAGCATTCCAAAAGTGAGAATCTTGCAAAAAATACCTCAATTTCTTAAAATTAATTCAAGCTGTTTTATAAACTGCATCGATGCTGGTAAATTGCTTTTTTAATGAGTCACTGCAGGTTTTGCACAGTAACCTTTAGATAGAGTTAAAAATTACAATATAAACCAAATATTATTCAGCTAGGCATAATTAGGGAAGATGTATGTTAAAGAACTGAACAACAGCATTTCAGCAACCACATTATACTGCTCACCCACTGCAATTTCAAATCCTTTCTAACTGAATCTCATCTAAATTCTAGCCACTCTAGTTGCAAGATTAACCTATGACCTGGCAGCCTAGGAAAAACACAGTACCACTCTCCTGATTTAGTAGATATCAGCTCCTAGAAATACTTCGCTTAACTGCAGCAAATTACTAAAACACTAATCAGTTTTGTAATTTTTTTGTCACAATGTTAAAGAAAGAAACAGGTAAGGCATTCAGCAAAGACAATGGTGCCATAGTTGGGAAAGCAGAAGTGTGAAATTAATCTATTTCCAAGTACAAGATGCTGGCTTGCAGAAACGCCACTGCTGCCCTAGTTAGAAGTACAAGTACAAATTGCCAGTAATACCAACTCCAAGGTAACAACTTTGGGAAAACCAACATGACTCCTCTTATAGACACGCACACTGTCACACGTCTCCAAATATTCTGGAGAACAAACATAATCAACAACTGTTTTATACAGCCTACTCTTTTTGTTACAGAAAACAGCTTGAGGTGTGCTGTTTACAGAGGTGTACTTGTTTAAGTAAGAATCAAAGCCCTATCTTCTGGCCAGAAGAGTGACTCTCACCTGCACGTTACTGTAGGCTGACCCCAGTTCCAGTGGACAAACTGATATTCAGCCACTAGAAACCACATATGGTCACCACCATAATTACAAGCAACTATTTCTTAGTAAATTGGTTAGGTTTACATCCATCATATCAAATCCCTGCAGAATCACAATAGCTAACAATATTACTGGTATTAAAAAACTTTTTAAATATTAACACCTCTAAATACCAACTGCACAGATACTGCCTCAAATTTCTTAATAGTGGTGATACTGTAAGAAGCCACCAACCCACTCAAGGAGCAACATGATTACATTTTCACCCATTCAACCAAATTGGTTCTACAAAATAAGCTGCAAATACTTAGTTTAAGATAGTAATATTTAGCCATGCTGAAGATAAGATTAGGCCAATCTGTCTGGCACGGCTGTGTGTTTCTCCACCCTACAGCCATGCTTAGGACACCAGCTATTTCTTCCTACGGTGAATTTCTCTAGTAGATAAGGTCTGGAAGATTTATTGTATTTTCCCTGCAGTAGCTCTGGAACATCACCTAGAGCAACCCAATTTAAAGCCTACCATTGATTACTGAATTTATTTGGCAGTTATGAATGTCTCCTCCCAGGCAGAGAGAAAGGATACAGCAGAGAGTCTGTTTACCCAGGAATAAATCCCCATGCTCTTTTCTTCTGATTCCCTGCGTAACACCCAATTTAACTTGGCTTGTCAAATGCACATTACACTGTATGCATTACTCTTGTGCAAATATAGGAATATGGTTTTATGTCAAACAGTGAAATTATGATAGCAATATAGTTGGAATATTAGATGGTTCTAGCAGAGATTATCTGAGTGCTACCATTCTGGTGTGCTGAATGGGGTACTTTAGAACAAATGTGAAGCCACTGTTACTGCTAGTACTGAGTAGCAAATGAAGAAACTAAGAATAATTAGCAAGCCTGCAGTTAGCAAAGAACAAAGGAAGTAAGCCACAGGTCAAGGGACCACCAGTCAGCCTTCTGTGCAGCAATAAAAAGGGAAGTTTAACGTTTTCTACAATCAGCAGACCGAAAAAAGACGTTACCCTCCTTTAACTCTGCTAGAATAGGGCCCACAATATCCCCCCAAATACCTGAGATTTTTTGTGATATATAATTGCAAACATGAGGTCTAATAATGTCCTTTTGCTGCCCAGAGAGTAAGCCCAGCAGCTCTGAAAGGCTATTCATCTGTTTGTTGATACACTAGAGGACACTTGGAGCCGTTAGCAGCATTCTTGTCTCAGTACTCACTTAAAACGCAGGAATACTGGCTTCAGCCCCAAAAAGCCTCTCCGAGCTCCACTGCCACAAAGAAGGATCAGTTCAGCTGCCCAGTATCGGAGGAACACACCAGCGCAGGGGGAAAGGCACTGAATAAAGAGGGGGCCCCTGGTATTTCTCAGAAGACCAACCACTGCTCAGGCTCATTCCTGTCTATGTTACATTCTTTATCTCTGCTTTTTCTCCTCCTCACAAGCAGGGCCAGATTTCCTACAGACACCATCCATCTTTCCTGGGGAGAACCGTCGCAGGTACTCCTAGACAGGGAACGTATTCTGCTGTAACTGGCACATGTTGGAGCTTCATCACCACATGTGTGTGTTTTGTGTAACTGGAACATCCCTGAGAGCTCTCTACAAACATCCAACTTTACATACTAAACCTGTCTGATGCTCGTTTACCAGCCAGTATCACTGGCAGCAGACAGACAGACGTACAGATCAGCAACAATTTAAAATGGCTTACAAGCAGAAGCTTAAAAAGAACCTCCCCAATCTTGGCGGAGGATTGACATTAGGTTGGGTTTTTTAATGCTTTTTCTCCCCGTATTGTTTTTCATCAAACCATGAAATTTTCAAGTAGTAGCCAAAGTTCCTATTCTGTATTCTCTTTTTATTTAAGCCTTTCTTGGAAAAGTTTTAAAAAGGAAGTAGGTAATCAAGCTTAATTACCCTAAAATGGGTATCTCCAGCATAATTTTACTGCATTCACATTACAGTGGGGAATAAAAGAATGTAGTGAGTCTATCTGTAGAGTGAAAGCAGGTTTCTTGGCAAGGAGATATAGAGCATAAATGAGAATTGGTATAAAATGCAAAGCTACGCCAATTTAAAAATCACACTCTGGCTAAATTGTATAGCCAAACACATACAACGTTGTGTGCAAGCATTCTTAAATAAAACCAGCCAGAAAAGTTTCCAGAGACATAGAACTCACTTGTTTTAAACCTGTAAACAGACGTGTAAGAGATATTTGCAACTGCTTACTCAAATCAGTTTTAAACTGATTCAACAGACTGGCTGAATGTCTATGTAAACAAATAGTCAGGATGAGGTATTGTAGTAACAAAATTTAGTGACTGTTTCAAGAAGATTTTTACTGTAAAGTGTTTGTAGAGGATTTTGTGTATGTATCCTTTTCTGTCTGGTAATTATTTCTGTACAAATACTAGGGAAGGGGGCAGACCACCGGTAAGCTAGCTTTGAGAAAGGAGGCAGCATTAGAGCTTCTCCGCAACAAAGCACTAAAACTCCACCACTGCAAGAGATAAAGAACCAGGACCATCCATCCTGGACGCATAAAGCTTTGCTGTGGGGAAATTTCTGGACGGTAAGGACCCCTCTGTTAAATCACAGCTGTACTGCCAGTCTCCCAAGCGCCTGCAAAGTCAACCTGCCTCAGCACTGCCGAGGTGAGCCTGAAGTTTTGTTTTCCTCAGCTGACAGCCAGGCTACCCATCGGTCGATACACAATGTATGAGGCTGCCATTAAGGTGGTTTTGGTAGCTCACAGTCAAGCCTGATTGATGCTGTTTGCTCTCTTCTGCTGGGAGGTGAAGCAGAAACATAATTACAGGCCACACAGATGCAGCAAGAGACTTAAGAAATTACACCTAAATCTAGTGCTATTGCAGGTTTTGAATAGACAGAGGCCATGCATCCTTGTATCCCTAACTACAGGTTAACACAGCACGGAGTTCTAGCTTATAACTGGTAAGGCTTCTGTTACTGGTATGACCCATCTCTCTCTAGACCTGAAATTATGCAAAAAACCACCATTCATGTCTTTTTCACTACACAAGACTTTAAGACCAAAGCTACTCAAATCATGTAACATAAAAACACCCTTTTGGGTTGGGGCACAACCTTCGTGGGCAGAATTCAGCTGCCAGCACAGACAAAAACCTTCACAGGCAGGTACGTACACCAAGCCCCCCCAGAGCAGGCAGCCACTCATTAAATATTTTTATACCAAGTACTGGAGCTTTGCCCCATTACCTGCATTCAGCAGGATAATTAATTCCAACACAGAAGCAGGCGACTGCTCTGGTCTCGCTCACCCCAGCCTGCTCTCTGTAACTACAGCCTGGTTAGCTCCAGCACAGACCTGACTCAGCAAGCACTTCTGGTAAAACACACCTGAATCAGAGCAAAACTGCAAGTAACAACTGTATTACAGCTTTTCAAGTGACAAACAACAGGAAAGGTTTGGTTTTAATGTGGGTTAATATAGTATAATAGTATACAAAGCCTACTATTTTTCCTGAAGTTTTCCATCACCAAACTTGTAATGATTTCTATGCACCAATGGAGCCATAGGAGACCACAGCAGTACATTTTCATCCTCCTCCTCCTCCCACCTTGCTTACAGCCAACACGTCCAGAGTAAAAGACACAGACATAAAACTGCAAGCAGCTACAAGCATTATTTCTGCGCTAGGACTCTGAACGTCACTTCTACCAATTAAAGCCGCTGGAGTGGAGCACAGGCCCAGCTCTGTTCAAGATCTCTGCATAAAGAACGCTCTATGCCATGTACGACAGCGCAGAGGCTGCAGGCCCTGGGGAATACCAAAGGGCTCATTTTCTTTGCAGGGGGGAGTTTAAGCAACAGTGATACTTTCCCTTTCAAGACTGCAAGAGAGATATGGTATTGGTTTCGCTCTTCCCTCTTAGGATAGTGGGTGTGAGAGAAATACTTTGATCGCTCAGTTAGAAGAATGAATTATGTAAGTGTAAATGTTTTTCAAGTGTCCCTTTTATCCACCAGCTCCTTTTCTACAGATCAATTCTTGCTAGGGCCTTAGCCAATTTAGAAAAACCCACACGTAACCGCTTTGTTTCCACAATATTGCACCTTTCCTTGAATATTCCCATAAATGGATCTTAAAAACACATGTAAGTATCTTAAAAACACTAGGTATGAAATCCCATCAGTGGCAGGACATACACCATAACGCCTGAAACTACATTTGAAATCTAATCCAGTTCTGAAGCTAGACAGCTGGTTTCTCCAAACTGTGCTTACCAAGCACTTTCCTGCAGTTGATTGCATAACAGGATTTTTCTCATCGTTTGACACTAGGTAAACTATATTAAAATCAGCCAAAACGTGAGGAACTCTTTCTTTACAGCAGTGACTTGCTAGAGCTGCTATGTGACAACACAAGACTCTGAACTGAAGAGATAATATAATTTTGAAACCAGTTTTTCTCTCAATTAGCCCTAGTGCAAAAAGACTATGAAATGAAGAGTTCTCCAAGCAATAGAAAAACTTACAAGTATGGTCCTTCCCCAGTGTCCCAGGGTCATTTTCTTACATGCCAGAAGTTAAAGAAAGACTTATCTGGAGCAGATATATCTACCCCTTCAAATTCCTCTTCCTGAAACGTGCCAGGCAGAGGATGGGGGCCTTTCTTTGCAAAGTGGCTTTGACTCCTGCTCCTCAACAGAGACCTGCAACCTGGGTGCATCTCTGTGCCCCTGGGAGTTCAAGTCTTTTGACAGAGACACCCCTGGAGAATCAGTGCTCTCCAAAGCCTAAGCATCAGCTTTGTATTGACAGAGACTGGCACTGCTCTCACCAAGATTGAGTATTTGTCAGGCACTAGCTAGGCTGAGTGTCAAGTAAACCATGAAATTTCGGCAATCAGGATTTGTTTGCCTGCTTTAGAATCAAGTAATTCTTAAAATCTTTAACCTAAAAAAAACCCAAAGAAGTAAGACATATCTAATGGCAGAGTTCCACTAGATACAGACATCAGCAAGAACATGAGCTGACTTCTTCCCACCCCAAAACTGAGATCATATAACCATGTGATGATGAGAAACAGATCACTTGAAAGGGTTAAGACAAAATTAAGAAAGATCATGTCAATGATTTAATTAACTGTGCACTTCTGGTTACACTGACACAACTGACAGTTTGGTTTCACAATCAATAGAAACTACTCTGAAGCCACATTTTTTCTGAATGGGACAATCTTGTCCTTTCCTCTTCCTCCATGTTCCCACTCCCAGTGCCAACACTAACTATTGTGCAAGAGCAGGACAAACCAACACCGGGGATCTGACCCAGGTGAAAACTAGTCCAACAAGAAAGGAATAGCAACAGTGGGCTGGTACTGAGATGAGAGGCACAGAAATGCACATTTCCATTGGAAACACGGGCTGAAGTCCCAGGTCAGACAAAGCTGCATTGCCCACTAGCTGCCACTGGCTCACTCCCTCCTGATCCGTTACTAAAAAAACCTATCCAGACCTCAAAAAAAATTACTTTTTGGCAACTTAATGGATTTAAGAAGACCTGAATAAAGGGCATGACAAGCCCGGGGATGGGGCAGTGCAGAATCAAGGCAGCCATCAGGCCAGATCTACTGGCTTAGAGGAGTAAGGTTGCGAAACTGCACCCTGATTATTCTGTGGTTCTTTAATTACCAAACTTCAAGGCAATCCAAATATGCATATGAATGATGGAGCAGGTAGAGGTAGATCTTTATAAAGAAAGGATTATTAGCGTTTGTGAAATTGTCCATTCACCTCAAGGAGCTATTCCCAGGTAAACAGGAGCAGACCTGGCCATAGCCTAGAACAACGGCTATGAGGAGGTGGAGATGCTTATTCATCTCTGTGGGTGTTCTCGCCCACCCGCTCCTTCTCCCCAGGGAACAGACCTCTGTAGTCTAGAACAATAGCTTGGAGAGGTAAGAGGTGCTCATTCATCTCAGTGGGTGTTCTCACCTACCCTCTCCTCTTTCCCTAGCCTCCACCCACAAAAGGATTTTGAAGCTTAAGAGATGGATCAAACATGTCCTTCCTGATGTGCATTTCTGCGGTGTTTCTGTGTGACAGGATTAGCGTGAAAGGCTCCGGACACATGTCAACACACCCAAACACAGCCTCTGCCGTGTACTCATGCTAGACTGCAGAAAGACAAAGTCCACTTGTTAAATCTGTTCAACAATAATCGATAGACAAACACGCAGGACTTTTGTTTAAGGTTGCATCTAGAATCTGAAGGACATGGGTACAGACAACCCCCCCCCCAAACAGTTGTGAGAGAAACTGTGGCATCTGAAAACTTTCATAGAAATAAACCACAATGTAAAAAAAAAAGTATTCATTAAGTGTTCCTCTTACTCTTCCATTTTACAAAAATAAACCCCACGCAACTGTTACTTTCTTCAGAGATAGATCCAGAGAGAGATGCTTGCAAATTAAAGGTACAACCAGCCACTAGTCAACTAGCCTGAAGGACTTTGCACTAATAAGGGTGTACTAAACTATCTGTAACTACCCACAAGAATATACACCGTTCACAGGCATTACGCTAGAAGGCAAAGAGGCACACAAGGAACGTATCGGAGGTTATCAGGATACCTTGGCATGCAGGTGAATGAGGGCACACGCTACTTAGCTATGTCAAGCAAAGACATCTGTGGACTGTGTGCACGCATTATGATTCCACACGCTGATGGAAATGCGTTCTAGGTAAAAAGCACTGAATAGATGCTGTCCCCACGCAGGGGAGCCGTGGGCGCGGAAGGGAATTAGTAATTCCTGAGCGCAGCGGGGAGGCCAGGCTGGGGAGCAGCAGGAGGCCCGGCTCCACCTGAGGAGGCCAAGGGCCAGCGGAGGGGACAAAGGGGCGGCGCAGCTCCCCCCTGCCCCGGCCCGCCGCCCCAGCTGCCACCCCAGCCGGTGGGCACCGTGCTTGGGATCACGGGGGGCGCCCGCTTCGTGTGTCACCTGTCTCGTGGGGGTGGGAAGGAACGGGGCCCCGACAGAAACCCCTCGGCCCAGGGCGCGGCCTCCTGTCTCAGGGCACGGCCGGCTCCCGCCCGGACGGGGAGGGACACAGCGGGACGGGGCGGCGATGGCGCAGGTCCCCCCTCCCGCGGCCCTGCGGGGCAGAGCTCCCGCACCCCGAAAGGGCACGCAGGCGGGGTTCCCCGTGAGGTGACCGGGGGATCCCCTTTCGCCGCGGGGCTGGACGCGGCCGGCGGGGGAGGGGAGCGAGGCGGCCTCTGCTCCCCTCCCCCGCCGCCCGCGTCTCCATCTTGCCCGCCACCTCCCACCGCGCGGAGAACGGGCCGGGGGACCCCGGTGCGGCCCGCACCTACCTGAAGGGATCGGAGCGGCCTGCGGGGAGGCGAGCGGACGGGCCGGGAGGGCGGGAGCGAGCGGCCGCCTCCCCCACACCCCGCCGTGCGGCTGCAGGGAGCGGCGCTGCGGCGGGCGCGGGCGGGAGGGCGGGGCGCGCTCCCGAGCGGGACCGCGCCGCGGGGGCGCGCAGCGAGCGTGCGCGGGGCGGGGCTGGCGGGGGGCTCCTCCCGCCGATGAGACGTTCAGTGTTGGGGACTGGCCGCCATTTTGTCCTGCGGGCGGGAAGGTGGCGGTGGGCGACCGTGTGAGGTATGAGGCGCCTGCGGAGATAAGGGGGCCGAGGTGGGGCCGGCCTCCTGCCCGGCACCTTGCTTTCCCGCATAGGATGCGGCTGGTTTGCCAGACAGCTGCAGAGGCTGGCCAGTGTGGCGTGCAGCAGTCTTGAGCCCATGGCCAGCACTGGTCTGTCTTTCCTGATCTGCACCACGTGAATAGCTTCAGTTCTAAAGCATAACTCACTGATACATCTATAGACTAGTTAAGCTTTAGAACTGTATGAAAGATGTATTAGATTAGTTCTCTCTCACTTCTGACTTTGCCATTTCCAATGTCACACAGGGCTGAGTCCATGAAGCACTTTTGTGTTCCACTGGCAGCTTCAATGGTGATTGTTAAGGATTTTGCTCTTCATCATCCACCTAAACTCTGAAGAGCTTAGTTACTCTGTCAGTACTCTTGGGCCATTGGTGGATAGTAGCACATACACCTTCGAATTACAGGGTCTAAACATACCTAAGTCCCTACATCTGAACGAGTCTGCAAGATGACCTGAATTATTCAGATGAGGTCTTTGAAAATAAAAGCAAGAAAAATCAGGCAGAAGAACCTGAGGCTTTTATAAATGGCTAATTCTGGTTTTCTAAATATTTTCCTCTCCTGCTGTTGTTTGGGGAGCTGACTGCTGTACTCCAACCCTGTGATACTCCATTTCTACAACACTTGGAGCTCTTCAGGCCGAAAATTGCTGTGAAACATCCTGCCAAGACGATGGTTCATTTTTTTGCCAGTGCTTCCTACTGCATGCAGGAATCCTCACTTACAGTGTAAGAAAGCAGCAGGGAAAAGCACTATTTATTTAGCTTAATTTAGCAAATGATTCAGTTTGTTTATGAACTTCATCTTTCTGTTTTTTTAACTCCTGCTGGAAATGCCGCTGCCAGTCAAAAGCGGTAGAGTTCAATACCTCTTTGGTATCTGGGTATTTTCCTTCTAGATTCTTAGCCTGGAAGGTGATGAGAGTTGGGCTGGGCTTAGGTTCTGGATGTATCTGGAAGAAATCACGACTAGAACAGAACGCAGAAATGGTGAGGTAGTAAAGAGGAGTTGTAATATAAAGCAGCAAAAGTTTCCATCCCAAGAAGCTGAGAAACCTGAATCGGACTGTTGTTGAGGTGATCACTGTCTGACTGGCAGAGTGAGATCTAAAAGTCTGACCTTGGAGGTGCACGCTTCAGGCAAACCCGCGCCAGATGAGATGGCTCCAGTGCCCACAGTGCTCAAATATTAATCTGGTAGCAGCAGAGTCTGGTTTCCTCATTTGCACACTGTGCTAATAAAAACAGGAACCAAAGAAAAGATAAATTTGGCTGCAGCTGTTTTGTGAGAGCTCCCCAGGGCCTGAAGAGTGGCCGTTACTCAGGTTGTGAATCTGCTTCCTCATTTTCTTTCTCAAAAGGACTGCTTTCACTAGCAGTAACAAAATATTACAGTTAATTATCTGTAAGATAAAAAAAAGATGCAGTGAAATCCTGCCCCTGCATCCGGACTGCAGAGTCCCAGTCTCTTCCTCCCTTTCTGGAGATATCACCTGTGGATCCAAACTTTTCAAGGAGAGCCTAAAAGCACAAGTTCTTCCTCCTGCCAACGCAAGAGCTTCTCTCGGTCCTCAGCTTCGCAGCATGCTGAGCAAACCAGAATTCAGTATCGTAACAGCCACAACCTCCTCCTGGCTCTTTAGCTATGAATTATTTGAGCTGATAATTTCTACAAACTTGCTTGCTAACACGCACAGGCAGAGGAAATGCAGGGTTTAGTTGAGATTAAGGATTTTTTAAAGTGTAGCACTTCCCTTGCTTGGCTGTTAGTTTCAGTGGTATTTATTGCCCTGAGAAGTAAGTTTGTGATGATAAATGTCATGCTCAGAATGGCCAAAGTGTAAGTTAAGAATCATGTGCTCACTCATACAGTAGGTCATTAATAATTTCTTAGCTCACCAGAACTACTGAGTTCTGAGAGAGTAATTAATTTACCTCTGCTTAAGCTGGCCAGCTTGACAATTTTGTATCCCTCAGTCTGACTAAAGAAAAACGTCTAAATCTGTTTCAGATGAGAAGTCTCAGAGAAGCAATGTTTGGGTGGCAATCCCTCAGCCTAATGGTCATTTATTTAAAAACAATTGTTTCTACTGTAGCTAAAATTATGAAAACAAATCTTCCTGCCTAGCACTGTATAACAAACATTTTACAAAATGTACATTTTGGGACAAATTTGAGTCCAGCTGTGTGCCTTTTATCTTTACATTTTTAGGTTGCTCTCCGCCTCCGCTCCCCCCTCCCCATACAGCCAGAGTTAGCTGGAAGCCAGAATTTCTTTTGCAAACGACTGAGCTCTAAGAACACAAACTTGTTTAAGCTGAGACCATATTTGGAAGAGATCTGGGTCAAGAAAAATAATCAAAGGAAAGTGCATTCCTTGAGCATCACGTGAGGAGGCCAGAACGCGCACGCAGGGCCCAGCACTCCCGCTCGGATGCAGCGAGGGGGCCGTGCGCGGCCTTCACACAAAACTCGCCGTGAGGAGGCTCTGTGGCGAGGGCTGATTTTACACCAACGTATGCTCTGGGAAGAAACTCATGAGCCTATTTAAGGGCATTCAGGCAGAAGGCTTTTTTAGTAGAGGTGTTCAGCGACATGTCATCAATGGCGTGCATCTGTGGCAGAACTAACCCTGGCAAGCTCCAGAGGCTCCTTTCCCACGGATACACACACCTGTCTCTAACCCTGTCACTAGTTTTGCTGATGTAACCACTGTCTCTCATGAATGTAAACATGTCTGTAGGACTGAAATACCAGAGCACCCTCTCTCACACTCTGGCATTCTTTTACTTATGATTTTAGGAAGATCCCAAATCCAGCCTTGGGCGTTTGTTTTACAGCAGCAGAATTTTAGCAAAGCTTTGCTTAAAGATCTTTACTTTCTGGGCCCTAGCAGCCCTGAGGGAGAAGACCTCCTGCATATGGCACTTTGAGCCTCAGAAGCTGTTCGATTAGCAGCCAAATGCACATTAAATAGACTGCACTACTTTAATTGTACAAGTGAAATCTCAACGCAGCCAGGACAGGGAGGAGTTAGGGAACACGCCAGGCAGTGATCTACACCCATTACACTTGGGTTACAGCTTTACATGTTAGTCTTTATGCTGTAAAAACAGGCTTTAAGCTGCCTATTTAACGAAACAAGAGGCAGCAATGATACATAATGCAGTTAGGGCAATACAGAATTCTGAACCACGATTGCGTGCATTTTTCATCTTCCTATGAATTCTTCCCCCCTCCCCAGGCAGAACACTGGATTTAGGCCTCCTCTCCTGTTTCCTGGCTAGGACAGAACCCCTGCCCATTTGCAACTGGCAGGAGCCATGCTGGGCCTGGGACCTCGGGCTGTGCTGGAGGCTGCCACAGGGAAACACCAGCACAGGCCTCCCCTGCTCTGTCTCCAGCCACTCCATGATGACAACACTGCAGAAACTTCACGATCCAGTAGCAAACACTCATACCACTTATCCACCCAAAACTCCACTCTTTACTCAAGCACTGGAAGTGTGAGGCACCCTAGAAAACTGGCAGCATGGGGCCTTGGGCAGATAACAAAAGAAGTTCAGCTTATGTGTACTGAAAAAAAGGAAGTTGACCATCCCTGTGCTCTTCCAACAACTGGGGAGAGGAATCTGGTCAGGAGTGACTTCCCGAAAAGCAGCCAAACTGTGATGTTTATTAAGAACTTGCCTTTATCCACAGACACACTAAATATAACATGAGTTCTCTCTTCACCCAACTTTCATTCTCACCTTGTTTTCACTTTTTTTCCCACTTGTATATTTGTTAGTTTGAGAGTTTCTGCTCTGGCTTCTATGCATTTCACTCCTCTTGTCATGTATCCAAACACCTGCATCGCAACTTTCTTAACTGAGTCTGACCTGCATCTCATTGCATTTCTAGCAGGAAAAACACAAGTGCTTGTTGCTGTGCTCCAAAAAGTACAAGGTTAACAGTCATAGGAAAAAAATGCAGAACAATATAAGTGCAGAAAACAGATGAGCTATTCAGAAAGACAGTTTCTGAAAAATATACATTGAAATTATTTTTATTTTTTGCTGTAATTTAAAAAACATAGGAATATTGACATTGCATTTAAAAACCCCAGGAAGTTAAAGATTATACATCGTTGCATCTCTGAAATCCAACAGTGCAAAGCTGGAAGTCATAAAAACGTCTCCATCATGCCTTTTTTTTTAGGAGATACCAATATATCTATCAACATTTTGAAACAAGATTTTTAAAGATGTGTCAGACTGCCCAAATTCAAAAGTGCTTTTCATTACATATGTCAAAAACTGTCACTCTTCTGCAGGAGACACTGTCAAAAGTCAGACAATTCAACAAATAGGTTGCAGGAAATATATCAAAACCCAAACCAGGAGGAGACAGATGTATTTAAAGGGAACAAGAGAGCTTTAGTTTGATTTCAGTTTGAGAAGTCTTACTGTGTGTGTGGCATCTCTCTGTTCTACTCAGTGTATTCATATTGCCAAGTACTGGGTGTTCTTATCCTAAATGTATGCTGCAAAGTTGGTATCATCATTCCTTTCCTGTATTGCAAGTAAGGTATGGAGTAACAGTTGTATGCAAACAGAAACAGTAATGTAAATTACCTGAAACTGGGGGACAGAAGTTGTGAATTTATACAGCCATGATGCAGGTCGGATGATTGGTCTTCACCAGGGCTAAAGCACTATATACACAGTTGGTTTAAAATGACACATTTCTTCTGTGCCAGGTAACAAAAGCTTTCCTACAAATGTCCTTTTGAAAGTCACCATCTCCAAAGTCGTGCAGCTGCTAGAACAAGATGACTCAAATCGCTACCGCGCAGGCTCCAGATAAGCAGACGGGGATGTTAAACCCTTAAGAGCACTAAGTGTCCATCATGAATAGTCATGGTTTTTTGGGGATGAGACCTCAAAAAGAAAGGTCTTGCCTGTCCCAGTAGCTTGACTGCAACGATAGTCACTAGTTGTGGAATTAACTCATAAATGTCATTACTCATTTTTACGGAAAGCCATGTCCTAATAGTAATAAAGACAACAACCCCGAGGGGAAAATCACATTAAATGTATATATAAGAACACTGTAAAAAAGTGACAAAGTCTTATTTCATTACAAAAGAGGTTTCTTTTTCTGAGATTTTCTTTTTCAACTAAACAGGCTTTCATTCTTATGTCAGAGAATGAGGGGAGAAAAATGAAATCCTAAAATTCTGATGTTTAGAAAAACAAAACAAAACAAAAAAACAACCCAGGAAATCTATTTTCATTCTACAAAACATTTCACTTTACAAAACCCCCGGAGTTTTTCTATTACCTGGATGATAAAGACAAAATGGGACGTGAAAAGAATAAGATGATCTTAAAACTAGACCTCAAACATTCCTGGGTAAAATTCTCTACTCTGATCACCGCAAGACTCTCTGACATCAGGAGGCATTTGTACAGGGACCGGACGTGTGTGGAACCAGCCAGAGAGATGCTATATGGATCAGGAGAAAATCCTGCCTTTATTTTGGTGGTTTATCATTTTTTCCAGTATAAACTGATACGGCGTGAACCATGCCCACAATATGAAGCAGGTACATTCTAACAATCTCCAACACAAATCCCAACATTGTTTCATTTACTGAACAGTGTAAGTCTGTCAGGAAAATTAAAATCTGTTTTATTTTATACTCTTTATGATGAAAAGTATCTAAACTGCACTTTTAAATTAAATCATGCTCCGCCAAAACGGGTCTGCTTTAAGACTGGTAACTTCAGTGGAGAGAATGAAGATGTTTCAGCAAGTATCAATTTTCTGTTAAAAAATGTCAGCAAGACAAAATAAAAAAATTCTTAATTTACAATAAGCAGTGTAAACAGCAAAAACAACAGAAGCCACAAAGTTTCACGCACCAGCCACTGGCAGACAGAGAACTCCAAATACTCATAGAACTTTGTATCTTCCTTTGTTGGTTGGTTGGTATGAATTTTGCTGCAAATAAAGGAAAGAAGAATCACAGTTAAAAGCAAGAATGGATAAATGAGTTGCAATAAAACCCCACTAACCATAAATCCACATTACACGTGACTAAGAAGTTCCCTACAAGTCTAATGTAGTATTGCTGAAGGTTATTCTATAGAAAGACAAGTTTTCTTCAACCAGAGAACTGAAAATAGGATTTCTAAAGACCGTATCTTATGTGAAACCACACACTGTGCTGGACATGGGCGATTATGAGCTGGGGATGCTGTAAAGCTATGGCAAAACAAACCTCTTGATGTGTACCAAGTATTAAATGAGGGGAATAATTCTTGTTCAGCCTGACAGCGCTGAAATTAGGAAATTTAGTTGGACCTAACTCTTCAAGGGGGCTTCAGTCAAAAAGCTCTATCAATGTGTTATCTCCATCTGCTGGCTGGTGATAGCTGTATGTCTGGCTGACCAAACACAGAACTCTTTTCTAGGCTGCTCAATGAAACAGTGTTTGGGAGATCTATAGGCTCCAGTCCCTGATATTAATAAAAACTTATGCCAGAGTGTCAGTGTTTGTAGAAATCAGTCTCATAAGGCATAAATTAAGGCACCTTCCCTCTGCATTCTGGATATTTCACTCACCAATCTGATGAGCTCCTCTTTTATAAGTCGTGTGATTTCTGCCTTTGCTTTCTGTACAGCCAGTTCATTGGCACCTGAAAACAACAACCAAAAATTACCATCTTAAACCCTTTCTGTGTGAAGCCTACTGAATCAGCACTGCTGGTTACTGTTAAACTTGCTGAACATCCTCGACTATTTGGGGTCGAACACTCTAGTATTTAGACCTTCCTCTGTTTTATAGGACGATATTTAAAACAAACAGCCAGGAATTAAACTGTTCAAAGAAACTTCCAATCCTAAGTATTTCTGAGGAAAACTCAACCATCGTGAGATTTGCAAAGGTTTTGTTGTAGTAGTGGATGTAATTTCTTATACCTTTAACAGACAAACTCAACATGATTCCATTTTCTTCCTTATTTCACCCTGGCACAGACATCAGTATTATCAGGAGAAGCATCTCTGTGATCCCCACAGATCACTTGACAAAAGGTATTACGATAAATGAGTGTTTCTGAATAACTCTTAATTTGCAAAGTAACTAGAGTGGGTCTGTAACTGAGCATCCAGACACTACAAGTAGGGAGATTCCATGTCTAATTACAAAACCAGACTTGTATCTTTAATTGAAACATTTCTAAGAGTACTTACTTTCTATAGCTAAATAAATCTTGCGCTCTCCTTCCTTGGGTTCTTTGCCTGGAGGGAAATAAGTTCCTCTGATTGTAATGGCAGCTTCAGAATATTCACTGATTCTCTGCAGCGCTTCTTTGGAAGTGACTTTCCATCTGGCAGTCTGCAAAGTGGAGGATATGGGAGGATGAGCACAGAGGAAAGGCCTCACACAAAATGGCAATCCAAAGGTTAGCTGGCATTTCAGACAAACAAGAAAATCAGCCACAGCATTCTGCTTTAAAAATGTAGATTGTGCTTTTAGCCAGTTATTTTTCTGTAAGCTTATTTAAAGAAAGATCTGCCTCTGGTGTCAGCAAGACAGAACTTAGGGAAGAAGGCAAACAGGGAGTGGATGCACAGCACTACAGCAACACAAACTCTGAAGATCTTCCATTTTACCACACAAAGTTTAAAACTTGTGATTTGTATTTGTGATTTTCTGAAGCATCACCTGGGTATTTTATTTAGAATTCTGTACAGGACTAGACTTCAAGGCCAAACATACACTGTTGATGGCTGCATGTCCCCCCCACTTTAACAAAAGAAATGTTTTTTATTCCTATACAGTCACTGGTTAAAAGACAAAAATAAGCAAGTCTTACAATCGCCACAAATAAAGCCTAAGGAATGAACACTGCCAGTTGTTCTCCAGAACCCTGTAAAAATTGTCCCAAATCTCTACGATATCCCAAAAAATACTCCATTATCCCATTAATTTTAAATGGAATTACTAGAAAGTTGGTTGTTGTAAGTTACTTGTAGATTGAGACGACTTTACTGTCGTCTCAATAACTGGTATACTCACAGTCTAGGCTATGTAGAGCCTTCATTAAATAGTCATTATTTATGCTTATAGCAAAATGGGGACTTGCCTGTGGGAAGTCATTGATCTCCAATTCCTCTTCGTATCTCTTGAAGGATTCGTTTTGTCCTCCATCCTGTTTCTCTTCCTCCTGCTTCTCTATGGGTACGTAATTGAGCTTAGCATTGATCTTTTCAGCCAGTTGCTCTGCAATGGTCTTGGCAGATACAGTAGGAGCTTGAATTGTGCCTCCCCTCAGGATAGCATTTGTAGCCTGTTGCATCACATCCTGTAAAAGAACAGGTCCGTGTTGAGAGGAAGGGAGTCAAGAGAAGCCCTACACAGGCCAACAAGGGCTTCATGTAATGGAATTGTCCACATAACATTGTCTGAGCTTCTCTTTCTTTTCTTTCCTTCCTCTCAGGAACTCCCCTCACACCTGCATAGAAAACATCTGCCTGGACTTTTCTATCTTGAGCTCAAAACACCTTTGGACATTTCAGACCGCGTTAACCTAAATCTAAATGGGTTTTGTATCACATGCTTTAGCAGAGAAAGATGCTCTGCAACTCTGCTAAAGCTGACAAAACCTCACTGGGTAATGTTATCAGTAGCAAATTCACTCTTTGCCAGTGCAGACAAAGCATTTCCAGTTCTCTATTAAATTTTATTATCATATTGGCTCAATCACAAATCCTACAAGTTATAACTGAGCTGGCCCAGCACAAACGAGTTAAACATGCAGAAACACTAAATAAACTGTCATAAGCAGAACAAAGAATTGATTAATCTTTATTAAAAAAGAAACAAAGAAAGACCTTTTTCTGCAAAAATGCTGACCTTGAAGTGGAAGGGGACCAATACTTGTGCCTCTGCTCCGAGATTCTTCTGGGCATTGATTCTCAAGGCCAATCTTTTAGCGATTTCCAATTTTTCTGCATTCCCAGCAGACGGTGTGGGCGCGTTCGATGTCCCTGGTGCTGCCATGTCTTTTACTCTTTTCTTTGAATTGAACATGCTTTCAATTTGTTCATCAATCTAAAGAAAATAACAATTATTAGATCATTATTACATTAACCATTACACTATCTTACCATCCTAAAGAAAGAAAACCCTTACAGTGTGTTTAGTTTACATGCTTTTAAAGAAATAAATCTCACATGAGTGGTAGAAGCCTGCCCAGAACTACAACTCAACAGAAGGAACAGAGCGTCTAATAATCAGGATAAAGTCTGAACACAGTGTTTCAAGGTCACTAAAAGGAGTATAACAAACATTAAGAACAGAATCTAATAAGGATTTAGGACTACAAAAGGCTACTATGAATTTCTTTAAAACAATGCAAATAAAAAGATTTTTGTAATTGAGGACAATAGTTCTATTCATTTTACATGAGATCGTTACAAAGAAAAAGAGTTTCTGTGGCACTGACATAACTCCATATATTAAGTATAAACCAGCAGAAAGTCAGAAAGACTTTCAAGATCTTCATGGATCTTGATCTTCATAACTATATCTCTTTTGTATCCAAGAACAAATACAGAGCTACTCATGGAATTCAACTAAGTCAGTAGCACAGGAAATGGATTTTTGTTATTCCATGCATTCTGCAGTGTGTTAGGTAACCTACTGAGGAAAAACCAAATCTACTGGAAATTCTTAAGCAACTTCAATCCTAGTGGCAGGTGCTTACGTCAACAGCTGTATCTTCATCATCTGAATCTTGCAAGCCAAGAGCTGCTTTTTGTAGCTTCTTTCTTTCGTTAGCCAAAGCCTGTTCTGTCTCATCAAATTTAAAACCTTTGCCAGAGAATCCACTGCTTTTTTTAATCAGCTTTCCCTCCTGAAAACAGAAATACATATTTTCATACTTAGAAGTTTAAAATACCAATTCTGATAGTAACAAAATAACTTTACAAATAATTATTAATTTATTTATTTTTAAAAGCAGATCCTTGCTTTAGGAAGCCGCTCATTCAAACTTAAAAACTGTATTTTACAATGAAGTGTAATAAAAAAGTTACGTTAAATCAGCTCATAGGAACAACACACTATTAGGATTTTCTGTAAGTCTACATATTAAATGCTTTTCAAATGCAGTAAAGAAACCAAAACACCCTCCAGTTTTTATACTGGAAAATCTCCCAAGTCAGTCTTCTCAGGATGAGCAAGATCCTCTGATGATGACAGCTCTAGAAATAATAATACAAATTCTGTGAAAGAACTTCAGTCTCTTTGATGTGAATTTTGATAAAAGCCAAAGTGCCCCTTGTACAGGAGGGCATCTCACACCAGATGACTCTATTTAAATTCTCAAGAACAGTCCTGTAAATGTTATTCAAGATCCCAGTCCTGGAAACACTTACACACTTACCTAAGCACACCTGTGTCCCCTCAGTGAAGTCAGAGATGACTCACGTATGGATGCTGTGCAACAGGACCCCCATGTATACGCATTAAACCGAGACCAGAGCCCACTGCAGAAGGAAGAATTACTTACAGCCTTCTGTTGGTCTTTGAAGTCAGCCCAGAGCTTCTCCAAATCAGTAGGAATTGGATTCCCAGACAGTTCCAAAGCCTTAATGATATCACCAGCATACCGTGCCTGATCCTCAGTAATAAATGTATATGCATACCCCTGGTCAAAAGTAATTAAAAAGATAGTAAAGAACAATCTCTAAAGACGTTATCTCTAAAGGTACTGAAGCACCCCCGCACAGACACTGTTGTTCTGGTCAATAAAAGTAACCATGATATTAAGGAATAAACTCTTTTAGCAAGAATGTAGCATGAATAATGGGATTTTCCAGGAAGCTGATACAGGGGTAACGAACCACAGATGGGAAAAACTGAAATCTTTTGTTTCGATCTGGTCATGGTTACAAGTTTGGAAAATAAAATCTTATAAATTCGGTATGGCACATTGCTAAGAGTGAGAAGCACCCAAACTTTCAGCCACAAATGGGATTATAAAGAACATTCATGCAGCAGAACATGTAAGTTCACATTTCCATAGTGCTAAAATTCAGAATACATTTTACACATGATCACTGAAAAACCTCAGGCACACTCTAAAGCAAAACCCTCTTCCCACCACTGACGTAAACTACTACTCCCCTTTGGGAACACCCTCGATCAAGCAATACCTTACAGATATGTTTTCAGTAGTAACCAAAACAGGCAACCAATATACATACTTTATTGCCAGCTCGTCCAGTTCGGCCTGCTCGGTGCACATAATCTTCATAATGGTTGGGACAGCTGTAATTGACCACCAGCATCAGTTGTTTTACATCCAAGCCCCTCGCTGCTACAGATGTGGCCACCAGAAGTTTGCAAATCCCATTCTTGAAATCATTAATTATGCTGTCCCTGTCATACTGATCAATACCTGCAAGAAACCAGATTAAACAATTACAAAGCTCAGCTTTGAGTCAAGAGAATTTGTACACAGCATCCTCCAAATCCAACCAAAGGCTTAAGGAAATAAAATGTCAATACTTACAGTCCACATACATCAGCCAGGATAATCAATCTCTTATCCAAAATAACAAAAGTTTTCAGTTTTCCTCTACCAAAAAATGTTTTCCCTACCAAGATTATCAAAAGTTTATTTTCTATTTGACCTCTTATATTCAATCAAGAACTCATCCAGGGGAATCTCAGAAGAATGAGAATATTTTCCCTTCTTCCTTTGTTGCACTAAATGAATGGTGGTTTTGTACTTGATGGTTATAGTCTTTTCAAGAGCATTATATATACAAAGCTTTAAAATACCCAGATGGACAATATTCAAAATAGCTTGCTTTGTCTTGCTACTAAACTACAGCCATTCTATTACTACCTGATGGCAGAAAAGTAAACCAGCTGCTATTACTGTGGAATGTCAAATAAAAATATAATACCGCCCCAATGGCATTCACCACTCTACTACAACAGCAAGTAGTTACTATTACTATTCCTTGAAGTGTTAAATCTCAGTCAGCATCCTGTTGCAGTGACAAGATTTAGCATCTGATGAAATCTCACAGGGAACATTAATGAGCAATTATGGAGAACTATCATATCTCTCTTTAAAATTAAGAGACATGTATCTTTCCAAATTATAAAGCAACGCCTGCTTAGGAAGAAGCAATAAGAAATAAGTAACTTCTCTTTATACCATTATAAACTTCTCTGAATACCAATAGCCTAGTTTGGAGTTGTCAATATAAATCCTTAAGATTGCAGATTACCTCCATGAAGAGACAAGCAGGGGTAAGAGGCTCTCATTAAATCTTTCAACAACCCATCAGCATGTTCTTGTTTATCTACAAAGATGATAACTGATCCTTTTTCCTGATAGTGTCCCAGTAGCTCCAGTAATTTCAAAAACTTGTTCTCCTCTTCTATGACAATCTGGAAGAAGACATACAAAAGCAAAGGAGAAAGAATATAAATTGTATCTTAAGTCTTTAAACACGTTGAGGATGCATAAAAATAAAAGTCAGGATTACTCTTCCAGGCTGTTTCCACAGCAAAACTGCTGTTCAGCTCAGGGGTACAAACCCAAGGGTTTTTGCAAAAAAAGTGATCACACTGCATCTGCAGATTTTGGGTGTGAGTTTATTCTCAGTTCACCTTTAATAAGGTCACTAAACATCTAGAAAGAAAAGCTCTGTGGATATACTGTCTTGTGATCAATACTGCTGGAAATCATCTTTTGCAAAGCAATGAGAAGACAAGGCAGAAGTGTGATACTCACAACATGTTGCTCCACATCTGAACAGACAACACTTCTGCCTCCGACCTGCACTTCTATGGGTTTGCTGAGGATTCTCCGAGCTAAGGCCTCCATAGCTCTGGGAAAAGTAGCAGAGAACATGACAGTCTGACGGTCAGGCCTGACGTTGTCTACAATGCGCATAACCTGGTTTAAGAGAACAGTCCCTGTTAATACCCAGAGCTGCAACTGAATGTCACACGCATACAGAACATTGTCTTTGAAGTTCAGTGGTGTCTGCACTACGCAGACAACACGTTTCTTTATGGGTTTCCTCTTGGTGCCTAGGTGCTGGCACTGGAAGAAAGACAAAATGTGCTGGACACAGAGGAAGCGGAGTGGCAACGTGCAACCTGGCAAGGAAGCTTAAGACAAGCAGCAGAAATCTGACAGCTCAAGAGATGAAACAAAGGTGCTTTCTAGTTCCAGAGGGCAATACAGCCTGACGACACATCAAAATCTGGGATGTCTAATGCTGCTAGCCAGTCATTTGTCTCCAACATTTTGTTCCTGTCTCCTGTAGAACATTATGAGGAGACATCAAAGGCTTTATAAGCAGCCTACAGCTACTGATATGACACTTGCATCAAGGCATCACATAGGACTACAGCATAGCCACAAGTATCCAAAACAAGTGTGTAGAGAAAGAAGTGTTAGGGAAAAATCACGTTCTAAGCTACATATGAATTTACTGAAAACAAAGCATAGAATAATTCAAAGAGTCAGTTTAAACTGTTGTCTGTACGTAGCACACCTTCTGAACACTCATTTGCAGTGTAACAATAACATAGCACTGGAAAATCCTTTGAGAGGAAAATAACATCTTGTGGCAACATCACTCCTGTCATTCATTACCTGAGGCTCAAACCCCATGTCAAACATTCTGTCTGCTTCATCGAGTACAACGTATGTGACTCTACGGAGATTTGTCACCCGACCTGTGAAAGGAGAGGAAAAAACACATGGGAAACAAAATCAAATGGAAATGTAGTTTCCCTCAGGAATATATATTTTAAAAAAATGTTACATAGTCTCACTATCTTCTAACAAAGGCATTAATTAACATTAAAAAAATTCACTAAATGTGAATTTTAATGTTCTCATTTTAATCACATATACATTCTGGGAAATGTGTAAGTATGCACAAGGCCCTTTATTTTGTCAAACTCTTCTCTTGCATACCATCATAGGGCCAGAAGAACCTGTAAAATTCAGAAAACTGCCCTCGCCAAAACACATCATAAAACTAAGACTGAGATGAAGCAAGGAGCCACATCAGCCATTATCTGACAGCGCCACCTAGAAAAAAACATATTAGAGATTACAGCGCATGTGTGGAAGGCAAAGTCCAGTGCTAACTGTTGCAGCCTCAGAAAAACTCCTTTATACATATAATCTGTAACGCTTCTTTGGAGCTATAAATAACTATTTGAGGATAATCATACTAGTTCTAGTTAACTGCTAATAATATGCATAAAACAGAGTAAGCAGTCTTTTCAAAATGAATACATAAAGAGTAAAACCTACCCAGTCACACTCCTAAATTTAAAATTAAGAACCACCCCAAACTCTGGGACAGCTGGAAACAAAATAAGCAAAGGTGTACATCTGTGAATATTTTGGAATTATGATGGACAGGATAATTAGCACCCTTCCCAAACAAATAGCTACGAGATTCCCTTCCATGAGAGGGATTTAACTCAAGGATTTATGAATCATATTCTCAAACGTGAACACATTCAGTTCCAATCTGCTGTGGAGTGACACTGTCAAATGCTCTCAGAATGGAACAGATCTTTCATATTTTCTACAACTATCACTCAGGCTTGTGCCTTTCAAACAACAGTAGAATTTGGTCCTTTTGGCTTCAGCAAATTGTAGCTGAATCCTCAAACTATTTTTCAGAGATTTAGCGCTGCATTTTCTTAAGGTATGGAATTCATACTTAAGGAACAAAAATAAATATTTCCTAAAATCTACGTATCTATTCAACATCTTAACACTTTCATCCCCAAATAGTAACTTTGTAAAATTACTTGGGAACAGCATTAATGTACCTACCTTTGACGATTTAAGTCTTGGAAGCCCAGTTCTATATGTCTTGAAGGTACTTTTTCCACAGAAGTTAAATAATGTCAACAGTTTAGTAGAGGTTTTGATGTGGAATAATTTAATAATAAAACTTTATCTAATAAGCATGCAATGGTTACACTAGGACAAAACCTCTTAAAGCTGCAGTGGCTCAGTTTAATCAATCTGAATATTTGATGTAAGGTCAGTTCTTTTACTTTTGAACCGTTATTTAGGGAGGGCTTCTTTGGTTTTTAAAACCAACAGATAGAGGCAGTCAGACGCTCTTAGGTAAAAGCAGATAACTGCTGAGCTACACTACCAATAATAAAGGATCAATGGGCAGACAAAATAAGCAACTATCATATAACCTTTATCTAAATGACTTGAGGTTAAAAAATTTGGACCAGCATACTTTAAGTTGGACATTCTCAGAAGCTCTTCAAGAACGTATTACATCCTGTCCTCCCCAAAAAAGTCAAACCAATAGAGGATTAAAGCTATTAGTAGTGCTACACATATATAAGTATTCTCAATAGCTAGATAATGCAGCCTGAAGAGATATAAGAAAATTCCATAAGACCATTTATCAAAATACATGATCTTTTGAATTTGTTAGAATTACACAACAAATGTAACAAATTCTCCATAGGAAAAGGTTTTCTACTCACCATTGTTAGCTGCTAACATGTCAATCATACGGCCAGGTGTGCAAACAATAATTTCAGCACCTCTTTTGAGTTCAGCTATCTGATTTTAAAACACAGTAAACAAACTATTAGTGTGGGGTTCTTTGCATTTTTTTAGTGTATCACCTAGCAAAAAAGAAAACAATATACACTGATACAGCTGTTCTACTAATGTGACTTAACTCGGTAAGGGTTTTAGTGAAATAAATTACCAAGGCTTTTGAAAACGTTGCTTTCCAAAAGACAAACCTCTGACACTGTAAGTTACTACCACTTGAAGTAGTTATAACGGGGATGTGACTTCTGTGCAGTCAAGGGCCTGTAAGAAACGTCATGTGTTATGTCAGGGACAGCAGACTAAAACCGTGTTCCATCACAGATCGTCACTCCTGTTGTTTCCATAAGGGGGGGCAGAAATGAATCTCTAGATGATTCTAACGTGCAATATTTGTAATGTAATAAACCAACATTTTCTGGCTTGGGAAGGGAACGTGAGGAGATTGGTATGTTTAAGGTTAAGTTGTGTGCATTATGCTTAACCTTCTGCATTGCTACTATTCATACACAGAAAACCCACAGGGAAGGCTGCAAACGTACTGGATTTATAGGAAAGAGAAAGGAACGAAGTTCTTTGCAAAAGTAACATTAACTAGTGAAGTTCCAGAGTTACTTGACAAGGTGTGTCTCTTTGCATACCTGTTCACTGATTCCTGTTCCTCCATAAACACAGACAACTCTAAGCCCAAGTGTCTTTGAGAATTTCTTACACTCCTTGGTAATCTGCAAAGCCAACTCACGAGTAGGTGTCATAATGACAGCTGAAAGGCAAAGCACTGTCATCAGACATCGTAACACAAGAGATGTTGTTATTTATACAATAAGAGCTAAGCTTTTGTAATGTTTACAGCAATTTACTTGTAAGGGTTTTTAAAAGTGTGATTTCAAAAAAAAGAGAATTAAGACAATATGAGGATGGGGTGGAAATGCAGTCAAAGTTTTAAAATCAGAGTAGCAAGGCCTCTGTTCCAGACAGATGGACATGCAAGTGCTCTTGAAACAACATTAAACAGCACAGTGATCACAAACGACAATAAACAGCACGGTGCTCATTAAGTAAAAAAAAAGCCACTTGTTGATAGACATTAGTAAGAAAGCATTCCTCCCTATGACAGAGAACTGAAGACCCTTCTAAAGCATATGCCAAAGGTTTTTATTTATTTAAATAGCAACTCTGAAAAGAAAAGCTTTGTACCTATGGGACCTTCTCCTTCTTCTAACGCTCTCTGATCCATGATGTGTCTGAACATGGGCAACAGAAACGCAATCGTCTTTCCGCTGCCTGTTTTAGCAATGCCAATCAAGTCACGTCCATTCATGATTGCTGGGATAGCCTGGGTTTGAATGGGAGTGGGCTTTTCATAGCCATGTCTTAGAGAAAGGGAAAAAAACAAACGTATTTTAAGAATGAAACAGGATTTGACAGACTCGAATCACAAAGCCCTGCTAAAAATCTGTGTATAAGTGTCAATGCCATTCAAAAAATACACCTTAAAAATGAGCAGCAAAAGCACGATACAAATGGCAGGAGGAATCATTTATAACAATAGTTCAATACTGAGAGATAAGCACTATGATGTCTTAATATGTAACACCTACAAGCACAGACATGTTACATTATGCAACAAAGGAAAAGGTTTTTCCTCACAAGTGTGTGGCAGAGCACAGTGAGCAAAATCAAGCACGACATAGTTCATAAAGCACTAGCTTACTTTTTGAGGGCAGTGAGAATCTTCATGGAAATACCACACTGTACCCAGGTTTTTATTGGTTTGGGGCAGCCTTTTCCCTTGACAGTAATTCCTTCCAACTCCAACCTGTACACATTCACCTCTGAAACAGAGATTGCATTACAGCAGAGTCAAACTTGATGTTTCTGTACTAACTTGATCATAATATTCTTGGTCTGTCCTTCAACATGACATACTAATTTTATCACCACCACAAAACCAGCTTTTAGCTTGTTACACACAAATACAGGTCGGTGGTAAGGACTTGGGTAAGTTTTTCAAACAAACATCACATGCATTTATATGCAAATACTGATAATAGCGATCAAACTAACTGTGTGGTTTTCTGGTTGCTCCAAATGCTCTTTATATTCCAAAAGAATTTACTGCTGCTTTGTACGTCAAGATCTGTCATTCTTTTCTTTAATACCCAAGATGTTCTGCTTCTATTTGTCCTTACCTTCTTGTGTCATTTTGGCTAGTTCTGGTACTTCAACATAGAAGTTCTTCCTGAAAGGTTCATATTCTATCTTTCCATGATCCACTGGTTCTAGCAGCTTTCTCTGCTTGGTTTGATAGCCAGTCAGGGCAGTCTGAAGATCAACTTCCTCTTCCTCTGAGGAATACTGTAGAGATTATAATTTGCATGCAAATTAGTATGAATGGTATTCTGAGAGGCTCTAATTTTTCATTTATAGAGGAACTTTACTCAGAAGCAACAGTTACTCCTTAGCCTATTAGATCAGACACTGAAAAGCCACTCTCAGGTTAAGAAGGGTCCCAATTGTTCTTTCATCCATTTCTTTCACGTTTCTCCCAAACCTCAAGTTTCAAGGAGTTCCATATTGCTTCCAAGACTTCAGAAATGCTAAATAAATGACCCTGGTCATTCAGAAATAATCACTGCCATACAGCAGAAACATTAATAGGAAAATAAAGATCTATCAGCTCACTGAACTCACATCCAGAGAGGGCAGCAGACATTTATCCACTTGTAGCACCTCTTCCTACTAAGACACATTTGTTATTCACAGCCAGTGTAACAGAAACAGCTCATAAATTTGGTTTAAGTTCCTATCTACTAGAACACATCACTTGGCACAGCATTTTGTAGCCCTAGGCAGAACCAAACTCCTTTCTACTGTTTCCCAAACTGTAAAATGAGAGTATCTACTTCCCATTTGTGCTCAAAGAGATGTTGTCTCACTATGATTTATGAAGCGTTTTGATGCCCCATAACTTACAGGTGCTCTGGAAACAGCTGTTATTTATCCTTACAAAGAGATTCAGCAGAAATGTAACACATAGACCCCATTTTTTCAGATTAGATACACACGACTCAGTGTGCAGACTGAGCAGCCACATGAATAAACACTATGCTAACTCATGGGTCATTTGCACACAGGATCACCAGGACCCCCTGCCCAATTTCAGGAACACGAACTCAATGCCACACTACACAGGAGATCCACCAGCCCAGTCATACAGAGAACAATTACAAAGCCAGACACCCTGATGCACTCATTCAGGTCTCATCTGCGTAATGCTGCTTCTAACAAAGCTGCAATGGCAATTTCTGGGAAAAAACAGCACAAGTAACAAGAAACTGAGTAAGATAAAAATCTCACTACCATAGTTCTGCAAATCTCTTAGGAGATGGAAAGGTCCCAGGACTATCCTGGGTCTCATGCCTCTTAGAAGAGGCACATTGCATTTTCATAGCAGAAATACAAGACACTTCCATTACCTCCATTGCATCCTGGTCGTTCTCCATGAGCTCCCCCTTCTTCTTTTCTGACTCTGCAGCTGCCTTTTTGGTTGTCACCACAGTTACTACTTTGGTAACAGTTGGTCCAGACTTCTAAAAAAAAAAAATTAAGAAGTTAAGAAAAATAACTGCACTACCATATAAAACAAAACCTACACTGTCTGAAATCTACAGGGTAATCGTACTTCTGAGTGCATTATGCTGGTCTGGGGTGGGGTTTTTCACTTCCTTCAGTGAAATTTAATCACAATAATAGTTGATAAATCATTGGGAAATTAAAATTAAGGGTGCTTCTTGCTTTTTTTCATTTTGTCTCCCACCCCCCTTTTCAAAGCCATTTTGATAAACACAAAGCTAGTTTAAAAAGGCAAAGAGAAGAAATCTTAATGACAGCTTGTACCTTTTCACTTCCACCTCCACCCTTCACACTTCTCATATTAAATTTCTTAACTTCTTCTTTTACTTCTTCCATATAAGCATCCAAAGGATCCAACTCTTCATCTTCAACCTCATTGCCTTCTTTTTCTCCTTCTGCAGTTTCCTCTTCATCATCTAATACAAGAAAGAAAGATGGGAATAAAGGAAACAGAAAGAGAAAAGTGCTTCATATGCGTTACATTATTAATCTACCCAAATAATTAGTTACATTTTATTAATGTAATAAAATTAATGTAATAACCATGACAAGATTTAAGCTTGGTTATTTTCTAGTTCCCATTCTGAAAAGTAAGCATGTGCTTTAGATATAACTTAATAATATTATTAGAAACAAAAGTATTTTAACGGTTAGAAATAAAAAGGTAAATACCATCATCATCTTCTAAACTCCATTTTTTCCCCTGCTTCATCTCTTCAATTTCTTTTTTCAGTTCTCCTATGTTTTCCATAGCTTTCTTGCGTTGTTCTTCCCTCCATTTCTCAACCCTTTCTTTTCGTTTTCTCATTTCTTCTTCTAGTTTGTTCTGATCAAAATTCTACGACAAAACCCAACCAAATAGTGAAAATTAACGGCCACTGACTTCAGCTTATGCTTCTTTAGACAACTCTAACTTCTGTGTGAACATGCAGTAAAAGACCAGATATCCACACTTATCACAACAGAAGTAAAAATACTGAGATCACCTATAACATTTCCAAGCAAAAATATGCAGTTAGCTGGTTTATTTTTCATTATAGTAGCTGGTATATAATTTTTAAGAGAGCAGCAAATGAAGCAATATTCCTTGATGAATTAAACTTTCCTTTGTTTACTAGTACTGCAACTCACACTAGTGAGTTTCAACGCATTTTAGACTTCCTAAAGTCCTTCTAGTGCAGAAACTGATGAGTTTTTGCCTGGGGTGCCCTCACCAACAGAGCAGCTGGTGTTAGTGAGGGAGGTTTAGTAACAACAGGATGGTTTACAAGAGGTACTTAAAACTGCTAGTTTAGGAATTCATCATTTAGGCACAGTCATGTCATGGAACAAGACAAAGTGAGCTTCTCTCTCCCTTTGTTCTTTGACTCCTGGATGGGTCCAGAGGCCAAAAAATCCTTCAGCTCCTCTACTGACACTTCATATGAAAAGAGTGAGAGATGCTTCATGCTTGTCTGTGGTTTGCAATCTAAACAGTTGGAAATCTTGAACTGAGAAGAATATTTCTTATGCCAAGAACTGGAAGCACACCCTGTGACAGGAGTCTGTGTTACCAAAGAGAATAGTCTCTCATTCAGTGGAGATTCTGTCCAACTCTTAGAACAGGTTTTCTTTTCTTAATGCAGTAATCCATTGCTAACTTAATCCTTGGTTTAAATTCTACCTTTTAAATTTGTGTTAAAAGCATCTACCTCAGTGGCCACAGTATTTGTAGTAGCATCCTTCTCCTTCTCCTCTTCTTTATCATCTTTGTCTTTTTTCTTTTCTTTGGAAACTTCTACACCATCTGTCTTTTCTTTAGATCTTGATCTGAAAGGTAAGATCCAAGATTTCTTAAAACATTACAGCTTTTTGCTAGGGGAGGATACACACGTGCTGGAGAGAAAATTACCAACACCCTGTAGAGGTTTGTTTTCAAAGACCTCACAAAGCACACTGCCTCTCAGAGAATCTTTCTACTTCATGGAAATACTGCCTTTAACTACCAGAAAAGTAGGCTCTATTGCAGTCCACCAGTTCACAGGCTTTGGTTCTGTTCTTCTAATTTCTTTACAGGGGGAAGCTGCAGACTTCATTTCCAGAACACTTAAAATTGACACTCTAGTGGTTCTACAGCTTATTTCCTTTTCTTGAAGACAGCAGTTCAAGAAGAGATACTACAGATTTCCTGTTTGTGGAAAGGTAAAGTGATCTAGCATCTTGCCGTGGGACTCCAAGTGTACCTCTGCGTATTCAGTGCTGGCTGAAAGACCTAAAACCACCCCTTCCCTGGGAGAAGCTAGAGAGCACCTGGAATTTATTCATTTGGGCATACATGCTGAGGCACAAAACATAACCTACTGCTACTGGAACCTGAGGTAAAGTATGATGAAACCTTCAGAATGAAATTCAGTCTTAACTTTAAAGTTACCTGCTGTTTTTAGCTGCCACAAGTTGGATCTTTTATCTTTTACAGAAACGTTCTTACAACAAACTGCATCAGACACGTTAAGCAACAGGGAAAGATCACAACAGAACGATCACATAACGTTCTCATTCTACAGACCAAAGCTTTCCAATGGTTTGGCCTGATTACCTGATGGAATTGCCTGATAGTATTTTGTCACTATGACATTGGTTGTAATTAGAGAACACAAGTACCTGTTTTCTGTTTTCCTGCTCTTGCTTGGACTGGAGGATCGAGACCGTCTACCTCTACTCCTGCTTCTGGAGCGCCTCCTCTCTCTGCTCCGGGATCGCCTTCTCTCTCGGCTCCGTTCCCTTTCCCTACTTCTTGAACGTCTGCCAAGGGAAGAAAATTGTATTTGTTTAGCACACAATCACAGTATAACTTTAGAACAGGTTGTAAAAGGAACCCAACAATTACCAAGACCACTAAGGGCTTACAAAGTCCAACACCAGCAGCTAGAAACCACTTAATGAGCAAAAAAGTTAAGCAAAATCTAGCATGAATGGCAGCAAAGTAACTGATTACAGAGGAGGAACAGCAACACTCCGATGAGCAGCATTTTTGTCTTCTCTGACAGGAACCGGTGCCATACCTTTGACGCTTTCTGTCACGCGACCGAGACCTCCTCTTGTCCCTGCTGCGCGACCTCTCGCGCCGGCGCTCGCGGTCTCTGCTTCTGGAGCGCCTGTCTTCACGCTTCCCTCTCTTGTCAGAGGGAGAACGACTTCTAGAGCGGCTCCCGGAGCGGCCCCGAGACGCAGAGCGCTTCCGGTAATGCCTGCAGGGTAAACCCACAAACAACACATCAGTGGCAGGACAACGGGCAGTCAAAAGATACCAATCGTATTTAGGGGGATGGGCCAAAAAAGAATTATTATTATTATTTATCTTTTAAAATTTCTAAACATTTGTAGTAATTGTGCCAAACTGATTAATATGCTCCTAACAGGAGCATATCCAGGCTGCCCAGAGAGGTAGTGGATTCCCCATCCCTGGAGGTGTTCAAGGCCAGGTTGGATGGGGCCCTGGGCAGCCTTGTGTAGCTCCAGGCCTGGAGGTTGGTGGCCCTGCCTGTGGCAGGGGGGTTGGAGCTCTATGATCCTTGGGGTCCCTTCCAACCCAGACCATTCTATGATTCTATGAAACGATGCTGAGATTAGAGGGTTTCCTTACTCATATTTTGACTTGGGTGTCAGAGTAATACACAAAGAGTAATTTCCTTTTTAGAAATCCACCACTTCCCATTATACACAGGAAAAGATGAAGACTCATTGAAGCTATCTCAGAATTTGACAAACATATAGAACTGTTCTCTGTTGGTTTTTATACAGTCTGTAACTTTTATCCAGGTAAGCTGAGTAAATTATACCTCTGCTCAGTGGAAAAGCTTTCAAACTGCAATTAAGGAAACATAAACCCCTGAGCATCTGTGACGCAGCAAGGGTCAATACCTTTAGGATGCTGACACCTAAAGAAATTCTGTAGCATCATCAAACATCACAAGAGAAGCTTTAAGAAGTTAGCAAGGCTTGAGGGATGGGTGGTGGAGATGGGAGTCTCTTTTTCTCCCCTCATTAATGCTATCTTACCCCAATCACACTGTGGAAGCAAGCAGGGCTAGGAATCCTGTAACATACTCTGCAGCTGAGCACACAGGTCACACAGGGACTTGCCTGTGACCACCTCTTCTTCCTCCAGTTCCCAATTTTCAGTCACCATGCTGGGATACTTCCCTTGTTTCCACTCCTGTAGCTCAGGACCCACAGACCCTTTGCAAGTTTGTCAAGCAGGAAGCAGAGAAGGTGGGACCTCAAGACCCCCCACCTCCTTCTTTCCCTTCCAGCACTGCCACACAGGGCTGCATTACAAGTGTCAGCACTAAGAATAATATAGTTTATTTCAGCACTTTGGTATATTTAGGTACCACACACATTGGGAATCAGCACACCAGCAGCATGATATCCATACACTGCCTACCAGCAGTATAACTAAACGCAAAGAACATCTCTCAGCAACAGATATTTTTAGTTTCTTTTCCAACTCGGTCACAAAACACCACAGAATCTGCTCCATACTTTGTCCCTTTCTAATCCTTTAGTTTTAGAAAACTGTTTCTTTTTTACTTCTACAGCGCGCAGTAAAGCTGAGCATGAGTTGATGTTTCAGCAGCCCCAATCTGAGGAACACTTCTTTACATCAGCTCGGGCACACGGAGCCCAGCCCACCCATTTCCACCCACCATCCACTCTCACCCTCTTACCATTTCTTCACTTCCAGAACATTTTGTAGGTTTTAGAACAGAAAAAAAAATACAAGTTGAGACTCGCTTTTTATATTATTTTTAGCCCAAACAGGAAAAAACCTTGCCATTACATGAGAAACCAAGCAAGGGAGTCCTGGTAGCTTGTCAGAGGTTTGGCAATCAGTTCCCAGGAGATTTTGTAGCCCGAGTCTCTGACAGTGTCCCACTGGCAACAACTGCTGCCCTAGCTGGTTTAAAACTAATTCAGACATATCCACGGGAGTACCCAGCTCTCCAATGAATCACAAATTTGAACCCAAGCCAGTAGTTTAAATTTACACTAATTTTAAACTCATCTGTGTCTCCCAGTCTGTATCTCAGTTACGGACCCAGGAAGCTGATCCAGTGCAGGGACAGCTGCACGCAGGGCCACCGCCAGCGTTAAAATCCGATGGTTAAGTTAAGTTACACCAGGAGCACAGATACAGGCCAGGCAGCGCTGACAAATGGCAGTCTGGTTTAAAGCCCGATAGGTGCGAGCAGCTCAGGTCTGTCCCGAAGCACACGAAGTACGCGCGCAGGCAGCTGCCCAGGTGGTTACACCACCCATCAGGTGTCCGTTACACAAGCTGCGAGAGAGCAAAAGCGACGCGAGCCGGCGCGCACTCAAAAACAACGCGCAGAACCGCAACACCCCCCCAGTGAGAGCGCGAACCTGGCCGCCCCCGTCCTCACACGCCACTGGGCCCGAGGGGTGTTCGCTAGCCAAGGCCACGCACCGCAGCCAACCGCTTGTGCCCTACGAACCACCCCCCCTCCGCCGCCTCAGAGCCCGGAGGCGCCGCCGGGCCCGGACACGCGGCCGCGACCCACGGCGGCTCCTCAGAACGGCGGGGAGAGCTGTCTGCCAGCGCTTCGCAGCGCCTCGGCACGGCCGGCGCCCTAAAGCCCGGCCCCGCACCCGAGCCGCCCGGCCCTGCCTCC
Organism: Gallinula chloropus; assembly: GCF_964237585.1. NCBI lineage: Eukaryota > Metazoa > Chordata > Aves > Gruiformes > Rallidae > Gallinula > Gallinula chloropus. The sequence continues at coordinate 10,686,565 of NC_140095.1, read as the reverse complement.
GCAGCGAGCTTCTCGCCGGCCCCGGGCCCTGCCACAGCGGCTCGCCGCGGCCCTCGGCGTTCCCGCCGGCCAGGAGGGCCCGCCGCCGCCACCCTTTGTTCCCCCTCCCCACCCAGCCACCCGCAGGCGCCGCCATCCGAACCGACCGCAGAACGGACAAGGCCAAGCGCAGCGACGGCGCCCCCGCTGCTCTCACCTGGACTCCCGCCCCATGGCGACGGCGGCAGCGGCGCGGGCCCAGCTCTAAACGGCGGCGGCCATTCCGCGCTCCAGCCCCCGGGACGACGAGAGGCGCGGCGGGAAGCTGCTGGGCCCCCCCACTTCCTGCCCGCCGCCCGGCTGCCGCTCCCCCTGGCGGCCGGAGGGCGCAGCAAACCGGGCAGAGCCCCAAACCCGGGCGGGAACGGGCCTGGCCCTGGAACGGGCTGGAACAGACCTTAACGGGACAGGCCCCACAACGGGCCGGGCCCCTGGAACAGGCAAGGCCGATACAGAGGGACCAGAACATGCCAGAAAGGGCAGCCCCCCCCCAACAGGTGGGATACCTGCTGCAAGGAGCCCTCCCCACACCACACCCCTGCTCCGGAGCCAGGACAAACCGCCAAGGAAGGGGGTAACAAATATACTTTTAATAGAAAACAATCAGTTTGGCAATAAATAGAATTATGTACATGAGCAGAGATAAAACAGGCTACAAGGGTTTACTTTCTTGACCAGAGATGAAGCAGCATAACATAGCACAACCCTCCTGCCGTGCCCATTCACTCAAGGGCAGGGGGCTTCCTCCAGCCCACCCCGAAGTCGTCTGACAGAGATATGAAGTTCCAGGTTAGGTCTCACCAGAGGATTTCTTCCACCACTAGAGAAGGAAACCCGCTTCACCTTTCCTTGCACTTAAGGAGTTGCATGAGCATACAGCAGGTGGGTCAGCTCTTTTCTTAGTATTTAGTTCACCAGGATCACATTTTCTATGCTGAGGATTAAAAATTCATTGCTTTTACAGATGCTAGTGCACAGTATTTTTGCAATTTATTTTGTATTATGTTTGGGCATATAAATAAGTCAGAACCAGCGTAACTTTTGAGCAAACATTATTTACATATCTCAACATTGATTTAAATGACAGCTATTTCAGTTTGCTGAAAATCCCAGCACTTACAAACAAATGTAAAGCTCCTGAATAAATATTTGTGCTACTAGACCTAAGAGTGGATCATTTGCAGCCCAGTCCTGGACATCTGTAACATGATACTCCCTGGAAAATAATCACTAAAAAAACAACACCCAAAACCCAAACCAAAATTGGGCAAACAAAAACATAAGCTTCTTGTTTTCATGCCACAGACAAACATGTATCTAACTCCGGGTCAGGAATGCAGTGCCAAAATTACAGCAGGAAGCTTTGGCAGAAAACAGGGATGTGTACTTTAAAGAGACATATTCAAACACTTGGCTTCCTAAAAAAACCAGTATCTGCAAATACCAAGATAAGTAAGTATTTCTCTACACTGAAAAAACCCAAACCTACAAGTTGGAAAGAATATCAAAGCTTCAATACAAGTTTCCCACAGATTATCAGTGTTTAAACTACTTCAAATGACACTTCCTCCCTCTCACTGTGCAAAATGTGTATGAGATTGAAGATAACTTGCTAGCTTGGTACTTCACCCCGTGACAGGATTCATCTGTATTTGTTGTCTTTCATCTATCTGGCTGGACATCCCCAGAAAAAAGTACAGAATGAGCTTCTCCCTTTGTGGATAGATCTTCAGTTGGGAGTCAACTCAAAGCGCTATTTTTTATCACTGTCACTTGTAGCACACAGGATTTAAACTGTGGCTTCACTGGGGCAATTTCAAGAGCACACACACACAAAAAATAACATAAACAGCTCTGCTGACTCAAAGTCTGTAGACTGTTGGATCATAGCCTTACGCAGCAGGAGGAGCAGAACTCCTCCACTGTTATGGTCCTGTTTACATGCAAATGTCTGGTAACAAAGAGGCAAACTGCAGAAATTAAGTCATATTAAAAATTGTCCTGTGCAATCCTGCAAGTTGCCTTGTAGGTTTTACATGTAAGAGAGCAAACATTGGACACTGCAGGTTGGCTGCCAATATATACAGCTTTCCCCTCATGAGGTGAACTGTTAATATTTAAACAAAAAAGGCAGGAGAATGAAAGCATGTCTGAGCTGCACTGGGATCAGGCTGCTGGAAACTCACAAACAGCTGAGATTAGCAACTGTGTTTCTTCCTGCTTCTTGACTGATGCCATTTGTAAGCAACAGGGCTGGTTTGTTGTTGTTTTTGCTGGGCTGTTTTGCACTCTAATTGTCAAATGAAATTAATCACAATCACAACAAATGATGTATAGCAAGGCAAGGGTGAGGACAACGAAGTGGCATGTTTCACCAACGTTCTCCAGAAGCAGCTACTTGGTTCAACATTCTGAACTTGAACAACAGAATACAGGGATTTATTTAGAGCCTCCTTAAAAAATTGGGACCACCACAAAACAAGCAGTTCTTGTTAGCTATAGTCATACTGGATATATTTACCTATCTATCTATATATATGGTTCTGCTGAAAGGAATTCTCTTCTCTTGGTTCACACTGCAGAGAACAAAGGCAGCTTTGTAAACATGTACAAAGGAGGCTGAGAAGGGCAGAATCTAAACCAAATACATCATCCACTGACACTTGCATCCTACTCTTCACATCTGTAATAGGCAGACACAGTATTTAAATAAACTAAACCAATACAACTGGCAGTCTGGGACCCTGTTCTTCCTTTCCCAAACTGACTGGATTTAAGGCTCCTTTCAAGCATTCGAACAGGTAAGAATTTTAATGAAGGTTTAAACCTCTCTGTACAGTCAGAGTCTGTTAAAGGAACACAGTCCAGAAAGCTTTAGTGTAACTACTGCCTGGGATTCTACAGCCATCACGGTGCTTCAGAACCAAAAAACAGAATAAGTTCATGGCAAAAGATGAAAGTAAAGAAATAGACACAAAGGTCTGTGAAAACATCTCCCATTTTGCTGTAGGTGTCCATGGAGCGACTAATCACTTCCGCAGGGATTCCAGACAGTAAAAGAGCAGCAGTTAGTACTGTTGTTTTCATCTTCTTCTCACACTGAAAGAAAGAAAACCCCACAGTATTATGTTAGTTCTTCTGTTGTAATCCAATTCTGGTTTACATGTCACAAGCGCTGTGCCAATTTCACACACAGCCAGGAACATTCCAAACTCATCAGTAGGAGTAACAGGTTTGGATTGATTCTCTCCAGACACGCTCCAGCGTTCACAAGACTCAGCAGATAAAATCCATCACAGTTATTATGCCTACTTCACGCTGGGGCTCCAAGCAGGCTGCAGAGTGGGGCTATACAGCAGCCTCTGCCTGAGCAGGAAGAGTCCAGACACGGGCAACCTGGGTGTAAGAAGACAAGCCAGGCATCCCCACAGGCAAGACAGATTAATCTCCTCATGCTACTTGGCAAAAAAAAAATACTGTTACTTTTCTAAAATGGAAGGATTATTTAGAATTTAAAACCCACCGTTTCTTTCTGCTTTGGCAGTTTTAGCCTTGGAACTCAAAAATGCCCCCAAACCATTTTGAAAGCTGTTTTCTGTCCTTAAAATGACAAATCCTGAGGATGCAAAGCCTGACAGGCAGGAAAAGGTGACAGTGGCTGAAAACATTGGTAATTTGATGCTAATTTTTTGATATCTTTAAATTAATCCAATGTGAATTAAGCTTCCAAGAATATAGATTTCATGAGAGAAAAAATGAAGAGCAACAAGTCAATTGAGGTCTTCTGGATATAAGTGCAGTAAAAGGAAGTTGTAGAACAGGACTGGGTCTTTAAATGAAGAGCTGGTTTTAAAACCAGCAGGACCAAGACAAGAAAGATGTAGCAGGTGAGCTACTGAAAGTCCAAGGCTAACACTACTCTTTTTTTGTTTTGACACGTCATCTTAGAATGACTCCTCTGAAGTTTAGGTTTCAATTATATACTTAACTACAAAAGAACCACTGATTTATTCTGATTTTCTACAGCTAATCTATTATTCCTTTTAAAATGCAAAGAATTCCCTTTCAACTATGGATTGAGCATCATTCAATCTCACTTTGCACTGTAGATCTGACAAAGTCATCACCCAAACAAATAATTCAGCACAATTAACTGCTGTAAATATAAGAAGCAATTGATATAGCAAATCCTGCTAAGCAGCAAGTTTCCCACTTGCTGGAATAAACATCTCCTTTCAAGCTGCCACTCGAACTGATACTGGCAATGGAATGCAGAGCCCTTCAAATCCCATATATTTGGACTGAATCTGGGAATCTGGGAAGTTTAAAAACTAGTATAAAGTAACTTTTAATTCTACAGTTTAAAACAAAGGGAAAATACTTCCCCTGCATTGGGCTTAATACAATCTAAACACAAGCTTAAATCTGAAACATTTCAAATTAATCTCATTCTGAAAAAATACTTTACCTTTGGAAAGTACTTGGACAGTCCCATGTAAGCAAGTTGTAGAGTAAGAAATGGTGCAAATATTGACTAAAGGAAAAGAAAATATAAAAATTAACTTGGTCAGAAGTAACAGCTAAGAAAAGACGAAAATGTAATGCTTCCCAAGCCATACCTCAGGCAGGTAAAAAACATAATTTCTGGACAGTGGTAACAGTATTCTTGAATACTGCAAACCTAAGTAGACATCTCACATGCCAAAAATAAGGTGCTGCCTTAATTGTCTGGGAGCCTAAAACCCTGAAACCACAGCAGCATAGTGCAGCGTGTACACCAGGAGGTGGCAGGCTCTCTCCGAGGTACTGGCACACACCTGGAACACCACAGAACTGCTTTTCTCAAGATAGATAAAGGAGTAGGACCTGCTTATCATGGGACAACTTTTTAATCATTACTTTATTTTGTGGGCTCCAAACATGAGAAGCAGTTGACTCGTGCTCACAAAGATGGGAATAAACTTGTAGGGGACTTAAGCTGCAACAACTATTCCAGCACTGTTGCTCCTCAAACACTAGGGACCAGTGTGCCACTCCTGGCTGTTTTATATAGTAGCTGTATTAGGTAACACGGATTCCAACTAGCTTATCATCTCACATAATGTTAAGAGATTCATTTTTTTAAGCTTTTATACAGCTGTTGGAAACATAAAGAGAACCTGAAGTTCCCAACTGGTCACTACTGATTGATTTCAGCCTTAGATACAGAGTATTTCACAGGAAATTTGCAGTAAAGTAGCAAAAGAGAACAGAATAGTTTGTTTCCCTGAACTCACCAAGTACTTGCACACGAAAGCCCTGACTGCGATGGCGAGCAGAGCACATCCCACCAGCCTGAAGATGCGGAAAGAGTCAAACTCCTCCACTGCATTCCCGTTCTCTTGGCTTGGCTTCTCATGCATCAGCTGGTTCCTCAGCTTCAGAGCTTCATCGAATCTGGATAGGTACTGCTCTAATCCATGCCTAGGTGGCCGCGGTGCAGCTTCAGGTGGCAGTTCCCCTCTGCTACGGTGACGGAGCTCACTTGTACCCTCACTGACAAGCTCTGGGGTTTTACTGAAGAAGTCCTTATCCCCTTTGAGCTCTACCATGCTACCTGCGTGCTCAGTCGTGCCTGCCATATTACAGACAGAATCCCCAAGCACAATTCGCTTGGAAACAGAAGGAATAGGAAGGGAGTTTGATTTATCCTGTTCGTGCTGAAGCTTTGATTCGGTGTGACCTTCATCATCTAAAGAAGAGAAACAAAAATACAGAGTTATGCACACCAGTGATGTGGAACAGCACTTCAGCCATACTGGATGGGGGTCCTGAGTCAGTGTTGGCTTCCAAAGCGAAAAGACAGAGTTATGATTAATAAATGTGCAAATTGTTTATCACAAAGCCATTTGACATGCAAAGCAATCCCATTTTAAAAACAAATGGGTTTGGCAGATCACAGAATTGTAGGGGTTGGAAGGGACCTTGAGAGCTCATCAGGTCCAACCCCCCCCGCCAAAGCAGGGTCCCTAGGACAGGTCACACAGGTAGACGTCCAACCTGCTTGTGTATCAAAGGAAAGGCTTACCCTCAGACTTGGGCTACACCACAGATGATGACAATGAAAAGGGAACAGGCAGACTGAAACAGTCATCAGTTTCCCCCAAATTATATTTTTACACAACTGGACTCAACACACTCCAGGCTCCTCTCCACCAGCAGCCCTGCCTGTACCACACGCTTTGCCTTGCGGAGCACTCTTCAGAAACAGTGCAGACACGAGACAGAAAGCTGTGCAATACAGGTGAGAAGCTGAAGCTGTCACTCAGCAATGGAGAAATTTAAACACTGGATTTCTGTAGGTAACAAAGCAGCATTGCATGCACAGGAGGAAAGATGTTGTTCCAAATATATGGAGCAACATAAAAAATATTTACAGAGAGCAAATCACATAGAAAGGGCATTAAAGACTGACAAACGAGCAGGCTATAGAAGTGTACTTTGGTTTGTTTGCCTCTGTTGTCAGAGGCAAAGAGCAGCATGAACCTGCTCTAGATTAAACCTGAAGACTCCATCCTACAGCAAAGAGGTGATGCCAGAGAACAAAAACTAAACCAAGAGGCACACAGAACAGGTCTGGTCCTACCAGAGCGGAAGGACTAACACTTAAGAGAGTATTTTTCAGTATTAAAGCTGACTGATCCATGGCTTCTGAGCGTCCTTGTAACATCTGAGAACTCTCTCCTGACACGGCAGTCAGCCTGCCTGAAGTGTGTACGATAAACGAGCTACCTAAGAATTTAAAAGAAAATTCTCCTCGTCAACCACCAACATCCAACGACTAGTTACCACCCAAGCGTGATGTATTACCCAAACACTGATATCAAACCAGCGTGATGGGATAACGAGCGGTTACCGGACAAACACGCGCGGGGGGGACGCTCACCGCTGCTGCAAGAAGCAGCCCTTGAAGCGAAGCGACAGCTCGTACGCTCGCTGTGCACGGGCAGCGCGGGGCCCGCGGCGCACGGGCACACGGCTGCGGACACGCGTGTTGTACCGGCCGTGCCCCGCGGGCCGGGGAAGGTCGCATCGCCGGCACGAAGGACCGCGCCGAGGGGCCAAGCCACGGGGAGCCGGCCGTTCCTGCCTCGCCGGGAGGCCGCAGCCGGCCGTTACCGCGGTCGGGAGCCCCCACGCCGCCGCGGTAGTCCCCGCCGCCCGTCACAGGGCTCACCCTTGCCCGCCGCGGGCCGGTGGAAGCCCATGATGCGGTTGATCCGCTCCTCCGAGTTCATCAGCAGCTTCCTCCGCCGCAGCTCGGCTCGGCGCTGGGAGGCCGAGAGGCCGGCGGTGGCCCCGGGGGGCGCGGACACCCCTCCCGCCCCGCCACCGTCCTCCATCCCCGGCAGGAAAGGCCGCCCGACTACCTCAGCGCCGCACAATGGGGCCGCCCCGCCCTCAGCGCGCAGGCGCCAAGGCCGCCACCCCCAGCTGCCGAAGCGAGCGCCGCCATCTCGCGTAAGGGCGGGTGAACAGGGCGCCGCGCAAGGAGAGCCCAGCCACACGCCGTGCCCAACTGCATGGCGCCCGCACTGAAGATGGCCGCTCCGGATTCGGAAGTGACATCTCATTCCGGCTCAGAGAAATGGGCGGGAAGGCGGTAATGGCGGAGGGGGTGTCGCTGTGCTGAGTTGGAAGCCTGACGGGCGGGCTCAGGCAGGGCTGGCTGCGCGTCTGCGGGAGAAGCAAACCAGCAGCGACGTGACTTCACTGGGAGCGCTGGCAGCCAGCCCCTTACGCGGTTTGCTCCAAACTCAGAAAGCCCGCGGCACACACCGTGAGGTAGCCCTGCCTGGCAGCGCAGCTCCCCTGCCGCGTTACCCAGCGCTGCGGCAGCGCCAGGCCGTGACCGCGCGGAGCCCGAGCTGACTGAGCTCTTTGCTTCCCCGCACGCGATGTTTAACGGGCCGGTGTCCTACGTGCCGAGCGCCGCGGCAGGCTCTGGGGCTCGCTGCCGGAACAGCCTCGAGTGGGTGAATTCAGGCGGGTAGTTCGTCACCGGCACGCCCCGCGCGGCGCCTGAGGGAGGAGATGCTGTTTATTGGAGCGCCGGTAGAGCAACGTCCTCACCCGGCCATCAGAAGGGCACACACCGTGGGAATGCCTCCCCGCACACGTCAGCTTCGCCAGCGTACCCGGCAGACACGGCCGCGGAGTGTGGCTGCGCCGCCGTTAATACAGTAATCAGCTGAAGGGACTGACCGCGCTCTGAGGGAACACCAGGGAACAAGGACCAGCCAAGGGCTCCAGCATTACCCTAACAGAGCACACATTCAGTTCAGAGTCACCAGGTTGGAAAAGACCTTTAAGATCATCGAGTTCAACCGTTCCTGTCCTGTGCTAAACCAGATCCCTGAGCACCTCATCTCCCCATCTGTTAAACACACCCAGGGTCGGGGACTCAGCCCCCTCCCTGGGCCACCTGTGCCACAGCCCCACAACTCTTTCAGGGAAGAACTTTTCCCTCCCATCTGAGCTGACCCTGCCCTGGGGCAACTTGAGGCCATTTCCCCTTGTCCCAGCTCCTGGCCCCTGGCTGAAGAGACCATCGCCCACCTCTCTGCACCCTCCTGTCAGGTCAGTGTAGGCAGTGAAAAGGTCTCCTCTCAGCATCCTCTTCTCCAGGCTGAACACCCCCAGCTCCCTCAGCAGCTCCTCAGAGGATTTGCCCTCCAGCCCTTTCCCCAGCCTGGCTGCCCTTCTCTGTAGACGCTCAAGGACCTCACTGTCCTTGTAGTGAGGGGCCCAGAACTGGACACAGCACTCAAGGTGCAGCCTCACCAATGCCCAAGTTCCTTCTAGCAAGATACAGTCACAATGTGTTAAATAGTTACATACAATAAAAAGTCCATCACACCTCTACTTGTGTGAGTAAAACTGACAAAACTGGGCCACAGTACTCTTCCCTTAGCCAATCATTCACACAGGTAACACGTGTAGCAGAAGTACCTGAGCGCCAAACCAAATGAAAACAGTAACATGGATAATTTGTTTAAAGTTCTGATGGAAAGTACCTTCAACATCCTTAACACTGAGGGACTGGTGCTGTTTAACTCAAGACACTTCAATTAGAAGCAGGACTCAGCTTCAAGGTCCTGTAGTTGGAATTCCAAAGACGAGCACTGGGATGACTGCTTGTTGAACACCAAGCCACAGTCTGAGTGGTGAAATTCAGCAGCAGCAGGACAAGTTGTTACATGTACAGGGGACAAGCTTTGTGCTGACAAGCTGTATCTACAATACTAAGTGATCAAGAGAATGATCAAATTCTGTATTCAAGAACTGTTAAATGCAGAGGTTCAAGTACCACGCTTGCGCCTAATGTATGATGAAACCAGAAGCAGCAGTGACAGCTCATAAAAAAATTGGCAAGCATAAGATGGAATGACTTTTACAAAAAGGTGTTGAAAGAACAGGATGTTAAATGAAGATACAGGACTACCTACAGTAAAATTGATCATCGTCTTGGGAACATTGCTGAGGGCTAAATTCCAACCATCAGTGTCAGCTGGCTCTGGAGACCAACTTCCACGCAGATGGCAGGGTACAGCACCTCTTACTGGAAGAACAAACCCCAAGGTAGGACTAAATAACAATGCTGACTGACAGAGATGCTCTGGAGGGACAAAAGAAGTGCCAGTGACAGAAGAAAGGTTTGAGTCAGCTGGAACTCATTTTGTACTGCCTAAATATCACATTCTAATTTAAATAGAATTTATCCCTTGTTGGTATATGGTATTTCTCTTGATTGATCCAATACATTACTCTATTTTTATTTATAAGAAAGGACTGATGGACTTGCATGAGTTCTTTCAATTAATTTTATTGAGTAGCCAAATCTGATAAATTAGCACAGATAAAATAAGCATTTGCATGTGTTACAAATGACTTTTTACAGGAATAAAACAGTGAAAATTACAAACTGTAAAAAGGAGGACAAGTAAATCCTGTCTCAGATTCAGAAGGGGGAAGATTTATAACTTCATACCGAAGATCAAGTGTTTTGAGTTCAGAAAACGAAGATTTAATATTACAATATTATACACTACTTTACAAAATTAAATTTACTATAAGGATTACATCCATAATAGTAAACAGAACCTTAAAATCACATTTAATGGTCCCTAATTTAACAGCCATTCTGTATCCTTGATTAAATTCTGTTAAGAAATTAATTCTAAATAAAAGTGAATCATTCTAGTTATTGCAACACAGTCTATGTGGACTCAAATATATTAAATTAAAAACGGTAATGAAAGCAAAGTAAAATGGATGGTAACAATGTTGGCTGAAGACTAATGTGTCAAATACAGAAATAGTTTAAAAAAAAAGTCTTCAACTAGAAAAATAGAGCATATTTGCAGTGATAGAGTTGTCGTGCTGAGATCTAAGTACCAGAGCCACTCTTGCCTAGTTCTGCAGTTCATCTTCAGTGTCCTCAGTTTTCAGTTGTAGGTCAAAATGACACAGCACAGGTAGTTTGTGTGTTCATCTGTCCTGTATTGCCCTTACAGCAAGACAAGGTGAACCAGCAGGCTTTTCCCCTTGCAAGGTAATTAACTAACAAAGTTCAATACAGAATTTATTCCAAGTCGAAGAAAACTGAGAGGGTTCATCTGATTCCTGTTTATCATGATTTGCTCTGTTAAACTTAAGGACTCTAATTCAAAGTTGTTAATTGCCACAAAGACATCTTTAGCCATTAGCCTGATGTACATAAAGCAGTGAAGCCACCTCCAACACTTATGTTTTTTTAAAAAAATAAGGGATATAGTAGCAAAATACAGTCATAGTAAGAAACAGACTTCGGGTGGGCTGTTAGATGCAAGGATGAGTTTCAACATCTGAGTGATAACATACCCAAAGCACAAGTTTTAAGTCATAACCTATGCAACTGCATAGCTTCCATCTGTGTTTTAAATGAAAAGACACCTTTAGCCCAGAAAAAAAAAATCAGACTGTCAAAAACACACCCTCTTCACTGACAAGAAACTGTGCAATTCTCTGAAAAGCTGTTCAAGTAAATATACTCCTGTTTGCTACGAAGACAGCACACAGGGAAGCTTACATTGGTTCCATAATAGTCTTTTCATGCTATTTCAGACATTGTTCTGAACTTTAGCTTCTTGCTCAAGCAACAAGAACAATTTCCACAAAGAAACTCCTCCCCTGAAGTAAGGCAACTCCTGACAATCACGTGCAGCTACAGCCTGAAAGGGGAGCAAGTGATTACCCTACGTCATCCTTCACATTTCTATCACAAAATGCAAGTTAACTTGCCTAATCACAGTACTTGTTGGACCATATAGAAGTGTTCTACCTGGCCAAGTCACTTGCCCCAGGAAGCAGGTGTTGCTTTCCTTTACGTTTACCACTATTAGAAGCAAACCAAGGTTTTTCCATATGAAACACTTCCTCAAGCATAGGGGTATAGTAACTTAAATACTCTTGACATCACTAGCTATCCAAGACAGCTTAATCTCCAAACCAGGAGAAACACTTTTATAACATGATCTTTGTATATAAATTTTAACTTCAAGTTCAACATCAACTTTCACCTGTAGCTCTGGCAGGGTTGTGAGTGTATTTAAAGCTTAGATTTGGTGCACACTGGCTTTGGACCTAGGCTCATTACACAGCTACACTAATAAAAAAAAAAAAGACTTCAGACTTGTTTCAAACACAAAATAGTATTTTTGTCTTAGGAAAAATAATTTCTTTTCCAATTTTAATGTCAGAATACTCAATGTTTTTTCGAAATATTAGGTTTGAAGTGCCACCATACAAACCTGCTTCAGAAACACACTAGACTTTAGGGGTCTAATATTCAGTTAATGTAAACAAGAGCCAAAAGTCTACTCCACGTAAACAAAACACCCTAAGATAACCTTTCCTTGCCTTTCCCCTCCCACACCATTCACAAACTGAAATTAAAACTATTCCTTTTACTGAAGAAAAGCAACACTTGCCATCTACCTGAGTCTAATTTCACTGCTGACTCAGACACCGACATTTTAAACTGTCTCTCATAGGGCCAGCTCCTCCCCACACTCTATTTTTTCATTAGAATACTGACTTATTAAAAGCTTTAACAAATTCAGCCCTCTTGTCCTCGTTAAGCTTACCTTTAGTCCTATTAGCCATTAATCCCATCCAAGCACTGCATTCTACATAGAGTATTTGTTCGTTTCACAATGAACAGTTGTCTCATTGCTACTTTAAGCATTAAGTTGAACACTGAGATGCTCTGTAATCACTGGATGCACTTAGAGTTTCCCTGCAAATCATGATCAGTATTGTGAGGTTTTATATCTAGCAGCAAAAAAAAAAGTAAAATAAAAAAAAATGCAAAGAGTTACAGAAATATACATTTTGAACAACAAAGAACTCTTTATTTTACAAAATGTATTTCACCTTTTCAGTATTGCCTTTGTAAATGTACTTCATGCTGCAACTACTTACAGTAAAAACATGATTTGCAGCAAATTAAAGGTGCTCAACCAGTTCCCCCATAACTTGATTTTTTTTTAAGGTACAATATTACGTAGTTGCACATTCGATTCTCTGATGTGGTCCTTTATTTGCTTTAGTTTGTTGAAATCACAGTGAGAACTTCTCATCAACTGCCTCAGGCCACAGATTTAATGAAGATATTACAAGCACAATTCTTTACTGCAAAATCTTTCCTTAGAGAAGTGAGCCAAAGGCTAGTGTTTCATTTATTTACTTGCTGCTGTATATGAAGGAGGAATTCGTAGTATGATAAGGCTGATTCTGTTCTGTCTTCAATCATGTTCTGCAGAAAACTTGATTTCAATGGACTGTCATCCCTTAAAAATGAAAATATAAGTGTTTGAGTGAAATAAATATTCACCAAGATCTACAGTGCAATGCATTAATGAAGTTACAGGTCAAGCAGCAAGGTATTTCAAGAGCTTAAGGACATATGAAGAGAGGATCTCAGATAGCCCTTGTCATTAACCCCAACAAGTGCACTCATCAGCACTTAATTTATTTATCTGCCACTAATTACAGGTTGTTCTGTGACATTTAGTCTTTTTTAGCCTGTCAAAATTCTAATTGGAGACAACTCTTAAGTAGTCATGTCTCGTCAGTCCTGTCCAGCACAGGACACGCCACTGTTAAAGCTTTCACGAGGAAAGTTCAGTATATGATACCCAAACATGTATTGTTAAGAGGTCCCTACAGAAGCACAGACACTTCAAAACCCACTTACTTTATTATATATAGTATAGGAAAGAAAGGTCTTTGTTCTCTCAGCCAGGAAATGAAAGCTATTGTTCTGATGGATTCTGCAGTTTCAAGTTCTGGGAGATGTGTCTAAGAGGCAAAGGGTATCATTAATTACACACATGATATTTTCAGACCCCTCTCCCCCTCAACAAACCACTACAACAACAACAGAATCCCCCAACAAACAACACAACCAAACAAAAAGAAACCCACCAGGAAAAGGATCCCTGAAAACAGCCCAACTCCATCCTAATCAGGTATAAAGGAAACCCAGGCAGATACGTTGTGATGTATAATTTTAGTCTCATTGGAAAGGGCCTGAATGCACTAAGCTGGTATCAGCAATTGGTTGTCAGAACAGAGATAACTGAGCGGTGATCAATACCTGTTTTATTGCAGAAACCAAAGGATGTCCCTCTAACCTGCTGTCCTTACTACTCCCAAATATCCTCAGTCTGCTCCCACAGTTCTGAGATACTAAAATCACTGCCAGCCTCTTCTTACTCTGCTTTCATGGCTATAGAGTTTGAGCCTGGAGAAACTTCAAGGGAGGCAACTGAAATAACTTCTTTCCCTGACTCTGGATTTAAGTGAATAACTAACTGGATACTATCTGAACAGTGCTGGTTTAGTTCTGGTGAAAATGATCTTCCAGCAGCACTGTGGTGTAGCGCAAAGCAAGAGCTTACCATGTTCTGTGGTACCGAGCCATAGTTTGGTACCCCAAGGACTTGGCTGATAAAATTCTGCCCACAGTTCTTCCCAATCCACAGAAACATTACCTGAAAGATACCCAGCAAAACCAACATTAACCAAACACAAACCCACACATCAGCAGCCTCCTACACATGTTAAATACTCAGAAAGACATCCAGTCAATTTAGACTCTTTTTAAAAAGCACCACCACCACAAAACTTACAGAGCCAGCATCCATAAGATAGGCACCATCCCTGCTCAACTTCTCCACTGACAGCTGGAGAATGGGTGGCTGAGGTATAGTTCTATCATTGATGTTAAGAGCTCCCTGAAGGACAAAGTAAAAAGATAATCAGTGGTTCACATCTTAGAGCACTGGAACAGGCATGAGAACAGAAGGTTCACTGATAACAGGACATATGACACTGAATACTGAAACCAGACCCTTTTCTTCAGTTCAAGTCATACTTCAAGTGCATGATTTACTACTAAATCTCTTCATGTTTTATTTAGAGAATCAACTAAGTCTTAATTAGTTATACAACTGGTATATTAGATTTGTTATGTACAAAATGTGTGATTTCTAAAACTATTCCTGATAATGACATAAGGCAAAAAGTGAAGGATGTTAGAAAAACCCTTCCCTGCCCATCTACAGCCAGAGCACAGCTTCTCTGCAGCATTCCTCACTCCAGGCCCAAACAACAAATGCATAAGTGCAAATACTCACCTCATCTGTGAGGTTATCAACTCTGTACAGACTGGGATGTGTCATAAGCATGAGGTAAACAAGGGGCTGGTTCTTCACTTGACACATGGTGAAGATGCGCTCATCTAAGCGCGCGCTCGTCCCAGTTTGAAAGGCTTTCTGCAAACCACCAGACATTGCAATTCACCATTAAAGCAAAGTGAGAGAAGATAAATTCAACAGACAATGTATTATTTATTTCTAACTTGAGTCTCAGAGATGAGCCATAAGCATTTTGTTATGGTATGGCACTTTCCCATTGCTATTCGACTTCTCTACAAGTCTCCTTACTCCAATTTCTGGGTTCTGCAATTACCTGTGAGATTGTACCCTCAATCCTTCTTCACTACAGCTTCTAACATACCTCTAAAACAGTACTTGAAATTTAAAAGAGTAAGTAGTGGAGTGGTTTACAATTGGCTTCAGTATACAGCATCTTAGATAAATCTGTATTTATAATAAAGAGACATCCTGGTTTGTTGGGGCACATAAGACAGCTGTAATGGAAACAAGGGCTCACTCCTCCCACTTGACTGGGTCAAACACTGATAAAATCTTCTAGGTGAAAAAGCTCAACGTAATTAGTTAATTGCTTATAAGGAGGCATGAATCATAAGAAGCCAGCTTGGCCAACACTTACAGTGAATTCTAGCATCAGTACAGAGAAATCCAAATCAAAACATGCTTACAATTTGGCAAATATTGTGAAATGCTTTAACTTTTCACAAGAACAGCCAGCCAACTACCTCTCTGCCAAGTAGCTCTTCTCTCTTAATCCCTAGTGAACTGCTGTGTGGATTTACATTTCTAGAAATACCCTGATACAACTGCTGCATAAAATTCTCCAAACCCATCAATTTTCCATAACATGAGAGTCCAAGATAAAAACACATGTTCACCACCTGTAAAACTGAATGTTGTTTACTAACCCCTGAGAAACAATTAAATAGGTTTTGTTCTACGTTGACTTTTCAGGTTATCAATTGTTTTCTTGAGAAAACTTCATCCGTGCCAAGAAGGACTGTTTTAGGATCTGTAAAACACCTCAGTACTCTAATGGGAAATTGCAGGGGGGCTGGTTTTATCATACCATCTCAATCAAGTTCTCTATTTTGAATCTATTTTAAATACCAAAAGATAGATGCAACTTTGTACATCAAAGAAAAGCCCTTTTACTTCAGGTTGACATGCCAAGCAGTCAATCATCACCTTGCACAGCTTCATTTTAACTCTTACCTGTTTTAAGAGTGCCAGTACATAGAGTGGGAAGAGCCGCAGCGAGTGGGGGGCCATGAGCCCCGGCTGCTGAACAGTCAGCACTGATGACCGGTAAGCAGACAGAGAGTCTATCACTGCGTTGACCAAGGCATCCCGAGCATCACTCAAGGTAGCAGAAACTGATCGGTCCACAGCTAAAACAAGAGTGAAAAGCTCACATAAGAGGCTTTTCCACCCCTGGTAGCAATACTGTTAACTGTTTTTATTTTAACATACCCTTCCATGCATCTTAACAAGCTTTTAATATGCTGTAGAAGTCAAGACAAGGGATTCAGGGAAAAAAAAAAAGGCAAATTCCCAAATATTTTAGGTTTCCAACTTAGAAAGCATGCTTAGAGGGAAAGAAGCTTTTCTTCTAGTGTTACTTCCCAGACAATTACTGCTCAAGCTTTTGGGATATCATACATATCCAAACAAGCTCACCCATATTGGCTAACAGCCCTGTGATGGCCTGAACATCTGCCCCCAGGTAGACATCGTTCAGTGTTGTTACAACAGGTAAGCACATAGTGTGGACACGAATTCGTCTTTCACCTGTAAGAAAAGAAATCTGCTTTATGAAGCAATACAAGAAATGCCTCTGTTTACTCAACAGAAAAAAACAGATTTAAGATTTAATCTAATTTATCATACAAATGATGAGTCAGACCATTTCCAGCAGCTCTATAAACTGTTAGTTCTCAAGCTTCTAGGTCAAGTCTACATATTTTTCACACCAGAACTAAAGTTTCCCAAGAAACTTCTTGGCCTGGAAGAAGCAACAAATCACAACTGCGATCTTGATATTAGATAAAATCCTTTAAGTTACTGCAGCTGAACTGCAGCTTATAAATGGACACAAAAAGACTGACTGCTGGGCCTGGAGATCTCACCTTTGCTGGATGTGTACAGGAGAGCAGACTGAAAAGAAACAACTTGCATATCAGTAAGACTCTCTTCTACTGACATCTGCACAGCATATCCTGCATCTGGGTTTACATTGGGTAGTGACAACAAGTCTGTAGATCGCACGAAGAAGTTCCCATGGAAAGTATGGATGGAAAGACCTAGAAGATAAATCAGTTTTAATAGTTGTGAAGTACAGCCACCATTTACACACCTGTCATCACTGTTAACAGAATGTTAAGACCCTTCTCGATGAAATAAAGTATAATCAGGAAAGCTAAATATCCCAAACAGACAACTAGTCCATAGAATCCACAAAGCCTAGCAGAAACCAGGGATTTGGAAGTGGAATCAGTGCAGTATAGTATCAAGTCTGTAGACTATGAAAGCCATCCTGTGTTGAAATAGCAGCCCAACAAAACTTCCAGTTTTCACCATTATAAAATGGAACCTGGATACCAGCAAAGATACCACAAACACTGCCTTTAATAAATGGACTGATTCCTGGGACAGAATCATCTGTCTTTTAGCCATTCAAGCCTATGTAACAGCCAAAATATCAATCAAAGCATTCCCAAGTGACAGCAAACCCCCACTTTACCCACAACCCCCAAAAAAGTCCTCACAAAACATAGCAACCAAAAAAAAAAAACCAACCAAAAACCCCAACAAAAAAAAAATTGCATTCAAACCTTTGGTGCATCTTATCCGCATGACAGCCTCAAACCCAATCTTTCTGGTTAAATAGCGTTTCAGTTCCTTTTGCAATTTCTCCACCTGGACAGGGTTGTGTTTATGATGGTAAGACTGGTAGTAATACACACTGCCTGCAGAATACCTTGATATACAACCTGAAAGAAAAGCAACATACATTGTTAGAGCACAGACAGTCTTGAAATATACTACATAATGTTCCCTTGGAGTGTTAACCTGCTCACATCTGGAAACAGCTGTTACAGTTATAGATCAGCATATGGAGACACAGCTGTAGCATAACTATATGTTCAAGTATGGATGTAGTTTCAGGTGTGGAATGATTTTCCATTGGCCTGAAATTACAGGTACTTTGTGACTTGGAAGTTTAGTTAAATAGAGGAAAAAAAAAATTAAAATGCTAATGATGGTTGAAAGTCATAAAATATTTCAGGCACTTAGACCAGCATCACAAGAATCCTGACTCATTAGGGGAGAACATGAAAACAGCTAGGTTGAATCAGGAAAGACTGAAAGATTACATTCTGTTCACTGTCGCTGCTCATCAAGGGTGAATGTGCATCCTGACACACTAGATTCATTCAAATCAGGTTCATATTCTACATGTTAATGTAGATTCTCCACGTTTGCCAAAAGTACAAGAGCTACAGGTCCCAAAACAGCTTAATGTGACTTACCTAGAGAAGCCAAGTCAGAATATTGTCCACTAAGAAGAAATAAATCCACTGCAACTTGTTGCCCTGAGCAGTCCAAGGCTAACTTCTTGTAAAAATCAGTTGACGGTGTCAGATGTATGTCCTGTTAATACAATGGAGTATTACAAAATGCAAAGGAAATTCAAACAGATTAACTCATTTATTGCTTTTTTAGGGACACTAATAATTGATTCTCCATGACTGATTTACAGTGATATTAAGATCAGCTAATTAATCTGTGTTTATAGTGCTCAGGTTTTGGGGGGCTTGTTCTTTCTACTACTGTAGCAAAGGAAGGTTAGCTAACAGGAGAACCAATAATTAACCCAGAACAGGCAATTCCAGAACCATCTACACATACAGAACAGGGCAGTCAGCCCTTCTGCTTTCCTGACCTTGGCAGTTGCTCTTTGGTTTGGCTCCTCTCGCGCTTTCAGCGCTCCCGTTCCCACAGACGGAAGCTGCGTCTGGAAGACAGAGATTCTCCCTCCTGTGGGGGACATGAGTTTAAAGGCAGCCTGTAACGCAGGCCCCAGAGCACTCTGAGTTTCCAGGGACTTGGTAAACATCTGTGGCAGGGACTTCAAGAGATCTTGAATTAGCTACAATTGAGAAAAGAAATACATTAATACTGGAGTCTCAGTTTTCTTCTCTGTAGAGCTGATGGCTGAACACAAACATGTAGTAGCACTTCTACTATTAAGGTAGTAAAGAAAAAGCCCCAGGGAAAATCAACTATTTTCTTGTTTCACACTGGCAAATGTTTAGTCAGACAAATTAAACTGCTCTTTTTCCCACCTTAAACTTGATATTTTAACTGTGGGTGTTAAAGAGCATGAAGTAATCCAGAGATTACCAAGCATATCTCAATCTACCTGAGCATCACTAGTTATTTATGGTAGTTCTTACCTCTTTGTTTTCATTTAAGTTTACTAGCAAGTTTTCTGGCATTGGTATAAATACATCTGGAAGGAAAAAAAAGAAGCCATTTACTTTTTTAAACCACAAACTCCTCCCAACTGTATTTGTCAACTATTATACCTATTAAAAAAGAATACCATATCATTGTGTAAAACCATTCACACCTAAATATCTGGATTTTTCTCATCAGCATACTTGTGGCAAGAATGCCACATTGGAGTAGCCATCAACAGAGTTGGGTGAAGGGTAAACAAGGCTTTTAAGCAAAAATAAATAGCAAAGATTTTCTGGTGTTCATTCTACCCTACCCTAAGAAGACTTGAAACTAAAGGCATAAGAATAAGCACTAAGCATCAGCCATCACAGAATCTACATCAGTTTACCAAGCATCAGTATTTAGGATCATAAGAAAAATCCAGCTAATTGTACAAATTAAAGTAGAAGCCAGGAAGGCTGCCTTCATGTTTTAAGTCATGAACAGCCACAGCATTGCACAGACACCAAAGGCTTCATACATGAACGCAGACATATGTTACTTCTAAAGCCATTACTGCAGAGACTAAAGACCTAAGCTAGAGCTCCCACCGGACCAGTTTAAAAGGCTGTCAGACCCAGCAGTCGCCAGCAGATGCAAATCAGAGGTTATTTCTGCATACCTTCGATATCCGACACTATGAGCATCTGAGGCTGAGAGAGACCTTCTTGTAGACTGTAGAAATGGATTGTGCTGTCAAATGTTATGAAGCCTATTTTTGTTCTAGTGTTCCCAGGAAGCCTAGAATGAGACATATGGTGTTCAGTAAGATGAAATTTCATTTCTGCAGGGCTTTCCCCCCCCAGCACCTGGCCAAGGTTGTTACCCGTTAGTTTGTAGAACATCTACATTGCAACAGCTTAAGTGATTTTGGAGAAAAAAGGAAAACAGCAGCCCCCCCCCCCCCCCAAAACCCCCAACCAACCAAAAAAACCCCCAAGCAAACTCAAAAATGAGCTTATAGCAGAGACACCTAGTAGACACTCCAGAATTAAGAGTGTAGTAAGAAATTGTAGAAAAGGAAGAAACAAGCAGTATTTATCTAAGTTCATTAGATGTGTACATTCCTTCCAATAAATACCTAAATTTCAGCTTTTAAAAAACCACAGTTCAATAGACATCCTAAACCTGATGTTTATTCCTTTTGGGGACTGGTGAGGCAGATAAAAAAGAGCCAGGCTGAAAAGCAAGTCTCAGAGTTACCCTTTTTTGACTGGCGTTGCTGTGATGGGAAAAAGACTACAGCTCTGATGTTCCATTTTAATTCAACATTGGCCACTGCTAGCCATGCTGGGGAACGTTTTTACAGGAAGTGGTGGCATTTCAAATTCTATCCCAAGTTTCATAAGAGTAACGAAAACAGAAGATTCTAAGAAAGATACTTACAGGTCAAGATTGTCTAACAAGGTCTGGCAGACTGTATTCAAGTATCCTGTCTCTATCGCGTTGTGAGAGACATCAAACACAAAGAGGTACACAGGTGGTTGAGGTGGACGTAGCTGAGCAAAGAAAAGATCACCTTTAATTGTCAAAATGACATTTATTAGGCTGGGTTTCATTCCACTGCAAGTTTAAACTCTACTAGAGCAGCACCCAGATGATAACTAAATCTTTTAAATCCATTTGTCTCTAACTGGGCAAGTCCAGGATTATACTTTTCTTCTGAAAGACCTACAAACACCATGTAAATACAGAACTTGGACATCATAAAGGTTTAGAAACAAAGAATTATCTGCAACTGTTCTCAAGAGTTCTCAGATATACTCCTTGAAGCAGCAGCTGTTCTGCTGCACTAGAAAGCCTCCTTTGTAACAAGGCTTTTTCTGGCTTCCCTCTGGATATAAAACAACATGAGAAAAAACCTGGGAGCACATACAGCCTTACCATGTATTCAGATGGAGCCATGAACTCAATAGTAGCATTCTGGACTTCAGGTCTTTTATGAGGCTCTCCGTAAACTCTCGTCACAGGATTATACATGAACTCTTCAGGAACTACACAGAGAAATTAATGTGTTATTACTTCACACTAGTATTAGCTGTGGTGCATTTTAAAGCAAATACATCAACAACTTCTTGCCTGTTGGAGAACTACACTAAGTACAGCAGCTATTTTGTCGCGTGCTAGGGTACCTTAGGAGACCACACACTTCATTAGTGATACAACTCTTGGCCCATGAGAAACATTTCTCATGTCTCCCAGCCCCAGCATGACCAATGATGCTCCCTGGTACTGATATGGCCAACAGATACAACAGTTAGAGTCTCAAAGGACAGTCAAAAGCCATAAGCACATTTCAAACCTACCATCATTGACTCGATAGCACAGATTGCATTTCCACCTCCTTTGGTCTAGAAAGCTGACAAAAGGGTTAATGTACGTGCGGCAGGAACGGCATCTCACAATAGTGCTTGAAGTGACCACTGGCAATTGCTGGAAAACAAAAGCTTCCTGTTTTAAAGCATCACCACACTACAATTATTGATCTATGATAACATTATCTATGCTGTGTCTCCCATAAGGTAGTCAAACCACACTTGTTGAACAAAGAAGT
Source organism: Gallinula chloropus (assembly GCF_964237585.1). Taxonomy (NCBI): domain Eukaryota; kingdom Metazoa; phylum Chordata; class Aves; order Gruiformes; family Rallidae; genus Gallinula; species Gallinula chloropus. The sequence continues at coordinate 10,664,704 of NC_140095.1, read as the reverse complement.
GTTTCTCCAGCCTCACAGCACACCCACGATTCCTTACTAAGGCTGGTTGGAAACGAGCTCTAATGAATTTTAGAGCCAAACTTCACCTCTAAAGCCTTGAATTTTACATTTGTGGTTTAAGACCAAGTCCTACACCCAATACAAATCAAAAATCAGAAAAAAACCCCAGACATATGGAAAAATAACTTAAACTGTGAAAAATACCAGCATTTAGAAGAGGCATGCTAAATTCACCAAGAGTCCTGGCTGAGGACATCCAAACCCCTTTGTGTTAATTCTTAAGCACTAGGTTTGGTGTAGGACATCAGTAACTACCACCTATAGTAATAGGTGACAAGATAAAGCCACCTAAGTGGTATTGGAATTTAGATGTATTGCCTTCTCTCACAGTCCAAGTGCCATGCTGCCTCTAAGCTTCTGGTTTTGAGAGTTTTAGGAACCTTTTGTTTCTTAAGAAGTGAGGGTTGAAAGCTTAATAATGTCAGGGAGAAAAATTTCAGAAAAACTACAGTGATCTGTATGGACCAGGGAAATTTTTTTAAGCCAAGGCTAGCCAACATACTTGCCCCTCTATTATAATTCATTGTCCAGCTTTGGACTCCGGTAAAGGCACAGTTAATACTTAATATTTAAAGTTGTCAATATTTGTCATACCGATAAGTCTTTGAAAGGATGAAGCAGGAGCCCCAAAGGAAGTTTGGCTTTATTCAGTAAGGCCTGAGTTTGAGGAATGTTAGTCAGGGTACAGCGGAACAACCTAATGGAGGACAAAGGGTTATTTTCAGAGGTTTTCAAATAATGAAACGATGATTTCAGTAGTACAGAGCATCCAGTGTATTTCTCTAGAGCTGCTGATGGTGAACTTCCATCTCCAGATAAAGAATCTTCCCCAGCTGTCACATCAGTCTGAGGTTTAGTCTGAGCTTGACTCACAGAACACACTTGAGTTCTTATTTTACACACATGCTCTTTACATCGACTGAGCTTCATTTTAGTCACTCAAGTCAAAGTTTTGCCTAACACTGTTCAAAGTTGCACCAAACCTTTATATACTAACTGTTGTTTTGAAATACTATTTTGAGGTAGCCTTATACAGAAATCTGAACCAGCAAACTTTAAAAAGTTGCCTTAAAACTACACAAAAGTAACTATAAATAATCCCACAATGATCTCCAGGACTTCAGACCTCAGTGGTTTCCAGAGTGCAGATGCGCACAGTACTTTTGCAAATCCAGTCCAGCTTGTTTGCATGAACAACTTCACAAAGCTGCTCTATTTCCTTTATCTGTCATTAAAGACTTGCAAAGCAGGAGTACCTGGTTATACAAAGTGTGGTGTCCTCAGAGAGATGACGTGCATCACCAGCTGCCAGCCCCTTGTTTGATGTTCCATTTACTCCACTGTTTTAAGTGGTTACTTTCGATACAGAGGTCACTTATGCTTCTGCATTCCCAATCCTCTTGGTCTATCTCACTCAAGTGAGTCAAATCCTATTTTATGTCTTTTCTCAATCCCCCTCATATGGTATAATTTTTGTGTTGAGCCTGTGTTGTTTGCAAGGCAGCTATTGATATCGTTGCTTATACTTTATACACAGATAACCTTCCCAGCTTCAAAGTTTAAACCACTTAGCACCATAATTGTAATATAGAGAAGCCTGTTCTCAAGTCTTTGCTTCTCACAAAATTAAGGAAATATTTTGTGAAGAGTTATGTTTACAAACAGGAATGTACACTGCTGTTTATTTGGATGAATTATAGCAAATAGGTAATCTTACTCAGGATTACAGTTGAGCTTCTGGATGTCCTCATGCAAGTTTGGAACAGGAGCCTTCAAGAGGGTCGTAGGAAGAATATTTCTTTCTTGAAGAAGGTTCACAGGTCTTAATCCTTCTTGATGCAGACTCAGGCCACCCATAGATGCAGTTAAGTGATTAGTGCCCAGGGTAGGCTAGAGTCAAATAAAAATTCACAAATTAACACTAATTATTTGGATGAAACCCACCGTTCATTTAAAATGCACACATATTTCCCCTTTTAAATTTTGTTTGTTTGCTCACTGCCACTGCATTCCAATGATATATTTAGAAATAATACTTGTTACATAAACTTGGGCTTGTAACATAAGAGGTAAAAAATAGCAGAGATTTGCTACAAAGCTCTTGAACTACAGAGGCAAAAGTGTTGCGCAATTTGCTGTGAAAGTTCAGGGAAAACCCAAAATACTCCACTGCAGGAAAAAAAACACACCAAAAGCAGCTGAAAGTTTTAAGAGGAATGTTCTGAACAGACTTGAGGATTGAATGCTTCAGAAAGAGTCAGCACACAGCTTTTCCAAGCTGGTACCAAGGCAAAAGCATTCATTTCAGACTACATCTGCCTTGAACAAACAGTGTGCCCAACAGCGAGCCACAGAGGCAGCACCCCAGAGATGGAACCCCCTTCTTCACCCATGGGTGCCATGGGTAGTAATGAGATAAAATCCAGACAGTCTTTACCTGGTGGAAATGTTTTGATCCATCTGGATACTGCAAAGCAGCTGCTTGCATTCCTGGTGCTCCGGGTGCAGAAGTGTTTTGGTAGCCTGGAGGTAAAGTAGGGTAAGAATACCCAACATTTCTGTTCACCTTGAGATTTGGGGCAGCAGGAGCAGGATGGGGAGTTGCTAGAGGCAGAGCAGAGAAATACTTAAAATTAACTGGTGAAGAACTGCAGCTTGTTTAATGCATTCATACAGCAGGAAGCCTTTTTGTTGTTTGGTTTCAAAGCGTAAGCAGTTGAGACCTCCTCTGTTTTGCAAAGTGCTCTTAACTGCTTCACCACACTTACAGGCAGAGACTCAGGAATCAAAGCTTCCAACTTACTTAGTTTGGAGACAGACATCAAACTGAGTGTGTACGTTTGTACATAAAAGCCTAAACTTCTACCTTTCCCAGACTCTTAAAAAGCTTACATAATTGTAAATATTTTTAATTCCAAAGCCTTACCCATGAGGCCACCACCTTCTATTGCATCATAGCTGTTTTGGACCACAGACCCATCACTGGCAGCAGATGTGGCATCGCCTGTTAAGACAGACAGTCCCAGTAAAAACTTTCCTAAGTTACTAAGAAGTTGTAATGAGGTAACGGCAGAGAAAATCCACTTGCTGGGTATATATTAAGATTAGCACAGTTTGGATCTAGCTTCTACCCCACAATGAAATCAAATTAAATACACATCTTAGCCTCTCTCATACACACTTCCTCTACTGACAAGACTTCAAAGGACTTTTGTAAAATCCCACGATCTTTTTTCAAGGAAAAAAAACATCCCTACACTTTGGGTTGAATCAGTTTTTAAGATTACTTTAGATTAGGCATTTGTCTTCACTTCCAAGCTAATATTCAGTAAAGCACCAGGGACTCGGTCACGAGTATGAAAGCTGTAGCTAGCCTACAAACTACCCTGGAATTTTAGGTACCATGTTCCCTGAAGAACTTTTTCCACTGATAATTCAGAGAAGCACCAAATTCCCTTCACTTACATATTTAGTCTGGTACTGCTCACCAAATACCACCCATTCCCATACAGTCACATACCAGTCAGGATACAAATTCCAGCTGTGATAACAGCCTTCAAATTGAGAGAGTGCTCCTGAAGGACAGCTTTTTGTAAGCTATCTATGCCTAAACATACAAACCCAATGATCTATGGTAAGGAGAAGCAGGTACTCAATTTACTTTTTATCATCATTAAAATCTTCAAAGATGACCCAGGGAAAGGAACTGGCATTATACACTAAGTCTTGCTGGTACATAGCATTCAAGGTACTTCACAGGCTAAACACTTCTCTCTCTCCAGGGCTCTGGAAGCGTTTTTTCTTCATCATGAACAGCCTTTCTTATCCAAAGTGGTTTCTAATGCACTCCACACATTCAAAACTAAGCTAAATTTGAATATACTATTCTTGTACTCACACAGCTACCATGTACAAGAAACTGTCATTCTGAACATGTGAGGAGGCAACAGCTGTGACAGAACAAACCATGTAAAAATAAAACTGCCAACTACCATGGGGCCCTACCTAGTACAGGCAATAAATGCAATACAACCACAGGTCTGTTTGATCCAGAGCACTGAGGAGCGTGGAAACGATGGCATACTTGTGCAGGGCTCACAGGAGACTGAGAATGTCAGATACCTGTCTTAAAGAGCTGACACTTAACAGCCTCTAACTACCTTCAGAAAAGTAACAAATCCAAGATATGCATTTCAGTGATTTCACATAGAAGGAAAGAATAAGGTCCAGTTACATAAACAGGCAAAGTACTTCAGGGTCCACAAAAAATGATACAGGAAGTTACACACAGATTACATCCTCCATGGCAGTGAGGGATACAGAAAAATCACACCTTAATCAGCACATGAAAAATCAATGTTGAAGTGTTAACTATTTTTTATTAACAAATGTCATTAAGAAATATTTTATTTCCTTCCAGGTTCTCACCTGCTCCTTCCAGATGAAATTACATTGTATTACTACCAATTTTAAGATCTGAGTCCCTAAGAGAACAGTGCACTCAACTTTAGAGGCTGATCACGCTGCATTGTTCAAATTCAACAAAAAGCAGAGATTACCCCTTACCTTCTCGATTCACAGCTGAATTTAGCAGCGACTGTGCATTAGGGGGTCCTGCTGCCAGTGTCGATGGTCTAACTAAAGATGGACCACCAACTGGTGGAGGTCCTAAAGGTGGTCGTGGAGGGGGGTGGAGTGGAGTTAAAGGCTGAGTCACTGGTGGAGGTGCAGATCCTATAAAGAGATTAATTTTTATTTAGGAGGAGTTTAACCCACCTGAAAGAGTCACTAAAGTTTTGTTATAAAACCCCACAGGCTGAACTCTAAACATTCCTCTTGGCCAAATTATAAACAGCATGAGATCCATAAATCCCAATGTGTGTGGAGGTTTCACAGCTTCAGATTGTTTCTGTCATGATCTTCTCATACCAGGTTCCTGCAGCTATGATCCATGATGTCTTCCAGCTATTCGTTGTCTTGAAATAAGAATTTCAAGAGGTACAGAAACCATCCCAAATTCCATTACTAAGCCTGGACTTGATAAAGTTATAGACAGGATGTTGATCATCTGCTTTAATAATCTGATGCAAACCAGCAACGTACAGATTCTAAAGCCACCAGAATTACCCAGGAAAGCATTAGCCATGTGCAGTCTGAATAATCTTGCTGTGCAAGTGTGAGGTGTTTTGCTCTGAAACATTTAACCCTCCATGCTCCAAGTCACAGGAAGGTTTTTAATGACTTCTTTTTTTAAATTCCACAGTTTTCTCAAGCTAAGACATTTAGAAACCCAGTAATGCCAAACCCTAAAAGCACTTCCACCCCTTTGCTGCCAATTATTCCAATAGCCAGTTTAATTGTCCTTTAACTCTAGGAAGACATCAGTGCATTTTAATATAAAGCCAATTGTCTGTTATCACTGTTGCAGAGAAGCCTATAAGCCACACACAAAAGTAGACTGATGAATTCCCCACCACACAAAATACACAACTTCATGAGCCTGCACAGCAGAGTCACATTTAAGGGAAAAAAGAAACAAATAAATCACATCCAGTGAAGTTATCTGATTGTTCACTTAGTGTTTAATACTGCAAAGCTAATTAATAACTACTCTACACAGGCAATGCTACCACAGAACTCGGAAGAGATCCTCCATCCAAAGCTGACCACACAGGCAGGGAGCTGACAGACTTTTGTTCTAAGCATGATCACCAAATGAGGTATATATTATTTTAAAAGCAATCACTGTTCTACAAAAAAACTACCAGGGAAATTGCTCAGGAGGATTCCCCACTGAGGGGATGTAATAATTCCCTTACTCCAGACACTTGCTCTCATTTCTTATGCCACTTTCCAAATTTTCTCAGCATTTTCCTCACTGACTCCAAAGCACAAACTGTTTATTGCACTAAGCTGCCAGAAATAGCTTTATACATTCCGTGCTTAAGATACAGATGTTCAAACATCCCAACAGAATTAGTCAGGCATGTGACAAAGAAACAGCATCAAGTAAAATCTCTAATGAAGCTATCTAAGGGGATTTCACTATTTCACACAATGTTTGCTTTAACATTTAAAATACTTCTGTATCTAACTCCTATTTGAATGCTCAATTGGAATCCCCACTATAACAAACAGCAGTTTGGCAAAGAGAAGCTGGAGTATTCACTTTGTGTCCTTAATAATCACAAGCTGCACAACAGAGCCAGTTAGTGATAGAAAAGCTTTTCACTACTGCACATACCAGCACAGAACCAGCAGGAACAGATGTCTCATGCTCTCAGAATACTTTCTAAAGACTGACAACTATGATTAGATAGCAACAACTACAAGTTGGGAGGAAGGCAGCTTTCCACTGAGCTGGCCTCTACCTCAATGGCACAGAACACACTTCAGTTTTCTTTCCAGACTGTGTTCAAGTGTTGCATCAACCTGCCTGGGAGAGCTACCTGAAACTGAGTGATGAACAGAAAGGCTAACAGGATTTCAACTGCAAAAGACCACACTCATTGAACAGGACTACAGCTTTCAACTATGACATCCCAATGTCCCACTTGACTGAAACAGCCAGCCCAAGGAACAGTGAAGGTCACAGAAACAGCATAACCCACCCACAGCTTCCCAAAACAAGCCACTACTCAGTAGTTAACTGCTTCAGCCTCTGACCATTTCTAATGCAAAGAAGCCACCCCAGTATTTGTGGTGTGCATTCTCTCAAAACACCTGCTTTACAACCTCCTTCCACAAGCAAAACGCCACCACAGAGTCAATTTTCAAAAAGAAAGGACACTGAGAAACAAACAATGTTAAATCATCACTACATGCTGGTTACCTGGCTTCATGTAGCTGTTCTGAAGCGGAGGACCTCCCGGAGAAGCAGCATATTGATAACTCCCTGGAGGATTTGTATTTCCTGATAACGATGACGGTGGCTGAGCTGAGCCTGTCCCCGGCACGTGAGCCAGATGGCTTGTTTGAGACCCGAGGGGCTGACTCGCAGGAGTCTGGCCATACTGCCAGTTTGAAAGTGCTGGTGGGCTTGCTCCAGGTGGAAAGCTACTAGCAGATGATAGAGCAGCTGAGTTCTGCAATGCAGGCGGCAGCACTTGTGGAACAGGACCTGTCTGTTGTACTGGTGACCCGGAGAAAGGAGCCACTGGTGGTCTACTGAGAGTCTGCCCAGGTCCTTGGTAATTGTTTAACTGAGAAACATTCTGAGAGCCGCTATAGTTATACTGTCCAGAAGACTGATGGGGAGGAGCCTTCACTGGTGTCTGATGTGAATATGATCCTGGAACTGAAGGGCTATATCCTTGGCCATCTGATGGAGGCATCAGCTGATTCTGAACAGGACCTGAAAGAAAAAACAACCACCAATAAACCCTTTAGAACGTCAGCATTGTGTCTCACTTCTGCAAACAAGGTACAGTCCTGGAAATCTCTTTGCTTAGGATTTTATGAGTCTCCAAGCCCTTTTGTTTTGGTTTGTGTTACTTTGTTGGGTTTTTTGCCAAACAATCAGGTGTGAGTGACAGAATTACTGCTGCAGGGGACGTGAATTTAGTAGTATTTTGCTATCAGCACTTAAATCTTTGTTTTGTTTTACAGTAGCCTCGCAACCACTACGCATTCCAGGGCCAATCTATCCTCCCTGACTGAAATCCACACTCAATACTATTTCCATCCTCCAAAACACCCAAAGCAAGCCAACCAAAGAGGGCTGCTCTCCCCCACAGCTGGCAGCCGTACAAGCAAGCAGACCGAAAGCGGAACCATCCATTATGTAATAACTTGGTTTCACTTGACGATTGACACCAACTTAAACTTTAGTTTATGGCAAAGACACCAAGCACCAGGCTCAGCCTAGGTCACCATGCTATTTCTGAAGTGACAGAGTTAACCTACGAAAGTTCCTGCAGTTAATTTTAGTAAGAGAACTATTCATATAGCACATACCACTCATGTGAGCTGCCAACTGGTCACACACATGGAATGAAGGGCAATATTGTCATAAAATAATCCACCAACCAGGAAAATGAAACCTGACAGGTTAATGGTGCTCTTAAATCATTTGTTGGTTGGTATAGCTGAACTAAATTTGACCCATTTGAAGAAGAAAAAAGAAACAAGAAAAAAGGTTAGTGACTCCATACTGCTGGCAAGAGCATCATGAGATTCCTGCTTTACAGGGGACCGCAGAGACAGAACACCACGATATCTTCAGTGCAATAAAAGCTCCATCAAGAATGCTACTCCTACCAGTTGTTCATACCTTTGCCACAAAATGGACATTATAAATTTCCAAATTAAATCCTTCTGAGCAGAATACACTGGGTAACACACGCCACAGCTGTCCACCATTCCTTAACGACTACTAAAACTCTTCTCAGTGTTGTACCATTTATTTCATCCAGTCACACTGTGACTCTCCCACCCCATAAACACACAGTTTGAATACTGGAGACATTCCACATACACAGTCATCTGAAAGCAGGAGAGATCTTCTTCATGGCTTAGAGTTAAGATGCTTTTCTTCACAACACTACTATTCTCCAGATTTCCAGAATTAGCTAAGATATGGGCGATTTTTTTTTAACCTAGATAAACAAAAGCACTGAATTTGCCAGACCAGAAACCCCTGAGAGGTTCAACATTTTTCAAAAACATGCCAGAGATATTAGTTTGGAGAGTGGAAATACATATATATATATATATATTTATATATGTATATATATATGGGAACAGCTGCCACTAGAATGAAATCACAGAATTTCACTTAACATTAAAACAAAGACAGTTGGTTTCCCATTGAAACCTTCTAGCTAAATTTCAAAAGGTGAGGATGTTCACATTTCTAAGTTCTAATGACTTTGAACTCAGGCATTTCTCACAATGAATTAGGCTAAACACAGAACACATTGAAATAGTCAGGACAAATCCTGCACCACTCATTCTGCTCATCCCTAGAAAGCCTTAGGCAACAGTTCACAGACAGCTCTTACTTCACTGAATATTGTGCATATCCACCACAGTACCACACTGCCAGTGACCTCATCCTCTCTGCCTCTGTTATTTGGGCATAAAATGCACATGCCATATTATTCTCCACACATTCATCTCAATATGCTTCTTACCATTCAGTTCAGAAATCCAGTTAAACCCTACTGTCCTTAAAATGCTGCTCATAAATCTCAGTAATTAATAACTCTCTAAAATCAATAGTGTCTAAACAAAAAGCTTGCAAACACAAGAATGCTAACAATTATGACTCACCTTCAAAAATGATGCTGCAGTGGCTCAGATGGGCTTTCAACAATCGATTTACAAAACCCATTGTAAACTAAACTTCCTAACTCTAAGAATGATGAAGAATTCTGATGCCAGACCTCCTCACCACATCAGTATGTACACTGATACAACAGTGCTGTAAGTTGTACCAAAAAAACCCCAGAACAGATAAATTAATTTTATAACTTGACTTGGCTGCCCAGAGAGGTGGTGGGTGCCCCATCCCTGGGGGTGTTCAAGGCCAGGTTGGATGGGGCCCTGGGCAACCTTGTGTAGCTCCAGGCCTGGAGGTTGGTGTCCCTGCTTGTGGCAGGGGGTTGGAGCTCCGTGATCCTTGGGGTCCCTTCCAACCCAGACCAGTCTGGGATTCTATGACTATCACACCTTAGAGTATGACAGGAATCACAGTACTTGGATTGCTCCCTTAGGCAGTTTTCCCTGCTCGAGGGATAAGTTTGATAAAGCAATGGAAAAGAAACTAAATCCAAATTTGACTGAACTGGTGCATTCTGTGGGACTTGCTTTAATTAACATTTTAAAAAAAGAATAAAATCACTTCACCACAGCTCAACAACGTTCTAAATTTTTAATTTTTATTTTTCAAGTCAGAAGCACAATGAAAACTCTTGATAACAGACACACAGTTCATGTTTTCATGACAAGCCTGCATAAAGCTGCCAACAACAAACCACCAAGGGGTGCAGACCCTTCCCAAAGGGCTTCACAAAAGCTCCTCAGAACTTGCTGTTTCGCTGCTGTCATGTACCCATCGTGACCTGACATGTACTGAGGCCTGTCAAAGAGCATGCAGGCTCTCCAGCTCTCCCTATGTGTTCCTGCTGGTTTTCTGCACTGTCCTGCAAAGCCAGGAGCTAAGAAGGAATTCAGCGTGGACTGATGAGCTAGACCACCTGCATGGCTGCAAACCAACTGCCCCTCGGAGCAGAAGGGAGTCTGTAATACAGGAAAGGCCACCCACTTAACAGTGAAAGACACCTCTGTAGAAGCACAAGGTCACCTAACACTTGCAAGCCATCGGGAACGGCACTGGAACGAATAGGAAGGCTGCCTGATGGTTTTCTAAAATAAGGGGCCCAAAACATTAGCACAGGAGGGTGGGATTCAAGTTCTGTTCTCTGCTGTGCAGGATTTGGTAGATCCCTTTCACCAGGTGCCACCTCTCCAACCTGCAGGAGATGCAAGGATAACACAGTGAAAAGCTGCCTCCCAACCCAACTGCTGTGGGATCAACCAGCACTGGCACCCACTTCTGCTGCCTCTGACCCACTGGTTGTCAGAGCTGACCAAACCTAACGGCTCCTAAAGCATCTCATGACCTCAAAGCGCCACAGTAAGATCACACAAGGAGAGCAAAACAGTTCCAAAAACATCATTTCTCCTTCTTGTTTGCAGTATTAACCAGAAAGCAAATTAATAGCCTGCAGTTAAATGAATTCAGAATATTAGTCCTATTAAAAAACAAACAAATGAAAGAGAGGAAGGTTGTTACTAAGCAACCTGATGCTCCATGTTAACAATTTCCCAGACAGCACAGTGCTGCTGTGACAATTTACTGCTGGCGTGGACATGAGAGCTTAGGGAGCTACCTGTAAACAGTAAAGGAAGCAACAAGTGGAGGGAAGAGCTGACAGCCATATAACGATCCATCATTGTGTTGACAGCTTGCTTTCTTATCGCTAGCAGTATCACAGCAGTGCTCTCTGTACGCTCTGGGCTGTTTTAAAAAGTCCTGGGGTTACTGCAAAGCAGCACCTTCCCAACATACGTTTCAAGCACCGCTAAGAGCAGTCCACGCTTGGATAATCTAATTTATTCAGAAGGCCAGCAACCCAGCCTTTATCTCGAACATACCACAACAACCAGCTCATTTTATTACCTTGTATTTGCGTAACTATGAATTTCAGTTCTTGATTTTTTTATCCACCTGTCAGCCGGGTAGCCTGATGCTCCCCCCTCCTCCAGCTGCCTCCCCAGAACTTCCATTACATGCTTAATCCAACTACAGGGAAATCAGCAAACACAAAGTGATGCTGGTCTGTAAATCATCCCACTCGATTCCTCCATTAGCTAACGTTCCCTTTGTACACCCTCTGCTTAGCCCTCTCCAGAAACAGAGGCTCCCTCTTTACACTGTATTCATACCCTTCCCACTTCCTTGACCCTATAAGCAACTATACAGCTGTTTGCAAAATGTCATTTTGCAGATGACTTTGAGGAAAAGCAGTAAGCACACTGTGAAGGAGGAGGGGGAAAGGCAAGTCAAATCATTTACTTACTCATGCATAGAGCAGAAAAAAAAATATCAGAAGATCTCATTGTAACTGAATTGCTTATCACACAGCACAACTACTGAAACCCAGAAGTGTGTAATTAAGGAACCAAGCACAGAAGATGCTGCCTGTGTATGTGAAATCAGGAAACACTTCCAGCAGCACAGATTTCTACATGCAAAGGAAACAGGCACAGAGACAAGACTTGCCTGGTATTTCTTACCTCCTCGCTTAAAAGGTTCAGTTTCACCTTGGCTTTTTAAAGAAAACAACTATATTGAGGGGGTTGGGGAAGGTCACCTAGCACATGGAACAAGGCAGTATCGGCTTTATGCGAATGACAAGAGAAAAGCAGCCCCGTTGCTGCAGCCTGAACTCAGGCAGGTCCCCAGCGACACGGCAGTGCCACATGTACAGCTCCGTTCCAAAGGGTCAGAGCTCGGACCGCTGCCCGGCCGCGTCGCTGTGGGAAACAGCCTGAAGTAACGCCCAGCACCCTGTCCAGGACGCTGTCCCCACTTCCCATGAACACACGGTTCCAACAGGCACTTTTAGCGATTTATAAGCCAAGAAAACACACTCGGGGACACTCTGGTCGTGGAAAGAGACACTGGAAATTTAAAAAGCCTTGTTTTGCTTGGGAAACAGCTCTGTGTTTTCCTCGGCAGGCCTCTGGGCAGGCCAAGCCACGGCGGCAGCTCAGCACGATGCCCGCCACGGTGACCCCCGGCACCTTTTATTTCCCAAGCGGGGAGCAGCCGCCGCCGGCGGGGCCGCCCGCAGCCATCGCTCCCAGCCGCAGCCGCGTCCTCGCACGGATCGGGTAACCCTCCCGCGGGGGCGAGAGAAGGAACCCGTCACCGCTACCCGCTTTTTACTCACCCCGCTCCCAACCCGCTTTCCCCTGACTCAGGTGCGTGTCCCCACGGGACGCGCGGTGCCCGGTGAGGGCGCCGCCGGAGCCGGACGCAGCCCCGCCCCCGGGGCCACCGTGGATCCTACCCGCGCCCACGGGCTGTACCTCAGCCAGCCGAACAGCTAAAGGCACCGCGAGCGCCCGCCGGCTCCCCCACTCCCGCCGCCCAGAACACGTCCTCTTCCGTCCTCCCCGCCGCTCCGCCCGCAAGCACCGGCCCCTTCCCCCGCGCCTCAGGCTGAGGCCCACCCGACTCCCCCCGCGGCACAGGGAGGGCTGGCACCGAGGAGCCCCGCGGCCGGGAGAAGCGCTACGGGGCAGGAACCGCCGCCGCCGCCGCTAGGCCCCCTCCCGGCGATCGGCCCCCCCACGGCTCCCCACCGCCATCGGGGCGGCCCAGCGCTACGCTCACCGTTGCTGTAGGGCTGCTGGCCGGCACCGTTCTGGTTGGGATAGCCGGCGGGAGGCCTGGCGGGCTGGGCCATGGCGGCGAGCTCGGATGGGCTGAGCTCGGTTCAGCGCTGCCGCCCGTCTGGCGGCGCCCGGCCCAGCTCGGGGAAAGAGGAGAGGGACAGCCCCACACCGGAACTACCGGGGCGCGCGAGCATGCGCACTGCGTACACGTGGCACTTCCGGGAGCGGCGCGCTGCGGCAGCGGGCGGGGCCTGGCGCCTTAAAAGGGCAGGGGCGGGGCCAGCCCGGCTCGACCCCGATGCCGGGCGGGCTGCGAGGTTGCGGGCCGGGCGGAGCGCTCAGCCCAGCCCGGCGTTTCGCTCAGCTCTGAGCCCAGCCCAGCCGCGGTGCGTGCGACGCGGCCGGCCGGGCCCGGAAGGAGCCGCGCAGGGGGCGGAGCAGGAGGCAGCCGCGGGGTTGCGTGTCGGTGCCGGCGGAGCGCAGCGCCCGCGCCTCAGGCTCGGCAGCGGCGGGTGAGTGAGGGGTATGAGGGGCGGCGAGGGGCTCTATTCGCTGCCTGTGGCGGCCTTGCCTTCGGTGGTCGGTGGGTGGGCAGCCGGCCGAGCCCCACTGGGCGCTGGGCCGCCTTCGTAGCCTGCTGGGAGCGGCCTCTGGCCCGCGACTGGGCCTGCCGGGGGTCGCTGCGCTGCCGGGGAGGCCGCGGCCCGCGCTGTTCCGCGGGCAGCGCGCCGTGGGGGCGGGCTGAGGGGGTGTGGGTGCCGCTCTGCCCGCGGCGGGTCCTCCCTTCCTTCCCTCTTTCCCCTCACACAGGGGAGAGCCCCCGCCAGGCCTCGGGGCCGGTACATGGGCCTGTCACGCCTGCCCGCCGGTGCTTTTGTATCCCTGGCTCGTACCTCGCTCAGAGTCTGCGCTTTGGGGCCGCGGTGTGATACCCCGTAACCTCCCGGCTGTCCGGGAGCCTGTGCCCGGCTGCCGCCGGTCTTCGGTATTCTTCCAGAAATCGTGACTCCGACGCCCTGTTTCGTGCTCGGTGGGCGAGGGCAGTGTTGCGGTAGGGCCGGCTCTGGTAGCCTGAGCTCAGGAGGGGATCGGTGGGCCAGACAGCAGGTGAGCTGTTGCTCCAGGTGCCCTTAGGAACCTGCGTGTGTGTTACAGCTTCACCACTTGCTCCGGGCGTGCTTAAGGTGCTGGTAAACCCAAATAGGCTGTCTTGGAGTAAAAGGAATGGCACAACTGAGTTTGCTATCTGCTGCAGGGTACCTAGCCCTTCCGGTTTGCATCCCAACTGGTAACATCAGTGTGACGTTTACTCCTTCTGAAATAGCAGGGATGACTTGCTCTCAAAAAACCTGACTAAAATCCGAAGAAAAGCTGTCATCACCTTGTTTTTCACACTCTCTCCTCTCTTCCACTCTCAGATTTTAAAATCCCACTTTGAAGGGCAGTTTCTTATGGAATAAACTGGGCTGGGGAAGGCAGATAGCAGTTTATTTACTGAACTTCTTGGGGATGTTGATGTTTGTTGTCTGTGGTAACATTGTAGGATGGTATAGTAAGTATAAAGTATATATAAAGCTGCAACTTTAAGTGACAGTGATTAGATCCTATTTGAAAAGCCACAAATACCCTCTTGGCAGTGGACTTTAAGCATTTTCTTGTACGTTTTGTTGCTGTGACTGGGGTGCAGTTAGGGAAGAAACCTCTGTCAAACCCAGCTCTCGCTGCCATACCCACCCAGGTACAGCATGTTGTGTTGCCAGTTACTGCAAGAGCTGTTCTTCTTGGGTGTTGCTGGTTTCTGTTTCCTAATTATTTCATGAAGGGATTTAAAACTCTGTTGAAAAGCCTGATGCTTTCCCTTAGCTAATTTTTCACAGCCTTTGGAAGTAAGTGCTGTTCTAACCAGTTCAGAGGTGAAATGATGAATTTTTGGCTTAAAAAAGCGCACATCTGGAAAAAAATCCCTGTTTTTTGGCATATAAAAGAAACAGTTATAAGTTTGCTCACTGTTAGCAAGGTTCCCCTCAGAAGCCTTGCTCAAGATGTTACCAGAGTCACTGGGTGAGCATCCTACAGTCAGAAGTGCTCTCCAGTGAGCAAACCCGTCTCCTTGGTCTATAGACTGGGTTCCAGGGCTCTCTGGGAGTTATCAAGTGATGCTTTCCTGATGAAAGAAAGCCATCCAGGGTTGTTGGAGGCATCTTGAGGGGATAGCCACCTGTTGTAGGTGTGATGGTGGCAAATGAGCTTCTGTGTTTCTGTTGAGGAGACACAAGTAAGTTGTTAATGTCTGTAAAAGTAGGTGATGTTAAAAGAGTGTCTGGTGTTCGTTGTGATTTTTCCTTAAAAGTTTGTCTGTCTGCAACTGATTATTCCCAAGGGAACCCTTAAAATAAGCTCAAAACAGGATTGTTGTTTTCCCTGTGGCTTGTGAAGGCATTGCCTCAGAGTTTGAGTCCCTGTGTGTTGTGGCCTTGGCTCTTCCTACAGCTCACTGGAGCTCCCTGACTTGGATGCCTCAGCGGTTCTCGATACCAATCCTGAGCCACATTTTAACTCACTGATTTGACACTCCTATGAATTATGTCGCTACTTTTCCTGTGTGATAAGAATAGATTTAATATCTCTATTCAAATATTACCAGTGTACCTTTACAATTAGCTGCCTATTTTTTCCCCATTTTAAAAGTATTTCCCTTTGAGCGCTGCCAGCTAACCCAGAGGCTGTTCTGGGTGGCTTTAGGTAGCTCTGCTTCTAAAACCGCTTATTTTATGGTGGTGGTAATTTAACCTACATTAATGCCACCTCATTTGTGTTTGCAGGGTAATCCTGCTTTTGCTTTAATCATTTGAATCTTGCCCCTTAAAGCCTTTTCTGTAAGGCATAATTACTGGGTTTTGTTTCATCCCTAAGTTTAATAGATGGAAAAGGTTAATAGAACCGAATGCTGTGAAGTTATTCTCACCTCAGTAATCTGAGCACATCTCTTACATCACGCTGTTTGCCCTGATTTGCAGGTTATTTGAGTCGATGGTTTCCCTGAGCTCCACAGAGGCTTCTCTCGATCGGCATTTTGCTCAGGCAATAAATAAATCTGCTGACGTGTATGTTCTGCCCTGTTTGCTTATTCTTGACCTTTGCTTTTTAGCCATGCAAAGGGACAGTTTCAGTGGTGACGTTGTGTAACTGGGTGTTTATACCTTGACAAGTGTATTTGATGTGGAGTCTTAAAAATCTGTGCCTGTTGCAGCTGAGCAGTTGTTCGGAGTAACGTGGGACGTGGGTGAGGCTTCTAGGTTGGTCGTGGAGAAACTAAGACAGTGCCTCATCATCTGAACAGGTTTTGTTCCAGTGTAAGCAAACAGAATTCAAATATTTTCCCTCCTCTTTCCCTGTTTTCTTTCTGTGATACAGTTGTTGCATAGCAGAGAAGCTGTTTGTTGCCAGGAGTGTAGTTGCTGTTTACAGATACCTGGGTTTTGATCTGCCGTTGACCTGTTTTGATTACTGTGTCCTGCACTCCAGGGTCAGGCCTATCCTAAAAACATCTTGTGATGCCCCAAGGCAGCGCTGCAGTGTCAAAATGAGTGCTGCTGGACAGCCTCCAGCAGCGTGGATGCCTCTGCCAGCTGAGTACGCTTATTGCAGTACAGCTTCTTGAGAACAGTCGGACTCCGGTTCCCCCTGTTAGCAGGGGTTACACGCTCTAGTAGCAATTAGCTGGCTAAATGTTTCTAAGGATGTTGCCCTTTAGTCTGTCTAAATACTAGATACTAATTCACTGTGTCAAACTGGCTCTTTCAGTGCGATTATCCTCACTTCAGCTAATGAGGAAATTAAGATGAAAGCGAAGGAATTCAGGACTTGGGGCTGTGTAGCAGACCTAGTGATGCCTTCGTTCTTGTACCCCAAAGCATCGCTTCGGCAGTAGCACCGGTTCCTCCTCTGTGCTGCCCATCCTCCCCGGCACTTGAGGTGTGCTGAACTCCCCCAACACCTCTGCTGTGGCTGTGCCTTTCTGGGGCAGGAACAACTAACTGAATTCATCAGGCCCTGCAGTCCAGCTTGGCCATTTCCTTCTTTCCTTTATATATTTTAACCACACCACAAAGAAAGCGTGCTTGTGGAGTAGCAGAGCTTCACCCTGGTACCAAGGGGTGTCCTGCCTGTCATGGGCAGCTGAACTTGGTTGATGGTTGTATTACATGGGTAGAGGCTTGGTTATAGACATTCTAGATGAAGGAATTCAGTGGGAAGGGTGATGTTTTGGGGTCCCTACTTGTCAAAAAGTTTTGTGCTTGAGGTTTAAGCTGTGGCAGCCTGCACAGGCCAGTACAGGAGGCTGTGGTCTTTGAATGGCAATTCCTGTGCTTTGTGCTAGGCAGCTCTTCCCCTTACAAGACAAACAGGTTATTTGCCAATAATAGGGGCTTCTTTGGTACCAAACTTCTCTGGATTCAGCTTCACAAAACTTCTTCACCCCTTCTTCTCACCTCTGCTTCAAACCCTGGAGGCTGAGTCACTGGCTGCATTGACATCCCTCTATTGCCATCTCTAAAATGCTGCTTTATTTTCCTGCTTGCAAAGTGTATGTGAAGATGCCATTTGAAATCTTCAGAGGAACATCACACACCTCCACCAAACCGTACTTAAGATAGAATTATTTTTACTTCTTGTGAAGGCTTCTGTCCACGTGGCATTTTCCAAGGGGAGGAGAAGGTCTTTACTGTTGAATCACAAGGTCTGGATTCTGTCTTCCATGTCTACAGTAACTTATAAATGTGCTGGGGGGTTCACTTAATTTGTCTGTGGCAGTTTACCAGAACTAAATAGTTTTGGTTTTCTTACCCAGGGCTTTGAATTACTTCTGTTCCCTGTAAATATCCTGGGCTGTTTAATGTGCTGTTCTGACAGATCCTAAATATGTTATATTTTCTGTTTATTTCAGACCATAAGATTCAGATATGTCCTTCATATTTGATTGGATTTACAGTGGTTTCAGTAGTGTATTGCAGTTTTTAGGTAAGTTTTTATTGTCTGGGTTTGTTCCTTCTGCTTTTTCTTGTATAAAATGTCTGTTCACCTCTTATCTTCAAACAAAGCCGCTTCTTAAATAATAATATTTGGTTTGGTGTGTGTTCAGTAACACTCAAACAGAAATTTCACTCACCAATAGTGAGGATTTCCAGAGCGTGCTCTCTGTTCAATCTCACATTAATCCTTTAACCTCTTGAAAAAAAATATTTTATTTTGTGAACATAATAGGTTTGATTTTTCTGATCATACCAGGCTTAAGCTGGTGTAATTCAACCTTACTTTTATGTAGCTTCCCCTGACTTTTCTCTGCTGTTAAGAGCTGAACTTGGTTATTTTAGTTCGGTTCTTTTGCATATGTGGATATCAGGTGAGAATCCAAATGTGGGGGGCTGCCCACAAAGTGAAGTGCCCGATACTGGAGCCCTTGCTCATGTTCTGTGGCTGGTGTCACCAAAATCAGTGTGAGGCTTCGCTGGCAGCTGCTGAAGAGCCACAGGACAGTATTCCCTGACCAAAAGAGTCTGAATCAGTAGTGATCGATCTGAGGTGAACTATTAGCTTGTGCAAAACAAACCAAACCCAACCCCCACACACACACCAGGAGAAAAAGGAATGTTGGTGCACTAAGGAAAGGAACAACAGTTGCAGATTGAACAGGTAAAAGTCACAACTTGCAGGTTGGAAGGATTTTATTGAAGTGGATAAAAAGCATTTGTGATTAAGGAATCAGGACAAGCCTTCCACCTACCTTTTATCAGTTGAAAGTTTAAACTTTTTTGCTGAATGTTAGACCCTTGGCCTACTATTGAAATATTAGCCAGTGAAATTTTAACTAAGTTGACTAATCTTTCTTATCTGCTCTTCCTTAGCCAAGCAGTGATTGCTGCACACTAGCCTGCTTTCCCAGGCCTGTGCATGCAAAGTCTAATTCTGGTGAAAGATACTGGGTCTTGGAGTAGGAAGGAGGATTACTTTCAATGGGTCCCTCTTACTTGAGAAGAGACACTTTCTCTTTTCAGTCTCAATTACACTTACATTCGGAGAAGTTTAATTATAACATTTGGGGAAGCTCCCTGTGCTGTCCTGGCATCAGGCTGATGGCTTTTATATGTCTTTGCCCACAAAAAATTCTGTAACTCACAAAGGTTCTTTTTCTATATACAAACTGTAGTCTTAGTTTTTCTCCGAGCTGAAATATTGCTGCTGTTTGCCTTGGGTTTCCATGAAGGACACTTGGGAAGTACAAAATGTTTCAGGGACTGCAGCAGCACCTGACTTGGGAGCAAAGGCTCCCGCACTGAGAGGGGCAAAAATATTACTGGTTTGTTATGGTTTAGTAGCATTTTGTTTAACTACTAAGGTAAGTGTGAACTGGAGTTTCACCTGTGATGTAAGTTCATATATGAAGATGTTTGCCCACTCCCTTCTCTGTAGTTTAATAGCTGATAGGAATTTTAGCATGTGAGAAGGTGAACTTGGGAAGTTGAGTTGTATTTGAAAGAAGATGCTCTAGACTACTTCTAATAAAGATCTCTGATGAAACAAGCTGAGGAGTATGAAAGAATATTCACTGCTCTGAGTTACAAAGCATCTCCCACTGGAATGTGATCCCAGAGATTAGCTTAAAGGCAGGGGAAGAGGTGAGCAAACACCAGCAGTGTAAAGGTCAGCTGGGCAGAGGCACGTATCCCCTGTAGTGCTGCAGCATCTGCAGGGGTGTCTGAGCAGCCACCTGTGCAGCAGCATCACTTGAAATCCCACCAAATAAAACACATATGAGGATAACACATTACATAAGTAAGAGAGCTGTAGGGAGCTGTTACTGGCTTGCTCTGCTACCTTCTTGCCTCGTGTGGAGGGACCCAGGGCAGCTGATGCACCCATCCAAGGGCTCCCACCCTGGGCCCAGTGCAGGGTGTTGGTGTGGAGGGTTGATTGTGAGTGCAGGAGAAGGTGTAGTTAAGCATAGGGACTGCAGGATGGGATGATGGAATTTTAACAGTAAAACCCCCTTGTGAACTTCACAGAATGTTTCTTTATCACCCCAGTGATGGTAAAATATGGTCCATGTTTTAAGCCCACTGTCACCACTGCACCCACCCCCTGCCCCTGACTCCACCACCTTTGAGCAGTGTGTTAGCTTACTAACACTTACTTGCTGGGGCAGACTTAAGCTATGCTGGCAAAACTTAGTCCTCTTTTGTTCTGCTTTTCCAAAGGTAGTGTAAATGTGACACGTTTACATCAGCTATATCAGTGCCTCTCCCCTACTGAGCATCCCATAAGCTGCACACAGTACACATAGTGTAGCAGTCATGTGAGTAAGTATGAAGGTAGTTTGTACAAGTAGAACATGGATAAAGGGCATTGATAGGAGCTTGGTGTGTCTGTATTTTGCACTGTGACTGTAACACTTTGCTCCTAGGAGCAAAATAATCCCCAGTGCTAGAAGTGAACTCTGACCAATTTAACTGATTAATCACTACATCCTTCTTTCTTCCAGGGCTGTACAAGAAATCAGGCAAACTAGTGTTCCTTGGGCTGGACAATGCTGGAAAAACAACGCTGCTGCACATGCTCAAAGATGACAGACTGGGGCAACACGTCCCCACGTTACACCCCAGTAAGTTGATTTTGCTGGTTCCATAGCTAGAAAGTTACTTAGAGTGTGGCAGGAAACGCAGGACCTGATGATATGTTGTAAGGCCAACAGTGTAACTGAGGAGAAACCAAGGAATTTCTGGGATTTCCAATCTGTAGGTAGTTCAAGTAATACTCAGAAAAAATGTGTAGGGTAGTTCAGTGTGGCAGAGTTAAAATAAAGAGGTAACAAGCAGAATGCTGGTGCTGGGAGTTGAGATAGCAGAAGTTGGAGGAAATTAGAGCTTGCAGTGTTTGGGAGCAGCTCCTCTCTGCAACTAGAAAACTAGTATTTCTGTACTCTGTGCTGATTTTTTTGGCCCAGAGGTTGCTGTGTAATTATCTCAGAGGCCTCACAGGAGAAAAAGTTCAACACAGGTTAGAAATGTGGATTGGCGAAGGCCAGGAAGGAGGTGGTAAACTGGGAAAGGATGTGAAGAGGAGAAATCTTGAGCAGCTTAGTATGTGAAGTGCCATCTTTTTGGCAAACCAGATGGTGGAGCCAACTGTTTGTGTAATGCGTAGGGATAAATAACATGAATATTCTCTGCTATTCTTAGTGTTGTAGATTTTTCACATGTGTTTTAACAACAAAATGCTATTAACCATTAAATGTGTTACTGATTTTGAGAGAAATTGTACTGATTTGCTTCTTGAATGTCAAAATACTGAAAAGACCCAAGACAAAGTAAAAATCTATGTGCTAGGAGGGCAGGCTGTTGTAATGCACTGCCTGATCTTCTCAGCAAACATAATTCTGTGTGTTTCTAGCCTCTGAGGAGCTGACAATTGCGGGCATGACTTTCACTACCTTCGATCTGGGTGGACATGCTCAAGGTAAGAGAATACATTGACTCACTTCACTGAATTGTGTTAGTTGTCTGCAGCCCATTTGTTTTGGATCAGAAATATGACCATGCTGCAGAGATCAATTTCCTATACACTCTTTGACAGCACAAAACCCATTCACTGCTCCTTTGTCTGTCTCAACCACTTATCACAGATCCCAAATACAGTTTGGCAAGAGCTGAAATAGAGCAGCACTTCTGAGGGATATCTGTATTTTGCAGAGGATTCTGTCCTTTGAATCACTTACACCTACTTGTAAGGTTGATGCTTCAAACTTACCTTTGTTGATAATTATTCTCAGGGAAACAGTACATTGGTGTGCAGATGGGATGGATAATGTGATGATACCAGTACAGGGAATTTTTGCTCCATTATTTCAAGCTCTGTAAAACATCAAATTGCATCCTGAGTTTTGGCAACATAAGCTAAGACTTGGAAATAACCCACTTGCTGCTTAGTTACTGATGTGCATTGCTCTGAATCTGAGGGTAATTTCCTTTTCGTTTTCATTCCCATCTTCCCTGTAGCTCGCAGAGTGTGGAAGAACTACCTGCCTGCAATTAATGGCATTGTGTTCTTGGTGGACTGTGCAGATCATGAAAGATTGCTGGAATCAAAAGAAGAACTTGATGTAAGTTTAAATTAGTTTTTGTAAGTTTTAACTTTAGCTTCTAAGAAATCAGCTCAGATTCCCAGTGTCCAACAGAGCTCTGCTGCCACCTGGACATGAGTAGTAGCAATTTGACTGTCTGAATTGTAAATTAATCTCTCCTTTCTCCTTTCTTTTGCAGTCACTAATGACAGATGAAACTATTGCTAATGTGCCTATCCTAATTCTTGGTAACAAGATTGACAGACCTGAAGCCATTAGTGAAGAGAGGTTACGAGAGATGTTTGGTCTGTATGGCCAGACAACAGGGAAGGTAAAATGTTGGGGATTTTTTGGGTGGTTTTGTGCTTTTTTTTTTTTAATTTGTCAGGAAGTTTGATTGCCTTATTTCTGTGTTGACTCCAGTTTACTCCAGCCACAGAAGAAAAAAGGTTTTTAATTTATGAAGTATTAGTGTATAACTAAATAACTGTAGATATCCTCAGGGCCTACGTCCGGTGAAGAGAGTTAGGCCGCTGGTAGGCCTGCTGTCTACCCCGACACATTGAGACGTGTGTCCACGTAGAGTAATGATGCTGTAACTCAGAATCCACCTTCTGTCTCTCTGCAGGGCAGTGTACCACTCAAAGAGCTGAATGCAAGGCCGCTAGAAGTGTTCATGTGCAGTGTGCTAAAGAGACAAGGCTACGGCGAAGGCTTTCGCTGGATGGCACAGTACATCGATTGATGCCAAAACCCCACCAGTACATTCTGTCCCCTCTCTGAATATTAAGTCTGCCTCTTATCTGATCACCTAGTGTACGTAACTTGAATTCATTTGACTGTTTAGTTATAAAAATAGGCATTTTTAGCTAATTCTATCACATACGCTAAATTGTGAGGATTGAAAAAAATAATTTCAACTAAGTTTAAGTACCACAACCTGTGAGCTTTCTAATCCCATACAATATTCTTTTGCAGCTTTTAATTTAACAAGTCTCCAGCACCATTTTTGGTCAGAGCAACTTTCCAGTACAGTATGTTTGAATGCACTTTTTAACAGCTAAAAACGACGACCATGTGAAAAAATATTTAATGCTTATGTTAAATTTTTTATGTACTTTTTTGAAACTGGTTTTATAACTTTAGAGTATATAACCATCTTTCAAGGAATAATAAATAATTAGCTGATGGATAATTGCATGATGCCTTACGGTTTTCAATAATATACTTTCTTATGCAACGTCATGCAATAAATTTCAATCCAGTTTTTGGCAACTTTAATGGAAAATGTTTTGTTTCAATGTGTCTTAACTTAGTGAGGCTGCCTGATCTGAATATGTGGGATATTTTCCTGAAACACAGAAGGCCACAAAGTAGTTTCATTGTGTGTTAGAGTTAAGGTGTTTCTTTCAGACTACCAACTCATGTTTATTTTAGGATTTTGCATCAGTGAAAGAAAAGTCTAAGCTGATGCCCTCATCATCACCACCTCTAAAAAGTCCAAATAATGTAGATCAGTTGTGCCAATGTATATCTTCAGCTAATGTCAGAAGTGGTCTTACTCTGTTGGTCTCTTGAATTAAACCCCTGATGTGACATAAGAAATACAGGCTGCTTTCTGAAGAGACAGAGAATACCATTGTGCTAAATACTCTGTTCCTATTTTAATTAGATTTGGGGTCTGCCAGAAGATTTGCCTGTTAAATTGCCAGGGCAGGGAGGGGAAAGGTTGTCATTGCTGCCTGTGAAAATTTATCAGCCCACATCCAATCAGCCAGTCTTGCATTTGATGGTTTGAACCACCAAGGACAATCTTGTTTTCTGTGGTTTTGCCCTGAAACCTGGCCAGTCTGCCAGCTGCTGGCTGCCCAGGTGGCTTTCTTCTGGGGTGAAACTTGTCTCTCTGCAGCCCTCCTTTCCAGACTTCTGCTTGGTTTTCCCCATCTTTGAGTGCATCAGTTCCCCAGGGAGAAAGCAGGTTATTCTTGAGAGAGGGGTGTTTTGAAGCAGATGTCTGCCAATGTCTTGTTGATGCTGGCAGATGCTCTGTGGAGCTGTGGTTAGTGCTCCTGTGTGCTGGGGAGGTTGTACTCCCCTCTGTCCAGTGCAGGTAGGGTTTCAGCTCCGGAGCTGCTATTTCACCATGGTGGGTTTGAGTTTCGCTGTGTAGTTTGTTTTCCCCTTGCAAGAGAACCAACTGCTGCACATGTTTTTACTGAATCCCTGCTACTTGCTGATGTAAGTCTTCTCCAAAATACTTCAGGCCGTTTATTTCCCGTATCCATGGCAGCAAATGTGTTTCTGACCAGTTTGATTTCATAAATTTTCTCTCTTGACCTGCTGGACTTGAATCCTGTAGGTTCATAGTGGGTAAATGAGATGTGCTCCTTGCCCAGATCCAAACTTGTATGATTGAATATTGCTGATCACATCTCTACAGCCCTAGATTGTGTATCTGAGGAAGATGAATAATTCATGAACCTAACTAGTGTGAATTGTACCTGATGTGTATTGCTGCACAATCATATGCAGAGTGTCAAGCCCAGTTTCTGCGTGCTGAAGCTCAGAGTGACAGCAGTGACTGGCTTTTCCAAATGACCAACATGAGAGGACTCTGCATTTAAACTAGTGCTCAGCTCTAGAGTAGCATCTCTGGTATATAAAATCAAAACCAGAGGTAAGAAATGGTCTTTTACCAGCGTGTGGACAACATGTGAGACCTCACTACCAAGTGCCCTGATGTAGGGGACATGCCTCTTCCTTTTTTTTTTTCCTTTCCTCTAGATTTTTGATGATGGTTATAAGAGAGCAACAGCTACATCAGTAGATAGTGTAAATATTAAACCTTCTCCTTGCAGTCACAGTTTGGTGTTGATGTGGGAGACTTGGGACTGCCTTGCCTGTGCTTATGGAGATGAAGCTGGAGGTGGAGGTGTTGTGCTGCAGACCACTTCCACGGGCTGAGCCATTGCATGGGTGCTGAGAATTCTTCTTCACCTGCTCTTCCAACCCCACATAACATTAGCAGCAAGGAAAGGGATGATAGTATTAAGGGTTCAAAAAGAAGGGAGGTGATGCTGCTTTAAAAGTGTGTGTTAGAGTAATTCTTAGTGTTATGGAAACACTCCAATTTTGTGTTTCCTACTGTAGGGTGCTAGTTTTGGAGTGGTTCTGAGAAGGGCATGAAGAAATCTGGACCTTGTGTTTATCCCCCCATGTGTTGTCATGGTTCCTTGTTGTGGGAATAGCTGATGGATGCTCAGTTAAACACACAAATAGTCTCACTGTTTCGTTTCACTCACTAGAGAAAGTGTCTCCTGTAGTTTATGTTCTGTTGTGCACAGGGATGTGAATGGGTGTTGTGTGTCTTTGTGTGAAGCTTCATGAACTGTGACAGGCTGAGCACAGTTGTGTGTTTGGTGGTTTTCAGCCCCTTTGTGTCTTCCCAGTCACTTCTTTCTGGAGGTTGCTTATTCCTGTGATCGTGACCACTCTGATTTATCTTGAAAAAAAACCCAACACTCACATTTGGGTCTAACTCCTATGAATTTACTATTTTTTTTTTTGCACTCTGGACTATGCAGATTTCAATTAAACGTCACTTGAAGGAATGTGAAAAGAAAACTCATTAATAAAGATGTTATTTGTGAAGCATCTTGCTTTTTTTTTTTTTTTTACATCATGACAGTTTTTAAGACAAATGAATGCAGAATTCCTGGGTACCAGTAACTGCTTCTGACACAGTGGCCTGTATTTCAGTGTGGTGACCCTATATGCTAGCATCTGTCAGGTGTAAGATTTATTTTGCTTTGATTTAATTAAACTTGGGGTTTAATATGTATTGTGTAACTGAGAGGTGTTGCTGTACTTCAGTCTTGGCTTAATAAATTTTTCAGCGACAATTACTGGCACTGGAGAGGGGAAGGGTCTTTGGGCTCTCTCATTAATCCCCTTGCCAGGTGAAGATGATTTCATTAATATTTCTTTGATCAGGTACTGTCTGTGCCAAAGGTGACCTGTGGCATTCACTGGAATACAACACCTGCGTGCACATGAGCTTCCTTGTGTTTTAGTAATTGGAATTGAGCCTCAATTAAAACATTTGGCATCAAATAAAACATTACTGGTAACTACGGTCAGCTCAGAGCACTGTCAGTGGTGGTCTCCAACCCCAGGGAGCTCACAGGTCTGCTTGAAGTTGAACTGTTCTGCTTCTGTTTGTACTGTCAGAGTATTTGGTTGTTACTGAGTCCAGTATTTCTCTTGACTACAACATGCTTGGATTTAGTGTAGATACCATTGTTGTGAGTTATGGATCGAGGAGTTCCTGTGGAAACAGCCTGATCTGCTGGTGGGACCGTGTGACTTACCTGCACTTCCATAAACCACTTCTTGCACTAGTATCTCAGCGGGGATCTAAACATCTCTTGTTTGGAAATGTGAGTGCTCTGAATGTCTAAAGGCATCATTTATATAATAAACTGCACCAAAAAAACCCACCCCTGAAGATGAAAGTGTTCTTAAGCATGTTCTTAATGTGTTAGTTACCCTATCCCACTTAAACATTGGGAAGTGACAATAAAATGCTGGCTTGAAATTTGAAGAAAAGGTGTTTTAAACAGGTAGTTCTTGTCAGATTATCAAACACAGGAAAAGAGTGTGAGTAATACATGGTCTAATAGTGAGTTTGGTTTGGGTCGGTTGGTTGGGATTTTTTAGCTGGGTGTGATAATAATCCAGTCCCTTTGCTGGAGTTTCTGTCCTGTTGTGCAGGGAGCAAATCCTGTATTTGGAAAACTCTGATCAGATGCTTCCATTTCATTGAATCAGTCTAAAATGAGGTGGAAGCATCTGATCTTACAGGCAAATGATGATAGTGTCTCGGAAGGCAGCTACCCTCAGGGATTCACAGTGTCAGAAGGACTGGGGTGGGAGGGGGTTGCCACTGAATTAGGTGCTTATCAAGCCCTGTTTGATAGAGCCTGTGGGGAAAAGGTGTTTAAGCTACTGCCACAGAGGACACTTTTTTCCCAGTGCTAAGTAACTGTTCTCCTTTAATTTATCTCTTTAAGATTATTTCCTCCTTGACTGTTTTTGAACTGGAATTAGAAATTTATTTGGTGGTGAGCAGCAATGATAAAAATTAATGAGTAAAAATCCCCTTATCCCTTGTTTTTCTCCTGGCACATGTCCCACTGCAGTAAGAACCCTGTAATATTTTAGAGCCTTTGATGCCTTTCACTCCAGCGTCTTGAAGGTTTCCACCTGCTAATGCTGGTACAATGTCCTGGGAGGCAGAGGGGCTTCTGTTCTCATCATCTCACCCGTGAAGAAAGTGAGGTCTGTGGGGATTAGGTCCTACTTGCTGCCTGAGGGAGAAGAGCAGCGTGGTAACCACCAGGAATGTGGACTGAAGCGATGTCCCCCAACCTGGGCACCGCTCGTTGGTGTCCTGCAGAGAAGATAGAAGCCTTCGTGCTGTGCTCCTGAAGATGCTGCACAGCCCATGTGTGAGTCCGTAGTGGCCTGTGTCACCTCCTCTTGTATGCTTCACTCCAAGCATGGACCTGTGTCTGGCTTTAGTAGGTAAGTTAAAAGAACAACACAAAAACTTGCAGGGTGTAGAGCTGGTGTAAAGTTTGGATCTACTTGTCAGTTCTGATTGTTTCCCAAATGTGCCACGTAAATAAATGCAGCATTTCCTCCTTGTGAAAGGAGGAAACTTAGCTGCATGCTTTTGGTATCCAAATGCCTGCTTTTGGCACAGGCAGATGAGAATTTACACTATTTGGTGAGATTTCTCCCCATAAAGACAGTTGGAGTGGCTTGATCAACTCCTGGGAGCAGCGTTAGCTGAAGCAAAACCCTGGCAGTAGCTGCTGGAGACCTGATCTTAGTACCCTCGTGATGCCCAAACCTGGGAGTAGATCCAGCTGGTTTGTTGTGAAGGGGTGTACTGTGAAGGGGTGTACTGTGTCAAGCCACTGCTCTGGGACAGAATGGGGTTGGTGCTTGGCAAGAGGATGTGCAGGAGCCGAGCTAACAAGGCAACCTGATCTAACCCTGGTGAGAGGATCTGAGGGGGTTCAGGTTTTGTGGCACAAGGTTTCTGAGCAAAGGAACGTGCTTGTCAGGATGTGGCTCTCGAGCAAAGTCTGAATTTGGTCTAAATTAGTTTAAAACCCTTGCTAAAGGATTTATGTTAAACCAAAAGCCTTTGCTAGTGGCTGGCAATGAGTATGCTGGAGGAGGGGGTCAGCCCGTGGGTTGTGTGAGCATCGCTAGGAAATACCTGACCAGGTCCCTGGCTGTGTGAAGGAGGCAGGGAAAAACTTAAATGGGTTGAAAAATGTCCTCTTGCCAGCAATTTAAGAGGGAGAACAATTCTGAACAGGGCTCCTACCATGGCTCTGCCACAGCTTGTTCGTGGCCTGACCCCAGGGCTGGCGTTTGGAAATGCTGGTGCTTGTGCAAGCAAAGAGGAGAGAGAAATGGGGCAGTGGAAGGGGCTGGATTCAGTCAGTCTGTGCGTGCTGTGGTAACACCATGTCTGTCAGGTTATTCTGCAATCCAGATGGTGTCCTACAGTTAAGCCACGTTTTGCTAAGTCACTGAAAAGTGCTGGTCCTTGGGCCACTGGTCCCCAAGGACAAACCTGAGGTCGCTTCTTTAATGTGCTTGACTTCTGACCACTGATAAGCACGAGCTGCACAACTTAAAGCTGTATTTTAAGCCTTCTCATGCCTGCTGGCACCCAGAGCTGGGTTTCCAAGCTCAGCCTAGGCTGTGGGCCCCAGCCCCAGTGCTGAGTGTGTTTTCTCCTTGGAGCAGGGCCTTGGGTTGGGTTCAAATAAATCAGCCCTGTGGAGGGCAGGCTCCTGTGTGTGCCACTGAGCAGTGAGAAATAGAAGAGCTGTGTATGTGTCTATAACATGTAAATATATGGATGTGCATGCACAGGAGGTTTAAAATAAATCTGTTCAAGATACTGTTGCTGAGATGTTTAGCATGAAATTGCCAAGGCCATTAAGGGAAATGCTGCTCGTAGTAGGTTGTAGAGGCTTAAAAAAACCCACCAACCAGGAGTTTGCAGTTGAGAAAAGTAAAAGCTTCTGCTTTACTGGTGAATTAAATAATCACAGGAGACGTGGGGGGAGAAATCCAGCTGTGTGGCTGTGGTAGGAGAGTGGCTGGAGTTCTGGGTGCTGCCTGGAGAAACAGTGTTCAGGCAGAGCTAATAATGAAGTTTGCCTTTCTTTTTAGAGCCCAGGCTTTGTTACTGGTGTCTGAGACACTTAGAGTAATTGAAGAGGAGATGTTTGGGTGCTCCTAGGAAATGAGGTGGGTACTCATGTGTTTTATAGAAAAGGTGGCCCCTCCACTTGCTCCCTTTGTGGCAGCTGGCTCTGAAGGGCTCCAGGGAACATCTCCCAAAAGGGGGAGGGGTGGTGGTGTTGATTGAATGTCTGTCCCTGAAAACCTGACTGAAAAGAGAACTTCTTTTTGGTTTATAGTTGGGTTGGGGTTTTTTTTAGCTCTCCTAGTCTTCCCATCTGCTGTTACCACTTCTCTAATATCCATTCACCTCCTAATTTATACCTTGAATTCCTTCCTAAGTTTAAAAAACAATATAACTTGTGTCCCCTGGGCTGGTTTGTGCAGGTGGGGAGGGGGTTTCATTTTAAAGTCCCAGGGAAGAAATTTCTAAGGGGACCTTCTATCTAAGAAGAAACTGTTTGTATTTTCAGAGGCATTGCCAGGCAGAAGGCAAGAGAGAATCACTAAAAGATGTACACGTGTCGTTGGCTGTTGTTATTTTGGGAGAACTGAGGAAAACCAAAACCAGTTACAGCGGCCGTGGTTAGCTGATGTTCACAGAGCTGCTGCGAGCCTGCCTGCAGCGAGGAATGTGTAACAGATCCTGGTGCATGTGACTGTGGGATGGACCCTATTTATGTCTCTGTAAACACGGAATTACGAAATCTGCTCCATGGAGACGGTGCTGGTGAAGACCTTGTCTGACCTGGTCAACTGGCGCTGGACTTGCACCTCTCCGGGGGTGCAGAGGGAAGTTGAACTTGTCAGGAGGACATGGTGTTGCTGGAAGGTGTTTGGTGAGAGGGAAGTAGGTCAAGTGATAAAGCACAGCATCCACCTAGTATGTCACCAGGTAAGAGGCAGGTGCTGTGAGTTTCTGCAATAACATCCCACAAGCCCTGTGGACGTGGGAGCACTTCACAGGGGCAGCAGCTAGGCACACATAAAAATCAACAAAACCCCTATGTTTTCTTTGTACCATCCAGATATGAAGTAAACACTCATTAAAACAGATGGGTCCTTTCTGCAAAATCCAGCAAGTATGTCTCCAGGCTGCAGATGATGGAGAAAAGGACGTGGGAGCAATGATGGGTCGTGTGTGCTTTGCTTCTGCACTCATCAGGTGGTGCTGGCAGTGACTGGCAGGGTACAAGGCTGCAGAGGGGAAGGAACTGGTCCTGCCTGAGCCTTCTGCTGGGACCATCACTGGCACTTCTGTGTCAGCTCCAGTGCTCCCCACATCCCTGGTGCAAAGGTGTTCCACTCCCTTGATGCTGAATTCCTCCCTCCAAACTCAAGCCTTGTCCTAGCACAGCATCTCCTCACCTGGCACCTGTACTCAGAGGCTTCGGCGGCTTCTCAGGACCCAGAGCCCATTGCTGGAGGGGGAATGAGCGGGCTGGGAGTGGGCTGTGTGCTGGGTTGCACCAGGCTCGTTGGGACATGCAGCAGCCGTCCTGTCCCATCCTGCCAGCGCTGGCGGGTGGGAGGAAAACCAGCCTCTCTTCTGGGGACTGGGTGAGTGTCGTGCAAGGAAGGGAGAGCAAACATGGGGGGGGGAAAGACCACTGGGATCCTGGATTTGCCTTATTCCTGGTTTTCTCTTTTCACAGGAGAGGCAATCAAACTCCAGCAAGTGCCCGAGCACTTCAGCCCTTTGTTATAAGAACCTGGTGAAGTGGAAGAAGCAACAACCCACAATAAAAGGAAAAATAAATAAATTGGGTCAGTCAGAAGCTGGGGCCAGGGTGTTATTCCTGCTCAAGAGCCAAATAAAAGCCTGAAACCCCAAATTCAGCTTGCTTCCCCCATGAAAATACGGTAGTACCCTTATTGTGTGGCTGGGCAGCTCTTTCGGCACTGAAGTGCTGGGGACTGTTGGCTAGAGATGGCTTTCTGATGGTTTTCCTGTTAGCTTTATAAAGGTAAGTGAAGGGCAGGAACAGAAAGGTATGAAAAACCTAAACCCTGCAAATCTCACCCCTGCAACCTACCTGCTGTTAGAGAAAACCAGGAATGTCCCCCACATCAAGCTCATCGTGGTCTGCAACCCGCTTCTGGGGGTAGGTGACAGAAAACAGCATTGCTGTAGATTTGGATGTTCTCTCTATCTTTCCCCACTGGCTTTCAAGTGATGTTCCTGCACTTCTCTCTGCCTCAGACCGTTGGGAAGTTTGAGCTGTGATTTATGTCCCCATAAGAAAGTGCAGCATCATATATTTAGGGTGAGGTGCTGGGTATCGTTCAGTCTTGACAACGGTGGGATTTAGAAGACAGAACACAGCCCAACTCAGCTGCTTTTGTTTTATTGATACCTATTCAGCAGCAGAAGGACACAGGGGAAATGACTGGGGTCCAGGTGCTTAGGAAAAGCAGGATCACCTCTTTCCTGTGTGCTGGTAAACCCTAAAGCCTTGGTTTCGCTCATGCAAAATTGATGGGTCCCTTGCACACTGGTGCTGTTTGCTGGGCAGGGGTGATGTGTGTCTGGGTGGTAGAGTCTACCTTCAAAACAGCTCCTTTTGACTGGGGTTTTCAAAAAACATACACAAATGGGATCTGTGTAAGAGCTTTGGGGAAGTGGATAATTTGCATGGAGCCTCCTTTCCCCCATGAATCCCTGTGTACAGAGCAGTTGTGTTTCCAGCCCTGTGGCAGGCTGGCATCTGGAAACTTGCTGTTTCCAGGTATTTCTGCACAGGCATTTAGCTGCTCATCTCCCCTCATGAGGTTTTTGTACTTGAATCACAGAATCATAGGGGTTGGAAGAGACCTCCAGAGCTCACCAGGTCCAACCCACCTGCCAGAGCAGGGTCCCTAGGACAGGGCACACAGGTCCGTGTCCAGATGGGTCTGGAATCTCTCCAGAGAAGGAGACTCCACACCCCCTGGGCAGCCTGTCCCAGGGCTCCCTCACCCTCACTGTGTAAAAGTTCTTCCACATGTTGGTGCTGGAACTCCCTGTGCTCCAACTTGCAGCCATTGCCCCTTGTCCTGTCTCCACAGAGCACTGAAAAGGGGCTGGCCATTTCCCCCTGCTTCCCATACTTAAGATATTTATAACCATTAGTAAGGTCCCCCGTTAGTCGTCTTCTCTCCAGGCTGAACAGTCCCAGCTCACTCAGCCTTTCCTCACAGGGGAGATGCTCCAGGCCCATCATCTCCATAGCCTCCTCTGGACTCTCTCCAGGAGATCCCTGTCTTTTTTAACCCAGGGAACCCAGAACTGGACACAATACTCCAGGTGGGGCCTGACCAGGGCAGAGCAGAGGGGGAGATTGAGCAGCAAGGCGATTACAAAAGCCAGCAGAATGATCACTCCAGGTTCAGGGATGGTTGGGAAGTAGGAACAAAATGAGGTTTAAATAGGATGAGTCAATGCAGGGATGAAGTGCCTATTTATTGGTAAATAAAGGCTGGCTGCCATTGCCTGCTTCGAAGCCCGTGTGCCCCTGAAGGGTTTGGAAAGTGATGATGCAAACTGGTGAGTCACAGGACAGAACAATAGTTGCTTCATGCAAAAATGACTCTGGATAAAAGAAAAACAGGTTTTTCAAGAAGCTGAAGCTTATGAGAGTAGAGAAAGGAATGAAACAATAGGGTGTCTTTAACCCTCTGTTGGTATCACATCTTTTTTGTGAAGATTCATGCAGTGGTCCTGGTGGATGCCTGAGGCCAGTGGGTTCAGCGCCTGCCTGTGTGCAGTTAGTGTCCCTCTTTTGACACCTGCATGCAGATAACCGGGGGAGGGGACACCCTAAATACCGTGTGTGTGAGCATTAAATATGATGCACATAACGGCATGAGATTGTGGTCATTTGTCTGCAGTGTTCTCCCTCTCCCCTTCCATTGGTCCCATGGAGTGAGGGCTCGGTCCAGCTCGTGGGCAGGATGCTCTCAGGGCTGGAGATGGCCCTGGGGCAGCGGGGCTGTGCATGGCTGGGGCTCCTGTCCCACATCTGCTGAAGAAACCAAAAATACCACCTGACTGCTCCCCTTAGCCTGCCACGGCCTGAACATGAGCTCCAAGCTCCATTAGGTATGATGAGATACAAATAGCGTGTCCTCTCCATTACAGATAACTCCGATTCCTCTGGTGAGGGTGGAATACATTGCTCCCTAATTTCTGTGGCCCTACAAAAGTCCATTGCAAGTATTCTGCAGAGTTTTACTGCAGAAATCCTCACCTTAGCCAGCTGAGCACAAATATCTACATTACAGCAGAACAATGAGGTAAAAACACCATAATCTGATTAATTCAAGGAAGACCATCCCCAAAAAAGCATATTTCCTTTCCTGTACTACAGGTATTCATGTGATGGGATGGAAATTCCCAATGCCCTCCCTCAGCTCTTGGTGTCCTGCACCTTGTTGAGTTTGTCTGAACTTTGGGGACTGCTTAGGTCTCTCCCAGGGTTGTTGGCATCTCCCCACCACTGATGGCTTTGATGTGGGGGGCCAAGTCTTCACCGCAGCTGGGCACACATCTGATGGGTTTTCCATCTCTGCTCTCTCTGTTTTCCATCCATAGGTGGCAGCAGGCTTTAAAATCTTTAACCTCTCCAGCGTTGATGTTTCTGAAGAGCTGGGGGAGCTGTGCAATGATCTCCAGAACTTTTGGCGAATAGGCTAAGAAGAATGAGTTATTTCCAAGGAACAAAACATCCTTGGCTGGATTGCTCTGTGAATGCAAACAGAAAGCCAAACTCGGTGGTGAGGGAGGGCAGGTGAACCCTTATTTTGAGCCCACACAGCCTAGCAAGAAGCGTTGATTTTTGTCTGCCAAGTGGCCCAGGAAAATTAAAGTAGTTAGTGGCTTCTTGCACAGGCTAAGCAGGCAGAGTCACGTTTGTGATGCAGATTTGAGCTGCTTTGCTCAGATTCACTTTTGTGTTTTCCCTACAGGCCTGCCTGTGGTTGGGGCCCTTCCCTTCCCTTCCCTTCCCTTCCCTTCCCTTCCCTTCCCTTCCCTTCCCTTCCCTTCCCTTCCCTTCCCTTCCCTTCCCTTCCCTTCCCTTCCCTTCCCTTCCCTTCCCTTCCCTTCCCTTCCCTCTGGTGGCATCGCCAAGCAAGCAGGGGACACAGGGAGAGCTCAGGGCAGGGCTGGCTGCTCCTGCTCCAGCAGCATGTGGAGAATGATCCGCTCCATTGCGATGATATAACGCAGCATCGCACCCCCCTGGGCAGCCTGTCCCAAGCTACCAGCCTGGGGACTTGATTTTCAAGTCGAACAGCTGTGAGAGGGGTGGTTCTGCATCTGCTGTAGCATAAAACGCTGATTTGAGGAGGATACAGGGGATTTGCCATGCAGGTGGTGGCTGTCCTTGGACCCAGGCTCCCCATGGTCCTGTCTGCCCGAGGTGGGAAGGTGGGGAAACCCTCTGTCTCCATCACTCTGCTGGTCCTGTTCAGGAGAGCTCCCAGTACCCAGGAATATCAGCAAACCCCAAAATCCACGCTACTCAAACCGCTGATGAATATCCTAGCTTCTTGGTAACCATCATACATCCTTGGAGCAGAGTTCAGAGGTTGGTCCCTGTCCCACAGCTGATGACACGTGGCAGGACTGTTAAGGATATGAGTAAAGGCCTCTGTCTCTTCATGTAGAATTGGAATTTTCAGCTTTAAATTCTACAAATACTGTTTTTCCTATAGGATATTTGATATACTCCTGCCTCTAAGGTAATCGTTTAAGGCTAAAAAACCCTTCCAGGTAGATGCTGATGCTGGCACCGGTGGGATGCTCAGTCATTAATGCCCCAAGAGCTTCTGCACCCATGGGCAGGAGCAGTGTAAGGAGATGCTCTTTCATCTGGTGGCTTCACCGTGGTTTTGCTTTTTGGTGGCTGTTGATGCCACCCACCCTTGTTTCACCGGGTTGTTTTCTTTCCTCTCAGCAAGAGCGGCGTAGGAAACGTTACAGCAGGTGTCAGGGCATGTTTGTGCTCTAAAGGCATTTCACGTTGTGGTTCACATCTGTGCTGGGAAAGCCAGGGTGAGATACTGCAGGTTGTTGGGGGAAATTTACAGTTTAAGCGTGGCACTTAATGGAAACCCCTTCTGCTGGCACTGGGTTATTCCTGGGCTCCGTCTGTGCCTGCTGCTCCAGCACCCTGAGTGCCTGCAATTACTTCCAGAAGTTCAGCTCCTTTTGGAAAGCACCCATTACCCCCACCCTGGCTCGAGCTGTCCACAGATTTAATCAGAAAAAGACCTCAAAGTGCTTTTTGGGGTGGGGGGGACAGCTGCTAGGCGGCTGGAAGGGGTGCTCCTTCTCCCATCAGGTGGGTTATGCTCAGTCTAGGCGCCATCTTTAGCCCTACAGCTGCTTTATATCTATTCCTACGATTTCTCTGCATAAACCACATAGGTAAGAGGGTTTGTGCTGCAGATTTCGGTGCCCTCCCACCCTTCCCCTGCGGTCTGCTGCATCGCTCACTGAATGCTGGTTAATGTGGTGCTCGATAACAGTGCTGATGCTGGGAGCTGCGGCGGAGCTGCCCCTCCACGTGTGTGCCAGGCACCACGGTTGGGATGGTTCCTTCAGCTGCTCTTGGGCTATCCCAGGGGGATGAAGATGCTCTGTGGATGCTCGGTGCAACCTCCCAACAGCTTCAAGCAGCAGTGCTGTGCTGCCAAAAGATGCTTCCCCTGGTGCTGGGGTGTCTGCCTGGAGGTGGCAGTGCCCAGGCTGCAGCATGCACCAGCATGATGTTCCTTAGGACAGACCCTGAGCCCGGTTTAATGATGCTCAAAGGCATCGACCAATATGTCTGGACTTGAGGCCATAATGGTGCAATTCAGCTTCCCCAGATCAAGGCAGGAGAGGTGACTGTTACCAAAGGTTGTGTCACACTGGTCTTCAAGGCATCAGCAAACCAGATGCAGCATCTGAGGTGCTGGAGGGAGAGGGAGGGTCCTGGGATAACAGGGGGTTGGTCAGGGATCCTGTCACTGATGCTCAGCAGCACCAGCCTTGCTGCAGCCGAGGGACCCAGCCCATGACCTCATCCAGGGCCTCATATTCCTGCAGAAAAGAGCAATTCCTCCCCTGCTGCTGCCCCCTGAGCTGCTCCTCAGACCTGCAGCTCTCTGGATTGCTCCCCCCACCCCAGGGGTGGCTGGAATGGGCTGGGGCAAACGCTACCTGCTGTGTTGGGTTTTTTTCTGAGGGTTTTATTTATTTATGGATTTATTCTGCCAGGTCCAGCCTGGGTCCCACCTCTTGGCCTGCTGGGGAGTGAGCTACCAGGAGGGACTCACGGGGACAACCTGGAGCAGAGACGGCTCTGGCATGGTCTGCGACCCAATTCCTGCCTGAGGGCCTGGGGAGCCACTTCACCATCAAATTAAACTTGAGAAGCCCTGAGGTAATTGTGGTAACATCTTCACACCACTTTCAACATTAAGCAAAGAGCACTGAACACGCAGAAGCTGAGGGTCCTCAGGCACGTTGTACCTCCAGGGGTCCCCATCCCTGTCCCCCATCCCTGTCCCCCATCCTCTTCCTCCATCCCCACTGTTTGGGGTTGGAAAAGCAGCTTTGCTGCCAGCACAGCGTGTGTACAGCAGCGAGGGGAAGCTCAGAGCAAAGCCCCCCCTTTCACCACCATCAGACCCAACACAAACTGCTTGGAGAGCTGCGTGGAACTCGGGGAAGGGGGGGGGATGGGGACAGAAGCCCTGGGGTTGCTTTCTGAAGCCAGCTGGCTCAGATCAACCACAAAATTTAAAAAAAAAGACCAAAGAAAAGCACCTTCTGCAGAGCAGCAGCATCCTCTCGAGCAGGGCTGGTGGCTGCCGAAAGCGGTGACGGCGGAGGGAGGGAGGGAGGAAGGAAGGAGGGGGCCGGGCGCTGCTGCTGGGAAGCCAAACAGGCTCATTTTGGCTGGCTGGCTTCAGCGGCGTGTGGGCAGAGCGCTGGGATGCCTGTCTGGGGCTGACACGGCTGCGTGGCGCGGAGATGACTCATGCGTTTTGTGGGGAAGCTGAAGCTCTCGGCGTCGCCCGGCGATGCCTTTCCCCCTCCTCCCTCCCCTTCTGCGGATGAAGGTGCCAAAACTGCACCGAGGGGACGCGACGGCCCTGGGGAGGGAAAGGCCGTGGCTGAGCCCCAGCTGCTCAGGCAGTACCGCGGGCTCCTCATCTCCCTTAGGAAGGAGAGGATGTTCCCTGCCTGCATAATTGTATGTGCGGGAACCGGACCACCCCCCTGTCCTGCTGAGCTGCACCGAGCTGCGTCAGGGCTCAGCTGCTCACGTAAAGCCGTTGGGGAGCTGGGGGCAGGAGTTAGAGGAGAGACCTGGGGCTGGATCAGCCACAGTGGTGTTTCACTCCGGGCTTTTCCGTTTGGGTGACGTTTCATGGTGTCACAGAATGAAGAGCAAATTAACCTGCAGGAGCCTCTCAGTTCCCTGCTCAGACTGGGGCTGGGACCATCCTAAGAGGGACAGCAGCACCCACGGGTGACCGGGCTCAGGGGCAGAGGGGACTGTTGGAGGTCCCAGGCAGAGAGCTGGCATCAGCCCCTGCGGCCTCCCCACTGCCTCCTGGGTGTGTGTTTGAGCCTCCTCCAGGTTTCGGTGGTTTAGGCTCCCTCCTCCCCCCACCCTAAGTTTTGTTCTGACTTTCGGGTTGGGATGAGTCAAAATCTCAGAGCAAAATATAGATGAACCTGCTGTCTGCAGCCGGGTTCCTGCTCGTACCGGCTCAAGGGGGCATCCTTGGGCTGACCCCATTTCCAGCAAATCCCTTTCACTGGAACATACAGGAACCAAAATGAGTTTGTAAATGCAGGATGAGTTCGCTGCTGCCAGCATCCCACCCCATCTCCTCCAGCATCCCACCCCATCTCCTCCAGAATCCCATCCCATCTCCTCCAGCAGGCAGCAAATGCTACCTCCAGTCTGGGAAACCAGCCCAACCCCAAATTTTGTGAGGGTCCAAGTGCTTCTCCTGCTGATTAGAGGGAAGCACTGCCCTTGGGCTCGCTTGGCCATGTGTTCGTTAGTGTAAGGTAATTGCTGGAGCAGGCAGCGTTGTCTGCTTAATTGTAAGAGATGGGAATCCTTAGCTATGCCAAAGATTTTATGGAAGTATAAAAAGAAGCCAGCGAGCAGCCTCATAAGCTGGTAAATGGCATCCTACGTGTCCCATTAGAAAGCAGAGAGTTACTCCAAGGTTAATATTTCATTCGGGAAATAAAGCTGCTCTATGTGCAGTCCATAAAAGCAGCCAGGCCCAAGGCACTCCCTGAAGATTAACAGTCCCCAGGCACCAGGATTTTGGGTAGGAATATAAAAGAGTCTGTGTTGCAATTAATACAACGGACACCAGCACTGCATCCCTCTGTCCTGGAGGAGCCAGGCTTGGCTTATGGTGCAGATGGGGTTATTGTGGTGCAGATGGGGTTATCACTGGTGCTGAGCTATCCCAAGGGTGAGATGCTGTCCTGCTGGGCATGCTGGTCTCTTCCCTCTGATCCCAGGAAGGAAAGAAGAGCTGCTGGCAGAGACCAGCATCGTCAAGGATGAACAAAAAACCAGAGAGGAAATAACAGGGTGAGAAAAAAACTAAATCTATTGATTTATCCAGGCCAAAGATTGTTCCAGCACCTTGTCCAGGAGCTGGTTTTGTTTTGCTGACTATGGGGGCATCGGGTGGTGTGAAAGCATCCGTCCCACCCCGGGGCTTCCTGCTGCTGCTGCTGCACACCCTGTTCCCAGCCGCAAGAAGCCTGTTGGTGAAGTTTGCAGCCTTCAGAAGCACATTTCGGTTTGTTCTTAAGGTGCCTTAGCCCAAATTTGCCTTCTCTTTGCAGACGGGCAGAGAAAACCACCGTGAGAGCCAGGCGGTTTACCGGTACTCTCCAGTTATTTACCACCAAACCCAAGTGACGCCTTGAAGCAGAGCTGCACAAGGGACCTGTCCACACAGACCTTTCCTGATGGTTTGGTATCCCGTGCCTGGCATTTCACCAGCTCTTTTCCAGCTGAAACATTGCCAAGACACCGAGGGGAGGTGGGCAGGGAGGGCTAGAGCATCAAACCTTTTTTTACACCCCCTCCCTTGGCAACACACGCTGACATTTTCCATCCCTCTGTTGCATCCTGATGCTGTGAAGGTGATAACCCTGGAATGTCACAGCTGCAGATGTGTGTCACACAGGTAAGATGGTGTGGTTAATTAAGGGATCACTCAGAGTCTAAATATTAGGTAAAAGACAACGAGATCCGCAAGAACAACGTGGTGTTCCTGCTCAACCTGGGAAGCTTTGAAAGACCAGAGGTAAATAAACTAATTTAACCACATTGTTAAAGAGCTGAAAGGTACATGGAGCTGGAGCTCAGTGTGACCAGGCTCGGAGAGGAGATCATCCCTCAGAGCAGATCTCTGCTCCTTGCTTTGCTCCAAGCAGCATTCAGAGAGCTGCTCAGCAAAGAAGGTTTGTAAGGATGGGCTGAACAAGTGACTTCTTCATAGGGAAGATCCTTGTCAGGCTCTTGCAGACCCCCATGAGGCACCTGGTGGGGTGTCAGGTTTGCATCGTTGCTGGTTGCTGCTCCCTGTGCTGCTCAGGGGCTTTTCCCCAGCACCTCCCCAGAGCATCTCCTTCTTCTTCCCTGGGGAAAGTGATGGCTGAAGCAGCCACCTCCCGCTCGGCTCTTGCTGGGCACCACAGGAACACTTCATGCTCTGAAGAGTTTTTCATTTTACCTACAACCACTGTGTGATGCTGAGAATAATCTGTCAGCACTGCAGTCGGGTCTCTTCCCAAGCCTGAGGGTGTCTTCAAGGGATAATTACATCCAGTTCCCACTGCAACACGTGCAGGTTGCCGGTCACTTTGCCTGTAGGGAACTGGATGGAAACACCTTTGCCAAGGACTCCCCACCAGAGCTGCTGCCCCTGCGGTGCCCAGGAGGACCAGCTCCTCTGAGCTTCAAAGCTCAGGTCATGTTTTCCAGCCACAGAAGACAGCTGGGGGCTGGGGGCGGCTGTGACACCTCCCTTGGTGTCAGATGGGGCAGTTACTTCACCCTCAGCGCTCGGGGTGGAAACTCTTGCACACGCGCGGCAGGCGGGGTGTGGAGAGGCGGCTGCGGTTGCTGGTGCTGTGCGGGAGGCACGGCCGGTCTCGGCTCACTCTCGCCTCTGGTTGTGCCGGACCGTGCCCACACCGCCCCCAGCCCGTTCTCCCAGTGCTGCTTCCTCCCGGTGTAGTTACACGAAGCAGTTTTCTGTTGCGTGGAGCGAGACCATGTTCTAGCACACGCTGGGGAGATGCTTGCAGGCTTCAGGTCAGAGGAGTGACCAAAGCCCTCACAGCTGGGCACACATCTGGCTCTTGCCATGCAGATAAATGCTGGCCTGACTGTTTACTTTGATAACCCTGCACCTCAGAAAGCCTAAAAAACCACCCATGGGTGCTTTTCCCTGGTGCAGAGGAGATGATGCTTGGGGTAGGGGGGATGTGCTGTCCCCATCCCACCTCTGGCTGTGCAGCGATGCTGCCTGGCTCTCTGCACTGCTCCAGAAGGTTCTCTCTGCATGGTGGGTTTAAAATCAGATTGGGTTCAGCTTATTCCCTATGAGTCTCCAAAAGAGGGGCACCTGATGTCTCTGGGTGTCAGGGACTCCTGTGTCCCCCCGCCTGGTACCTGGCTCACGCTGTCTTTGGGAATGTGTGGCACATGGATGGGCATCCTTGTGCTATGTTTTATCCCCCAAACAGTCATTTTAAAGCTGGAGCCATGAAAATTGCTGATTTCCCTCTTTTAGAAAGGCTTTATTGATCCTGCCTGCTTATTAAGGGCAGGAATTTCTCCCCCGCTTGCCAGGCCCTGCATGCAGCAGGAGGGTTATTTGTGGTATCCCGTACAACAAACACCTATTTTTAGCTGCCTGTTCTTGGAAGGGGTTTCAGCACCCTGTTTTCCACAGGAAACTCTCTTGCAGGATGCCTGGAGCTGCTTGTAGTGCTGCACAGGGTGATGTTTGGATGGAGACAGAGAATCTGCCAGGTCCAGACCCTTGCAGGTGGCTGGTGTCCTGCTCTGATAGCAGCAGCATCCCAAAAACATCCCCACAGCATCTCCCTCCTGGGAGTCATTTTCCCAGGAGTTATGGCTGCAGATGTGTTATTTTGCTTTTTGACCTGCCTGCCTCCCAGGAAAAGCTCCATTTCATTGATCCAACCATTTCAAGCTCATTGCAGGGCTGCTAATGACCAAGCTGTAACAGCAATATTTTAACCTCCACGTTCTCTCCCAGTGTTTGATGTTATAAAGTACCACTCACAATATAAGCACAGGCAGTCAATTATTTTAATCTTCATTACATCTGAATGTAGAGCAGCCAGTCCTCAGCAAAACCACTGCACCTGCTACTCAGCAGAGTGGGGCTGGCTGGGAAATGCCGTCCCACCGCCTTGGGAAACTCCATCCCACTGCTTTGGGATCCTCCATCCCACCCCTGCACACGGCAGCAGAGCTCACACACCCCCAGGCTCATTTCCCAGGGCAGCCACAGCACAAACACCACCCCCAGCATCCGACTCCTGACACTGGAAGGGGGGGTGTGTGTTCCTCCTACCCTCTTCTAGTTCCCCAGAGAATCGGTTGCTGTTTGTGTGATTTACACCCCTGTGCAGACAGGGTGTGGGATCAGTGCCTGTGGCTGCCTCTTGCAGGTGATGGACAGATGTGAGCAAGGCTGTGGGCTCACCCTGTGCTCCCTCAAACACTCAGCTGGGGGCCTCTCCCCACCACGACTCTGTGGATACTCTCTGGAGTATGGGGCTATCATGGGAGAACATGAGGAGTTAGAAGGGACCTCAGAAGCTCACCTATCCCAACCCCCTGCCAAAGCAGGATCACCCAGACTAAATCCCACAGGAAGGTGTCCAGGTGGGTGTGAATGTCTCCTCCTCTGGA
The DNA here is from genome assembly GCF_964237585.1 of Gallinula chloropus. Taxonomy (NCBI): domain Eukaryota; kingdom Metazoa; phylum Chordata; class Aves; order Gruiformes; family Rallidae; genus Gallinula; species Gallinula chloropus. Next base: position 10,622,365 of record NC_140095.1, on the reverse strand, counting down.
GAGAAGACTTCTAAGTCTCTTTTGAGGTCCTTTCTAACTCCTAATGTACTGTGATTCTGTGATGGGAGCAGGAGGAGCCTCCTACAAGCAGATCCAGCCCTGTCTCATCCCTACTACTTCCCCATGTTAATCCCTGGGGGAAAAAATCTTCCTGGTTAATCCCCTCACCCATGTTACACGAGTCTTATTTTTAACTTCTGCATCAAATGAACGTGGGATGAGTTTGTTAAGTGGAGTTTGGGATGGGCAAGCTGTGAAACCTGTCTAATCCAGGACCTTTCCCTTGGTTTGTGGGTTACTCATAGGTTTGCTTATTTTTTAAAGGTTTATTATTATTGTTATTATTATTAATCTGTTGCAATCACAGCAGATTCATTTCACAGCCCTACATGGAAATCCAGGACCAAGGAACTATTTTTAGCCCAGGAAATGTCTCCCTTAAATGTCTTAACTTTGTAAGAGTAAATATTAACTACAAGCTCGTCACGTTAGAGGCGTTCAGGCAGAAGTACAGCAGCAGCAGGGTTTGTACTGGTTAGGGGAAATGATGTTATGCCACCAGCACTTAATCAAAGACAATAAACCGAGGTCTTACTGCAATTCTTTCAGGGGAAGTTGAAGGGAAATGAATTCATTTCACATCCGTTGATGGTGATTTACTGACACTGGGGCGTATTTGCCCCATTAGCGTTTATGGTGGCACTTGCAATCCTTATGCAGAGCATATAGGGGAGAGCCTAACATTTATGTTGCAATTAAACCAAAATGATCCTTCTCCTGCTCGCTCCCGATCGAGGCATTTGGCACCATCTGTGGTGAGGGCACCATAGGCAACCTCCAAGCAGGCATCCCAGGGAAACCCTTTGTGCTGATAAAGGTGTGTTTTTGAGTAAGAAAGGGTTTTGTAGCTTTATTGGGGAAATATTTCTCAGGCTGGGCTGTTGGAGAAGGATGTCACAGTGCTGCTGGCGGAGCTGCAGTGCCTTGGGGCTGGCTCTCCCTGCCTCTCCCAGGGGCATTGCTGGGACTTGGGGGTGAGGAGCCAAACCAAAGGGGTTTTCCCAAATCTGGCCTCATTCCCTGCCTTATGAACTCAAACTGCAGTATCTCCCTGCCTAGAACAAGTGAAAAACTTACCTAAAGAAGACTTGCACTTGCTCTGGACAGATGGGTTCATGCATGATGCTGAGGGCATCGTGCCTGGGCTGTGTGGACCAGCCAGGAGTTTGAGTTCATTACTGGGGTGCCCGGGGCCTGCAAGCAGCAGCACAGCCCGGTAATAAAATCCTCAGTTCACAATAAACCCATCCTTTGCCTTATCATTAACAGCAAAATAAAAGCCTGTGGTAGTTTAAAGGTGGAATTCCCCCTCTCCTTCCCCCACCTCCCAGAAGGCCCATCTCAGATTGATGGGTTTAGCACGGTCCTCACTGTGCACCGCCATTTCCCTGATTAATCGCTGTGGTAATGAAGTGAACAAAGTGTGTCCATTAAATCTCCTGGTTTCCTTCAGCAGCCTGGGCACCCGGGTTAATCTTAGAGGGAAAAGGATACAAACATTCCAAGAAACACTGAAAAGCCGAGACAGAAAAGCCAATGGTCACCGATTCAGAGAGTCACAGAGCTGTAGGGGTTGGAAGGGACCTCCAGAGCCCATGGGGTCCAACCCCCTGCCAAAGCAGGGTCCCTAGGACAGGGCACACAGGTCAGCATTCAGAAGGGACTGGAATCTCTCCAGAGAAGGAGACTCCACACCCCCTGGGCAGCCTGTCCCAGGGCTCCTTCACCCTCACTGGGAAGTTCTTCCCCAGATTGGTGTGGAACTCCCTGTGCTCCAACTTGAGGCCATTGCCCCTTGTCCTGTCCCCACAGACACTGAGAAGGGGCTGCCCATGTCCCCCTGTGTCCCACCCTTCGGCTATTGATACCCATTGATCAGATCCCCTCTCAGGCATCTTTTCTCCAGGCTGAACAGTTCCAGCTCACTCAGCCTTTCCTCACAGGGGAGATGCTCCAGGTCCTTCACCGTCTCCATAGCCTCCTCTGGACTCTCTCCAGGAGATCCCTGTCTTTTTTATCCCAGGGAGCCCAGAACTGGACAGAACACTCCAGGTGGGGCCTGACCAGGGCAGAGCAGAGAGGGAGGATCCCCTCCTTTGACCTGCTGGCAAAAAAATCTCTGTGAGAAAGGTTGTTACCTTGGACTACAAAAACTGGGGACTTGGTGAGCATCCTCTGACTTGGGCTCTCCCCTCCAGTACCAACAACCTGTCTCCAGCCATGCTCCCCACTGAGCTCTGGCAATGGGAATGAAACACAATGGATGCTGGGAATGCAGTGGGAAGTCAGAAATTGGGAACTTGGATATTGGCTTTTCATGGGCAGGCAGCAGCTGCATCAGCTGGGACAGACCAGCTCCGCGTCCTCACACACAAGAGCTGCATCCCTTGGGATGCTCCATGGACCCCTCTGCTAAACCTGCTCTGCTCACTACACCGACACGGAGGAACACAGAAAACACTGCTTTATTGACTGCATTTGCCAACACATTGAGGAATGCAAAGGGGTTCGTTGGGTTGGTTTTTTTCCATAAGCAATGGGCCATGGTCCCAATGTGTATTAAAGCATACACTGTATCTAAACAGGATGAAAATAATGGCAGACAGAGCTATTCCAAGGCAACACAAATAGCATGCATAATACAGTCTCACACAGAACGAGTTTGATAACATTATATTGCTTTAAGGATTAACTAACATGGAAAATGTACAAAAAGGAGAAATAGGTTTTTGCATTAATGAAAAATACATTTTTTTCTTCTCTACAAAGGAATTTCTAATACAAGAAAATAAATATTGCAACATAAGCCAAAAATAATTTAAAATTGCTCTTTTCAATATATTTTCAATATTTCTCTTTTATATTAACAAATGGCACATCACGTTCTTTGAAACAAAGAAAACAGAAGGGTTTCTCCTCCTGTGACATTCATATCGTTTCCTGTAACTGATGTGAAGTGGGTCTGTTTTGTATGTGGAATGGTGCAAACTGGGGGGGGCAGGGGGGAGGGATTCCCTTAAAGAACAACCAAACCTCACACCCTGTCCTGCAGCAGCAGCATCTTCCTGCTGGTGGCTGCATCCCGCATCTGGCTCTCACCTCCCTGCTCCGTCCTGCACCCCACTTTGGGGTGAGCTCTGTGGGACAGCAGGCATCCAAACCCCTTTTTAAATTAAAAAAAAAGGAAAAAAAAAAAAAAGAAAAAGAACCCAAAAGCTTTAACAAATGGGTGTGGGGAGGATGGGTGTGTGGAGCTGGAGCTGTCCTTGAGAAACTCCTGCAGCCATCGGGCTGGGGTTGGTGTTGGGGCTGTTGGTGAGCAGGGCAGGATGCTATTTGCGTCCTCATCTCTGCTTCTCCAAGGAAACAGGCGTTCTGACAGTGCAAATGTCAATTCCTGCAGTTTATACGGCTTAAAAGACAACATTTCTCTACTAAAATAGACCCTTATATTTGTTTTATTTTTTTCTTTCTATTCATCTCAAAATACATTTACAGTAACATCAAAAATATTTGTGCATTTTTCTCTCTCCTGAACACCAGGCTCCCCTGCCCTGAGGCGAGGTGATGGCAAGGACAACATCAGGCAGGGGATGCACCCGGGTGGCTGCAGCCATCCTCCTGCGGTCCAGCCCTTGCTCAGCCCACGACAGCCCCTTTCCTCCTCTCTATTCCCCCTGCCCCGTTCCTTTCCCTGGATCTGACATGCCCCACAATTCCCCCTTAGCTCCCCCCCCCCCCCCGTAATACCATCTCCCAATGGCGAAACACGGTGCCCGATGTTCTGGGAGCATCTCAAACTGGTTTATTGCCTGGTGCTGGTGGCTGGGTTGGTTGTTCTTTAAAGTCTTCCCCCCTCCCTTTTTGCTTTCCTGTACTGAGAAGACAAAGTAGTGCAGAAGCTGATGAATGGAGCTGTGTACAGTGAAGTTTGTGGATTGCTTTTCTTGTTTAACCATAATTGAAGTGAAGCACACGGAAGCAAGATTCATTAAAAGGCAGCATATTGATTATTGTTATGACTCTTATACTAGGATACTGTAGCTAAAGCTAGCAAGCCTGATAAGATAAACTAAGTCCTATTTACTGTATTTAACATTATCTGAACGTACTGAGCCTTAATTAATGAGCAGATTTTCATTTCCAACCTCGATGGATTACGCTAATTTATAACAAAGGTGGTTCCCATTGTGTTGATTGGATTTTTTGATTGGTGGGGGTTGCTGGGTTTTTTTTTTCCCCACTAATAACTTGTGTAACATTTTTTCCCATCAGAGGAAAGATTCCTCCCAGGCACAGTCAGTCTCAGCTGGGTTAGTGCCGGGCTTAGCTAGGGCTGGGTCTGCGCACTCAGCATCCAACCCGAAGCCCGCAGGGCTCCCCATGCCTGGGATGAGTTAGGCTGTGTCATCGCTTATCTTTGCTGTGAGTTTTTTATAGCGATACTAAGGACTTTGGAAGGCTGATAAAAGATGATCTACTCTAAAACATCGATTGAAGGAGTCTCAGAGCCTGAAAAAGCAAGCTCACAGTGAAATGAGCAAAAAGCACTGGAAATCAAAACGGCAGGATGCGGTCTGGGAGCAGCAGCATCCCTCGGAGCAAGCTTGGAACCTGACGCCGCAGCGGTGTGGTATGAGTGTGTCTCTAGTCCTTTGTTGCTAAATAACTTCCAATTTATTGGTTGCTTGTTAAATCCATAACGACAAGTTTCTGGTTTCTGGCTGTGCTGCTTGACTGTCAAAATATTCTTTGGCATCCACAAAAATTATTGGACCGATTGGTTTGAGAATTGCAAGGTTTTGGGCTTGGTTTTTTGTTTGGTGATGGGTTTAACCGGTTTGCAGAAGTGTCCCAGGTTTGGTGGTGTTTTGTGGTTTGGTGTTTTGTGGTTTGGTTTTGTTTTTTTTTTTTTTTTTTTTAAGTTTTTTTTTTTAAACATTTTTTATTTTTAAAAAACAACAACAACAAAAGTTTCAGTGAATTCCTTTTTTTTTTGTTTTTTTGTTTTTGTTTTTTTTTTGTTCCCTGAGCTCACACTGGGGTCACTCCAATAAAACACGTAGCACGACTTAACTGTGACCTTTGAAGCCAAAACCGAAGTAATGGTGCAATTAAGTGCAAACATGGAAATTCGCCTGACTTGTAGGTAACATGGGCTCTTAAACAACATTTAAGGCTTATTGGGGACGTTTTATGCATTAAATTATTGTAATATTTATAATGTCAGCTTCTGTGAATCACCCTCCCACAACGAGTCAACAGCTTGTAACCAGGATTTAAGGAATAATCATAATAAAAAGAAAAGGATGGGGAGGAATAAATTCACCATTTCCACTGTAGCGTTTAGTAGGAAAACAAAATGGTGAAGGCAAGCGTTTCCATTCCCCCCCCACTCCCTCCAGTGAGGGTACATTTGGCCTCGGGGCCAAGCGTTTTCCTTGTGCAAAGGGGATTTCAAATGTGTCGCCCCAGCAGGGTGGGACCCCGGCAGCCATCGGAGAGAAGCACAGGCAGAAGAACTTTGCTCAACCAGCTCCGACTCCCCACCGTGTTTTTAAAGGATGGGGTGGTGTTTTTTATTTCTCCTCCATCCTGCCTCACGTTTCCATCTTCCAGCTTGCTACCAGCCCATCAATTCACCTGAGTAAATCAGTTTTCCTAACGACCTCGGCCGCACGGGGCAGAGATGGGGAGAAATTTTGCATCCTGGTCCCTGGACGGATCCTGACCAGATGGAACAGCGAGGGGGGGTGGGGAAATAATAACCAAGGGTTGTTGGTTTTGTTTGTTTTTTCCCTAAAATAGAAACATAACATTGCTCTCTTCCACCCCAAGCGCTTTCCTCCAACGAGCCTTTTGTGCTTTAGTCATGATTTATTTTAGTATCACTTATTTTGCTTCCTCCCATCCGCGCAGGCAGGTACTGCCCCTCCCACAGCCGGCTGCTACCGTACCCTCTGCTCGCTCCCTGGTCTGGGGGCAACCGTCCCAAGGCAGAAACCTGCCCCTCGTTAAATAATGCCCGTTAATTAAACTGCAGAAAGCACGGGTATCAGCACCCTCCACCCTCTCTTGGCACCATCCATCCTGCCGGGTGCCGCCGGCTCACGTTCCTGGGAAGTGGGGTCCGGCGGGGAGCTGGGGAAGGGACCACTACTGTCACGGTCATCGATGTCGGTGAAGCTGAAGCTGTATCTCAGGCGTAGAGAGAAGAGAAAGACAACAGTGCCGAGTTTCCAACTATATACACATATTAAAAATCCCCCTTGCTAGACCAGGCAGAAATTGGACATGGCAGTTGTAACTGGGTTTGAGGCCCCGTCGAGCCGGCACGGTCAGGAGGAGTTAGGATGCCAGGATGCTCATCCTGACGATGTCCTCGCCGGCTGCATCCAGCTGGCCCCGCTGCGCCCTGCCGCCGCGGGACTCCCCGTCTGAGTCGCTCATCTCTGCGTCGGAGAAGTAGCCGTCCGTCTCGGCGTCGAAGCGACGCAAGGGAGCTCCGCCAGCGCCGTCGGGCTTGGGGGGCTGCGACCGCCGAGTCCCTCGGCTCTCCTTTGGTAATTTGAACCGCACGACGGTTTTGGGGCTACCTACGGAGTCAGGCACTTTGGCCGCAGGGCTGGGCTCCGGCTGAGCGCAGCGCGGCGTCTCCTCCTCCTCCTCCTCTTCCTCCTCCTCCTCTTTGCCGATGCAGCCCCTCGCCCCGGCTGGGGGGTGAGGCTCGCCGGCTTTGGGGATGGAGCCCTTCCTGGCTGCCTTTCTCGCCTCGCCTGTCCCTTTGCGCTCGGCGGGAAGCTTTGCTGTTGTCCCTTTCTCCGACTTGCTCGGTTTGGAATCGGGAGCGAAGGGCTTGGTGGCATCATCCGACAAGTCGCTGGCGTTGTTAGTCCAGGGCTCCGAGCTCTCTGGGTGGCTCCCACCCACGGCAGGGGGGCTGCTCCTGGGCAGCTTTTTCTTAGTGTTCGTTCTCGTTTTGCTCTTCACTTTCTTTGTGGCCTCGCTCTGCTTGAACGGGGACCTGAGGGAATGGTCCATCATGAAGCTCAGCAAGGTCTCCTCGTCCTGGAGGAGCTCCTCGGAGAGGCCGGGGGTGCTGTCCTCGTGGTGGGCGTTGTTGAGGGACCACTCGCTCATCGCCATGTTCTCGGCCGTGATCTGGACCGACTGCGCCAACCAGCTGTTGAAGAAGGTCCCGTCGATGGGGAAGGAGGTTGATAAGCCTGGGAAGAAAAACAACAAGTGGAAGATTGCCTCAGGAGCCAGAAACAGCCACAATGCCCTTTGGCAGCTGCGAAATGAACTGGTGTGAGATCTGTGGGCAAAGGAGGGGAGGGGGGGCAAGTCTGGGAACATCTGCAAATACCCAAGAGGAGGAGCAGAGATGGAATGGAAAAAGCTGAAAAACTCCCTGATAATTATGTCTGAGAGCAAGGGTGAGCATTATGGGCTGGGCTGGCTCCAATGAGCAACTGGAAAGGCACATACCTACCCAAGCACACCCACTCTTAACCCCCACACAGCAGAAACCCCATGGGGGCTCCACTTTGGAGCTGGTCTTCTGGATGGAGGAAGAATATCTTTGATTTCAGGTGAGAGCTTTCCTTTGAAAGCAGCCAGTCTAGCCACAGGAAAGCAGCCAGTCTAGCCACAGAAGATGGAAACTGCAACTCAGGTCCATGGTGTTTGCTTGTCTCAATTACAGCTTCACATCACCCTGCCCTGTGAGCAGTGACACAGACTGTCACCCCTCTGTGCTGTGTGGATGAGCAGCCACCATAGAGGGACAACTGAAACACCCTGAGCAATGCCAGGGCTGCTCAAGGGCAGGACTAGGGAGGTCCATCCAGCTGGAAGTGCCACCACTGAGGTGGCCATTCCACACCTCTCGGCAGGTCACCTCCCAGTGCAGGGGAAGGGAAGCAGGAGCAGGGACGAGTTTAGAGCATCGTGTGGTACCCAGGCACCAAACAGCCCAAGGACTTGCCTGCAAGGACACTGCCAAGGCCACCTTTGCCCAGCCCCTCTCTCATGACAGCAGCTCCAAGTGATGCGCCAAGCCCTTAACAACATCCCGGGGGTTACACAGCCCTGGTGAAGCTCTGTGTCAGCTGCCTGGTTTCCCAGGCAGTGCAGTTTTCCTTGGAGATGCCCCAGCCCTCCAGCATTTGACAAATTTGCCCCAGAAAACACAAAGTTTCTGTAGCAAACAGTGCAGACAGAGATGGGGTGACAGTAAAAGCCCCATTTCTGAAGGGGCCTCTGCCCAAAACCCAATGGCTTTGAGATGAACAGAAAGCAGCAGAGTCAGGGCCAGCAGTGGGCAAAGCAAAGCAAGGCAGGGGGACCCAGGTCCCCAGGCATCCCACAGAAACTCTCTGTACCCTCAGGAGGGTTTTAGAGCACCCTCAGCCCATCCAAAACACCCACAAGACCGGTGCACCCCACGTGCACACGTGGCGCAGCTGAGCACGTGTGAACTCATCACCTCCTGCCCTGCATGCTGGCAGAGGAGAGAGCATCAAAGGAAGACCAAAACCCAAATTCCATGCAAAACCCATGTGCAGCTGCCAAGGATATTGCCAAAAAAGACCCTGTTGCTCTGGCTTACGCCTCCCCTGCTCCCTCAAGCCTCATCTGCTGCAGGTTGCAGCTGATGGGGAAGAGCCAAAGGTGGGTGAAGCATCCGCAGTGCCAGCCTGCATCCCCTTGCCCCACAAGCAAATTCAAGAGAGCAGCCATGCTTTGTGCCTGCCTCCTGGATGCTCCCAGACCACCAGCATGACCACACAGTCCTGGACAGTACATGCCATGAAAACAGACAGCTGCACTTGCCATCGGTACGTGGGCATTAGTCCTGTTGTGGGGTGAGTAAGTCTGATTTTATCACTGGAAAGTGAAATCACTCTTCAGGGTTTGTAACACGTTCTCCCAATCTGGATGCAAACCCAGCCCCACTGGGGATCATGTCTCTGGTGTGGTCCCTCCCATAGGACCTTGATAATTCTCACATGGGAGAGATGGAAGAGGCTCTCTGGTGTAACTTCACATGCAGGAGGGATCAAGGGCTGGGACTCTCAACCCTGCTCCCTGAAACAAGGAGCCTCCAGCAGCATGGGTCAACTCTGCACCCATAAAATCAGACTTACCCATTTGTCCCAACACAGTTTCGTTGACTGATTTCCTTTTCTCTTTCTTCTCAGGACTATTTTTTCTACCATCTCTTCCTTTCCTTCTTGGGTCATTTTTCTTACCCTTTGTCTTCTTCCCAGTTTGTTCTGGCATTTTTTAGAAAAAAAGGAAAACTCCATGTGAGAGGAGGCACTGGGGATGCTGCAGTGAGCCAGATTCTCTGGGGTACAACCCTGGCATGGAGACATGGACCAGACCTGCAAACACCTGCACACCAAAGGGAGAGAGAACACTGGCCACTTTTTGGCCAGCTGCAGGGCTGAAGTCTCTGTAATTTCAGGAAATCTGAATCCTGTAGGTTATACAAAAAAGAGGTTTGGACCTTGGCTGTGAACATAACACAGCTGCAGGAACAGTCCCACTGAAAGCAGGGGGCTCACTGGAGACCTACAACAACCAACGTGTCATAGAATCCCATACTGGTCTGGGTTGGAAGGGACCCCGAGGATCACAGAGCTCCCACTCCCCTGCCACAGGCAGGGCCACCGACCTCCAGGCCTGGAGCTACACAAGGTTGCCCAGGGCCCCATCCAACCTGGCCTTGAACACCCCCTCTCTGGGCAGCCTGTTCCAGCCCCTCACCACTCTCTCTGTAAAGAACTTCCCACTTTAGGTTTAATCCATTCCCCCTTGTCCTGCCACTGTCTGCCCTTTTAAAAAGCTGATTCCTCTCCTGTTTCTCTGCTCCCTTCAGGCAGTGTCCTCCTGGACTGGCACTTTTTGGGGAGGACCTGTGGGAGTAACCACAAACCCTGCCCAGTCACCTTCTGGGAGACACAGGGACCTCCAAACCCACTGGCGTGTCACCCATCACCAACAAGAGCATCTCCAGGAGGGATTCAGCTGCAAAGCCAGTTTGACAGCAATGGGAGCAGCAGGGTTTTAAAGCAGCCCTTGATTTGATTTGACCTTCTGGCGACAGTAACTGCTTGCACTCACACACTGCAGGGGTGAAACATCCCGCCAAAGCTATAAACTTAAGCAGAGTATTGAACATAAGTAAATGGAGTAGGAAAGATGCCCAGCACTGCCTGTGGAAAGCCAGGGGTGTAACTCTGGGCTATGGAGATATTCAGCTAAAAATCAATATTTCCTAAACGACTTTGAACTTTTACTGGATTTATTCCTCTCGGGCAAACAGGCCAAATACCCTATAAAATTACAACTCACATTGCCAAGTGAAATACTCCCAACAGCTTTTACTTACTCTGTTAAGTCATTCTCCCAAAGAAGTCACAGAGTCACCGAGCGTTTGGAGCTGGAAGGGACCTCAAAAGCTCATCCAGTCCCACCCCCTGCCAGAGCAGGATCACCCAGACTAAATCCCACAGGAACACATCCAGGTGGGTTTGAATGTCTCCAGAGAAGGAGACTCCACAGCCTCTCTGGGCAGCCTGTCCCAGGGTTCTGGCACCCTCACAGGGACAAAGTTTGCCCTTATAGTCACACAGAACTTCCTCTGCTCCAGCTCACACCCATTGCCCCTTGTCCTGTCACTGCCATCCCTGAGAAGAGCCTGGCTCCAGCCTCCTGACTCTGCTCTTTACATATTCACAAACATTAATAAGGTCACCCCTCAGTTTCCTCTTCCCCAGGCTGAAGAGCCATGTCTCCCTCAGCCTCTCCTCATCACGAAGGTGTTCTACTCCCTCCATCACCTTGGTGTCCCTGTGCTGGGCTCTTTCAAGGAGTTCTGTGTCCTTCTCGAAATGAGGGGCCCAGAACTGGACACAATATTCCAGGTGGGGTCTCACCAGGGCAGAGCAGAGTGGGAGAAGGACCTCTCTTGACCTACTAACCACCTCCCTTCTAACACACCCCAGGATGCCACTGGCCTTCTTAGGCATGAGGACACACTGCTGGTCATAGTCACTCCCCAGGACCCCCAGGTCCCTTTCCCCTACACTGCTCTCCAGCAGGCCAGTCCCCAACCTATACTGGTACCTGTGGTTGTTCTTCCCTAGATGCCAGACCCTACCCTTGCCCTTGTTACATTTCATGGAGCTTCTCCCTGCCCAGCTCTCCAGCCTCTCTAAGCCTTGCTGAATGACAGCACAGCCTTCTGGGGTGTCAGCCACCCCTCCCAGGGTTGTGTCATCAGCAAACTTCCCAACTGGACACTCTATTCCCTCATCAAGGAATATATTGAATAGCACAGGTCCCAGTACCGACTCTGGAGGGACCCCACCAGATACAGGCCTCTAGTTAGATTCTGTCCCACTGATCAAAACTCACTCAACCAGCTCTTAATCCACCTCACCACTCAACATTCCAGACCACACTTCCTCAGTTTAGCCACAAGGATGCTGTGGGAGACAGTGTCAAATGCTTTACTGAGGTCAGGGCAGACCACATCTACTGCATCATCCATCCACCTGATTATAACATCATAAAAGGCTGTTAGATTAGTCAAACATGACTTCCCCGTGGTAAAACCATATTGAATGCTAAAATTCCTCTTTATTTTTGGAGGAGGGGAAGGATATTGCCCCAAAATGTGAGAGGCTGATGGATGTGGAGGTGAGACAGGTGGTTCTTCAGAGCCTGTCCCATAGGTTCAACCTGCAGCTGTGAGAGCAGTGATTTTAAGAGACAAGACACCAGAGAGGCTGCAGGCAGGATGGGTCAGAGGGAATAACCTCTGCTCTCCCCTCACTACACCCAGGGAAATGTCCTGGGTGAGTAGGGGCATCACCCCTGCCTGAGTCTGGAGTGACAGAGGATTTACAGCCTTGGGCTTGCCAAGCCAGGAACCCCTCCTGCCCAAAGGACCTGCTGAAAGAAAGAAAAGCAAAAGCAAAAGTGGAATTTGCAATGTTCCCAACAAATCCCAGAACTGGAGGGGTTTGAAGGGACCTCCAGGGATCATCGAGTCCAACCCACAACGCAGCAGAGACACAGACAGGGTTTGCACTTTGCTTACAAAACAAAAATTGACCTTTGAACAGCACGATGGGGCTGAGGAGAAACCTGAGCAGTGCTTTTTGAAGAGGAACCTGTCAAAACAACCCAAAGCCAGACAGGTTTTCCTTTCCACCCCATGCAAGAAAAACACAGGGGAGAGGGGTGGCTTCACTTTACACACGCAGCTCTCACCTGATTTTATTCAAAACCTCCTCCTTAAACCATCATTTGTCAGTGGGGAAAAGAAACCCCTCCACTTCTGAGCTTTATGTGGGAGCCATTCCAAAAAAAGCCTTGCTGCCAAAACCATCTTTGGAATAAACCCAACAGATTTTGGTTGATGACTACTGTAGCAGTGGTTAAAAACCATCCTCATCCAGGCAAAATAAAGCTGATTTTGGTTTTATCCTTTGCCCAGGAAACCCTGGGCACACAGGGCAGGCTGCTCAGGAGCTGTGCCAAGGGGATGATGCTGCAGGATCAGTCCCCCTGCTTTCAAACCAGTTACTGCTTTGTACTGATGCAAAACGCAGCAGTGAGTTATCCATAGCGTTGGTGCTGAGCATCTTCAGCTCTAATGGGCATCAAGGACACTGAGCGAATGCGCAGGTACTGGGAGCATGTGGTAGGACCAGGGTCTGTAATGGTTTGTGTTTGGGGTGCAACTGGGACGGGACATTAGGAGCTGAAACAGCAAATAGGCACGAAACCACTTTCTGTGGCTCTGCGAAGCCCCGTGTGGGGCAGGGCTGTACAGCTCCCATGGGAAGTGTGACCAGAGGCTGAGCCCTTCTCTGACATCCTTCACACCGACGGCCCTGGAGATCAGCATGAGGGCTGTGTACTGATGCTGTGCTCCTACCTGGACCTCGACTGTCACTGCTAACCCAGCCGTCCTCCCTTCCCACACCTGGGATCACAACTTACGGCCTGACGCTACCTCCCAGCGAGGCAACTCCTCCCATCCTCAGGAGACCCTATGCACCGATGCTGAAAGGCACTTGAGTCCCTAATGTCCCCCTGGCTTGGGAAGGACACAGGTACCCAAACCACCCAGAGATCCCAGGACCAAATCCTGGGAGCCGCATCCCAGGGACAGCAGCCCCTGCTCAGGCTGAGCTGAACAGCCCATCCTGGGAGAGACAACCAGCTCGGCTCTGCTGGTTCAGAGCAGAACCTGGACTGCAAAACGCCAACCATTTGGGGCAGGAGAGAAGAACATCAGCACCACAGCGTACAAAGTGACCCCCAGCCTCCCACCACGGGTCTGTCCCTCAGCGCGCGCTCACCCTGGGGCAGAACAAACATCACAGCAGTTGCAGTTGTGCTGTTCTCTGAGTACATGTGTAATGACATCAGGAAGGGCAGTTGCACAGCACCAGCACTCTGCGGGGCACACAGCCCCAGAACGTGAACAGCAGAGCCCTGGCACAGCTCCCCCTCACCAGTCAGCATCCCCACCCTGCCAGGGAGGGTCCTGCACCAGCCAGCACCCCCCTTTTCCTCCTGGGACTTGCTGCTGGCTCCTGCCCCACTGCTGTACTAGAGAGGGTTGGGCATGCACTGGAGGTCAGAGTCCCCAAGGCATTTTGGGGAACGCAGGTCCCCAGGGGCATTTCCAGCCCTCTAACACTGCATTTGCAAGGGAGCTGAGCTCCAAAAGCCTTTCTGGCAAACCAGCCTGCACCTGTCTCCTTCCGAGAGCTGCAAATCCTAAACTAGGCTCAACCAGCCAAACTGAAGAGTATCACAAGTCCCCTGTGACACGCCTCCCCCCCCCCCCCCCCTCCCCCAAACAGCACTCCCTGGATGATTCCTGCCCTGTTCCCACAGAGCCTGGCAGTGACACTGCATGGCAACTGCCATCCGGATCTCAGCTTGTCACTCTTGTCTTTTATCCACCTGTTATTCCTGAGTTGGACCTCCCACTTCACTGCCCAGCCAGCAGCATCACTGCTGGGAGCAGAGCCCAGCACTGAACCCCTGGGAGACAGGGAATGGCTCCTGGGATGTGCAGTGTGGGGTCACCCATCACAGGGAACAACCAGGAACACCAGGAACAATGCCCAGGCTGGGGACCCACATCACTGGTTCATCGAGGATGTATGATGCAACACACAGTGTCACCGACCTGGGCCATGGGGACAGAGATTTACAGGACCCACATCCCCCCAGAGCACACCTTGGGGGTCTCCAGCACCCCTGCCCCACACAGACATCTGCCTCTAGTCATGGAGAGCGATCTGCGCAGCCTCCGAGTCACAACCATCCCAACCTCCACAGGTCTCAGCCTCCAAAACTTCAGTCAAAGGAAACTTTTGTCAAGGAAAGCTCAGCCCAGGCAGTTCCTGAAGGAACCCCACCACGTGATGGCTTCAAACACAACTCCAAAGCCACAAACACAACAACCGTTGGAATTGCCTGCCAAAACACCAGATGCTGCTGCTGGAAAAACTGTGCTGCAGCCATGGGGTCTGGTGTGTGCTGCCACCGAAGGGGAAGGAGGAAAGGAGGAGGGAGCAGGAGCTCTGGGCTCCAGCACCACTTGCAAAAAAGGGGGAAAAAATAGGACAGAAGGAAACCAACTTTATTTCAGTTCTTAATAAAAGGAGCCAGAGGGTTTGCATGCAGTGGGCGTGATGCTCCCCAGTAATCAGGATATGGAGCAGAGAACTATACCTGGCAGAGCTGGAGGAGCTGGGCTTTAGGGGTAACAGACATTCCCCTTGTAGCTCAACCTCTGATACCTGACAGCAGCATCTGCAGAGACTCCCAAGCATCGGCTGCTGACCTGTGCCAGGGAGCCAGCTGCCCTGGACCATCCCCAGCGTCAGCAGCCCCATGCCTGGGATGTGCCATCTCCTCCCAAATAGCTCCATCTCCACCTCAGCATCCCCACCTAACCACATGTTTTGGTCTTTCTGACCGATTCCTGCAGAGAGGAGGGAGGATCAAGAGGGATCTGTGAGAACAAGGAGCTCTGATGCTCCGGTCACGCAGGGTGTGGCTTTATTGTGTGTTTCTGAGCAAAACCAGAGGAGCTGTGCTTAAATAACACTGCATGGGAAGGGGCAGCTCTGGCTTCCCTGGGGTGGGGGCTGAGGCTTGGGCAGCAGTCTTTGGTTTCAGAGGATGGCAGGGACAGCATCTGTGAGAATAACCTCCGGTATGTGGTACTGACCTGGGTAAAGATCTTTCTCAATAAGCTTCATCTGGAGATGGAAGATCTGCTCCTGGAGTTTGCAAATGGTGTGTTTCATCTTCTCCCGTCTCGTCACCATGTAGCAGAGATTTCTAACCTACAGAAACACAGGAAACAGCGTCTGGTTTAGGCAGGGTCAGAGCGGGTCCCCTCAACCTGTGAGGGTGCTTCTGCTGCACAGGGAAATCCCCACTCTCTGGGATTCAGTCACCTTCATCTCACCATCACCAAAACTCCTAGGAGGGCACTTTAGATGTGGCAGGACTAGAGGCAAGAGGTCTTGATCCAAACTGCAGGGTATGTACAGGAAAAACCAGGCAGGGAATGATTCAAAGCCTCCATGTCTCTGTTGTGGCTCTGACACCCAGGATCCCGGGGGAGGGGTGGGGGCAAGGAGGGCTGGTTGCCTCCTCCAGCACACGCACTGGCCACACAGAAGCCATACAGCAGCACGGTATCTCCAGGAACATGGCTCTGTGGATCCCAACAGCATGTCTCTTGCAGCATCAAGTCCCCCCCCAAAGCCCCATGGATACCTGCCTGGAGCATCCACCCCAAACCTGAGCAGGTGCCTTGGAAAGCCCAACCACAGCTCCACCAGCCTCTGCTGTGGCACAAGGGACAGCTTGGCCACCACCTCTCCCAGTGCTCACGGCAGCTCCAAGCTGGGAACATCCTGTCCTGCCTAAGGGGCTGGGGCAGCCCAGAGTCTAAAGCCTTCCCCCCCAAGCAGGGGTCCGTGTAGGGTGATGCATGCAGGGGAGTCTGTCCCTCTCCTGTCCTCTTCCAAGCTTAAACAACAGGCAAGTTCATCTTTAACTTCTTCTGCACTTTGGCATCAGAGCTTTTGAGGGCACAAATTCAACCTGAGTGACACAGCAGGGAGTCAAACAGGGCAGAGCTGACACTAATCTGCTCTGATTAGTCAGGATTAACTTCCAGCACTTGTTGCAGCACATCCTTTAACTCTGTTCACACACAGCGACTGAGACCCACAACACAGGAACAGAGCCAGGAGAAACAGGTAAATCATTCTGTGATCTTACCCACACAGACCACGCTGGGTGTTCGATGTCAGAGCCTTACAAAACTGCCTGTCACCCTAAAGCAAACGCCAGGACAGAGGAGAGAAAGATACAGCAAAACCACGCAGGTGGTGCTGGCTGTGTACTGGTGAGGGTCCCCTGCTCCAGATCTGGGCAGCATCCTCCCCTCTGCAGGGTTAGTCATGCTTCCTACCTGCAAATCTCTGGTGCATTCTGTCCTAGTACAAGAAATTTGATTAACCAAGCCCCTAAATGCCAATAAAACACCCCCCTGGCTCATGCAAGGTACTGCAGCAGGGGTTAAACACTGCTCAGCACCTGGGGGGGCTGATAAAATGATAGAGCTGCTGTGTGATACCCGCTGGCATCTGCCTGGTGATGGATTTCAGTGCTGTGCTGCAAGGGCGGCTGGAGAGCCCGGCTCTGTCACCATGGCTGCGGCAGGCAGCGCGGCTTTCGGAGGAAACGGAGGGTTTGGGCTGCGATACAGAAAAGGCTCATGGCAGCTACCAGGGTTTGACAGCGTTTGCTCAGCTTCCTGATGCTCTGAGAGAGCAAAACTGCCCGCAGCAAGGTAAGGAGGGGCTGGCCCCAACGCCAGACACGTGCAGTAACGTCTGTGGGTATGTCCACACTCATGTGTGACCCTGATGTCTCGAATTCCTCCCCTCCTTATCCTCAAAACCATCTCTGCAGAGGAAGGCTGGGGTATTTCCAGGCTCAGGGGACTGTCCCTACATGGTCTTTGTGCCTCTCAGAGAGACACAGCAAGCCAGGACCTCACCCCACGCTCACCGAATGCCTGCCACCAAAGGCTGTGAAGGCAGCAGGGTGACCGTGGCCATCCTCTGATGGCACTGTTCTGATCTAAGGACAGCTTGGAAACGCTTGGGAATACAGGAGAAAAAGCTCCTCTTTTTTTTCTGATGAATCCTTCAGCTGAAAATAAACTAAAAACCAAATAAATAAAAATAAGAGCAGCAAGCTATCTGCTGGGTATTTTACTACATTATCTTCTGGTTTGTTTTGTTCTGGATTGGAGAAACTACTGAACTAAAATTTCCTGATGGGGAAAACAACCGCCTCTGGCAACCTGCATCCCAGTGTGTTTAGTGGCATCTCTCCTCTATGATTCCATATTCCTGGAAGAAAACACTACTTGTGTGCTGCTTAGAGACTGCTGGTATTTACACACACTTACACAGCTGAGCACTGCACAGCACTGCTTCTCTAAGCCAAGCTTAGATGCTGGTGTGGAAGCCTGGAAAGTCGCTTGTTGTTAAAGCTGAACTTAAACAACCAGCCCTTGGGAAAGAAACCCCATGAGCTGAAGAGGGTTAAAAGAGGCTGAAATGAAAAGGGTGGGGGGCATTGTGTTAGGATTCAGTGGCAAGAGATTTAATTTGCTGACACTGCAAAGCGCAGAAACAGCAGTGGTTGAGAGATGACAGGGAAATGCCATCATCCTGGCCTGGTGTCACCATCATCCTGGCTGTCACTGTCACCCTGGCTGTTGATGCATCATAGAATCATAGACTGGTCTAGGTTGGAGGGGACCCCAAGGATCACAGAGCTCCAACTCCCCTGTCACAGGCAGGGCCACCAACCTCCAGGCCTGGAGCTACACAAGGTTGCCCAGGGCCCCATCCAACCTGGCCTTGAACACCCCCAGGGATGGGGCACCCACCCCCTCTCTGGGCAGCCTGTTCCAGCCCCTCACCACTCTCTCTGTAAAGAACTTCCCCCTAGTATCTCATCTAACCCTTCCCTCCTTCAGCTTCACTCCATCCCCCTTGTCCTGCCAGTCTCTACCCTTTTAAAAAGCTGATTCCCCTCCTGTTCCTCTGCTCCCTTCAGGGATGGGAAAGATGCAGTGAAGTCCCCCCACAGCCTTCTCTTCTCCAGGCTGAACAAGCCCAGCTCCCTCAGCCTCTCTTCGTAGGGAAAGTACTCCAGCCCTTAGATCATCTCCATGGCTCCTCTGAACCCTCTCCAATAGTTCCACATCTTTCTTGTACTGGGGCCCCCAGATCTGCCCTGCTGCTTCTGCCTCCCCACCTCTTGGATCCAGATGCCCCCAAATCCCAACCATTCCTGACAGATTAATTGCTGAAAACAATTAACAGCAACATGATGCCCCGGGGACACCTTCTGAAAGCCACCCCAGCTGGTTGCTCTTCTCCCAACCCTGATCTGATGTGATGCTTCACTGTCTGCAAGTGAAATGGGGTGGCTGTGACAGGGAGGGTCAGATCCCCAGCATGCAGCAATGGGATTTAAACCTGTGTCACCCGTCTGAGCACTGGACTTTGATCCAGACAGTGTTTATTGTTCCCCCTCTTAGAAGAAGAGCAAACAAACAGCTCTTCCAGGGCCAGGCAGCCAAACCTGGCAGGGAGTTGCTAAGCAGGGGCTGAATGCCAAGGGGGAGTGACGCCGTGAAGCCTGGAAACAACCCTGGAAAATGAGAAATCTGGGAAAAACCCTGTAGTTTTGACATGAAGAAATCAAAGTGGGAGCTGCCTTGTGGCATCTTTGAATTTGGGCAGCTCCTGGGGCAAAGCACTATACCTCAGGATGCACAGCGGGTCGCTGCAGCCGGGAGAGTCAAGCTGGGAGCAAGTGGAAGCAGAGGGAGGTGGAGCAGCCTGGTTTAGATTTACAATATAGAGAAGCAGATGAAGGGGGTGGAGGTTAAAGTGAGCTGAACTTGTCGCCCTCAGCCTGTTGCCTACGGCTTGGTGCTGGAGACCCATCAGCGGTGGCACCAGCCCAAGAAAGGGGTGGAAACACGGTGCAGTAAAGGCAGGAGCTAAGGAGGGACAGACGGACAGATGGACAGAGCAATGGCAATGACGGACATAGGGACAGGAGACACTTCAGCCACAGACAAGAGACTGGTACCATGAAATCCCTACACAGAAGGGGCTCAGGGTCCAAGACTCGCACAGGAAAGTGCAGTGAGGGCCCAGGATGGGCTGGTCCAGAGCTGAAACCCCACCTGGACACAAACACCCTGCTCACCCACACTGCCTTTCTCCCCAGGGGCTAAACAGTGCCACGGACCCACAGAAGCCTGGAGAGAGGGTTCAGGGATAAGCAGGGGCAGCATCACTGTCACCTTCACCTCCCAGGGAACAGCATGTCCCCAGCAGCACCCTCTGCCCGCTCCCCAGCTCAGGGCACTGGGTCAAAGCAGTGCTATTTTCCTGCTTTCCTCCTTCCCCACCTGTTCCCAGTGACATCCTGAGCCCTTCCATGGCTTCTGCACCCCAGGTGGGCTGTCAGGAGGGGTCATGGATTCACCCTTCTGGAGAGGAGAGAGGGGACCAGGCAGGACTTAGGTTTTAAGCACAGGAGGAATGAGAGCTTGGCCCCTGCCTGCCAGATTGGCAGCTCTGCCCACCCCATTACACTACTGCCCTGTGCTGTGCCCGTGTTCCCCCAGCACTTCTCCCCCTATGCTTCCATCCCTCACCTTCAGCACTCCTCCTCATCCCAGCCTGCCCCATCCCCGCTCCCTCCCCCCATGCAACCATGACAGTCGAACCCTCAGGCAGGCAGCAGGGTGCAACTGCAGGCACAGCCCCGGGGGGGCTCTGGCACCACTTTGCTATTGCTGCTCCATCAACATTTGTTCTCCCCAAAAAAAACCCTGCCGTGGAGGCTGCTGCTTCCCCTCCCATGCAAGGATGCTCCATACCACCGGTGCCTGGTGCCTGCATCCTCCAGCTGCATCCTCCGGGCATGGCTCTGCCTCCGCTCCCTGAGGACCCGACCCACTTTTGGCTGCAGCAGGGCAGGGAACGCTGCGTCCCCCTGGCCCTGATGCTCACTCCTGCCATCCACCCGCCTTTGATGTTTAATGTGAGTAAATAATGAATCGTTCCTGCGCCTTGCTGCTGGAGAGCATCTGAGGGGCAGCACCGGATAGTTCTGTGGTCTGAAGACTATTAAGATCTTGTGGATATTAAGCGGCAGCATCATCTGCCTCCCAGGCACCCGGCCCCGTTGAGGCACCTCTCCCTGCAGACATCTGCTCCTCTGAGCCCCCAGCTGAGACTGCCACTAACTTACTTCACTGGTGAATGACACACGCTGAGCACCGAATCGTGCTGGAGATGAAGGGACACAACGGGGTGGGGAGTCGAACTGAGCCAAGGGGGGACCAAACTTGTGCTGTCCGTAGCTGCCAGCACACACTGAAACAGTGCTGGTGGAGCACAGGGGTACCACCGGCAAAGGAAAAGCTGTACTCACCCTCTCCAGGTCTTGCCTGAGGTGCATGAAGAGCTTTAAGCGTCGGTAGAGAACGTCCTGTTCTTGCTGGGCCAAGTTGTCCACCTCATCTGTTTTTGGTGTCAGCAGCGGTTTGTTGGAATTGGCTTTCCTCTTCAGCTTCCAGTACTGGTAGACAAAATCCACCAGCGATTCGCTTAGGTCAAGGTTCTCTGCCACCTCTGAGGGCTTCACGAGTTCATAGAAGTCCTCCTCCAGCTGCTGGAGCTTCTGCTTCCGCAGCGTGACCTTCTCCAAGTCCAGCTGGGCTTGGTCAGGCTCTGTCCGTGCCTCCTCGGGCAGCTTGGTGGCACCGGTGCTGTGCTCAAGGCAGAAGGACTTGAACTTCACTTCGTCGTTGTCTGCCAGAATAGTCCGCATGTCGAGGTTGTGGTCGAAGGCGCAGGTGACGTGGAACGCGGTGACGCAGGCGGGCATGGAGCACTGTGGGGAGAAGGACAGAGCTCAGGGGCAGGACAATGCACCACGGTGATGGGGGACGCTTACCAGTGCAATGGGACCACAAGTGCTTAATCCAAACCCAGTGACACCCACCTGAGTGACAACACCCATCATCAAGTGATGGATGCTCCACTACAGGTACTCCCTATGCAAGGACACCTGCCTTGCCCAAGTCCTACACATCTCTGAGCCAGACACCACAGACCCAAGCAGAAGAAATCCAGGGTTCAGTAGATACCAGCAGGCATCTTCCCACCTTACCTGCTTTAATCCTTCTCTGTCACAGACCCTGCCCATCCTTGACCTACCATAAACAAGTTCTTCAACACAACACATCAGCACCCAAAGCCAATGGCATGGGCCAAGAGGGATGCTCCAAGACCATCAGTGCATTTCTCCTGATGGAGAAATTTTCATCTGTGTTTCACCCTTGAACCACTCCAGTCTCTTACCACATCTAAAGCTCATACATCATTTTTATTGGAAGCATACAGAACATGTCAAGATTTATGAGTGAACATGGCATCTCAAAAGCAGCCAGTGCTCCTGGAGCACGACGCTGTTCTCCTCTGGAAATCACACAGCCTCTAATTAGCTCCATTAAGAAAGAATTAAAAAAAGACGACTCAGCATATACAGAGTAACACATCATGAAATGAACTTTTGGGAACTGATACAGTAGCCAGTCTTGCTGTCAAACTTCTACCAGATTAATTTTGTAATGATTTCCCTAGTTTACCTCAGGCTTAAATTACTTCATATCCCACAGGCAACAAACCTCAGCCTGGTTCAGAGACAGGAACCACCCTCCAGCCAGTGCAATGCCCGTGTCCAGCTCAGCACCTTCTCCCCCTCTACTCATTAACTGGTTTTTAATGGCTCAGAATGTCAGGTAATTATTTCAACCATAACCCATAAGAAATCAGTCTATTCCTGCTGCTAATGACCAGTTAAACTGCAATCAGGGGACACTTTAAGTGGGCTGTTACTGTAGGCACCGTGTTTTGGGAACCTGCTTTGGCAGGGGTGGCAGAGTCGTTCCAGTAGGGGATGAAGATGCTGTTGTGACCTTGGAGGACCAGGCAGAGGCACGTGGAATTTCCTAGATGTTGATGACCGACTGATAGGGACGCTGCACAGTTTTGCTGGGGCTTTGCTGCATTTTAATTCTCAAAAAGAAGAAGAAAACCAATCTAACATTCTGGTAGTAGTCGAGGAACAGAAGTTTTATGGCTCTTTTTATCTTCGTCCCATCAGCCCTGAATTCCTGCTCGGTCACCCAGCATGTGAACCTCTGACCTTGCTGCTTTTAGATATTTTCCCTTGACTTTGTTTATGAATCTGCTGGTACTTATGAAAGCAAGAGACTCACACAGCTGCCAGGGCCAAGAAAAGTGTAGGCAAGTGGTGTCCCAGTACTCCGCTTCCACTTCCAGGGCTCTACCAGGTCCTGCTCCAAAGCTGATGAAACCAGTGGGAAGGGCTGGATGCAGCCCCACCACAAGGTTCCCGTGACTGAGCTTGCTTTTCTGGGAGCCAAGATGATGCCAGTACCACATGGAGCTACAGAGCTCCTGAAGTACTCCTGGTATACTCCCGATGTACTCCTGGTATACTCCTGATGTACATACCCTCCATCCCCGCTGTAACACCTGGGGTGCTTCATCCTGCAGCATCCCTTAGTGCTGTTACACATGTAGAGAAAGCAGACACCGCGAACCTGCTGTTGCTGGTGGACCACGTGAGATAAAGGAAGATGCAGAGCGATGTCCCCTTCCTCCTGACATCCCATTCCTTCTCAGGTCCCCTTCCTCCCAACACAGAATCATAGAATCATAGAATCACAGACTTGTCTGGGTTGGAAGGGACCCCAAGGGTCACAGAGTTTCAAACCCCTGCCACAGGCAGGGCCACCAATCTCCAGGCCTGGATCAAGGTTGCCCAGGGCCCCATCCAACCTGGCCTTGAACACCCCCAGGGACGGGGCATCCACCCCCTCTCTGGGCAGCCTGTTCTCCCATCACCACTGCTAACAATGGTATTAGCGAAACTACTGTGGCTTCTGCCAGGACAACGTCCCACTAACGGGAATGACCATCTCTCCTCCCTAGGAATAAAAAAACAACCCATTGTTGCCCAGCCTGGATCTCTGCTCAGACAGATGGCAAGCAGCAGTGGGCAGAAACTGTGCCCAAAAGGCAAACAGAAAATAATTACGCAGCTTGGCTGAGAGGGCAACAAAGACACATACCTGCTCGGCCACGGCTGCCCAGGGACCCTGCATAAACTGACAATAAAACATATGGATCCATCTGAGAACGGCGCTGGGACGAAGCTGATGGCCGTGGGAGGGAAGGATGTGCCACGCAGAACAAATCAGGCTCAAAAGACCGTTGTAGTTGCCAAGTCTGCTTCGCTACTGGCCCTGCTTCGTTAGCACCTTTCACCCCAGGATTTCGGTGTGCTTTGCTGAGGGGAATCCATCCCCAAACAGAATTCTGAGAGAGGGTGGAAACCATGCTAATGGGGGCTGTTCCATCAGTGGTCCCACCAGTCTTACTAGGAAGGAACAAGAGGGATGGGTTTATTTGGAAGTGCAAGCAGAAGTTTCCCAGCTCAGGGAGGTGGGGGTTTGGGGCCGGGGGGGAAGGAAGCGGCTCCTCCAACAGAGCTGTGAGGGGAGCTCAGGAAGGAAAAATTCATTACCGGTGCTGAACTCCAGCCAAGCCATCAGCAGAGACACTTCTGCATCCTCCCCAAAACACCACCGCGTGATTTTTAGTGACCACAGATGGTTTGGATCCTGGTAGTGCTCCTCAGCTGAAATGGGCAATTTCAGCAGCACATCCTCAGGGGATGGAGGGGGGTGAGGTGGAGGATGGCGTGGGAGCTGCACAGGGTGCACCCACTGCTCTTCTCCTGAGGTTGAGCTGTATGTTTTCAGGGTACAGACACACTGAACAACAGCTCTGGGAACCACCACACCAGTTATCCCACTGGATGGGGACCAGTGGCACAACAGCCATTCTCCTTTATCCTGTCACCTGTCTGAAGAGACTACCACCCACCTCTCTGCACCCTCCTGTCAGGGCAGTGTAGGCGGTGATAAGGTCTCCCTTCAGCCTCCTCTTCTCCTGGCTGAACACCCCCAGCTCCCTCAGCTGCTCCTCATAGGATTTGCCCTCCAGCCCCTTCCCCAGCCTGGTTGCCCTTATCTGGACATGCTCAAGGACCTCAATGTCCTTCTTATGGTGAGGAGCCCAGAACTGGACCCAGCACTCAAGGTGCAGCCTCACCAATGCTGAGTACAATGCAATAATAACAAGTGGTGGAGGACGCTTCCCAGGGCTTTTTCTCCTAAAAAACACCATCAAGAGCAAGCTGGAAGGTGATGACAGCAGAAGATCGTGCCCTTTGGGGAAGCCTGCCAGCAATGACCAGAAATTTGACATTCTGCGCAGCGCTGAAAGGCCTTGATGAGCTCTTCCAGTTGCTCTGAGAAGTGATGAGGAGATTGGTGAGGAGGAAGCCGGGTCCCAAGCGAGTGCCATGGGACTTGGGCAGTGCTGGAGCCTGGCTCCTAGTGCTCTCTTTTCCATCTCAGCAATCCAAATGAGAAAATTGCTGTTGGATACTGAGCTCCCTTTGGCATCTCCTGACATCTGACCACAAGAACCACCATGAAGTCATGATTTCCACTTAAGAGAAGGCAGGGGCTGTGTGCCTCCAGGGCTGCATCCCTGCCCAGCATCCAGCCACGCCAAGTTACACTGGGATCACAGCTCTGCACCAGCAAAGCAAGGGAAGTCACTACATGCAAGGAGCAAGGTCAGAGGCGTAGAGAGCAGTGGGGAGCCCTTCCTCTGGGTTTGTGTCCCTTTTGACGGTCAAATCTGGATGGGGCAAAAATACCCCAATGCACAGAGATGCCTAAGCAAAAATAACCCACATCGGTCCCTGTAAATGCGGCCACAGTGGGTGTTTCCTCAAGCACTGCCTCTGAGCATCACAGTGCCCCTCTGGCATGACAGCCCTCTGCTCCTCCAGTCTGCCGTAAGGATTTTGCATCCCTCATCAGCTAAGCCCAGTTCCAGCAGCTACCTGGGCCATGGAAAAGTGTTTCCTGGAAGCAAGGCCCTTCCTTCACTATCCCTGTCCCACCTGGAGCACCTGATTCCCGCTGCCAAGAAGAAAAGCTCAGTGCTTTAACAGCAAACAGCCCGGGCCATAAACCTGAAACACCAACAAAGGCAGCTGGATTACACCTGCAGACACAGGCTCTGATCAGAAATATGCTCTGTAAACACAAGCTTTCAAAACAGAGCTCCGTGCCGTCGATGAGCATGGAGAGTGTTTGTTTTTCCATGGATGAACATGCTGATTTCCCCCATAAATTCTGAAATAAAGGCCCTGCCTGCTTGCTTGGGGTTTTTTCCCCCCCTTTTTTTTGTCCTTCTTCTTGCCCTTTTCCTTCAAGCAAACCCATCCAGAGCACGCTGGGGTGGCCTTGGCAAATGCGCCGGTGACAGTCTTGTGAGACTTACAAACCCTGAGCTGCCGACACGGGGGACAATAAAGCTCCTGTTCCATCTCAGGTGACCTTTAATGCAAATCCATTGAGTCCCAGCGATCTCACAGCTCCCGTGCCATGTCGGCACTAAGAGGATGAAGCCTCAGAGAAGCTGAATTCTTTTTGATGCTGCCAAGTCTGTTTGCCTCCTTCCCTGCCCTTCCGTTCTTTGAAAGCAGTTGCTGTTATGACACAGTATCTCCATCTGGCAGGGTGAATAAGCAGATCCACCCAGAGCCATCAAAAGAGAAGTGAGTCGACGTTAGAGATTTAAAGAAGTATTGTGAGATTTCATTTCAAGCTAAGGGGATTGCTTTTAAATAGCTCCCTTTAAAGTATTAAGCCCAAGGCAGTGGCACGAATGCAGCAGAGCCTGCAGGCCTCCTATTCCTATCACTGCTCTGCAACCAGCCATTTACTCCTGGTTCCCAAGTCACCGCTGCTTCCTACACCAGCCTCCAAGGAGCAGCTCCTGTGGCTGCCCAGGAGCTCACCAGTCAGGACTGGTGCACACCCCAAACTTCCCCCCAGTTTTTCAAAGGTTAATGTCCATTCCAGCCCTCCCCAAAAGCCAAGGCTGCTTCCGAGCTAACGACAGCAATCAGCACCACAGAGCAGCAGTTTCCCCAACCCATCCCCAGGGACCACTGGGATGTGATACTGATGGAGCAGGGAGGGGAAGCAGAAGGAATCGTTGGATGCAGCAAGGCTCCCCAAACACTCTGACACCCAGTGTGCTGCATTTTGGATGGGGGCTTCTGCTCTTTGCTTTCTAGGAAGATCCCCCATGACCTGGGATGCTCTGTCCCAGTTCCGTAATGGGAAAGCCCAGAGCATCCTGCTTTTGGTCTGAAAGGAGAATCACAGAATCACCAGGTTGGAAAAGACCTTTCAGATCATCAAGTCCAACCATTCCTGTCCTGTGCTAAACCAGATCCCTGAGCACCTCATCTACCCGTCTGTTAAACACACCCAGGGGCAGGGACTCAGCCCCCTCCCTGGGCAGCCTGTGCCACAGCCCCACAACTCTTTCAGGGAAGAACTTTTCCCTCCCATCTGAGCTGACCCTGCCCTGGGGCAGCTTGAGGCCATTTCCCCTTGTCCCGTCTCCTGTCCCCTGGCTGAAGAGACCATCGCCCACCTCTGTCTCTCCTCTTCTTCAGCAAGCTGCTGCTGTGGGGGCAGCAGGTGACCAATGTCTTGTGGGGCTTCGTTTCAGTTTGGAGAAAACATGGGAATGCCATGCATGGCTCAGCAGGCTAGTGAGGACTACCTAAGCACAGGATTTCCTGATATCCCCCCCAAAAGAAAGCCTTCCCAGCCAATCCCCTCCCTGGTTTGTGACATACTTGGGCTGTGTATCTCATGTGTATCGCGCTTCTCCAGCAGCTATGCCAAGCCTTTCTGCTGAAGTTCCTGCCCTCCAACCAAGGTCATTTGCAGTCCCGGTAATTAGTGTCACTACAGCAACACCACCGTGTTATGCAAAGAAAGTTAATCTAGATTCCTAGCACTCAATACATCAAATGATGGCAAACAACATCTGATGATGTCTGGTGGGCACGGTCATGCTCCCTGTCATTAGGTTTACTCAGAGCAGGCATAAACCTCGGCCAGATCATGTCTGCCAACGTCTGGAGACTCTCCAGTGGACATTACAGGCACAACCCCAGAGGTCTGAGTTTCCTTGGCACCAAGTTACATACCTGGATACATGTACCCGTGCACTCCTTGCAGAGGCTGCAGGACAAAGCCCATCTGCTTGCTGGGATATGTGAGATCTTCGTAATGGGTTCCATTTTTTCAGGACATCCAATGCTAACCTGGTCACAAAACAGAGACAAGCTGTAAATACTGGCTACCATCCCACATCTCCTCCTGGTCTGCGGCAGTCTGAACAGGGAAGAGGATTTTTTTTCTTTGTTATTTTTGTGATTTGGAAAGAAAAACCCAAAACTCAGGAAAAAGCCCTGGATGAAGTGGAAGGAAAAGCTTAAGTCAGCGTTTCCTCTGAACTAATTCCTCATCTGGATGTTGCTGTGTATCTCAGATGGGCACGAGAAATCAGCTCTACCCTGCCCAGGCAGGTCCTAAGAATGTCCCCCACCTCTGCACCCTTACACCCCACTCTGTGTCCCCTCTTAATGGGGTGTCCCAGCCCCATGACCAACTGGCACCACCTCAGCACAGCTTGACAAACCAAACTGGACTTGCTATTCAGACCATTAATGAACACCCAGCACCAGAACCTGGAAACCAGGTCTGTGCCCACCCACGCATGAAGAGGAGGTTGGAAAAGAACTTACTTCAGGTATCCATAAGGCACAGCTAACGTGGACCCATTTTGTCCCGCTCCTGGTGGGCTTCAGCGCTCCCCCTCTCTTCGGGCACAGAAGACACTTTGGCTGAACCCCGAGGGCGCAGGTCCGGCACAGCCAGCTCCCGATGGGGACCTTCAGGATGCCGTAACACGCCTGCACAGACACGACAGAGATGGGTTAGCCCTAACAGCCCAGGAAGAGCATCCTCCACGACATCTCCTCCACTCCCACCTTTCCCACTACTGCTGGCTTACAGCCACCGCAGCTGGGCATGGCAGGAGTAAACAGCAGGTGTAGAACAGCCCTGCAGAGAGCAGAGTGAATCTCTTCCTTCCTTTCTATCTTCCTTATTTTCACACCAGATCAGTACGTCCCAGGTTTGGTCCATCACACCAAGCATCTGCTGGCTGAGCTGAGAGGGGAGGAAGCGATCCGGCTGCTCCATCAGAGCCCCCACCGCTGGCAGCCCCACGGTGCTGACATCTGCCCACCCATCTCCTGCCCGTCTCCAACCAGTGACCCAGCCTGAGGCAGTTCAAAGGAAGAAATGCTGAGAAAACCCTCCTGAGGTAGCTGAGGGCTGAAAAGCCACAACCCCACGATTGAGAAAGATGACCACACTGGTTACATACCCGACGCAGCCCAAAGGGGAAGTGAAATAACTACAGAGACATAAAAAGGGGAAACCCATTAAGTGATGAATATAAATCAGAAGGGAGGAACCGTAAGGGATGATACATCAATAGGATCATGAATCGAAAGGATGATGAATTGAAAGGATATCAATCTAAAGGAGGCAAGGACAAGTCTCCAGCAAAGACAGCTAAAGGACTCCTGGTATGAAAAAGACAGGGATCTCCTGGAGAGAGCCCAGAGGAGGCTACGGAGATGATTAAGGGCCTGGAGCATCTCCCCTGTGAGGAAAGGCTGAGTGAACTGGGACTGTTCAGCCTTGGGAAGAGAAGACTGAGAGGGGATCTGATCAATGGTTATCAATATCTGAAGGGTGGGACACAGGGGGACATGGGCAGCCTCTTCTCAGTGGTCTGTGGGGACAGGACAAGGGGCGATGGCCTCAAGTTGGAGCACAGGAAGTTCTGCGGTAATACAAAGATGAACTTCTTCCTGGTGAGCGTGAGGGAGCCCTGGGACAGGCTGCCCAGGGGGTGTGGAGTCTCCTTCCCTGGAGATATTCCAGCCCCATCTGGGCGCCGACCTGTGCGACCTGTCCTAGGGACCCTGCTTTGGCAGGGGGGTTGGACCTGATAGGCTCTGGAGGTCCCTTCCAACCCCTACGATTCTGTGACTCTGTGACCTGGATTGCCCATGGAGCTCCCTGCCCTGCTGTGAGAGTGCAGGATGCAGAGAAGCCAAAGCGTTCCATAAATACTCCTCTTCCGCACTTGGGGAAGAGCCAAGAGATAAGCCCTATCACACCATGATGATGATAAAATACTTTCCACTCTCCACTTTGGCCATAACTTATGACCATATTAAACAGCTACTACTAAACCCAGCCAGCTTTTAACTGCCAGGTCTGGACAACTCGTGCTTAAAAGGGTTTTCAGAGACCAGCAAACAACTATTTGGGGTGTGAACGTGGGGCTGTGCCACTGCTTTAAAATAGCCAGGTGATGTAATCCTGGATCTGGCTGCTCTGACATCCCTCCAGAAGGCAGGCAGGCAGCGCTGGGGCTCCGTACTGGCTCCGTACCGGCGCTGTTGGCTGGAAGCTGAACCCAGGCATTTGTCAATTCCACTTTTTGAAGTTTAATCCCCCCCAAAAACCCCTTTTTCCCCAGTGCTGCAGGTCACAGCCCCATGTGTCCCCTTTGCCCATATCCCCGCCCGCAGTGTTCGCCCTGGGGCGGGGATATGGGCAGAGGGAGCACATGGAGGTGCTCACATGTGGGAAAAGAGCATCCTCAGCCTTTACTCACCAAGAACAAACTTTACAACACAGCTTTAGGGTGCCCCAAAGTACAGGCTGACTCTGGCAAGAGGAAAAATCCCACTTCATGAACGGATGATTGGGATAACAAGGAATTCAGGGAGGTAATGTTACTGCTGTGAGTCTACGTGGTTCAGAGGGACTTAACTGCCTGTTTCACAGTGTCTCCAAGCCTGACAGATACATCAGTTCTGTAATGGAGTTTGACAAAACATCTGATTCATCACCAGACAAAAACCCAGCCTGATACATGCTACCAGGAGAATGAACTGCCAGTATGATCTCAAAATCCAAGGGGAAACAGGAATTATAACCGGTTGTAAACCTCTAGCAGTGTCCCAGCTCCCTGGCTTTTATTCCTGGAGGTTTTAGAGCAGCTGAAGGTGCAATTCTGCTCCTTGGTGTACATACTACAGGGTGTTTGTCCCGGACAAGGAGCAGCTCCAGATATGAGTTGGTTTATCAGCTAAATGCACTCTCCCAGTTTGGGCCAGACAGAAGATGCTCTGTGAACACAGAACCAGAGCAATGCTGAGTAGGAGCAGAGCAGCTATTTTATCGCTGCACATCATGACCAAGAAGGGGATGTCGAAAAAGCAGGGAGGATGCTGAGCCACGGAGAAGCTTGGTGTGGTCCATGTAGCAGCTTGGTGTGGCCCACGTAACAGAGGGAGGGCTCAGCCGTGTTCCCACGCCAGGCAAGGGGAACTGGGTAATGATGGGACCACGGCTGGAAGCTGGAGACGGATCATTCCCGCGCTGAACAGAAGCGCGACATTGCCACCACGGGAGCGATGAACCACAACGATTTAGCAGCAGGAGGAGGGGGGAAGAAGATTCCTCTTTGCTGGAAATTTTCAAATGAAGACTGCATGTGTTTTCTAAAAGCTACGCTTCATAGGAATTAATTAATAGCAAGTCCCACGGCTTGTGTTATGCAGATGAGATGATTACAATGATTCTTTCCAGCACCACAACCCACCAACGTGACTGAGCACGACTCTGCCTCTGCCCCTTCCTGCTGGGATGCAGGAGGATGAGGCATCTCTGTCTGTGTCCTGTAGGACCCCAGCTCCCCTCCACCACTGCCTGAATACTCAAAGCCTGGCACCCAGTTCCCTGCAGAAAAGCATCGTCCATGGCACATGGGGCTGGCAAAGGCAAAGGCAGGGGGGAGGTTAGATAAGAAACACTGTGCCACGTAAGACCCCGCACTGTGGCTCTGGACTTTGTGGTTTGGGGTGTAAATTGAGGCAGAGATTATATCACAGGCAGCTTACAGGCTGGCATGGGGCTTAGGGCTGGACTCTGCTCCCTGCAAACAACGGAGAATCTCTCTTTTCTTTCAGCACCCTGGAAATCCAGCCCAACACATCCCTCCTGCAGCAATGCTCTGCTACCAGCACCGTGGCCGCAGCCGAACACAGAGCCCACAGGGTACTACAGCCCATGGTAGGCACAGCTGGGGTCTGTACATCCCCACAGCAGCCCGGGACACACTGACCTGCCTCCCCCCAACCCCTGCCCACCAGCATGTGTCAGGTCCCAGCCCAACGTTGCCCCTTGGGCTTGTTGAGAAAGAAAACCCAGCACACAAAAGATCCTGCCAACCCCAGCCCTGAACCGTCCTGGTATTTTGTGGAAGCTGATTCACTGATGGAAACCATTCAAAACACCCACCTCCTGTGACTATAGATATCTCCAGCGCGCTCCCACCTCCAGGAAGCGTTGATGGAAAAGCTGCCCAAAGGATGAGCAAATGGCTCTCTTGGAAGGGAGAAAAAACCCAACCCAACCCAACACCTCTTCACATGGAGGGCAAAGTCCGGGAGCTGCCGCTGCCATCGCAGCACCGCACAGCACCTCCCCTCCAAGCACAACCAGCAAAACCTCCCTGGACCACACAGAGAGCCCATGAGACCCTCGTATGGCTGCTTTCTCCTCGTCCCTGCTTTGAGCACCAAGCACAGGAGCCCACGGACCTTCCCCCCCTCCAGGAGGATTTGAAGCATTTGCATCCAGTTCTAAAAATAAAATAATTTTCCTCCAGGCAGCAAAATAAAGAGAAATCTTGTGCTTGTACAGCAGGGAAGCTGGGACCAGAGCTGGAAGGTCCCACCAGCCCCGGGAGGCTGGAGGACCATGCAAGCCTATCCCTCCATCGAGGACCGGCATCCCTCCCAGCCCACCAGTGCTGGTCACCCCTGGGTGCTGAAGGTCCCACAGCTGCAGGTTAATAAAGAAAGATGCAGTAAGGAAGAAAAATAAGCACATTAATGGAATAAGTGGTATAAAATAAAACATCACATAGACCAGAGAGTGAGGAGAGGCACAGCAACCTCGTGGGAGGTTTAGAGACCTTAGCAGGGCTTTAGAGCGGCTTGGGGAAAGGACAATGGTGGGGATGGAGTGAAGCTGGTGGAGGGTAGAGGAGTGTGAGTTGTAGGCAGCCAAAACCTGCCCTCCCTCCCCGCAGTGGGGGCTCACCTGGTGCACACAGACGTTGCACTTGTCGCAGAACACCATCTCGTTGCCGTCCTCTCCCTCCGGCGAGCGGCAGACGTCGCACACCACGTCCTCGTCATACTCGATGCCCAAGCCTTCCTCCGTTTCGATGGCGATGTTCATGTTCTCATAGCACATGGTCTCCAGCTCCTCCAGCACTCGTTCCAAGGTGATCTCATCCAGCTCGGGCTTTTCTGCAAGGCAGAAGAGGACACTGATGCAGAGGAGGACACGGATGAAGAGGAGGACATGGATGCAGAAGAGGACACTGATGTAGAGAGGACATGGACACAGGAGAGGACACGGATGCAGAAGAGAACATGGATGCAGGACACTGATGCAGAGGAGGACACGGATGCAGAAGAGGACACAGACGCAGAAGAGGACACAGATACAGGAAAGGACACAGATGCAGGAGAGGACACGGATGCAGGAGAGGACACGGATGCAGGAGAGAACACAGACGCAGGAGAGGACAGACACAGGAGAGGACACAGATACAGGAGAGGTCACAGATGCAGAAGAGGACACAGATGCAGGAGAGGACACAGATGCAGGAGAGGACACGGATGCAGGAGAGGACATGGATGCAGCTCCAGCGCAGGAGCCCACCCGCCTTCTGGGAGTGTTTTGCAAGGGGCTGAGCGTTTCAGATCACAACTCCAGAGGCAAATCCAGGGTGATAGGAAGAGCGGCGATTCAGAAAGCCGGCCGCTTCTAACCCAGGATGCAGTTTATGTTTCACAGACAGTAACAAAATATCGCTGCTGGCTGAGAGGAAAGAAACCCATTGAGCTGAAGCAATGCGGATAATTAGGGCTGACAGTTTAAATGTTCCAGGAGACAAGTTTTGCAAGGATGCTTTCTGCAGCGAAGGCTCAGACAAGCTTTGGCTACACAAAGTCGATGCTTTAATTGGTAGGGCTGAAAATTGACCCTTTGAAGGCCAATTAAATGGAACTGTAAAACCGAAGCCAAAGGCTGAAGTTGAGGACAAGTAAGGGTTTTTTTTCCTGGTTGGGTTTAGTGGAATCAGAAGGTCAGGCACTGCTGGGCTGTGTTTTATTCCCCCTGTTACCAGGATCTTTAGTGGAAAGAAGTGACAGAGATACTTTACCAGAGATTTCCTGAGTGACAACACGGAATATGAAGCCAATAACCAGGAGAGGCTTTTTCAGTGCAGGAGGATACCCACCTGCTCTTACTGAAAGCCCAAAGTTCTGCCTCCCCCCGTCCCCCCCAAAGATCCCAGTGCCACAAATGCAATGTGAGGTCATTCCAAGGAAGGAAAAAAAAAAGAAGGAAAAAGTCTGGCAGCAGCAGGAAGGAGGGTCTCTGTGAGGTGTAAGAGGCAGAGCAAAGCCCCCCCCCGCACCCCACGTGCACTGTTTCATCACGGGAAAGGCACAGAGATGTGGATGGAGAGTCCAGCAGGATGCAATATAAACCATTTAATCTTCGTATTTCATTTGTATGTGTTATGCATTGATGATGGCCAAGATGCTCCAGAAAGCACCAGACAGCAGAGGAGCCTGACCCACGCTGCTGTCTGCTCTGCTGCAAAGGAAGGATCTCATTTATGAGCAGAGAAGTGGGGAAAAGTGGCTTGAGGAAGTACTGCTATCAACCAGTTAAGTAAATGTTCAGTGAGAAATCTACCATCGTGAGCAGCTCTCAAGCTGCAGTGTGATGTCCCTGTCCCAGATGAGCTCTGGGACCCTGAGAAGCTGGGGAGAGACATGGCTGTGGGGGTCCTAGGCAGCATTCCCATCCCCTCTGGCTTGATGATGCTAGCACAGGCTGCACTTTCCCCCAACAGCCAGGGACCAGCTGAAAAAACTCTGCCAAGGGGGAAAGCAGCCCGTAGGTGAGCCCAGCAAGCAAACACCATTGTCTGCTTTTTTAAAGCTCTTTCCCAATGTTTCATGCTGGCACCGTTCCCCTTAGCTTGACAAGTCTCTGCAAACATCCTAGCCTGGCATTTTACACGTCTGTGTCTGAGATACCATCTAAGCCAGACAAGGCTGTTCCCTATCGGGGCCCTTCCACACGCTGGGGCTGCTGTGCCACAACATGCCGAGGAACCTGACAGTACCTGTTTGATTACTGAGCAGCCCAGGAGATGAGCTGCTGGGGCTTAGCAACGTGAAGCATCCTGTGCTGGCACGGTGGCACAGTGAGCACCATGTGCTGGGGCTGGGACAGAGCTGCCAGCCCGCTCTCGGCATCGTGCCGATCGGAGGCAATGGGGCAAGGGGTTACAAAGCCAGAGCTTTAGTTTTGCTTCAACAGCATCCCTTTATAAACACACCATCTGAGCTGCATTCACTCTATGAGGAGCTGCAAGCCAGGGTGCTACACAAGCATCAGGGAAGCCCAGGAAGAACATACTCCTGGTCAGCGCTTCAGGTCTGCATCCGTCCCAGTCACCAGAGTGTCACCCTGGAGTTACCTCCTTCCTCCAAACATTTCAAGCTCTCTTTGCTCTTCTGGAAAGAAAAATTATTACTGAAGTGTTCCCAGTGCTTTTCCCAACATGCTTTCTAGAGCTGCCACGTGCTCCAGGCAGAGGGCAGGCAGAGTGCCGGTAGCTGCAGGCAGCACAAGGAAGGAAAGGGAGTGGGTTTTCCACAGGAATCATGACCCTGACCTGCCCACAGGGCTGGGATCACGCTGGCATCGCCAGGATGGTGCCAGCATCACCATCATTCTCATTTCACCTTGAGTGTAAAGACCCAGCTCGCATCCCACCCCCTGCATCTTCCACCCCCAGTGATGTACCAGCATCACTAGCTTAACCCCGGGCACAAAGTCCCCACTGCTCCCAAAACTCCCACGCTGGGGCACAAGCAGCACCCCAGCGAGGTTTCCTTACCAGCAGTGAGATTGTTACACCGTTACACTGAAAAATATAGATCTCTCTCTACACATATAGATCTCTCTATAGGCACACACAGGCTCTCACACTCCATTTCGGTGTAATTACATTAGGAATTCGTTTGCCAAGCACCATTCAAAATACCTCGGAGCCTATTGCATTGACAATTGCACTTGATGGGGATGAAGCGATTAATTGCTTATGAAACGCTAAACAATGGGGCCTGGGGGGTGAAGTGCTTTTTCCATTCGTGCTCCATTTATCTCCTTCTGCATCAGATAAAGTTTGTGCCATTAAACTCCATTCATAAAATTGTCATCTTTCTGGCTGCAAAAACCACTATCTGTATGGATTGTGGACAGCTCAATAGCAAACACCCTCCCCCCTCCAAAAATTACTCCACCAAAACTGCTCCCCACGTGCATCCACCAGTGACACTGTCCCCGGGGAAGGAAAAGCAAAGACCCAGATCTTGGCTCCAAGGAATAAACCCACCGTCATCCAGGGAGTGTCACACTGGAGACCATCACCTGCTGACCAGGAGAAAGGCGGTTTTACCTGTGTAAGGTATGACAGGGCCTGGTCTGAAAGGTGGGGAGAAAATGAAGCCTATTGAGCATCTGCAGGGAAGAGCAGTGTAGCTGCAAACTTCTCCATAGTTTCTGTCTGGAGGGATGCAGCCAGAAGGGAGAGTCCACCCTCACACTAATATAATCCCCAGTGATTTGGAGACAGGTTCAGAACACTGACATGGGGTTCAGAACACTGACATGGGGGTAAAAGGCTCCACGTCCCATCACCCCCTTCCAGAAGCCCACCCGTCTCCTCTCCCCGTTAATATCAGGAGCATTAATGAGGATGGGTTTTGTTGTGGCCACCCTGGAATGCAACCCCCTCCCCAACATCACCTCCCACTGTCTCCCAGTCAGGGAAATGCTACTCTCTCCCATCCCAGAGCAGGATGCGGGTGGGCAGCACGCACCCAGCCAAAGAAAGCATCCCCCCCCTCCACCCCCAGGGAGGAGAAGGGGGACTTTGCTTCAGAAGTGGAGGAGGAGCAGAGGTGCCAGACAATGATGCACTAACAGGAGGTCTCCAGATCTGATTCAGGAAGGGAAAACATGTAGGAACCCAGCCTTCTGTTTGAACTCTGCTCAGGGCAGAAATCTCTTCCCTCTATCTCTGCCACGATCCCTACGGCTCCGCAGCCGCCCAGCCCACGGTGCAGCTGAAGTATTTTTATCCCCAAGGAGCTGGGATTGCTGGGCTGGCACCAAACCCACAGCGCCAGGTCTGGGACAATCACCAGGCACATTCCTTTACACAGTGCCACTCTCCATTACAATTATTTCTGTAATATCATAATTTATGTGGCGTGAAGGAGCAATATTCTCCTGCTAAATGAATTCCTGGCTACTCCTTATCATGGTGTGAGCCGACTCATTGCGTTGGGAGAGAGCCCCCCCAGCCCCCAAAAATAGCTTTCACAAACCCAAGACCTATTTCTGACTAAACTGTGCTCCACTAAAATCAATTTACTGAAACAATAAATCCTTTCACCCTGAGGAGGATACCTGGAGACAAACCAGCTCGTGAACAAACAGGCATCAGGGCTGCAGGCTGTGCCATTAGCTGATTCACAGGCTGGAATCCTCGAAGCCTACTTTTCAGTAAAACCACTTATAAACAAGCAAAAGTACTGTTTTGGGTTTTTTTTCTGTTTTTTAAATAATAATAAAAAATAAAAAGAAAGAAGGAAAGTACTCCTGAGATGATGTAGGCTTGTCTCTTGGTATCTTTGGAAAACTCAATGAAAGGATGCCAGCTCCCTGATGGGATAGACAGGGGTTCACATATAGCACTGGGACCATGGGCTCCTGAGGTCTCCTGTCCCTTCAGCTCACCTGGATGAGCCACTTCCAATCTGCCAGCTTCAGGTGCTGCCTCTGAAACAGCTGAGGACCCTTCACCCCTCCGAGGCCAAGACAATGGAAGCAATCTGAGAAAAAATAACCCTACTGGCTAGATGCTAACACTGAGCATAGGCACCAGGACACTTTGGGAGAAGTGCAATTTGCCACTGAGTAATGCCAAAAGCTGAGCACCCACACACTCAAGGCATCCATGGGGTCACCAGTCACCCACACCCCACGGTTGGGTGCATCCCAGGTCCTGTCCCAAGCATCCTTTCCCAAGGTCAGGGGATGGCAGGCAACCACCCCAACACCACACAGACCAGCTGGGTCAGCTCCAGCACCTCTCCCTCATCCCCTGCAGACACACAGTGCTAAGGGAGACGCTGCCATGTACCTTCCTCTTCTATCAGCTCAGAAACAAACCCTGAAGGTGAAGCGTGACCACCAAGACCCACAGTGACACCCAACCTGCACGAGCTGAGCATCCAGGGTGAAACTTCCAGATAGTTTGCTACAAACACCACCCGCTAATGCACTTAAAGGATTTACAGGAACCAATTATCACCCCTTTCTGCCACCCACCGACATCAATTACTGCTCAAATTCAAGATGATGACAAAATGTTTTAGAAGCCACTTTATAAGCTGCTCTCCCCAGCGCTGACAGAGCTGTCCTGGAGCACTTTCTGATAAAAGCCTCCTCTAGCTCCATCCAGCAGCAAAACCTCTGAATATTGCTGGAAACTACTGTAATTACAGTGAAGAATTTATGGAAGCAGCAAAAAGACAACTTGACGTACAAACCAGTCACGCTGAACAACGCGGAGGGGCAAGATGTCTCAGTTTCCCCACGCCGATCCCCCACCATGCTCATCTATACATTAACACACAACCTATACACAATTAATACATGAATCCAGACGTGGCTTTCTTGTGGTATCTGTTTCTATATGGAATTACATTAAGCCTGGTTTCCCCTTCCAGATGTTTGTGGTGTTTTCTCCAACAATTTAAGGAGCTGCCCCTCTCCCACCCCCCCATTATTTCTGGATTTCCTTGCTTAAAGATAAGCTTAAAAGTTGGGGCTATTTTCACACAAAATGAGCCTGGATTATTTGCTGGGTTCTTCTTCTTTCTTTGCTGGGAACCTGCTTTGGCGGGGGTTTGGACTCGATGATCTCTTGAGGTCCCTTCCAACCCCTACAGTTCTGTGATTCTTCTTCCTCCCTTCCCTTCAGCCACCCCATGTCGTGGCACCCTGGCAAACTGCTGCCTCTCACCCCATCCTCACTTGGTCAGGAGCATCCTGGTGTCGGTGGTTGCAGGGAGGATGCTCTTTATCCAGGAGAAGACCAGATGCCCTATACACCCACCTCCAGCTCTCCAAGACCCACCTTGTGCTGCTTGGCAACTCTCCATGGGCAAGCCAGAGCAGGCTCTCACCTTCACCACTTCTGATCGCCACTGTTTCTGTACCCCTTCACCACAACTTGCCTGTTTACTAGGTGAGTTCTGCACTGATATTAAATCAGCGTTACTGATCCTTACATTAAGAGCAACAAGCTGCTGGGATGTGCAAGCTCAGGTGAATCCTCCTTCCATTGATACCACCAGCATCAATCCAGATCAACGGTGATGTACAGCTTCCAGCCCTAAATCAGTTCCCAAGATACTTCTGCGCTGTCTATTAAACTAACCCCTTGCTTGTAATGTGCCACCAGGTAGTGGAAGATCTTCCAATTCATCTGTTCAGGCACCAAACCTGCTGAGGATCTTGTTGGAGAACCAGTATTTTAGGCTATGTGCGGGTGTTTGCTGTGGGCTTCAGCACACCCATGTTATGAACCAGCTCAAAACTGGCAAGATTTCTCCAAAACAAGTAAAAAAACCCAAATTCCAAACAAACAGACCCTGAAGTATTAATGAGCTAAGCTTTCCCAAGTGACAAGTGGCAAGCAGAGTGAGCCCAGGTGTGGGGGTGCGGTGGGGAAGTGGGTGGAAGTGAGCAGGGGTATGGCTGGGAGGAGGGGAAAGATGCTTGAAAAGGGGAAGCCAGGACAGTGGTTAAAGGAAACAGATCCCACTACACAAAGGATAGATGCTCCTGGGCTGGAGTGCGTCCCTGCAGGGGGGTGGCAGCCCCTGAATTGCCCGCGCTGGGGGGCAGTGGTCCCCATGGCAGGGCTCCCTCCGGCCAGCCGCACCATCAGGGCAGAAAGGGGCTGTGCCTCTGCCACCTCAGCACAGCAGAGAATGGCACTCAGAGATATAAAAATAACAGGGAGCTTCCAATGAGGCTATCGGGATGTCCCTGCCCACGTGGGGTGATGGGCGCCCGTGGGTTGGGTGGTAAGACACATGGGGACAAGCTCTGCCTGGGGAACACCAACGTGCCACCTCTGGGCAAAACGGGGGCTCCCCAAATCCCAAAAGGATGTGGTAGGATGGGGGTAGCCTCGGACAAGGACTCTCAACACTGCTGGGTGGCATGCAGCTGCTCTCCAAGGCGTACGTTTACCGGCAGCCTCTGCTCCATTGAGCACATCATCCCCGGGGTTACTCCACCACCTTCAGTTTATTCCACGTCTACTTGACCACTCTCACCTCCGCCGGGGGAGGTATCATCTCATTAGTACACAGACATATCTCAAGTATGCAGTGATGAATTCCCCCCGGAGCTTCAAAAGCAATAAATGTGACCTTTGCATGTTCCTGCCATAAAATACCAGGAACACCTCCAGCTCCCAAGATAGAAGCTGTGGTGGGCATATGTGAGCAGCATACACCATATGGATTAAGTCAAGGGAATGCTTAGAAACTTCGCCTCTGCCTTCAGCAAAATTGATTCCGGCACCGTTTTTAGCAATTTCTGGAGGATTTTCCGTGTGTTTATGAAGTGCTGATCACCACAAAGGGATCTTTCAGCCTTGGTCTTTGAAGTCTCTCAAGCCCAGCTCTTACAATAGCTTTGGATTTAGTGGAGATCACAAAATATGGCATAAAACGTTAATATAAAACCACAGATTTTCCTCTAAAAGGAGAGACCTGTGCTGCCCGGCATGGCCTACACAGAAATCTGCTTCAGGGTTTCATTCAGACCCTGGGTTGGGTTTTTTTTTTCACTGTCTCATATTGCAGCAGCAACAACAAATAAAACATTTAGGCATGCTTAAATATTGATTTCATCCCCAGCACGCAGAAGTTCCTTAAACAGCACATTTCTACAGAGCGTGGAAAGCAACAGCTACCAAGGGACCTTTCTGGGGGGGGTTTAAAACTATTTAACTATTTAAACCTGGTTTTACACATAGAAAAACTTGTGGTTTTCGGAGCAGATTCACCTAACTGGGAGAGGAGGTGGCAGAGAGAAGAGCTGGAGCTATCTGGAGGTTTATCTGATCTCGGTGATAAAATTCCATCCCTGGGGTGACCTAAAAAGGACTGGAAAAGCCATGTGCTACGTGGATCAACAGGGCGAAGCGAGATGGATGATCTCATAGGTGTTTTCCAGCTCCCCTCCCCGTGGCTCCTCAAAGAGCCAGTCAGAGATCAGGCTCCTTCTTTGTCATTAAATATTTTGAGAATGACATACTGTGCCCCTGGACTGCCCAGTGACAACAGCTCAGCTCAACACCCAGGGAGGAATTTAAACCTCTGCGTATCTCTTGAGGCTGGGAGATAACGCCCAGGAGGAGAGGCTGCGACTCTCCAGTCAAGTCATGTTAATGATCTCAGAGATTAGCACAGCAGGTTTGGATATCTCAATCTGAGGAGGGCTTCTGTGAGAAATGGGCTTTTTATGGACTGTCTGCCTTCAGATCAACCCAAGCAGGCAGCAATCCTCTGAGCTTAGCCCTGAAGAGCACCCAAATTTCACCTCCTTGCTGCTCCCAGCAGCTGGCTTCTCCCACATGGGAATCAGCAGGAGCAGAGCCCAGGAAGTGAGCAGACAGACCTGATCCAACAGCACCCGAATCCCAGCATGGAGGAAAATGCATCCCTCCCACTGCCAGCCCCTGACCAAGGAACCTGCAGCCCAAGCAGCCCCAACACCCCACAGCCTCTGCTGCTGTCGCAGCCAGGGCGGGTGACGCAACTGTGGTCCCTCAGCCCATGGCACCCATCCTGCTCCCCACCTGCCAGACCCCAGCTCCCCACAGTGCCAGGGATGGGCTATTCATTGATGCCACATGTTTTTCCCTTACAAGTCACTGGAAAAAACGCACTAGCCCCCACGCTGCTGGAACGGTCAGAAGGCAGCTGGTGAAGGCACCTCTCTGCCCCAACATGCCTCCATCTACACCCCAACCATCACCTCAGCGTTCCAGTTATCCAGCAGCATGAGAGCCCCACATCTGAAAGCCATTGCAGACATCACATTTGTAAGAAGAAATAAACTGAGCCAAATTTAACCCAACTGAGCCGGACAAGCCAAGCCTCTGCCCGCTGCCTTTCCTAAAGTCTTATGAAATACATAACAGGGGGAAGTGGAAATACAGACACCCCTTCTCTGGAGTCCAGAGACACCTTTGATGGTTGCCCAGCTGTGGAGACAGCAAGGGAAGTCACAGTGGGAGCACAGTGCAGTCGGAAGGATGCCCAGTGCTGTGCAAGCTGTTCTCCTGATGCAGTAAGGGCAGCTGTGCTTAGCGTTGTGAGGAAGGATGGACCCTCCACAAGGCACCCAAGTGGGACCAAGCCACTCAGATCTGCCCAAGGACTTGGCTGTAGCTGCCAGCACATCAAAACCAGCGTGTGCTAATGACAGAGCTGAGGGTGCTAATGCAGGGCCCATTAACGAGGGCAAAGCTGACAGCGATTCACTAGTGACAGTACAGAGGCCACACCACCAGGACTGTGGGGAGCCCAGTATACAGAATGTGTAACAGACCATTAGTCAAACTCTGAAAGCAGCCTCTACAAGGTTCTCAAGGTCCTGGTAGTAAATCACGAGTACATCAGAGGAACAGAGGACTTCCGGGGTTGGACTCGATGATGCCTTGAGGTCCCTTCCAACCCCTACAACTCCCTGTGTGACTTCTGCAACCAAGACCAGCCGACAGTGCCCACTGATGCTCTGTGAAGTCAATCCTACCATGACTTCACTGATGCTCACTGAAGCACTGAGCCAGCCCGACTCTGCCCAACCCTCCCATGTGGCCTGTCTGCTCAGGCACTCAATAACATATTTTGTCCCACCCTTGAAAGACCTTTGCAACAGGGAGTAATGCTTCACATAGGCACGCTTTGGCTGTCACTGACCTCACAAGGTGAATGTTTATTGTGGTGTTACTCCTTACCTGCGTAGCAGCACCCACACCACAACAGCCCTTACCTAACAAGGACTGGAAAATCCCTCCACGGCCTGGCAGGGCTACACACCCATGTGTTGGTGCCAACCACTGTGCCCAGCAGACCATGAGAAGCACTAGTGCCAGCGGTCACATTCCAGGTGCACTCAGTCGAAATGCACCGATGGCCCCTAAGAAATGTGCAGTGACATAACCACAGGGATGGAGGCAACATGACGCTGGGATATTTAGAGACACCTGGGAGAGACAAACCAGGACCAGCATTCCTGAGAATTACATGGCTAGGAAATCCTCCTCCCTCTGACTCCATCTGCCTGGTTATAGCTGGAGAAGCGCTGGGGAAATGCTTTCAGATGTGGCCAAAAGAAAAGGAGTCGGGCTCAACACACCCGTCTCAACCAACACCTCCTCCTGCAGTACAGATGCTGCTGCAGGGATCAGGGAGATGACGATGGCCACGTGATCAGAGCACAGTCCTGTGTCATCTGGATCTATCAGTTCTTCTGCAGGTCACACCCCTGCTCCACAGGGCACACACTGCTCTGGTCCTACCATCACTCAGTTTGCACTGTTCTTCTTGCACCATGTCCCAAAACCCCTATGTGAGCAAGAAGCACTAAGACACACTGAAGACCCTACATGCAGCAATCCACACAATCTCTTTTGGAGAGCCTTAATAAAGATTTCTTCCTCAGGGACTTCTGTTCCATACGATTACTGAAAAAGCCTGAATGCCCACTCTGGGATGCCCAGAAGAGGAGAAAACCAACAGCAGTACTCACCCATCTCCTTGAGCTCCATGTTAACAAGTTCCAACCAGCAAGCATCAAGCTCGTCCAGGTCATAGCGGCTCATTCCTTGCAAGTAAGTTCTCGTAGCTTCTGAAATCTCGGAGCCAGGCAGGCTGCTCGGTGAAACCTGTGAAGGGGAGGTCTCCAGCTGGGGTATGATCCTGAAAGAAAAGAAGGACAGGCTGAGGAAGAGCTACAACTCACAAAAGCATCTGATTTCTTGCTGTGGGCTTGGTGTTATCTCCTGTGCCTCAGATGCTCAGAGGACCCCCACTTGGACACAAGTACGCTCCCAGAGACTGCTGGTTTGGTCACATTATGTGATGGTTTGACTTGGGCAGCAGAAGATGCTGCGCACACCCCTGCTGCCAGCTCCCCATCTTGGGAGCTTGTGGTCTTCCTAGTCCCCCAGCAAAAAGTGTCCCGGGTAGGCAGCATGGCTCCAGCATCATGCCCGTTGCTGAGGACCAGCCCGCATCCTGCTGGAGGGCAGCTCCAACCCCACCGGGCTGCCCGTGCTTTGGGACCTGATGGCAGGAAAAATGAGTTGTTACAGTCTGGAAACCAGAAGATGCCCAGCTTCGCTTGCTGACCTCTCCCTGACGATGAGGGCAGTCTTGGCTGGGCTTGCTGCTTCCAGCCCCACTGCACCAAAGTTGGCCCATGGGCTCATGATGAGAACTGGTCCCAGGACAGGTCCATGGCACCTTGCCTGGACCTACAGCAAGTGCTACATAAACCAACTCCTTACACAAGGAAAATGAGATCCAGTAGATACGCTGGTCCAAATACTGACAGCAACAGTGACTCCTCCAACCAGGAACTCCTCAGAAGCAATTACTGCTAATTTAC
Organism: Gallinula chloropus; assembly: GCF_964237585.1. NCBI lineage: Eukaryota > Metazoa > Chordata > Aves > Gruiformes > Rallidae > Gallinula > Gallinula chloropus. The sequence continues at coordinate 10,578,123 of NC_140095.1, read as the reverse complement.
TGAGGCACAACAGAGATCAGATCCTGGTCCTGATCTGGTCAGAGAAGATGCTCAACTCACTCTGCACAGGTATCCACTCCTTAGGGCATCCCGTGCAGGCAGAGTGACCCCGACTTAAAACATCCTCCAGCCAAGCCCCTGGGACTGATCCCCACATTGAGACAGGCTGCCAGGGGACACCTTCAGCGGGACGTGGACTTCGGTGTCGCATTCACACCGTGCTGGGCAGCGCTTGAGCGGGCTCAGTGACGGAGAATGTCCCACAGTGGTCTGTGAGGTTTGCTCTGAGCGCTCTCTGATCACAACCACGGGTGCAGGGAGAGAGAGGAGCTGCCTCATCTGCTGCAAACTCCCCTCAGCACAGAAACAGGCGCTCGCCGTCAGCTACTCGGCCTTCCCTTGGCAGCTCTGCCGCAATACGCGTGACACTCGCCATGTGCACGTCAACAGTGTCACATGTGATGACACGCAAGCAAGAGCGGGCTGTGGTGCCAGCTGACAGATCTCTGCAAAGCTGGGAGCTGGAGCCTGCTGCAGATCCGTGCAGCTCACATTTCCCCCCTGGAATACCACCTCCCAGCATGCCTGTCAACACTGAAAGATACCGCAAAGAAACAACCAAGCCAACAACAACCGGCTGCAGCACATCACCCCCTTCCAACAGCTCCGCTGCCATGCAAAGCCTGAGCATACAACCCTGCTCCTGCACCAGCTGGGAAGCCCACAGGTCCCTGCAAGGCTTGTGTCTCCCCTGTGTCCCGACAGGCAAGGGAATGTCAGAGCATCGAGTGCCTCGTGCTCTGTGATATGTCCGTGGCAAGGGCATCACATCTACCACGTAACCAGCTGAATTGTGGCATCAGGTGCTCCAAGGTCTGGAGCCTGCCTTGCCCCAGGTCGGAAAGGAAACCCGTGGAAGGGTCGGACAATGAACCTGGAGTTTCTCCAGACCCAGACACGTGGTTGAATTGCTGTCCCCTGCAGTCACAACCATTAGAGGAACTTCCAGAGCCACCAGCAGGAGAAGCGGTAATTTGACTGCTCAGAAAAGGAAACATCAAGGAAGGGGATGGGATCGTTTTGCCTCCTTTGCCTTACTTTCCCCACCAGTAAATCAAAAATAAAGATGTGCCCCACTGCTCTGAGGACATCTCCAAATTTGAGTTCAGGATCTGAAAATAACCCCATGAAAAAAGAGCTCTTGGAGAGTCCCTGGATTTTGAAACAAGCTCACTGTAATCTAGGACAGAGCTTGGGGATTCAGAAATGTCTGTACTTAAAGCAGACAGCAGTAATAACACTGAAGCTAGAGGCATGCTCTGGTCAGGCTTCAGGAGCTCCCAGCCCCTTAAAATATGCCAAGTCCCTGGTGCAACATGTGTTGGTCCAAGGGCTGAACCTCCCCTTCCCACCAGCCCAGGCCCAGCTCAGCTTTGCAAAGCCCCAGGCCCTTGGTGGATCAGCAGTGGACTTGGCACAGTGGCCTTACAGGAGAAAGCTCAAAGCTCTTGAGGAAAACCAAGTAAATTCCTCCAACCACGATGAACGTTCCCATTGGAAAGAGCTGGGGACTGTGCATAAACCTTTGTTAAGCCGAGTTACACAAGCTGCTCACTGAAGAGTCCACTGCAACAGGTGACAGTCTGACCCAGGGCCAGCCAGGGATGCTCAGGACAGCAGGAGAAAGGAGATGCTATTTTCAGCCTGATATAGAAGTGGAAAGATTAATGCTCTGTGTACACATCAAAGGAGCAGCCTGAGCAGGTCACTCGCTGTACTGGCAGCCACAGAAACACACTTAAGTCTGATAAGGGCGCTGCTGGTGACTGCAGAGATCTCTGTGGGTTATCTCTAGCACCATGCACACTATCCTATGACCGAGGTGATGGCCAGCCACCCCTCCAAACTGGTTTGTTCATGACAGAGGAGAAGTCTCTGCTGTCAGTTTGAGCAGCTGCTCTAAGAGCCGAGCCGACACACTGCCAGCACGTGGGACACCTGTGCCTGGCAGCCCTGATGTGTTTGGGCAGGCTCTCCTGCTCCTCTTGGGCTCACTTTCTACTGACACATTTCTATTGAGCTTTAGGACTTCAGTGTACCTACACCTGATCTGCACCAGTGACTCCAGCGCCGGGTCTGCACCCCCATATGGACAGCAGTGCCTTTCTTGGGGACGCTGCCCACTCGGGAGGCCCCAGGCTGTGACTCCCACACCTGCTGCCTTGGAGATAACTGCATTCTTTTTGATACAGCCAACAGCTTGTATAACCCTACAGAGACCTGCTGGAAGCCTGTTCCAGATCAAACCCCGGCCTCACCTGCGGCACTCATACATGAGGCTGTCATGACCTGCAAACGATCCAGACCCATGCCAAGCAGCTCTGCCTGTCCATACCACTGTCCTTCCCACCCTGAGGGGTGCAGGAGGCTGCCAGGGGCTCACCCAGAACACCCTGAGCTTCACGGAATCACCGAGCGTTAAAAATTGGAAGGGACCTCGAAAGCTCATCCAGTCCCACCCCGTGCCAGAGCAGGATCACTCAGACTCAATCCCACAGGAACACATCCAGGTGGATTTGGATGTCTCCAGAGAAGGAAACTCCACAGCCTCTCTGGGCAGCCTGTCCCAGGGCTCTGTCACCCTCACAGGGACAAAGTTCCTCCTGACATTCCAACAGAACTTCCTCTGTGCCAGTTTGCACCCATTGCCCTGAGTCCTATCGCTGCCGTAGAAGAGCCTGGCTCCATCCTCCTGACTCTGCCCCTTTACATATTCATAGGCATTATATCCTTCTGGGAAACCCGAGCAGGATGTGATGTGTGGAGGTGCACAGCCTCCCCACGACTCCCGGATTCGCTTTAGTGAGTACAATGATGTTTCTAGACACACGCTAACACACCTGCAAACTGCTTCTCCCCGTTCAGACATGAAGATCAATGACTGCAGAGACAGTTGCCTTGGGCTAGCAGGAATAGGGGAAGGAAGAGAGCCTGCAGTTTAACACAAGAGAGGAATCCTTTGGAAAAACTCATGCCTGGCTTTACAGCAGAAACAGAGGGCAGACCATGCTGTGCACCCCTCCTCACCTACAATAACATCAAGGAATCTGGAGCCTGGAAAGCCATAAGCTTTGTGCTGCTTTGTGCTCCACAATGCAGGAACAGATAGAAAAAGGGAACAAACAGTGGAGGCTGCCCCTCACCAGCATCTCCTGCCCATCTCCCACTGGGATGCGAGCACTGGGGCTGGCAGAGACATCGTCAGGGCTTCCCCTGTGTGCAGGGTCAGGGCTTACTCCCTTCTGGAACATCCGAGCTTCCAAATAGCTGCTCCATGGAAGAAAAACCCTGGCTGGGTGGTGTGGATGTCTACACCATTTTTATGGTGAATTTTGCATTATGTGCTAATATTCTTCATGCCCTGGGTTCCGGCATCCCATAGGATGATCCCACAGGAACCAAGCCTTCCTCATTTCTGGTCTTGCTTTCCAGTTCTCCTCTCCTATTCCAGCCTCCAGTGGCGGGGAAGATGTAGGACTTCCTACCTGCTTCAGGATGACAAGACATTGCCCATGGTGTGGCATGTGGGAGGTAAGGGATGCCCAGCGTTCTCCTGGGGCTGTGCTGGGCAGCAGGTGCCCAGAAGGGTCTGGCAATATGCAGCTACATGCTCAAGGACTGGCAAAAACACCCATTCCTCATCCCCAGCGAGAGCCAGTGGTGTGGCTGTGCTGCGTCCTGGCATCTGTCTCTGCTTGGGAGAGCACCCACACCCCCTCCTGCCGAAGGCATTAACGTGGCCACCCAGGCACTCCATTGATTTTTTCCTTTCTTGGTGAGAAATCGAGAGTCAAGCTCTTAATTACCTCAATTACCACTTTTCCTCTTTCCCTTTATCGGTACCGAAGGGCTTCCCTTGGCTTCTGTAGAAAATCTCCTCCTTTTTTCAAAGCAGAAGCATCCAGGTGAAGAGCAAAGCAGTGAGAGGGACCCTCATGAGGCTGAGACTTGGACCAAAGACGGTCAGACATGCTCAGCCCCAAGTTCTATCAGCCCTGGCATGCTCCAGATAAATGATGATGGTGACACACGAGCATCCTTGGCAACTTCCTATGGCAGCAGACCCCTGCACAGCATGTCCATGCAACCCCCTACCAGAGGGGGTATGCACAAAAAGCAAGAACAAGCTCCAAAAAGCCCCAAACCATCTCTCTGAAACCTAAACCAGAGCAAAAAGAGTCTTGGGTAGTATGCAATGGGTGATGAGGCACGTGGACAAGGCGAGATCTCCCAAGGCTCTGCGATGTGCAGGGGGTGTTGAGAGAAGAGAAAGTCTCGAGTGTGACCCTGGGTCAGGGACAGTGTCTGTCATGAGGCTGGGGTGGCTCATACCTCAATGGGGCATGTCTCAAACACACCGTCACAGGCAGGTGGCAGAGGATGAATCATGGCCAGGTGGGAAATGAGAGCACTACAGAAGCTAATGGCACAGCCTGGAAGTTCATTAGTACAACACAGGTGCGTTACAGAGGGTTGTGATGCAGTTAGAGCATCACACAGAAACACCTTTGCTGGACCCTGATGTTTGAGCCAGGTAAAATGCCCCTTGTACTGAAAGTAAAGAGGAAACCGTGCTGCTGAAGAGCACAGCATGCACCACGCTCCCCAAATGATGCCATTCGTGGGTCAAAAACACAGCCCTGAGCAACTGCTCCTCAGCTATGCCACCAAACTGCTCAGAGCAATGAGATGCTTTGGCCCTCCGCCTTCCACACCATCCCTCCACCCCCCAAGTGACCCCTGAAGTCCTGCTTGCCCCCTTCAGCCCCTTACGATGGAGGATGCAGCGCTGGGAAGGAAGGACCTGCCCGGCTTTGTGGTGGCACAATGGCTTTACCTGCATCTCAGCATGGTCCTGGCCACGAGCTAAGTCACTCCTCATCACTGGGTTTGGTTGTCCTTAGCTAGAGCACTCCAGCAAGGTGGCTTCCCATTAGCACCTCAGTGCAGTCCCCAGCACCTGGGGACCAGGCCAATGCGTGCCCTCACTGCACAGCACACTACTGAGACACCTCATTTTCCAGGCAGGGCTCTGATGGTGGGACCACATGTCTTCCCATCACAGTGACCAATACTGGTGTTTGCTGGGGACATGCCACCACCGAGATGCTGCAGCTCTCCATCATGGCAAAGCATCACAGAGGTAAAGCCTCTACCAAGCACCGAACCATTTGCAGCAGCTCAGTTACACCAGAGGAGTGTTTACTCCTGTATTTATCCAGCCAGCCAGAGACACAGCATTTAAAAATACATATTTGTATCAGTCGAGGGCTTATTTCAGCAAAGGGCTGAAAACTGGGATCAGCCTGAAAAGCACAACAAACCTGAGGCCATTAGTCTGAGAGTGGGTCTCAAGGGCACTCGGGGAGAAGGAGTAAGTGGACCCCAACACTCTTGAGGATCACATCTCTCCCTGGAGAAGATTACGCAGTAGTAAAATCTACTCAGCAAATTCCCATGGTTAATCATCTCTGTAAACTGAACGCTTCACTTGGCTGAAGGGAGAAGGCATTTCTTTCTACATGCTCCCTTTTAATATACTTGATAGAAATAATTAATCCTGCCTAGTTTATCCTGAAAATACTTAATTTTATTACAAGGAAGGCTTTACCCAGCCATCCCTTCTTTACCTGCATCCCAGGCTAAATTAGTCCTGTCCAGTGTCCATAAATAAATCAGCTTAGGAAAGTCAGTGGAAAGATAACTCTGGCAGCAACCTTCCATGGATGCTGATACTGCTCTTACTGCCAGCTCCACTCACAGGGGAATTCTTCTGTGGCCCACAACGACTTTAAAAAGGCAATTTAAAGGGATGATTTTCATTTTCTGTTTATTACAATAGTATCTAGCAGGCCATTCGGACCAGATGCCCAATCTTCTTATGAACTTAAGCTAATAGATTTTTATAGGCACTATTGCTTCTCAACAGCAGAGCGGAATTTAAGATGTTAGGAAAAGAGAGCCTGGTGGCATAAGGGTGAAGGATGGGGTTGCAGGCATGGTGGATGGTCACAGTAATGAGCTGCAACCCACAAACAAGATTTTGTGACCCTCAGTGCAGGTCCACACTTACTGACCACATCACACCTACTTACTTCACTTTTATGGCTCCTATGAAGGTCTGTAAAACCATCAGCCAAAAACCATACTCCCAAAGCTGGGTTTGAAGAAGAAAGGGAATGCCAAGAAGATATTAAATGGGTTAGGTTTAAAATTAACTGGCCAGATGTTTAGACCGGTATGAAAGCTGGCTAGAGCAGCTGGATGAGCCTAAAGGTATCCTGGTGCTAGGGGGTGCCGTGTGCTTTGCCACTCCCTTCCCGGACCGAAGATGCTCCAGGTAGCATTGGGGACATCCCAGTTGCCACCTCAAGAGCTCACAGGACTATGGGCATCATGCCCTCACCCGTAGAACAAGCCACTAGCAGAAGACCCAAAACAAGAGACCTGGGACACCATGGGAGGGATCACTGGCACCCAGTACCTGTCAGCACATCCTCCTGCATGACGGAGCAGTGGCAAGGATGGAGGTGGCTGGTCCAGGGAGGAGAGCAGGGACACGGGGGTGCATGTGGGCAGGCCCCCAGCACCAAGCCCTTGTCTTGAAAACAAACAAGAACCTCCACAGAATTAAATCCCTAGTTTTAGTGGGCACTGCTGGGCCTGCATTGTTCTGGAAAGTAAGAATTTGCAGTATTTCCTTACTGGCTGCTGAAGCCAAGAGCCCTCAAGACTTGGCAACAGCCTGTGCGAATTCCCAGGAATCCATATGCATGTAACAGCGGCTGCAGGTGCAGGGCTGAGCCTGGGGGTCAAAGAGGGGGCAGGGGGACCTGCAGTGGCTGTCCAGTCTGGTGGCCTGGCCTGCCACCCTGCTTCATGCCATCCATAGGCTATCCTTGTGCCAGGGGCTGGAACAAGCACGTTTCTAGGAAAAATAGCTGATGGAGCTAATGTAACACCAACCCTTCCCATGTATGTCCACGCTGAAGCCAGCATCCCAGTGTCACTGCAGGGCTCAGCACCACTCCTAATGGCTGTGACAGACTGGGTCGGGGGTGGCACCACCCCTGCTATGACCTAAACCTTCAGTAACGGCTCCCTTAGCAGTTGGTAAACACCCAGTTCAGCTCTGAAGCTCCCAGTTCAGTTTCCTGCAGAGAACAAAGCAGCTGGATGTGGCCTCTGGAGGATCCACCAAGCTCCTGGGTCAGGAGCACCCGTGCACAGAAGGCAACCCCCACCTGCCCAAACACCGACAGCCAACGCTCAGCCCGGTGAATGTCCCTTTGTGTTCCCCAAGAGGCACGCAGGATGCTCAGGAAGGGGTTAAGGCTGCTTGCAGCAGTGTCCTGCCCTCCGGGTACCAGCAGCCAGTGAGTGTGGCTCCAGGTGACGTAATGCCTGGGTGGCTGCGCAGGCTGCCCACCCCATCCCTCCTGCGCTGCAGATGTGTCCATCCAGGATCCCGGGATGCATCAGGGACCCCGAGATGTGCTGCAGGTCCCAAAATGTGTCGGGGATCTTGGGATGTGTGAGGGACCCCGGGATGTGTCAGGGGCCACAGCATCCTCTGCCAGGCAGGGACTGTCTCAGGACAGCGCGGCTCAGCTCCACCCGCCTTCCCTTTAGCTGCTGTTTTTTTCCAGCCAAACCCCAGACCCTCGGTGCTTTTCGAGCAGCGACTATTAGAAATGATCATTACCAGCTTCATAAACACCCTCAGCTACCTGGAGCCTACAGCTACCAGTAGCAGGCAGCTCCACAGGGCACAGCCCTGGCACAGCCTCACCACCCACAGTTCCCAACACCGTGCCCACGTCTCAGCTGGGAAATTCCTTCTGGTTCCGGGACCATCCAGGGTCTCACTGTTTGGGTTTGGAAATCCCCCCCCTTCCCGCCCCGTGACGATTCCATTCCTGTGCAAAATGTCAAGGACAGAGTGGGGTGGCCCCTAGCGTGTGCTGGCACTTGATGGTTTATATCAAGGCAGGCTCTGGAAGTTTTACAGACATGTAGCTGAAGCTGCAAATTGCAATTAACAGGTGGAGTAAGAAAAATGCTCCATTCTCCCCTCTCCAAGTAGTACCTCCTCCAGTAACAGCTTGTAACCAGAATGGGTCCTTCCAGGCCTCTGGAATAATGTAATCCTCTAAGGAGAAAGTGATTCACTCTTCTTTGATGTGATAAAAAGAGGAAAACAAGTGAACAGGAGGCACTAAACAGCCATCTTGTTAAACCCAGACAGCTTTTCCAATTTTGTCTCTGAGCTGTTTATCACCATATAAAAAGCCCGATACTCAGCAGACTAGATACAGACTGGGAGCACTGATGTCCCTTCTCTTTCTCCCATTTATATTCCAGCTGAAATCTCACTGAGATTCAGCTCAACAAATTAATTATTTCTCTCAACCCTGATTCACTGCCCAGAAAATCACCCTGATGCAGTTTGGAGAAGGGACCTGGTAAGGGAATGCCTGGGGTGTGGAGCTGGGAAGCTGCAGAGTGGTGTCTGGGGAGGAGAGGATAGGCACCGTTTCATGGTGGGGTTCATCTGCAGAACTTCTGTGCAGAACAAACCCCTCAGCTGCAGGGACCGGCAGCGCTGGCCAGGCAGTGGTTTGCTGGTGGGCTGGCTGGAACAACAACACGCAGATGTTCTCCTGGCTGAGCAGACAAAAGGAGCGTCTGGGCTGTGAGCAAATGGCACGCTGCGGATGCTGTGCAAGGAGCTTCTTCATATTCCTCTCCCCTCGGTGCCATTCAGCTTTGACAGCAGCATGGGAGGCAGCCAGAGAGGACTGACCAGTGCTTGGGAGGAGACACACAGCCTGTGCTGCTCTCCTGACTCCAAAATCCAGCAAAACACAGCAGCTCCCAATCCCAGGGCAGCTGCAGAGGATGCTCAAGCAGCATCTCCCCATCAGCGAGCAGGACAAAGCCAGCACCATCACCCATGGGTGCTATTCACCTCCCAGAACACTGCGGACCTGCTCGGTGGCCCTTTGGGGACCCACGCTGCATGCCAACCCCCTGCAAACCCAGCCAGCGTGCTGCTAGCATTCTGCTCATTTCCATTTACACAACATGTATCTTGGAATTGCTGCTAGGGAAGCCAGGGACACTTGAGCGTATGTTTTCTGGATATAAAAATGCGAAAAACGTTGCTTCTTCATGTAACTTAAGCCAAGCTACTAATGTTAAAGCATCTGGAATTAATTATCTCAGCCAGATAATGTTTCCACTATTACTTCAGCGATGCAAACTGCTCCACTTGTGTTTCTATCAACCTACTAACGGGGACCAGAGACAGAGGAGGCAGCAGCTCTGCACCTGCCATGCTCTGAGCGAGGGCTGCAGGCACGAGTCACAGTGGTTCAGGAATTGCTCAAATCCCCCCAACCCTGCTGCTAACAGAGCCGAGCATCCCAAAGCTCCAAACACAGGCAAGGGGACAAAGACCATTACTCCTGAGACTAGCACAGTGCCATCACACAGGTCTCCTTGCACAAAACCCAACCCCATGGAAGCAAAGCTTCAAGGAATCTGAACAGGCAGCACCCAGCCTTTTTTAACGTGTTCTGGATCACAGCACTAACGCTGAGACACGTGAGAAGGGTGTTGATGCTGTTACTTGAAGCCCATCCCACAAAACCAGGAGGATCCGGCTGCCCCCTGCACTGTCCTGCTGTGCAGCTACACTGGTCTTGGTATGTTTTCCAGTTCTTTTTCAAGCACAATGAGAAAAAACCCACCTACCAGCTCTGCTCCACCACACCAAGGTCCCAGGAACACGGTAAAGCTCACCTGCCAGCAACACAGGCTTCAACTAAATTCAACAGCGTTATCCACAGCCAGCCAAGGACCGAGCAGCTCTCATCGCTGCCGGGCTGTCCTGGTCCTCCCATCACTCTGAAGGGCACTTAAGAGTAATAGTTTCTTGTCTTGTTCAACAGGGGACACGAGGTGCACTTAATTCCCAAGAGATGATGTAATTAGCGGCCAGGAGACCCACTGCTGTTTGCCAACCTACATTCCCGGTTCGAGATGGAGAGTGGGGTGATGGAGAGCAGAGGTGATGAAGCAAGATGCAAAGGCTCCTGAGCCACGAACCTGGTTACGGAGCAGAGGGAATCAAGCCCCCTCGTTCTGTACATTTACTGCTGAAAGACTTGGCTCTCTGTGTGCTTGATCCAGTATAAACCACAGGCACCCACTGGGAGGATTAGCAAACATTTAAAACCCAAGTCCAAGTGGCTCGGTACTAGGTCAGCCCAGCCTGGATTAAAACACTTCCCAGAGCAAACTAAAAAGGTGATGGCTCACTGGAAGCCCACACCAGACCTTGTCGAGCAGACTGTAACCCAGAAATCATCAAAGTAACCAAGTAAAACACCTCTGCAAGGTGCTCACAGGCACGGGGCACGAACCAGCCACCCTCTGCAGCACTGATACCACCTTTTGCACTGCCCAGACCCTGTGAGCCAGTGACCGGCCGCTGCTACAGAGGCAATTCACCCCATCGGACCTCCAAAAGACCAGCAGGACAGACCACCCTGAAAACAACCCATCCCTTTGCCACACTTGCAGAGACAAGGGCTGCCTGCGCAGATGCGACTGGAAACCTTGCTTTCCCAGTAGCCAAGCTGTAAAGGGAACTCACTGGTATTATATCATGTGGGGGTTTTTTTGCTGTCCCCCATCAGTGCCAACAACAAGCCCATCCTACCCCTGGGCAGGCATCACGCCGGGGGTCCCCGGGAGCGGGCAGAGCATGTGGGCAGCAAGCATTCCTCTCCCTGTGCTCCCATGTCCCTGGGCTTGTGATCTAAACGTTCAGGCCTAGGGCAGCCAGGATCTGTACTGCTTTTGATCAGAGCAGAGTCTCAGATCTCTATTTCTGAAGCGTACCACAACTCCAGGCTTATTTAAGGGCAGGCAGCCACAGAACAGGGATAACTGACCCAAGAAACAGTGCTCTGTAAAACTGCCAGCGTGCCATCTGCAAGCCCCAAACACTCACATGTTTTTTCATGATGAACTGGAGGGAAAGGGGAGAAAAAAAACCCCTGAAACAAAAAGAAAGAGAAAAAAAAAGAGAAAGGAAAAAAAAGGAAGAGACAGATCATGTTAAAAAAAAATAAGCTCTGCTCCAAAAGATACACAAACTGCTGCAGAATTCTGCCTGCCCCTTCTGCAGCAAAGCCCAAGGGAAGCTGCTGATGAGTCAACAGCCATCCTGCATCGCCGACCGAGGAAAGGAAGTCCAATCTCAACACTCGAGAACAAAGTGTGCTGGTTCATACGGTACACGCTGAGAACCAAGCCTCAGAAAGCCCTGCCCGGGCTGGGAGCTGTGCTGCTGCAAGGATACAGCCTGGACGCCATCCAGGGCTCCCGCCGCACGCAGAGGAAGAGGGAGAGGTGACGTCCAGGCATTGCTGAGACATTTGCACTGTGCCACCCCACTGCCAGGTACCTCAGCAGTACCACCATGGCACACCATCGCTCCTGGCGTTATTCCCCCCTGCCCTTTGCTGGAACTGCTTCCTCCCTGTGCTGGGTGTTCTGCACGCAGCATCCAGCTCGTTGGGACGAGCCAAGCTGTCCGCTCACTGGGAGCAGGAGGCAAAATGGGCATGGACGTGTCCCGCTCCTAACACCCATTACTGGTGCTCCAGTTAATTCTCCTCCCCACCCTGGTATGCTCTTCTCCAACGCTGCTCCCTGTGAGCAGACCCTCTCCACGTGCCTCCTCTCACTCCCTGTCGCGATAAAGCCGGTATCGCAACACCACGACACAAACGATGACCCTGCACCCCTCCCAAAGAACCACTGGAGATGTTGGGGCAGCTCCTGGTGGGACTGGAGTTGACCGAAACACAAGACAGCTCCGAGGAGGTGGACATGGGGTAGTTCCACATCACAACCCGGGCACAGCCAGGAGCTGCTTTACCTGCGCTGGTGGAGAGGGGCTGGGGAGGGACCTGAGGGAGGAGGACACGACTGTGCCACAACCACCGTGCCGACGTGGCAGACGGCGCCGGTGCCACCGCCATCGCCGAGCTGGTACTCGCAGAGGTTGTGCCTTGGTGTTGCCGCAGCACTTTCTGTTTTCCCTTCAAACAGGGCCGCAGCCACGCTGCAAGTAGGGATCTGCGGTGCCAAGAATATCTGGGAAGCCTGCCAGCAAGAAGCAGCCTTCCTGCTCGTCCTCCCGCTGTGTGCAAATTCGCAGGGAACAGAATCTACAGCACATACTAATGTGGCTCCGATGCGAGATCCAAGAGGCACCTCGAGATCCTGCCTGCATCCCTGTCAGCCCCGGGAAGGAGCCGCGTGCCAAAAATGTTAAATCAGTAAATAAAGGAGAAATTAAAGCCTCTACAGGTGGAGGAAATCACGTGTAGGTGCCACGGCTTTATGAGTGATGCTCTCTGCTGAGTGAGCTCAACACGGCACCGTGCACGGTACCGGTGTTGCCGCCTGAGGGTAGGGATGAGCCCGGCTGGGTCCCTTCACACCCACTCTGTGAAACAGACTCCAGAGTCTCCTACCAGCACCAGCAGGAAACCAGCAAGGCCTGCTTCCCTCCTGGGTGTATCATGGTGTGATCGGGAAGACAAAACTCATCTAAAGCTGCTCTTTCCCATTCACAACAGGAGTGGTACCCGCAGCCCCAGTGCTCCAAGACCCTTGTGATAACTCATTCTGCTACTTCACCTGGTGTAATCCTTACACTCAAGCTGTGCCAAGATGCTCCAATACTGCATCCAGCACCCAGCTGTACCCCTGCACCAACCAGCAATCCCATACCTGGCTCTACCAGTGACTCATGGTAGATATCTCTGTGCCTCAGTTTACCCATTTGTAAAATAACTGCAGAGGTCACATGGAGCTGTAAGGCTGTGATCTCTGGTTCTGGAAAGCCTGAGATCCTTTGGCCACAGGTTCAAGCAGAGGTGGGACGTACCGTCATCACCTGGATGTGGTGTCATCACCGGGGCGCAGTGTCATCACCCTCCACATCCCAGGGTGGGTGACCTGGAGACATGCAGGCCAAGGATGCCAGTCCCCCTTCAACACACGGGGAGGGAACACACCCCGACTCCTCATTCCCCTGCTCTCACCCTGCTGCCAGCAGCTTCTCTCACCACACTGGAGCCCCTAAAGCTTTGGGCGATTCTCAGGCACATTATTGTACAAACTAAACCCCTTTTCAGCAGCAATGAGCCAGAAATGATTGTGGAGAAGAAACAGCCCATCTCCTGCACTGCCCGGTGTGGTCATCAGCTGCATCCCTGCCTCCCAGGACAACACAGAGCCCGGAGATGTTGCACCTCTTCTTCCCCCACCACCTTCCTCACAACTGCACTGCGATTTCTGCTAACCTAGAAAGGACCCTCGAGTTTAAGGTGGCTCTTTGTGGAGGCATTTTGAGATGGCAGCCTTCTGGGGAGAGCATTCCTTAAAACCCAACTCCTTCCTCCTGCCTCCCCCCCAGCTTTTGACATTTTGGAGCTCCAGGAAAAAAAAAAAACCCAACCAAAAAACCCTAAAAAAATAAAATATTTGAAAAAAACCCATCTAATTTTCAGCTTTGGAGGCACAAAACCCAGAGGCAGGCTGAGGGTAGGGAGAGCTGGTTTCCAAGCGCCCAGGCGGGAGATGAAAAGAGCAGCAGCGGCTGCATACAAAGCACCTTTTGGGGGGTGAGCTCCAGCTCTGGAGTGGGAAGTGACTCTCTCACACCCTCCATGGCAAAAACCTGATTGCTCAGCCCAGGAATCAGAACCCTGGGGGGTCATGGGATGAAGATTATTTTGCAGGCAATGCCTGCCTGCTCTCTAGCTCTCCAGGCTTTAGAGGCTTCTCTTCCCCCCTCCCTGCATCCCTCTAGGAATTTCAGATGGAAATGCCTGTCAGGAGTGCCACCATTAGGACAGGATTACCATGGGCATCCATCCCCTGCTGCTGCAAACACCAGGGCAGGACTGTCCATCACACCCACATGTAACACCTCTGGGAAAAGCAAAACCCCACGACAGCAAGGGACAGCTTCTGGGGCTCTGAATTTCCCAGTCTATGGAAAGTATCAGCACTGGGCTTTACTTCTTTCAGCAGAGGAAGGAATTTGGATTGCCCATATCTGACCCAGGGAGGACTCAGCAGGTTCACGTGATGGTTTTGGTTGTGTAGGAAAGTTTGGGAGTGGGAGGCACAGGGCAGCAGGGACAGCAGCAGCGTGGGTGGGACCAGCGAGGTACAGCCAGGATGGTGATGGGGTAAACTAAAGCGATTAAATTAGGGAGGTTAATGGAGTTGTAAGGGCCTTTTGAGGCTGCTCTCATTAGGCAGATGAAATATAGTCATCTCTTGTGAAGAAATACTTGACATGTCTCCAAAGGAGGGCAAGGGGAGGTGTCTGACACCAGAGGTACAAAAGGGACTGCAATCCTCATCTGTCCTTGGCAGCCCAAACCAGCTCCCTCCCGCCCTGACTCTCGCCTCTGTGACCCAAGTGGGAAAACACTGAGGGCAGGGAGAACTGCTTGGGAGGAGCCTACCCACCTCTGCTGTGCCTTCTGGCGTCTGTGTGGAGAGATGCTGTCCTGATTTAAAAAGATCTGGCAGTGTCACCGTTTGTCCCCTTGGGATGCGCATCACGGCCACAAGCCAGGTGGAACCATTGAAGCTGCGGTAAAAGGAGCTGTTCCTACTACTCACATCACACCAGAGAAGGCAAAATATCCTGAAGAGGCTTCAGTTTGAGGACAAAATCCTTGAGGCCATGCTTTGCCAGCAAAGAGGGATGGCTCAGGCAGATGAGACGCGGTGCAGGATGGACAGATGGAGCAACAAGAGAAGAAACACCTCTGAGGAAGCTGCTGCTGTGGGTAAGCAGCAGGAATGCCAGAGTGGCCTGGGAGGAGCAGCCTGAGGTGTGTGCGGCACGTCGCAACCCCAGAAGGGCTGCAGAAACCAGGAGTTAGCTGAGAGTGATGGAGCCGCTAACGAGGGTCTCTGAGAGGTCACAAAGAGTGGGCCAGATTTCCAAAGACCAGAAGATGATGGCATGTGTTGTCCACCTTTCCAAACAAAGCTGGGGGAAAAAAACACTGTAACATGTAACTAAGTGATCTGTATGAACACAGGCAGAAAATAACATGGAATAAGGACCACCTGACATGGGCTGGGACCTCTGCGGTGGGTGGACAGGAGAGAAGCAAGGGAGGACCCACCTTGACTTCAACTCCCTATCAGGAGATGCTCCCCAGTGTCCATGGGGTGTGCCAAGAGCTCTGTGGGGCTGGGTTTCTTCACACAGACAATGGGGGTAGGCTTGCTTAGCATGCTGAGTGGAACTCCAATGAAGGGGAAGTCACAAACTCTTTGGAGAGCAAGGTTTGGACTCAAAATGGTGTTGAGGAGTTGAAGAAAGAGCTGGAAATCCTGAGAAGGGCAATTCATCAAGGGTCATGGAAGGGCGCTGAGCTTGAAAATAATCCAATGAGCAAAATAACCCCAGGAATTAGGCAGCTCTTCAGAGAGGGATCTGATGGTGGAAGTGAAACCTGAGCTCAAGGTGAGTGGGCAGCGCCAGGCTGCGGTGTGGTGTCTGATGTCCCCTCCAAAGCCTGTGGGCATGTCCCTGTGGTGACAGGGCCAAAACCAGGGGAAGCCTAGAAGATGGTGAAGAAAACGTTCACAACTGCAGAAAACACAGCCTTTGATGGAAGCTTAAAATGACTGGAGCCAGTTGGTGTAGAGGAGACACAGAGATGGTCAAAAAAACCATGGAAGATGCTAGGAAAGGGCTGGTGCCGGGCTGGGACAGGGTGGGATGGGCACCTGGGAGGGATGACATGCACCAGTGCGTGGCAAGAGGCGAGACCCCCCAAAAACAAGGGCTTGGAGAACAGCAGAGGGACACATCTGCAGCTGCCCTGGCAGCCCCCCGGCTCAGAGATCCAGGGTGCAAAGCCCCATTGCACAGCACATCGGGGAGCAGCACCCGTGGGCACCCTGCTCTTCAGGCTGGCATCACAGGGGCACCACCAACCCCAGGCTATCACTTTTTGGCTGGCAACAGCACCGATGTGAATCCTTAGCTGGGGAGCAGAGCGTTTGGCAAGTCCAGACTGCAGTTAGCTATCAAAGACAACTATAAAAAGATATTCCACACAAATCTGGGGGGGTGGTGGGGGTGTTTCCACACCCCCCCCACCTTTTTTTCCCCTTCTTCTTTTTTTATTTCTTCCCAAGGATTAAATCAACTCAACAGCCCCCTTTACAACTTCCCTTTTGATGTCTTCAGACTCATTAAAGTTTCATTTCTTTCTCTGTTTTCCCCAGGGGGGAGGACGGGGAGCGTACACAAAAGTTTACTTCAGCAGCAGGGTCGGCAGCTGCGGTCGCAGCTGCCGACCCTGCTGCTGAAGGAAACTTTTGTTGGACAAGGGGGAACCTCCACTGGGTTTCACACCCTGCCCAAAACCCTTCACAACACCCCCCACAGCTCCCACGCACAGCCCCGGCATCACGATGCTTTCACGGGACGCGTGCCCGGGGATGCTCGCTTCGTGGTGTGCATCAGGAGAGCTGCAAAGCTCCCCCAAACCCTGTGAGGTTTTGGGCCTGATTCTGCAAGTTTTGGGGTCCCAGCCAGCTCCCCACTCACAGCACCACTTTCCCCCCATGGCCACTGCCCTGGGATAATCCCCCCTATACAGGAAACAAGCAGCAGCTCCCGCAAGTTTCTTTTTTTGCCAGAGCAGCTGTTTAAGTGTCTATTTTAAAACTCAGTTCCCTATTTTAAACCAGCTAATGAGACGCTGATCTAGGCCAACAGACACTATCTCCACGTGGTCTCGGAGGTGCCTGTCTACACGCTGGGTTCCCAAGCCCCAAATCTCAGCACACCCATCACGTTTCCAACACGCACAAACAGCTCACGTGGTAAAGAGGGAAGTTTTTAATGTAAGGGCTGACACCTGCACCCCTGCTGTGAAATACCAGCAGCACAGCCACATGTTTCTGGAGGGAGATGCAGCAACCAGACGTTCTGGGTTGTTATCTGCTGGTTTGGGATGTTTTTTCTCCCTTTATCTTTTTAAAACTCCCCGACCAAGAGACAAGGAGGAGCTGGCCCACCTGGCATAGCTCCTTGCTGGCACCCAAGAAAAGCCAGGCAGGTAAAGGGGGACTTTGAGAAATCAACTGCCATGGCAGGGTGTGGCATGAGGTCCCTGAGCATCCCTGTGCAAGCCCGGAGTGCTGTGCATCCAAGGTGGTGTGCACCCTGCCAGGCAGAGGGGACCCCATGGAGGAGAGCCCACGGAAGGGACCCCACTCAACTTACCTGACCACGGGCTCGGGGATGGCCTCAGCGCTTGCTGGTACCTGGACACCTTTCTCCCACTCCTGCCTCCAGGGATCGGCCAGGACATAGTACTCGTCAGGGCTGAGCTGGAAGGAGTCTGGGATCTTCATGGCCGTTATCAGATCCGTCCGGAAAACCTGCATTGGGGACAACCAAACATCCAACAGGCAGGGTGAAGGGGACAGGCAGGGTGAAGGGGACAGGCAGGTGCCGGGTGCGCGCGCGCCCGGGGAGGGTGCCCTGGGGAAAGGGTCCCCAAGGGACAGCATGGCAGGTGCCTGCGTCCCAAACAATGCAGCTACAGGGTGTCACTTTATGTCACCTCTGTGGTGAAGCTGGGGCAGGATTTGGGGATAACAAGGTGTGCAGACAGGCATGACCCACGCTTGGCCAGGCAGCCCTGAGAGCTCAAGCCCCCCACAGCTGCAACCCCCTCCGAGGTCTGGTAACCAGGCATGAAATCCAGCCACAGGGTGCAAGCCTGGCCAAGACAGGGACCAAAAATTAGCATTAAACTAAACAAATAACAAGCTGCTTTCTCTTAGGGAATCGGTGTGTTAACACGCATGGGATGTGCGGTGCCAGGGCTTCTCCACATGCAGCCTCACCGGGGGAAGTGATGCTTGACCTGAGTGACGCTGCAGGAAACACAGATCCACTTCCCTGCCCCCAGCACCGTCATGTCCCCATCATGTCACCTCACCACCCCAAGCAGGGACAGCCAAAAGCAGCAGGTATCCCATCAGGGCTCGACTGCTCCAGTGGCGCCTGCACGCCAAGGAGTGAAAGGTGAAACAAAGCCAGGAAGGGTCACATAAGAGCTGGAAAACACCCAGCTAACTGATGACCTAGGTGCCTGCCTGCACACCCACAGTCAGATTTACCCTGACCCAATAAAGCTCCTGTGAGATCGACACTGGACCCCTCCTCTATGAAAATCCTCCAGCCCCTTGGACAGCGGTTGGGCTCATTCTCTATCTCACTTCTGGCCCCGCACAGCCTTCCCCTGACATACTACAGTGAAAAAACTCACTGGAAAAAACCCAAAACCCCCTCACAGTAAATAAGGTTTTCCATCCAGAGGGTTTCCTGTCACCCACGACTCAAGCAATTCTGCCTCTCGCAGCACAACAATAAAGGCTAAATGAGAATGGATGATTTCTCCTCTCTACCATCTATTAGCCAGAGCAATCACGCACAGTGCCAGCAATCACACCTGGACACCATCACGTGCTGCCCAACTCCATCCCACGACTTCGGCGGTACCGTCCATGGGGCTGGGGTGGATCAGGTGTGTCTGTCAGACACCACTTATCTGTTTGCAGAGTCTATTTATTCTCCAAGTGAGTACTGCTTCTCCAGACCCACACCAAACGTTACAATATGGTTTTACACTTTTGATACGAAGATAACACGCTTTGCAGGGTATTTGGGAAACCTGAGCAGCTGAGATGCAGGAAACCAGGCATTAACTAAGACCACTGAGACCAGTATTTAGGTCAGTTTGCTTAATCCTCAAGAGTCTCAGCTGCTAATCCAATTACAGCTAAATACAATACATAAACAACTTTTCTTATGTTGGGACCTCTCTGAATTTTACTGGTACTTCCCTCCCAGTGTATCTGCTTGGAGATATTTTTCATTACATCTATATAAACCTGATTTGAGTTGGCCAGATGCAGGCTCAGCGCATCCTTCAATAAACATAATTTAACAACCTACATATTACAGTCAGAATTAGGCTCAGTTTGAGAAAGATCAATTTCCTTTAAGTGTCTGTGTGCTACAAAGGAATGGTTACAGATGCCACAGGAACCTTTAAGTTCGCTGCCAGCATGAGAAATTAAAAAAAATAAGGGAAAAAAGAGGGAAAAATACAGCTGTTATTAAACAAGAGATGTCAAAGATGTGAGATGTCAAACGGCATCTCTGTTTCCTGGTTCTGATGCCCACCTCCAATGAGGACAACACATGCCCAAATGAGCCCTCCCACCTCCAACCCCTTTGCTGTGGTGAACAAGATGCTCCCCCATGTCTGGACCACACGTGGCCAAGGGCAGCATCAGGGGCTGGTGTCACCTCCCTGCTGCAGCTGCCAGCACTGGGGCAGGAGCACAGAGGCACCTCTACTCTGCCCCGCCTGCAGAACTGACACAGCAAACACTGTTTCAGACACACCCCCCAAGAGCTGCCATCCAGAAGCAGGAAATAAACCGGCTCCATCTGATTCTCACGTCAGAAACTGAATGGATTTCGCTTTCCTGACAGCTATTACATCCGTCATTTCTCAGGGCTGTTTGCTGTGGTTGATGCATGCCATGGGCAGAGCTGGCTGTGCATCCCGTGCTGCTCACCACCGCTCCGAACCATCAGGACCAGCCCCACCAGTGCTTCCCAACATCTTTAGCACATCTCCAGCAAACAGTTGCGTGCATCCTGCAGCCTCTGCATTGGAAAACACAGCAATGGGACCAGCCTGGAGTACAATTCCTCCCCTCTCTGCACGGTGTGGATCCCAGGCTCGTGTTTTCCCTGCATTAAGTCTTCCCCAAACTCATCCCTTCTGGCTTTTCAGCCTCACATCAGCATAGAAGCTTAAATTTTAATTTTAAGCCCAATAAGCACGATTGTATCTATTTCCCTGAAGATGATAAAGGCACATGGCAGGCTGGATTTGCAATCTCAGTACTTCATTTATTTAGTCCTTCTTGGAAAACAGATAAGCTCGCCCATCCAAGAGCCCCCCACGCACGCCCGCGCTTTATCGCAGAGATGCCTCTGTCTTTTCATGAAGAACTGGAAATGCTCAAATTATTAACTATCAAAGCTGAACACTTCAGAAACGATAGAACAGCACAGAAATTGTAAAAAAGGAAAGCAGATCAGTTGTCTGGAAATCTCCCAACAGCTAATACGCTCAAATTGTAATCTAAATGTCTTTTTGTTTTGAATTGTCTGGGATTAGGGTTGGGAAAAGACTCAATTATTCTACTCAAACTCCTCTGAATTATTTATGAAAACCAAATAAAGGATAAATTGGGCACTGATGAACCGAGGACCTGGTGGTGAACAGAAAGTTGGGTACTAGAAAACAAGCAATTTTCCCTCAATAGGAGTGTTTACTGTTTCTCCCCATCCTCAGGAGCTGACAAATTGTCTCCCAGACCAGGCTGCCCCGCTCCCTGCTCCCCCCGTCACCGCCACAGCCCTAGCCAGGCTCTGTCATCCCCTTCCCAGCTTGGCAGCAGGACCTGGATTATTGCTGATCGATCTGCTGGCGACAGGGAAGGCCAAACTGAGACGTAGACTTTATCACCTCTGCTTGCTTGGAAACCTCCAGCAGGTTTCAGTGATGCTCACAGACGCATCGCCCCACCGATGCCCAGGGACCGGCCTCGCCCCGTGCTAGTGTCAGCTTTAAAGATGGGGAAAAAGAAGATGGACTTGCAAAATCCTGAGATTTTTTTGCCTTTGTACATCCAAGCAAAAGGCAGGAGAGGTGGAGTCAGGGTGCTTATCCAGTTTCAGACCCCAGGCAGAAGAAAGGCACATGGAGACACACTCCCTCTCAGTCCCGGCTGACCTGACAGCCACTCAGGTGAACAAAGGAGGGTTTCACAGTGAGGAGGAAAAGAGGGAGGCACCACACATCCCCCTGGGAGATGCAGCAAGGAGGTGAATCCACCTCCTGCTCCCTATCACCAGGCCTGGCACCCATGGCAGGACCATGCCAGCACCCTACCACAGGTCCCACCGCACCCACCTCTGCCTTCCTGTGCAGCCCACAGAGCAGGGGATTGCTGGAGTCCAGGGATATTATGCCATGGATAAACCCATCAGATACAGCATAAAAGCAGCAAGTGATGCAGCAGCTTCCTCTGCACACCAGCCCCATGCCGTGGCTTCCCAGTTGGCTTTCCCAGCTCACATCCACACATGAGGTTAATCCCCAGTGCGACCACATCAACCTCATGTCATGGACCAGGCTCTAACACCCAAGGAGGACACTGACCTGTCCCCAGCAACCCAGGCCACCACCACAGAGGTCCTGCTGCTCCTGCTGTCCCACCAGCCACATCGACAACCTGTCTGATCACACGCACGGTCCCATCCAGATCTTTTTGTGTAGGAAACAATTTCCAGGTGACTGTTGCTTCCTGGACCAAAGAACTACTGGACAGTCATGGAGTCAAGCTCACCCCTCCTGTCCCAGCACCACCGCTGCCAGCCACAGCCTGGTCCTCTGGGTCCAGCTGCTCTGGGACAGCTCCATTTCCAAGGTCCACAAAGCTTTTAACTTACTCATGGCCAGTTACATCTCACCAGCCAGCTAACCCTGTATTACCAGTGTCTGCTACTTCCCCATCCTTTTAATCCACCAGTTTGAATTGACTGGACAGACTGTCGTCCCCAGGACAGATGGTCTCGGTGGTCCAGGAACACGACAAGTCACTGGCACACCAAAGGCATCACATTCCTCAACAATACATCAATATTTTTTGCTATTTCTGTAATTTGCTGTTGTGAAGCAAAAGCTGCATCAATTTTCTCTCTCCCAGAGAAAAAAAAAATTAAAAAATGGCCCTGAGCTAACAAAATGTAACCCATCTTCCCCATCTTCCATCCTAACCCTGCACTCCACTCCAGCCTGGCATGGGGAAGATGCTCCTGTGGTTGTGGCAGAGACCCACAAGGCAGGAGGTGGATTTGGGTACCTCATGCATCAGCCATGTCCACTTGCAGATGATCTGCTGCTTCACCCACCAGACCCACCAGGTTCCTCACACCCCTGAGACGGGTGCTGGGCATCTCCAGGAGCTCTCCCATGGACCAGCATTGATTTCTCCAACACTTGGACAACCTCAGAAAGAGACACCTGGCCACTGGAAATGTTGTGGTTAACGAAGGACTTTGCAGCAGTGGTCTCCCCTGGCTCCTCCTCCTCCTCCATCTCTCCTCCATGGCTGACGAGCCCCTCTCTAAGCCTCTCCACCACCTTTCTGCAAAATCCTCATATTGATTCCCAGATTCTTTCACTCACCCACAAACCCCTCTGAGTAGCCCAGCAATCTCACTGCTCTTCAGCTCCCACTTTACGTGCTCTGCCAAGGGCCTGGCTTCTCAACTTGCTGCTCCATGGGTCTGAGCCTGACAATGATCCCCTCAGCCCCAAATACCGATGCGAAAACACCGGATTCAGACCCCACAGTAACGACTTTCCACTTGTAGGAAACCAGCTCCTGGGTGAGAGCCAGAAAGCTGTATCTGTTTTGGGCTTTAAATCAAAACGAGAAGAAACACTCGTCTAGCACTGGTTTTAATTAGCTCCTAAACCAGCAGCCAGCCCAGGGACTGCTGTGCAGGACCCAGTGTGGATGATCGCACCCAGTACGGCTTCGGCATCACCCAATGTGGGTGCTGGCTTCAAGTGCCTGCTGCCAACCAGCCTGAGTGAAAACGAGCTCCAGAGGGACCACACAGCTCAGCCAAACACAGACAGGGGCCAGCACCCCATGCATGAAGCTTTCTGAGCCAGCAGGAGCTGTGCTACACACTTCTCCCTGCATCTGCACCCAGCTGGCCCTGGGGCTTTTAAACGTTGCTCTGGGGGCAGAGGGACAAGCTCCAGCCCTGCTCCTGGCATGGGATGCAGTTGTGTGTATACACAAAAACATCTGTATCCCTGAGGAGTTTTAACAACAACAACAAAACCCTTTCTGAAGCACTCCACACACAAAGCACTGGTATGAAGTGGATGAGGAATTGCGCCCATCACTCAAAACTGGGCACCAGTGGGCAGGGAGCGGATGGATGGGAGAGCTGGGCAGGGACTGGCCACAGCCTGCATCCAGAGTCTGCTCCCTCTTATAGCCCAACAAATCTGCAATCCTCCCCTGACACAGTGATGTGTGATGCTGCATGGGCAACCTCTGAGCATCACTCTGAGCACCACTCCGAGCACCAGCAGGTCACCACATGAAGGATGTACAAGTGCTTTTTGACACCAAGGTACCATGTTTCCTCAGGTTTTGGTTCAACACCCTTTTCCTCCTCCAACTGCCATCCTGGCAGCCACATCCCACGTACAACCCCCAGTCATGCCCCCCCTTTTCTTCCTCCACCCACACCAGGACCAAAGGAGCCTCCAGCTGCTCTGTCTGCAGGGCTCCCCTCTCATTTCCAGCCAGCGCTATTAGCCCTTCACCCTCTCAAGCATAAAATTGTTTGTTGTAGCTCATGAGTCACAAGGATTTTTAGAGAAAGAGAAAACAACAGGAATAATGGGAGCCCTGGGAATAGTTTTTTGGTTGTACAAACTGTCTTCATATCAGCTTGAGCTGGCACCTCAACAGACACAACCTTTGCTGCCCAGCCCTGCTCCTCAAGCCCCATTTCCTTGATGTTATATCACAGTTTTCCAGCCTTTTCCCAACTGAGAGGAGCGGCAACAGTTGGGAGCAAGGCTGTGAAACACAGCAATGCCCAGTGTGTGTTTGTAAGCAGGGGTATTATCTGCCTGTGGGGAAAAAAAGACTTACTCTGGTGTTTGTTTGGGAGCCAGCCTGCTATCTCTTCATCTAGTCTCGTTTCCTCTCGAAATGCTGAATGTTAAAGATTCAATGAACAACAGAATTTAAAATAGGAACAAGAAGCATTTTTGTCTGGCCCTTCTCAGCATTCAGAAGACAATGGCATTAATCTGCTATCCCCATGCTGGCTTGGGAAAAGTGACAAAGCCACTGCAGTCAAATCTTTCAACAGAGATGGATTTTCTCCTCATCCAGCCCAGCAGAAGCATGTCCAGTCTTGCTTGGCCATACTCATAAAAGCCCTTCCCCAGGCACAGAGAGCCCAGGGACTAAATTCACATCAAACTGGGCCATCAGGGAAAAAAAAAAAAACCCAAGATCTAACACAGTAAGGAGTATTTTTTAGAAGGGAACTGATGAGGAAGCTTGTTGAAAGGGTTAAATTCTTCTGGAGGGATATAAAAAGCCATCTTTCAAAACACGGAAGTAATATCTAAACAAGGCCAGCAGAAAATAACGTAAACTGTATAAACTTGTGGTTTCCCCTTCATCTTGAACCCTGCCTGCAGCTGCAGTCCCCTCGCCTGGACCC
Source organism: Gallinula chloropus (assembly GCF_964237585.1). NCBI lineage: Eukaryota > Metazoa > Chordata > Aves > Gruiformes > Rallidae > Gallinula > Gallinula chloropus. The sequence goes on along the minus strand of NC_140095.1, from coordinate 10,553,558 downwards.
AGGGAGAAAGGCGATGAGGATGTCCGGTGAGACGAGCAGCACCCATGGGGGAGCTGAGCACCAGGCTCTTCAGCTTTGGGAAGGAACAGCTGGAAGGGGGTTCCGCTCAAAAAAAGTAGTGTTGCTTCCCCCCACACACACCCCCCAATATATTCTGGCAGTGCGACCCATTGCAGGGGGGGTTTGGATCCCCGATATACTCAGGAGCTAATGACTAACACAGCAGCTCAGGCAGTGAGTGACTCAGGCAGCATCCGAGGGAGTCCCCGGGCTGCTGATGGCTGGGAGCTGGCAGATAGAGCCGGCGACTATCATTACACACTTGCCTTGTTCTTATATTCTCTCCTTAGACACTGACAACTGTTCCCTGTCAGAAACAGGAGAGAGGGCTTGATGACTGCAGTCTAAGCAGCGAGGCTTGCGCTCATATCCCCAGCAGCCCATAGCCAGGGGCAGGATTGCACTAATGCGCCACTAAAAGCTGCAGAAATCCCTACTTCAGGCACATCTTATTCCCCGCTGCAGATTCAGCATCCAAGACAAGGGAGGACCTGAGCAAGCATCCACCTCCCTGCAGCCTCCTCCTTCCTCTGGCTGCTGGAGCATCTCCTGCGAGCCGCCGGTGCCCAGGGATGGGTACCAGCCACCACGCTCCATTTGAGGCCAGGTTCAGAAACAAACGATAGCTCTAATGAGATTAATTAAAATGACCAGATTGGTAGACTGCTATCACTGTAGATGCAAGAAGGTGTCAGGCAGCCACCCACATCCATCCTCTGCCTCCGGGTAAGGGCAAGGTAGGAGAGCCTGGGGCACCATAAGCACCACCAGCCCTGAGATCTCAGTGGGACAAGTGTCACCTCTGTAAGAGAGGCAGTGAGACAGAGGGCTGGTGCCTGGGACACGTCAGGAAAGAGCCCGGGCAGAGCCCCGTGACAGGGACAGATAAATATAATCACCCTCCCTGGCAGTGGCCCCCTTGGTGGATGTTTACAAACAGCTCAGTACTTTTCCATGTTAAGAAGCTTGTTTTTCCAGATGCCTTGTATCGGGTGGTTTTTAATGTGTATAGTTAATCCCTTCTCACAGAGTCTTTCATAACAAACATCACCCCCTGACCCGGCTAATAACTATGGAACAGTAACGCTGCAGACAGCAGCTCACAGAGAAAACAGGGACGTGACTTTGAGAGGGGCAGGAGGGCTTGGCAGTTCCCCCCACACACAACCCCCCGATCCCCCAGCCTGTCCTCAAGCATCGCTGCCCCTTGGGACATGCTCAGACCCTCTGCACCTGGACAGCTCTGCTCTTCATAAACCTACAAGCCACATGTAAACCTGGAGTTTGAGTTACTGCTTGAAAAGGCTTCTCCAGCTCCAAAATGAAGGCAGGCTGCTTGGGGTGGGGATGGGGGTTTCAACACCTGATAACACAGTCATCGTGCCCTCCCTGTTGCCTTCCTGTAGTGTCCATCCTAGGTGGGATAGCAAAGAGAAAGGTACTTGGCCGTCCCATGTGAAGCAGCTTGGCAGCAGTGTGGTTTGTGTTTTACACTCCTCGATGCTCACTCCAGTAGGATCTGATGCCCATCCCAGTCTGTGCCAGACATCCTCCAGTGCCTCTGCGAGACATTCCTGGGACATGCCAAGCCCTGCTGCGTTTCACAGATGACAGGCAGTGGATCCCACACAGGGACCAGGCGAGTTCCTGGGTGCTCACTGTAAAAGCCACTCGTGAAAAAGTGTGGAAGATGCTGTCGTTGAGGAGATCCATAAGCCAGCACTGCCCAGAGCGATCTCCAAACCATTACATACAGGTCTTGGACCTTACATGTGGAGCAAACCTACATCCAAGCTCAGGGCCAGTCCACCCTCTCCAGGGTTTCTCCTGGAGCTGGATTCAAACAGCCCCAGATCCCAGCAGCCACGGGACAGACACTGGGTAAGGGGAGCAAAGCTGAGACCTGGACCAGCCCGATCTGCTCAGGTTCCCACCACACTTCTGTAAAAGATGGTTTATCAGCTTGAGCACCCTGGCCAAACTCCAGCTTGAGTAATTACACACCACCTCCCCAAATTCCCCCAGAGTCTGAGTTGAGACATGTTACCAGGGTTCACTTTCTGTCCCAACCGTTGCTAAGCCCAGCACTGTTAAGCTTTTGCTCCACTTCATTTGTTCCAGAGCTACATTTCACTGAGAACCATCCTCTGGGCATAACAAAAGAGTGAAGCAGAGGGACGAGCCTGGCCTCCACGGTCCCACATCTGACGTCTCCCTGGGTGTCATGGACCAAGATCTAGTTTTCACTCCAGCTGTTGCAGTGCAGCAAAGCTCACATCTGGGTCTGTGCATCCCTCACAAAGCACAGAAGCATTTTCACTTGGGAGTCTTGGCTTGGACTTCCATCCAGGAACTTCACAAGCAGGCAGGCAAACTCTCAGCTGGCTGATAGAGCTAATTCATATTAAAGATGGAAAAGTGCGTCTGTACCAGTGATGCAGAAAGAAAAGTCCCAACACAGGCTCTTCTAGGGGAGGATTTTACTGGGCAGCAGCAGGATGGCACATATGGCACTGTTGGTGACGCATGAGTCACATCCTCACCCATCTAACCAGGTCTAATGCTGGGCAGGCATCTCTGTGGGAATCCTATGCAGGAGGCACCGACACAGCTAATCTGACATCTCAGACACATTGGCACAGGCAGCTATGTCAGAGGGTGGGTAGCAGCATCCCAGGAGGAGGAGACACCCGAAAATGCTTTGCTTTTTCAACAGGGGATCCAGGTGCCAGACACACCCCCTCACCCCTTGCAAGAGACACATCCATAATGAAAAAAAAATGCCACCACCAGCACTTAACAGCCTTGTCAGCAGCCAGTGACACCCACATCCCTGGTTCTTTGGTCTCTGGTGTGTTTCCAGTTACCAGTAACAGCTCCTCAGCCCCTCCCTACCCAAGGCACAAGGGGCTCGAGCTGTTAAAGTCCCTGTCCACTGTCACCATGTTAGATCTATCAACGTAAATCCGTCACAGCAATAACAACTACACACAGTGACCACAGGAAAACCGCAAAATCTCTGTTCACCTTGACGCCAAGGGAGGATGCTCAAGAGGTTTGTGCTCGCTGGGCCACAGCCTCAGGAAAGGAGCAACATGGGGGTTTGGACAGGAGCTGTGAGCCAGGGAGCAGGCGTTAGCCTGGCCAGCTTCACCTGCTTCTAAACTTAGCTCTGTCTGACTGGTGACCCAGGTCCAGAGGGGAGGGAATGCGGGAACAATGTCCCTCTGGCTTTGCTCACACTGCTCTTGAAACAGAGATGACCACCAAAAGCAAACACGGCAGTTGCTACAACAGCAGCTCGTGCCTGATATAGCTTCCACGTCTAGTGGAAATGCATCTGAGGCATGTGAGGGAAAGCAGGGCACAGCATCGCCCCTTCCAGCACGATCCTGGAGAAACACAGCTCTTCCTGATCCCACCCAGCAGCATGGACCGCAGAGCTGGCAAGGGCAGCCAGAGCAATGCTCCCCAGGGTGGGCAGTGCTGCCCATACCAACCTGGAGCGAAGGGAACTGCTGCAGCAAGGTCAAACACCTTAATGCCCTTGAGCCTCGTGACAGGAGGGACCCAACAGGACATAACCTCCAACTCAGCTGTGCTGTCTCTCATTTCATGGCTCTGGACACCTCCCACTGACTCACAGGGAGGAGCTTTCATGCCACCAAGCCACCTGCCCCAGCACCAGCGCTGTGCCCTGTGCCATCAAGGAAAGGACATCTGGATGGGGACCCTGAGCACAGAGGCACCTCGGTACTGCAGGACCTCCCAACCCAACAAAATCAGCCTCCTCCCACTTGCATCAGCAGGGATGGAGCAGGGACAAGGGCCTCCCACCCTTCATCCGAGATGCCCGCCAGGTACCTCCGCTAGCTCCCTCCTGGCAGAGCTGAGCATGAAGCTGTCACCGTCCTTCAGCCGGTGGGAGCTGTGGCTTCACAGCGTGGGGATGTGGCTTCTCAGAGGACGCCCCATCCTGGCACCCTCTGCCCACAGCCAGCTGTGACCATGCTGCCTGCCACCACATCTGGGCAAGTAAAGCCCCCCGGGGCACAACTCTCCTTTGGCAAAAGCCTAAAAGCTCACGTACCTCAGAGGGCTTCTTCTCCTTCTGCCGTGACCAGGGGGATTTGGTATTTGGGATTTTGGAGCATCTGGAGGCAGATGTGGTGTGACCTGCAATGAGACAACAGAGATGTGTCACCTGGAAAAGCAACTAAGTCTCATCCTATCTCTGTCACCAGACCCACTGCCACTACTACACCCTCAACCAGCACTTTGGGTCAGCACTAAGGGGCGATAATACCTTGACATGGCATTATTTTTGTGCACATCCTGGCCTACTTCACCAGAACAGATTAACATCGCCCTCCTGCTGCTGGAGATGACGAAAGAGACACCTCTGAGATTTAACACTACTGCTGTCAAATGCAGACGTCAGAATTACAAAGCCAAAGCCATGAGTAAGAACAGCTTCTAGGGGAGAAGAAGCCAGGGCTAGCACTCCTGGAATTGGGAATTAAGGAGATAAGACCAATATTTTCTAACAATGCTGCTTAAAGATGAGCATCTGAACTGCTCAAGGACTTCAGACCCCGTAGTCAAAAATGCTGCCTGAAGCAGGTAAAACTCCCCTGCCCATGCCAGGACTAGTAACTTCCACATCTGTGCAGTTCCAGTGGGAGCTACACAAGAGGACACACTGCAGGAAGGCACTTTACACTTCTCAGTAGTAAGAGCGTGTTTGTTTTGGGATTCAGCATTATTTTAGAAGTATTATGAATGGACTCTCATCATCTTGGAGCAGGACCACCACAAGCCAAGGGCAGCCAAAGCTTGAGATGTGCTGGGACTATTAAGCTACTACTCTTTAGTTCCAACCCAGAGGTGTTACTGTCACTTAAAAAACCCCAACACTGTATGTGTTGGGTAATAATAAACTAATTATTAGATTTCTATTTTAATAAGAATGACGACAGTTGGCTCTGCTGCATAGCAGGAGCCCTCCAAATTCCACTATATGCATGTTTTTGTGGGGGTGCAACAAATTAACTACCGATAGGCCTATTTAACACTGATTTTATCCTTGGATGGCTGAATAGGAGGCAACACTGTCATGCACACAGCAACTGCCAAACACAATGCAGCCACGCACAGGAGGATTTCAGGAAGGGCTCTGACCAGGAGCTAGGCTGGCAGGAGGGACCGAAGCTGTCCCAGGTATGGGGCTGTCCCAGGTGCGGTACCACCTGGGACAACAGGTCCCAGGGATGGGAAACATCCCTCCCTCTGCCAGCTCAAGCAATGGGAATCCCTCATGAGCCCAGACAAACCTCTCAGGGGAAGAGGCACTGGTTCACCCTGCACTCTTTACTTGACAAACTTTCCTGTACTTCACAAACTGAGGAGCAGATCAGGTGGCATCGGTCACTGCTGAGCGACAGCTGTTTTTCTGACCCTGGCATCAAGCCAGATGCCACGAAAAGTGGGCTCCACATAAACCCATTGCTTTTATCATCTCGGGATGTAACGGGACTGCGTAGGCAAAGCCCACAGCAGCGGTCCCTGCAGCTGCTGGGAAACACCACTCTATACTTGGCACGCCGCTCAAAGCATTCCAGCGGCGGATCCACAGTTTACACTGAGAGACTGAGTCACTAATTTCCACCTTACCCCCTCTGCTCAAGCTACAGCACGGTGGTGGTGGTGGTGCTACAACAACTACGTAGACTCAGATAACATGCCACTACCATCCTTTCCTGGCAGAGGAGTAAAAAAAGAAGGTCATCCCTTTGTTCACAATTATCCTGCAGGAGAGCATTTGTCAACAGCTTAGATATCACCTGCAGCATAAATATCCCAGCCCAATAGAGATAAGGCCCATGTTGTTTAATGCTGTGATTACAGACGCCTTAGCCCCGACAGGCAGAGAAGGCAGCTAGCACAGCTCGGCTCCCTAAGCCTTTGAGCACCTGGGGATTAGGAGATGGAAGTTGGGAGCCCGGCTTCCAAAACAAACCCCGTTCTGTGTGAGAGATGTTGTGCTGTACAAGAAGTGAGATGTGTTGACAGAGAGTCCAACACACTTTCTGTAGGCACAGCTCAAGCCCCCCAAGTCACCACCCTGGGGTTCTAGCAGGAGGTGCCCCCCCCCCCCCCCCCAACAGCCAAACAGCAGGTTCCCGTCGGCTGTAGCAGCACGAACTTCGCTCATGCTGACAATTTTTTTTGGCTAAAGCTGTGGGAACGGCTGCCAAACCCCAGCAAGATCAGCCTTTCCATAACCCCCTGTAATCTCCCCATCATCCTGTTAGGAAAAGGCCCAGAAGTTGAGTGTCTTTAAGCAAAGTCCCTTTCCTTCTCAGATATCCAGCAGCCAGATCCTGTAAAGTGTGGAGAGCAAATTCCCAGCACGGCCCAGATGAAATTACTGTGACATCAGGAAGAAACCAAGAGCAACTAGTAGGAACCTCTGGAGCCCAGACAAGGGATTAGACCGGTGCCTCGAGGGTACCAAACGCTGAGGCACTGCGGTATGTCTGCAGTGGGTGAAACCCTGGAGTAAGTGGGAAAGCACTCTATTTATAGCCAAAACTCAGCACATTCGCACATGTTTATTGTTGAGCACATGCTTCTGTGCTTTCCTGAATGAGGATGAAGTGAGGTAGATGCTGAAAAGCAAGCGTGGGCTTGCAAGCTTTGCTGGCTTGAGCCTCATCCCTCTTTTTCCCACAGCCTGCAAGAAGGGAACGCTCTGGTTTTACCCCGACTCTAGAAGAAACATCCCTTTCCCCCTCAAGAGCTAACACCAGCCCCAGGCTGTAGCTCACAAGAAAGGGCAACTTCTCTATAAAAGGGTGTTTGCTTCGTTAGCAGATTTGCAATCAGCAGCTCTCCCTCACCCAGACTCCTCACACGAGGGAGACACTCTCATCAGTTAAGAGGAGCCACAGCCGGGCGTTTTAAATTGATATCAGCTTGTTGCTGCATCTCTGACAAACCCAGCCCCAGCACACCATTCATTGTGCAGGAGACTTCCCAGTAAATGCAGTTTCCTCCACTCTTTGCAAAGTAATTATTCAAGCGTTTTCCCTGCTGGAGGTGAATCGCTTAGTTATCTCCTTCAAAGCCTTGAATTAAAGGTCTTACTGTCAGTGGTGTCTGAGTTATCACTGCTGATCGAGTACTTGCGCCGTTTTTCTTCCATCTGTAACAAAAGAAATTGAACATTACACTTAATGCCCAGGAAGCTCATCTCAGCACCAAATCACTCTTATCTCCAACTATCTGCACACAGCGGTACCCCAGCACCAGGCAGTACTTACCCTCACCGCAGACAGCCACCCAGGGGCTTAATAAAAAAGGAAGAAAACAATCCTCACAGGGCTTTTTAAAAAACTTTCAGGGTGCTGTGCTTCTCTACCAGCTCTTCCCACTCCCAGGAGGTCCAGTGAGTATGGCTGGATCGCTCAGCCCTGCATGGCAATTTGCCTAGGAGGGATTCGCACCAAACGGTTCTCCCTCTGCAAGAGCATCACAGGGGAGGGTGCATGCGAGAGGATGCCCCACCGCAGAGGATGCCCTGCAGCAGAGGATGTCCCAAGGCAGAGGATGCCCCAGAGCAGATGGGAGGATGCCCCATGGCAGAGGATGCCTCACCACGGACCACAAAACTCCTGGACAAAAACCAACCTGCAAACACCCCCACACACACCTTCCCCCATCCCCCCGGGCTGTAAATTTAAGAAATGAAGATAGAAGAATGGAAACTCTGTGCACTCTCAGTATGTCTGCTGGGGAAGTCCGAGTACCGCTGCGCTGAAGAGGACCCCCACGTCCGAAGAGACCTGGGTTTTACCCTCTGACTCATCTTCCCACTCAGGCGGTCCCTATTTCTTTTAAGGCTTCTGATGTATCTGTCACACAGCCAGCGTGTGCTAGCCAAGCCCAAAGCACACTTCCCATCACCCAGCGCTGCTCTGCCTGCTCCGGCACGGTCCTGCAGCCCCCCACCAGCACCACAGCTCCCAGGGGGTGGAGTGTGAGCAAGCGGCTTCTGTGCAGCTGCCATAACTTCTCCATCCTCTCAGAGACAGAGCCACGGCAGCAGGTACCTCCACACCGATTAGGAGGGTGGAAGACCCGTTTCAAGCTCTGGTGCTGATTCGCTTTGTGACTTTGAAGAAGCCACGGAACTACTGCTTGAAATCAGCAGGTTGTCCTGAACTCAGCCCTCAGGAACCGAGCGCTCGGAGCTGGAAATCAAGTCCCTGCACCATGAGGTACTTAAAAAAAAAAAAAAGAAAAAAAAAAGACTAAAAAAAGAAAGGACAAGGAAAGCAAAAAGGTATTTGAACTTTTGAACACCCCTGTGTCTGCTGGTGGCCCCCGATACAGGGTTTGGGGAGCTCTAGATGGAAAGGGCTACCCACAGACTGGGAGTTAAAATACACCCACAGGAAACAACGTTAATCCCATAGATATCTCCCCAGTACTTTCTGAGGGATGTTGTAAGAATCTAAAGGTGTTAACATGGCACATTATACTCCTGGTGCTGCAAATGCAAGTGGGAATGACAATAATACACCAGTTTGGCCACAGCAGGTACTAGCAGCACAGACAGGACAGCTTTTGCTCACCAACAGCAGGAAAACTTCCATATAAGCATACAAACCCTTTGCAACACCTGTATCTGACAATATATACTCATGTTTTATGGCACTGTTTTAAGGGATAATACTACAAAGTACCGTAAACATTCCAACTATCCGTGTTGTGGTTAAGGCACTGCCCTGTCAAAACATGATTAAAAATGTTCCTGGAGAATATGGCAATATCAATACTTTCCCCCCAGTGACTCAAGGGGAAAACAGATGTTATTAAAACAGCCTTGATCCAAGTAGCCATTAGATTTTGCTGGGAGGGAAATGATGCTGGAGACAGCCCTAACTGCAGTTTGCTTACTTTTAGTGGAAATTCTACCTGAACCTTTTAAGCTGGCTTATAGTGGTCTGAAGTGGTAATGGGCTTTCAGAGCACAAAGCTGGACCTGTGCTTTTATTGATTCTGGAGTTACTAGTCAGAGATTAAGTAAATCAAAATCAATGGGGAAAAGAAACCCGTGAGCTGAAGTAAAGGAATGCTGATAGCCAGTGGGATTCCCAGCGATTCCCACCCTTGCCTTTACTGCTGGACAGAGTTCCTTGCTATCAATCTCCCTCCAAGCAAGGGAGAAAGGTGTATGAGTAACACACAGCACAGGTGTCAGGACACTGGGGCTGGTTTCAGTGCTGAGAACAACGCACCGATCATCCCTTCAGTTGAACTTGGTCCCTGTCCTACTCCTCCCTACACACCACACCTCCCCCTGCTCAATATGCAACCATAGGAGTTTATATACGTATAGAGAGTGGTTCACACTGTGGGTAAAACAGCAGCCCTGCGCCAGGAAATCATTTCACTGCTGTATGGTGGGACCCAAGAGAGCATCCTCTGAACCCAAGAGAGCATCCTCTGAACCCAACTGCATTAAATCGCTCTGAATGAACTCCTGGCTTGAGCAAGATGCAGACATCTCTGAACAGGGAAAGGCAACTGCCTGGGGAGGGGATGGCACAGACACTGTGAGCCCGAAGGAAGGAAAATTTGGGGCCAAAACCACAGAACTCCACCAGATCTCTTCTGAAGACGGTAAACTTCCGGGCAGCACCAAGGAGATGAGATGCTGTTTCCTAAGGAGATGTTGTTGTTTCCTGAGGGACTCGTCCTCCTGAGCAGCCAAACAGTAGTAAACTGCCCGGTAGTCTGCAGAGGAATTTACTGAAGATGAAGGGTAATTGGGTCATTTCCCCAGCTGAAGCAGGGCTATAAACCCGACACCCGTCCCTCTGCTCCCAGGGCCCCAACAAGCCTCGCCCGGAGCAAGCTCTCAGGAGCAGTTCAGCTGGGGTGGTGCTAAGCAATGTAAAGTCTTCACAAAATACAGCCTCTGCTCCAAAATTAATCAGTTTTCTTTAACGTTAGAAGGTAATTTCACCTTTAACTGAGCCATTTTCTGCATGGCATCATTATTAGAGTCATAAACAAATAAAAATTAATAATTTTAATACTTTGAAAAGGTCACTGTTAGGTCGAAGTTGGCCCAAAATCTAGCTTTTAGAGTGCCAGAAGCCAAGAGAAAGATCTCTATGTGAGCCTGCTTTACAAAATTCAAACAGAAACAGATGTGGGTTTCTTTTATAAACAAATGAACATCCCCCTGAAGTGTCTGCAACTCAAATCCGCAGGCATAGCCCTGTGCTAATGCCTGGAAACCCAGAAACAGAATTGCTTGCAAACTAACACATGTTCAGCATTGCCTTTGTTCAAGCTGAGAAAGGCAGATAAATGCTAAACCGAGGAAGATGATGGCCCTCCATCAGCCTAAACAAATGTAAATCACTAGGCCCTTGGACAAATGAGCTGAGGGATAAAATTGAGATGATGGCCTCAGGCTGCCTGGTCCTGCCTCCCAGTAGGGGAGGGATGAAGAGGAGCTTTTGAAGATGCAATTTTGTCCAGCACAAGTAACGTGGGAGACTTGGAGGCAAAAGTAGTCTTCAGCACACAGAGAGATGCATGTGCCCGGATCCTGAGCTCCTGTCCCACCTGGACATCCCTCAGTGATGAACCAAAATGCCTCAATCCAGCCCTTCAGCCAACAAACCGCTTCGGGTGAACCCCTCGCCCTCTGCAAACCCCTCTAGGATCCCTGGGCTCTGGGGAATCCACCGCCGTTTCCCAGCTCCCCGCAAATATCCAAGTCCACGTGGGATTTGGAGCTCTTGGTGGCATCACAGCACCATGTGCAAGGGGCTGTTTGCGAGAACGAACCATTCCAGATTGCAGCAAGAGAACCAGGGAAATGCAGGCACGCCTGTGGCACGCAGGGCACAGAAACCTGCAGAAGTTGCCGTAAAAAAATCATAAATAAATCGAAAAATAAGAAGTATTTGGGCATCACCTCTTCCCAGCATCCGCACATTAAGGATGCGCCGCGCTCGGTCCCCCCCCCCGCGCCGTCACCTCTGACGCTGTGACAGTTGAGCAACACCGGCTGAATTCTGTGCTGTTTGCGAGCTGCAATGAGACTGCAGAAAAAAACCACTTCCCTGTTTGTTCTTCCAGCACAGAAATAGGAACACAAACAGAAACGAGTGCCCCCAGCGGCACCCGCACCGCTCCGGCCAGCCCGGACCCCCTCAGCTCCCGGGGACTCCCCCCCACCCCACCCCCCCCGAGCACCGACCTCCCTGTCCCACCGCCTGTGCGCGGATGGGTGATGCAGAGTCGGGGGGCTGCTCTCAATTCTTCCCACACACACACCCCGCGTTAACTGTTTCTTTGCTCTGTCTAGGAATACCAGCAGGTTGTTAGAAAGTAGAAGAAGGGTGGAGAGCTGGAAGGTCCCAGCTTTCATACCGTAGGAGGGTTGTCCTCATCAGACTGCCTGCTCTCATTAACAATTTGGGAGCGAAGCGTTGTTACAGGAGGTTCTAAGAGAGCAGCAGCATCCCCATCTCCCCCCTCCCCACCCCCCCCCCCCCCTCCCAGACGCAGGCACGGCCCCAATTTCACAATAACAGAAAAGCAAACTTTTCAACCGAAGATGCGGATGGACCGTGCCAGGAGACAGTTAGCACAGCTCGGTGCACAGCCCCTTGCACCCCCAAGGGAAGGCGTGCTGCTCTTCCCTTAACCTCCCCTGGCAACCCTGCGAAGTGGGGAGCCAGAAAGCCAGGATGCCCTGGTGACCCCGCGAAGCGTAAATCCAGAAAGGCGAGATGCTGTTGGTACCCAGGAACACTCACTTTCCGGGCAGCGGGAGCCTGTCCCTGCTCGCCTGCCCTCCCACTGCTCCGCAGGATGCTGTCAGCTCCCACGTCTTAAGCAAAAACTCAGCTGCCCAGGTGAAGAGAGAGCCATTGCTCTTCTCCACTGCCACTCTGCTTGCTGTCTTGGCTCCCCTGAGGCAAAATTCAATCACATTTAAATTTAAAACAAAACAAGCCCTCCTTTACTTCCTGTGCTTTGCCTTTTTCTGCATCTACAAGATCATTTTTTTCCCTTACTACTCACATTTATAACTTTCCTTGCCTCTTCTGACTTGTTACCCTCTAATTATCCATTCTCTCTCTTCAACAAGCCCAGACAGAGCACAGGTAATCAGAAAGGTTAGTGCGGGCACTCGAGGCCACCCCTGCCTTTGGGCAGGAGGGAGCAGGCAGGGACACGGGCAGGGACACAGGGCAACGGCAGGGACACGGGACAAGGGCAGGGACACGGCTCCCTGCCCGCATGCCGCTGCCCCATCCTGCAGGTCTCTGAGCATCCTCAACTCGTAGGAAAATCAACAGGAGCTCCGGGCACTCGGGTCTTTGTACCAAACACCCAGAGGAAGGCAAAGACCAGACCTTATTTAAAACACCTTCGTTTGAGGACCACCTGTCCACCGACTTCCAGAACTCGGTGTCAAACACTATCAGCAGCCAGCAATACTTCAAACTAATTGCATCTCCCTGCCTACAGACCTAACGGGTACTCTCCCATCCTTTGCTCCAAGCCTTCATTTTCTGACACCAGCCTCAATTTTCCTAAGAAAAACAAATTTAACCTTTGATTTAACCTTTCTGCAAGCTATTTTTACTCCCATCTCAAGCTTATTTTAACCTCAGTAGCCAATAAATGCTTAAAGGTCAAATACCATTCCTAAGAGCCGGGCTCCTCACCCCTGGGAGAAAGGCTGAGATCATTGATTTTTTTTTCCCAAGCAAAATCCCCTCTTAGACATGTCCCAGCGGTAGGAGGGTCCAGGTTCAGACCCGAAAGTAAACAATTTTCACTGTGGGTGCTGAGAGAAGGAGCTGGGAATCTTCCCCCCTGAATGCCCTCCTTCCCTTCTTCCCTCTCAAAAAGCGCTCGGGATGTACAGGTATGGAGATACGCCTATTCCCCCCCCCCCGCCCCCCCCCCCCAAAATTGCACCCGAGCTTGACAATCCAGCACATCCCCCCTCCCTTGCCTTTGCAGCGCATCCCAACTTCCAGGTCGCTGCCTCCATCCCCCGGCGCGGAACAGGAGGGGTGGGAGGGGAACAGGGCGGCAGGTAAGGCGCTCCCAGCCCAGCATCCTTTTAGGCTGCCCCGCTCCGCAGGTGGGGAAGGGGCAGGACCGGCCGCCGCCGCGTCCCCCGCCGAGGGAGGGAGCCCGGAGGAAGGGGCAGGTGGCCGGTTCGGGGAGGAGGGAGGGAGGGGATAAGCGCCCCGCGGGACGCCCAGCAGGGCCACGGCGGGGGGGAGCGGCCGAGGGATGTTTTTGGGCCCGGGCGATGCAGGAGAGGGGGGCGGCGGCCGCCACCCGGGCCCGGCGACCTAGCAGCGCGGTGCGGCGGGGCGGGGAGGGAGGGGGGAAGGCGGCGGGGAAAGCCCCGAGGCGACGCGGCCGGGAGCGGCGAAGAGGAGGGGAGGGAGGGAGAGAGGGCAGGCGGGAGCCGGCAGCCGCCACGCCCCCGGGCACCGCCATCCCGGCCCCGCGCAGCTCTCCGCGCCCGCGGGCCCGCCGCTCCCCAGCCCCAAAGCCAGCAGCGCTGCCCGGGCACGGAGCCCCGGTACCCGTGGAGCTCCCCCCCGTCCCCGGCCCGGCACATCGCCCCGAGGAGCCGCGGGTTCGCGCCCCCTCCCCCCCAAGGCGGGCAGGGCGCGGGGCAGCCTCTGCCGCAGTCATTAATTTGGGAAAATAAAAAAAAAGGCGAAGCTGCGAGCCCGACCCTTTAAAAGTTCTTGTTTACATTCCCGCTGCCTCCCTCGTTACACTTTAAAACAAGAGTGACCAACATGCGCAATCCACCCCTGGAAATGCTGCACATCCCCCGCCTCGCAGCCCGGGGAGGGGGGGAGGAGGAGGAGGAGGAGGAGGAGGGGGGGGGGAGGGAGGGCAGAAAAAATTAAAAAATAAAATAAATACAAGCAAAGCAGGGGGAGCTGCAAAATAACCATCCACTGCAAAATAAGCCCGTTCCCGACGCCAGCCCCGCCGAGCCTTTACCTTTGCCAGGAGAGTGTCCTCCAAGAGTTGAGGCTGTCTCTCGGGTTACGGGCGGGGAGGAGGCGGGGGGCGGGGGATGCTCCCGCAGTCCCCGGCCGGGAGAGCCCCCTCGCCGGCTCAATCCGGTGTCATTGCCGGGGCCGCGCCGGCCGGGCCCTCTTCAGGAGCGGCCGCCCGGTAACTCCATGGATGCGGCCCCGCTCCCAGCCGAGATGGCCGCTCCGCGGCGGCCGGGCGAGCCCTTGCCCGCCTGTTTCTCTTTCTTTTTTACCCCGCACTTCCTCAGGCTCTCCTCGCCCCGCCGCCGCTCGGGCTCCGGCAGGGAGGCGGGGAAGCGACTTTCGGAGCGGGGACGGATAATGGTGGCGGCGCTTCCACCCCCCCCCACCCCCCCTTCCCTCCTCGCCGGCCGCCCCAAATCTTCAATTTCTTTCCCTCCTGCGCCTTCTCCCTTCCCGAGGCGCAGCGGCAGCAGGGCCAGGTGCGGCCAGCGCGGGTCCCATCCCGGGCCGCGCCGCCGCTGCCCGCCCGCCCCGCTCCTCACCCCCCCGCCGGTCGCCGGGGCCCCATGGCGCTGCCCGGAGCCCCAGCGCCGCACGCCCGGAGCCCGCTCGCCCCGCAGGCGTCCCGCCGGCACCGCTGGCCCTGCACACACACAGACAGATACACACACACACACACTCTTTTCCCTCCTCTCCCCGTTCCCCGCTCCGCGCCCCCTCTCCGCGCTGCGCACACGCGTACGCGGGGACGCGGCTCTGCAACCTTAAAAAAAAAATAAGCTTATACTTAAAAAAAAAAAAAAAAGAAAACCACCCTTTTGGCGCCATATTAATGACGTACTTAAAATTTGCCATTTCTCCTGCGTCAAAAAGACGGTTCTTGCCCATCGCGGAGCGGGTGGGGGCCGCGGTGCGGAGCCGCTCTCTCCCCCCCACACACCCCCTCCTTCTTCCCCCCCTTCCCCATCCCCCCCCTTCGCGTAGTAAACTTCCGCGGCCGCGGGGCGGGCGGCGTGGGAATTGCCGGGGAGGGCCGCGGGGAGTCCGCGCTGCTCCGCGGATAAGGTTACGCGGGCCGCGCTGGTACACGCGGCCGCTTTAGAGAGGCGCGCAGCGCCCGCGTAAGGGAGAGCGGCGGGTGGGATTGGGGATGCGGCGGCACCAGCAAAGCCCCCCCCCCTCCCCGCGAGGGGTTGAGGGTGCGGTGTGAGGGGATCACACCCCCCAAAATAAAAACCCTAAACAAAACCAACAAACCCCCAACAAACTTTGCAGAGTTGCCGCGGAGAGGGGCGGAGCGGCACCCCCCGCCCCGGGGTGACCCCGCCATGTGCTCTCCAAAGGGGAACTGTGGGCTCAGGGGTGCTTGGCTGTTCTCCCCAGGATTAAAACCAGCGGCAGTGTGGCCGTGGCAATAGAAACGGTGCCTCAGATTAAATCGGTAACAAGCGAGGGGCTGCAGTGGGTGCAGCTTAACAACCTCCCCGAGGCCTTTGCTGTAAAAGCAATTGCAGGAGTTGCTTTGTGCTGCTTCAAACCATTGCTACAGAAGATGAAAATTCAGGTTAAACCTGAGTCTTTCAGTCGCAAGCTGTGACTTAAACTCATCTCTTAAACCTGGTGAAGCTTGTCAGCTCTAAAACTCTGAGTTACCAGTTGTTAAAGGCATCGGGACCACAGCAAGAACCACCACAGCGAAGGTGGTGGGATGCTCCCTGCTCTACATCCCGGTTCTAGCTTTCAATAATTTCCCAAACTTGAATGACTTAGGCTGCAACTTTCTGCCTTGGCAGCCAGTGCTGGACGTTTTCCAAACTCTCTGAGTCCTTTGACTCTTCCAAGGATGAAGGAGGAGGAGAGGAGCATCACTTTGGTCATTCTTGGGTTTACTGTGGGTTTGTTTTGGGACTGCAATTCTGGAAGTGGGGTCTTGAAATCTGGCATAACGTGGCTTTTTGTAACCTCTTAGATAAACCCACCCAACTTAGCCATGTCTTCTTTGCAGGAGAGCAGCTCGCAACATGCAGCAGAAAACATGCCTGATTCCGGCTGCTGAAATGGCTGAGGAAGCTGCTCTTGGGGCACCTGCTGCTCAGAGCCCACTCAGCATCCCCCCAAGGAATGAGAAACTTCAGTTCCCAGTTACAAAGCCTTTCCTCATAGTAAAAGAGCATTGGGATACATGAGCATGTCCCCTTTCCATTGGTCCCCACCAGCCCCAGGTACCTCACCTGCTCTGGCACACAGTCACATTTATTGCCAGAACCTATGGATCCCACCCCATCTAACCCCTCAGGCTGCATTCAGGGATATTTGGAAGGTCACTGCCTCGTTACCTGGTGAGAACATCAGAAACACCCAACGGGAGGCACACTGCACCGATTTAGGGAGACTTCCTTTTGCACACATATTCTAATTCAGTTCTTAATTATAGTCAAGAGTCTGCTTTCCATGGAGCACCTGCATGTCACCTACCAGCTCTGGAAGTCAAAAAGGAAACAAATTTTGGCCAGGTCTTATCTGCAGAACCAAAAACTGCCTGGGGAGCGATGCAAGGGCTGCGGGATGCGGGATGTGGCCACAGTCTGACTGTGGCACAGGATAAAACTCTCCCAAGGAGGAAGATTCTCTCCTTGCCCTTGCCACAGGCTTTGTAACGCTAACAAAGTCATTAAGCCAAACTTTTGGATGCTGATGGTTGGTTGTATTGCCCACATTTCGAGTGTGCAGCTCAAAACCTTTAGCCTGAATTGCTGACATCCATCTTTGTACAGCTGGAAGCAGAGGGTGCTGCGCTTGCATGTATGAAGTGCTGTATCATGTTAAATGCTCTGAGAGAGCGGGCGTTCCACTCCTCTCAGATGGAGTACCCTGAATTAGTCAAAACTGACCTTAATCCATCCACGGTGTCACCCTGACCCATCTTCATAACGGGTGTTTGGGGAGGATTAATGAAGGTGCTGGAGCACTGATGCAGTGTAGTGGAAAGCGCCGTAGGAAAAAGCCACGAGGAAATGAATTATTCTGTCTGCAGAGGAACCTGCCAACGTCCCTGCTCTGGTCCTGAAGAGCAGATTACAGCCTTCCAACCCGCTGGGCTGTTTCTCCAGGGTTCCTGGGCACCACCTCTAAAGGATGTCACAGTGAGTCCCAGTCCAGTCTGCAGCTCACAGAACCACAGGATCACAGAATCATAGGGGTTTGAAGGGACCTCCAGAGATCAGTGGGTCCAACCCCCTGCCAAAGCAGGGTCCCTAGGACAGGGCACACAGGTCGGTGTCCAGACAGGGCTGGAATCTCTCCAGAGAAGGAGACTCCACACCCCCTGGGCAGCCTGTCCCAGGGCTCCCTCACCGGGAAGAAGTCCTTCCGCATGTTGGTGCTGGAAGTCCCTGTGCTCCAACCTGAGGCCATCGCCCCTTGTCCTGTCCCCACAGACACTGAGAAGAGGATGGCCATTTCCCCCTGTGTCCCACCCTTCAGATATTGATAAACATTAATAAGATCCCCTCTCAGGCTTCTTTCCTCAAAGGTGAAGCTCAGTTCCTTGGTGTGGGTGGGTTGTGCTTGGCAGGTCCCAAGCACCCCTAGACCAAACCCAGATGCATTTTTGCCATCCCAAAGATGAGCACCTCGTCCTGCTTTGAAATCTGCACATGGAGATACCTGAGCTGTATTTCCTCTTGCTGGGAAATCCCAAAGTGGCCAGACATGTGAATAATGTGCTGAGCTGAGGCCTAGGATCACGTGCTGAACACTAGGGACGAGCCGGCATCGCCGAGCCCCTGGCTGCCCATCTCCCACACTGTACACCATGGTGTGTATAGTATCTGAACCTGCAATTAAAAACCTCATTCTGCTGCAACAAAAGGGCACAGATGGAGAAAATTTGGGCCATGTCTTCATTCTGAGTACTTCACTGGGCAGGAGCAGTAGGTGTTTGGCTACCATCTATGCACACTTACACAAAGCTTGCCTACCTGTGTAAGTAACACATACATCTGAAATGCACAGAGAGAACACCTGATGGGTGGCTCTACAGAGAGGTCATGTCATGTATGATGCATATGAGGCATGGTTTACATACCAGGGCATCTGTGTAACGCTTAGGGAGGGCTCTGACAGGGTGTTGTCAGTTGACATTCACTAAGAGAAGAGATAAATCTAATAATAAAAACAACAACAACAACAAAAAAAGCACATTTTGGAAGAAATAATACGACACAAATCCTCTAAAAGGACAGAATTGTCTACACAACAAAGGCTCGGCTGATTGATGCTAAAATAAGCAGTTATGCAACAAGTAAGAAATACGCTCTCCAGGGAAGGAACCAGCATCGTTTCCCTTTCATCTTCCTTCACCAGAGCTGATTTTTGCAAACCTAGAAGAAAAAGATAGGCAACCTTTCGATGAGGAGCACAGAGGTGGAGTTAATGGATGATGTTGAGTGGAGGATGGAGTCTTTATGAGCTGTGTGTGAGTTTGGAGGAGTTAAATCCCATCGTTAAATGTGAGTTGTCCCCCCAAAAAGTGCCACAGACCCATCAATTCCACTGCCTTGGGGCTGCTCCCACGCTGGGTGGGAGTCTCTTGGTTTTAGGGGTGCATTGGCTCACCCCAGAGCGGTGATTACACAACTGTTAGAGCAACTTTGGGAGAATAAGGGTGTGAAATTGCCACGAGAGGGAAGAATGCAGCCAGCCAGTGTGGTTGATAAAGCAAGCTTCAACTTTATTGCAAGCACACACTTCCTTTTATACTATTCCTACCACGTGTTATACCTGTTGTATACTAATTGGCTCTTAACTAAAGGTTACATTTACATACTCCACCCATCTGGTAGCCTGTGAATCATGTCTCTTTCTCAGCCCCAGGAACACTGAATCCTTATCACACCTCCTGCTCCCACATCTTGTGGCCTTGCTGCACGATGCACAAGAATACGCTGACCGATTGTTGACCCTTCTGTTCTCACCAAGACAGTGTGGGGTCTAGTCTTGCTAAACTACACAGGCGACTGCTTGGACAACTGCTCCATAGGCTCATGGCCTTGCTCCTCAAGCCATTCTGCAACATGGAATAGCTCATCTCCCAACACTTGGGTTTGATAAAACTTCTCAAGGAGATCCGAGACCAGTGAAAAGCCTCTGTGCAGACAGATCTCCTGGGAGAGGAAGATTCAGACTCAGTTACCTGGTTGGCATCACATTTGATTACCGCAGTACGTTACCACCAGCCATGGGTAGGACAGGTCCAAGGGAGTGTGAGCAGTCCCCAAACACAATGAAAATCCAATGTGATGTTGAAGACCTTTAGAAATGATCTATTTACTCATGTTAACTAGTGAGGAATCATGAGGGCAGCTCATCTCCCTCAGCCTGTTGCTGCTGCGATACCCACCTGGCCGTGATGCTGGGCACTGGAAGACCACCAGTCTTTCAGTGGGCAGGGAGATGCTCAGAAGCATCCCATGACTGGAAAACAGTGCAGGAGACACGTGTCTCCTATTTTCCTCTTCTGAGCCCTCTGGGAGCCAGGAGAAGTCAAAACCACCTCACAGCTACTTTTATTTCTAATAAAGACCAGAGCAGTACATGGCCATTCCAGGGAGGGAACCCAGAGGTGATGAAAACCTTATCCCAAGTAGGGCTGTCCAATATCCCAGCTGTAATCAGGGTACTTAGATTTATTAAAATACATGTTGATTTGGGAGGTGGTAAGCAGGTGCAGTAGAAGGAGAAAGAACAAGCTCCATCCTAAACCACAATGATAATCACTCCCATCTTCAAGAACGAACTACCCCAGGAAGATCAAGGGAGAGATGGCCGCTATGGCCATTATACCAACTAATCCCTTTTCTTTCTCATTCATTCTGCATAATTCTCTTCCTCTCTGAAGCCAGGGAAAAAGGCTATACTTAGAGGAGAAGAAAATTTGATTTGGCAGATCAGCGGATAGCGAGATTTTGTTTGCAGTCTCAATTACCTTCAGGAGCTGGAAATTTGGTATCAAAATAAACTGTAAACAAACAAAAAAAAATAGAGCATTACATATGTCCATCCCTTGATGGATAGCTCAAAAATTCTCTATGTTCTAGCAACAGCTGCTTTAATATCTTTCAAAGAAATGGCAGCCTGCCTCTGTCTGAAAGGATTACCTTGAAGGAATGCATCTGTAAGTGGTTTTGTGCAAAGATGCTGATGTTCTTGTGGGTTTTGTGCACTGAATTTTTTTCTGCCAAGTTTCAAGATGCCTTCTTGTTGCTGCTGCTCTTGTTTTCTCTGTTTAAGTTCACTCCTGTTGCAAAGCGCATCTGATACATCACACATTTCATGCAGACCCCAGACTGGAAGAACTGGGGCTTTCAGAGGGCCCTAAAGGGTAGATGTGGGGAAATAAGGACCATCGGTGGGTAGCTGAATGGCTTCAGTGGTGCTCCTGTGCCAGAGGCCTGTTGAAGCTCCTTTGGCTTTGGACATATCCTTGGGCACCATGGCAGACTCCGCAGCAGCACACTTCCCCACCTGCTTTCCTTTGCTCCCTTCTTGTTGGCATTTCCAGGTGTCCATGTTCGATGGGGTGATGGGATAATGTGGCTCCTCAGAGCTTGTGGGCAAAGTCTCTAGTTCTGGGTGACAGAGGATGAAAATCATGGATTTAGAAGAGTTCAGTTAGAAGAGACCTACAAGCATCACCTAGTCCAGCTGCCTAAGTATCTCTTCCCCCCACCTCCATGTGAAGGGCTACCCCAAAGCCAGGACATGCCAGTGCAAGCCCTTGTCCTGCCCATTCCCACCTCGCAACCCAGGGAAGGATCCGCCTAGGTGTAAAATCAGTTGTGTTTTACTCCCCTGAGGAGGCCAGGAGAGCTCTCCTCCTCCCACCAAGGAGGTTAACAGCTGGGTGTCTGATCCCACCTGCAGATCCCACCACAGAACATGCAATTACTCTCCCAATTAAGAAAAAAAAAAAGAGGAGACATTAAAGATGAGTCACAATTCAACGTGCCACGTGAGGGGACGGTACACATGCTAAACAATGCATGCATCCAGCCTGCATTAATCCATATTTTATATGGAATCCCTCTAGACATTCAGTTTATAACCGAGTTGGCTATTTCCCTGTATTTCTCTGGAGTTGGAGGGTGTGAAAAAGACATTTCCATTTCATTGACTAAGTTCCCAAGGGGAGAGTTTATGAAAGTGCAAGTGCATAATTTAGTGCCTGACAGGATAAAGATGGTATCTGGCTTCAAAAAAAATAGTGCACCCTGAAAAACAAAATTGCTAGAACAGACATTTGTTTTCCATAAGTACCATATTTTAGGAGCATTTAATTTAGCTTAGAAGCACTGTTAAAAATATATGCATTGTAAATTGCAGCTGTATAATGTGGTATTTATCAGATAATGTCACTGAATAGTCTTCTGTTGCAATATAAATGCCAAGGCATTTATAGAAAATAAATGTTGAAGTAGAAAGCTTTCTTTTCAAAGTGGGAAACCATTATCTCATCCAAAAGTCATAAATAAAATGATGAGGGTTTGCTTTACGGGGTTGGTTTTAACTATTGGAGGGGGGGGGCTGACATGGACACTCCATCACCTGAGTGATGTTCCTAAGCAGCCAACTTAGCCTGGATGCTGCAGGCAGAGTGGGTGGCACATGGGATGGGCCCTGAGAGTTTGGAAAGATCCAAGAGTAGCCAGAAGGAGAAGTGAGCTGCTAATGAGGCTCATTGGTTGAGGACAAAGAGATCAAGATGGAAACTGGGGGGTTTCTTGGGATATTTCACACAATATTTCAAGAAAGTTCATCAGGTCTGATTATGGACCCGACACAGGATGCGTGAATAGCAGCTTTTGAAAATGGGATCTGAAAGCCAGCTCCAGAAGCTCTGTTTTAGTCCTAAATTCATGATCTGATCTGATTTTAAAGGATGGAGCACCTGGCAGCTGCTATTGATTTCCGTGGGGTTTGGATCAAGCTGTGCATGTGCAGCACTGTTTATTAGCATAAGGTACAAAGGGCTGTGGGAGAGGGATGGTAAATAAGATTTCGGATCCCAGAACTCCACCTTCTGCTCCTCTGAAATTTGAAGACATTGATCTAGTCTTTTCATCTACTAAAAAAAATGAGGCTCAGGCTGCCATTCATGCAGATGGACTGTGTGCTTTGCTGAGCAAGATGCACACCACGTAGGCAGCTGGGTCCCATTCTATCCCATGCCATGCCATGCCATGCCATCCTATCCCATGCGCTTTTCACACCACCACCCCTTTTGCTGGCATTGCCAGGACAGGAAAAACACCACTCCAACACAACTGGGACCCACCACATGAACTGCCTCCCTGCTGAAGTGGGATTCCTGAAGGAGGAGGATGGATGGATGGATGGATGGATGGATGGATGGATGGATGGATGGATGGATGGGGAAGAGGAGGAGGAGCAGCCACCTCATCCAACGCCCAGGTAGTAATCCTGCTAATTTCATTTCTGTTATCCTGGGTTTGACGTAGCCAGGTAATCCACATTTTATGGGATTTGTAATTTTCAACCCATTTTAAGCTGTAGTGTTAGGAGCAAAGTCTGCCTGTGACTTCAAGAGAGCTGCAGCTACAACATTTATTCCATAAAGCCCCAGTGACCTCTCTAGTCCATGGGCATGCAGGCATTGGTGCTGGGGAGGTGGGGGAATTGGGAGCACCTGAATTTTGGTCACAAACCAGATACTGTTCTGGCTGGCTGGGAAAGCCAGAGTGGGTTCAGCACCCCCAAACGCCTCCGAGAGCAGCGCTAGCCCACAGCTTGGGCATGGTTCTTCTAAAGGGAGGAACGAGATTCCCACAGTCCTCTCCTGGCTTCAGGAATTCATCCTTTTGTGGCTCTGCTCCTCTTCTAGCCCCTTCTTGGTTCGCTCAGGTGCTGTATAGGCTGCTTGTTCCTCCCCCTGATGCACACTGCATTGTTCTTCAGGTGATCCAGTCTGTTGACTCCCCATCAGCGATTTGGGGGGGGGTTTGGACTGGATGATCTCTGGAGGTCCCTTCCAACCCCCAAAATTCTGTAAAGTTCTGTGATTATATTCTCACTGCATTGCTGGTTATCCACCTTTCCATGCTTGCCCATCCCTCTCCATGGCAGAGCACGCTTCAGCCTGCCCCGTAGCATCACACCCAGGCAGACACAGCCAAAACCAAGGCCAAATCCCTCATTCTTCTCACCCACCTGCCTCCATCCACTGTCCCAGGCAGGGGAGCAATGCATACCTGGCACAGCTCAACTGCTGCATTGTCAGAAGCACGTTACACAAGGAATGATATGATGAATGCCAGAAATAAGTGTCTAAAATACCTTTCACATAGAAGAAATGGCTGGATGGATGAATGGATGGATGGACAGCTGATTTGCTGGCTCACCAGCTGTGGAGGGAAGCATGACACACCACAGGACAGGCTTCTGGGCCACATTCAGAAGAAAATACTGCAGTAGCTCTGTGCAGAGGGGATCTCACATTGAGCACAGAGGACCTCAAGGCTGAGCATCATATTCATGAAGTCTCACAGCAACAAGAGAGGGACCATCATCTCCTCGGGCAAGATGAGAGCCCCACCACAGAAGATGCACCAGATATTGATTTGAATGTACCTTTTCCACTTGAAAACAGACCTCTCCTACCTGGGAGCAACAATTCCCACATGCCAGGACTTTAGGACACTGTATATACAACACCCCCCCCCTCTGTAGTGGAGCAATCTTCAAATCAATTGTACCTGGCAGGGGAAGTTTAATGACTTTCTGATTATGGCTGGAAAGCCTTTCAGAGCTAATGAGCAGAAACAAGACCACTTAGCTCCTACCTGAGGAGGTGACTCCACGGTCACCACCAACACTTGGAAGGGAGCTGTAGCGTGACTTCCATCAGCACAGCAGATCCAGAAGAGAAGGTCAGGTCGGCTCCACCACCTCTGCCTTGGGAGCTAGGACCTGAGTTCAGGAAGGACTTTAAGGATCCCAGCTCACATGGGGATGAAAGTTACCCATGACACAGCAACACATCCTGATGCATCGTCCTTCCCTGGAACACCAGCTGGGGCTGCAGTCCCAGGGGACGCCTTGCTCTGTCCCCAGCCAGGGACAGCTGCTGAGGTGTGAAAGGGATGGGGAGGTGTGGGTATGTGTGTGCACCAGTTTAATTTTATCTTGACAGCCAGGAGAAAAGGAGTTACACATTTAATTCCCAAGCTGGTCCCGCAGGGCAGAAGGACAGGGTGCAGCAGGGAGGGTGTCCACCCTGGCCCAAGCACTCAGGGCATCCTGCAGTGCCTGGGGGTGGTGGCATCTGCCCTGGGGTACCTCGGGGAGCAGCGAGCCTGGCTGCTGGAGGAAAAATAAACAAATACAGTGAGTCACAAAGGCAAGTGGCATATGACGGGGACAGGTACTTATGCAAATAGACTGCTAACACCCAGCCAGACAGAGCTGATAAGCCTCCTAGGCCAGCTGGAGGCTTCTTCATCCTGCTGGGGGGAGGAGGAGGAGGAGGACAGCTTCAGGATAACAATAGAAAAAATAACAGAAAGCAAAAGCAAGACAGCTCTGGGAAGGCTGCAAGAGGCTGCCTGACTCCTGCTCCAGTACCAATCTGCAGCACCTTGCCATGTTGCCAGCTCTGCTTTCAGAAGCATCCTCATGTGCTGATGCAGGTGAGCACGTGCTATAGTACCTGTCACGATACCTCCCGGCGGTGGTGGGCACCTACTAGAGCTCATCACCCTGCAAAGTAACCAGTCCTGCAGCAAAGTTTCTCAGATTTGTGAGGCTGTAGCACAGGGGCTGTGGGGGGAGCTGCCTTCCCCATCTTGTGCTGCCCCTGTAACTCTTCCCTCCCCCGCCCTGCTGCTTCCCCCACCCCTCCCAGAGCATAAATGAGAGGCAAATTATCCTCCTGCGATGCTGCTGGGGATCCCCCAGGAATCTTCATATCTGGCCTGGCTGGGCTGCTGATAATCAGATAGAGGGGGTTTAAAATAATCAAGCCTAAGCAGCTGAAATCCCAACTGGAATAGGTAATGGGGTCAGAAAACAAACACTGCAGCCAGGGCACAGCCGGAGGGGCTGCAGGACCCCAGGGATGGGGCACCACGTGCACATTTGGGGCAGGCTGCCCCACAAGCTGTGGTGCTTCTCCAGGATGCTGCCCAAAAAACAGTCTCCCCCATCCCATGCTTCTCTGGCACTGGGAAACCTGTGTGAATGACACCCCACCCCACGTTTCACATGGGGCCCCAAGAGCCAGGTAGTTCCTGCCTCCCCATTGCATCCATCACCACAAGCCTGAGTCATAAAAGAAAGGGTTTTGCTGCCTCAGAGCCCCATCACTCTGCAGTCCCAGAACTGCCAGCAGCTCAGAAGATGCAGGATATCTCCCTGCTCCTGGAGCATCACACAGGCTCCCAGTCCCCTGATCCCCCACCCTGCACTGGCTCCACCACCCCCTTCACCTGCCTTACCCATGGGCAGGGAAAAGGGGGCAGAAGCACCAAGGAAAGGGGGAGGATTGCTAAATCCAGGGAAAATTTGTTTTCCTACCACTCAGAGCACCAGCTTGTATTGATGATGTAATGCTCCAACAGTGAGAAGCCAGAGGTTTGCCCTTCCTGTGGTATTCCCTTAGGAAAAAATATTACTGCAGTGTAAAACCTGAGAACTGAAACAGGCCAGTGATTCACCAGGGAAGATGCCTCTCCCTTCTCCCTACTCGGCAAGGCAGAGACACATGTTGTGAGGTTTGAAAGAAAAAAAAACCCTGAAAAAGCCTTTAATTAATCCCTGGAGGCTAAACCATGCCAGATATGGACAGGATTCCTCCTCTGCCTCCTTTCTGAAGGAAGAACACGCCACTGTCTCCCTGCTGCAGCTCCTTGAGGGGATTCTCCATTCCCCAGGGCAGGATCCAAAGCATTTTCCAAAGCTTTTTTTCTTTTGGGCAGAGGGTAGCTGTGGCAGGGAAGCTTTGCAGCTGTCCCAGGGCAGCAGGGAAACCAGAGTCCCCTCCAGCATTTCCCAGATGAGCACAGACTTTCGGTAGCTCCTACCTGCTGGGAGGAAATTTCCCAAGTTCAAGGTCAGGTTTGTTTGTCTTCCCTCCTGCCAGACCCAAACTGTTATGCAATATCCAGGAAGTCACTTTTATCAAAACTCAATTCAATTTCTAAGATTAAGAGCGTGGAAAAACAAGTACTGGGCTGGAAAGTGCTGGCAGCAACCATGCCAGAGCTTTGTTTGGACAAGGATTGCTAATAGGGCATCTCTTCTTTCTACAGGTCAGTAAGGGCAGGATACAAAATGTGCTTTTTATAAGGGGCTGGTGATGATGAGAAAAATTAACCCTCACGTAGAGAGAGCAGAAGTTGTAGCAAAGTTTAGTTTTGAGAGCAACTTCTGTGGTTGCTACTGTGGCTTTTGTGGAAGGAGCTCAGGAGCATCCTGAGGTGTAAAGCCAAGGCTCAGCCCTGGGCAAGAGACAGAGGTACTGCTGGCAATGCAGCTGTGGTCCTGTGCTGGCTGGATTTACTTGGATACAGCCACCTTGGTGCCAGGCAGCAGCACAGGTAAAGGCTTCACTGGGTGAAAACCCGACTTGGAAAGTAACAGGTGAGATAGAGCACACGTGGGGCTTTCACAGGGACCAGCAGCAGTTGGCACAGCCACATGACCTCGCTCAGAAAACGCCCTGGAGACAAGAAATCTTGGTTTGCAAAGGGAAAACAGTACAGAGTAAGAGCCAGGCTGGCCCTGTGTCTGACCTGGTCCTGAGGTCTTTGAAGATGAAAAGCACCCAGATCTGCCATGGGGGAACGAGGATGCTTCATCCCATGACAGCGATCGCATCAGCTGCAGTCCAGAAAATACATTGGTCTTCTTCACACTTCCTCCAACCTTATAAAGTTTCAATAATGCCCATTATGGAGACCAGATCAAACCAGTGCTTTCTGCTGTTAGAGGGGAAAAAAAAAACCCAGACATTGAGTTTCCAGCATTGTGAACTCCCTTAATCCTGTACTACATCTATAGGTCTTACACACAGGGAAAGTTCAAACCCAGTAATAAAGAGCTCCAGAGTTTGGTAATAGCAAAGGGAGAACTTGAGGTTTGAAAGAAAATTCTTGGCACTAGCAGATTTGCCAGTTCAGCAATGGGAAGCACCACAAAGTCCAAGCACAGGCGATATATCTCCCTTTCACTGCCTGCCTTGTGCGGGGCTGCGTTCCCCATCGAAGTCGGGAGCTGCAGACTGCACTGTGTTCTTTCTGATTATAGAGCAGTGGTAATTAAACCTCTGGAGCATTAAGTTACCATTTTAACCAAATGCCTGCGTTTTATCTTGATGGGAAATTGAGAGCAAGATCCAGATTCTCACAGTAAATAAAAACTGTTGGCTGTTTCACAGATAATCCATTTCCTCGGCTTATGAATGAGGAAAACACTCCCCCTGTGTGGTTCCTTCACCCCTTTTGCAAACACTCACATTCCTACAGGAAGCTCAGCAGCAGCACTGCCATCTTCCACATACTGCTCAGCCTGTAAAATAATAATTATAATCATAATGTAGCTCCTTAATAACACTTCTAATCCAGGCACGGGTGTCCTTATCTCCAGATAAGGAAACAGAAGCACACGATGATAAAGGTGGCCAAGGCAAAAGCCAGGAATAACCCAGCACCCAGGTTCATGGTCCACCCACAGCTATATCCGCCGCCCAGCTCTGAAGTAATGGTCTTGTCTAGAAACGGATCTTCGAGGTGCAAGTCGAGTTTATTCTTTGGCTCAGTTCTGTGCTGACAACCACAGTTCCACGTCACAGCTTTAGCTTAGTACCTGGGCACATAGAGCTGTTCCAGGTCACATATATACAGGGTAGGTGCCTGATGGGGGTTATTTTTTCACCCTGAGCCCACCTGAACAAGCAAACTAGACAGGTGAGTCCCTTTTATTGCAATTAATGGTAATACACCGGTGGAGCAAGATCAAGGTACCCAGCAGCACCAGCAAAAGGCTGCAGCGTGCACCAGCCCCGTTCTGTTGCTGGCAGTGGCATTAAGTGCTTTGGGAGATCAGTTATTTTGATAATAAAACAGTTGCTTGTGCAGAAGATGGGGCTCAGTTGCTTTCAAAGCCCAGCCCTTGCCACAGAGGCTTTTCATCCCTTGCTTGCGGAGTAAAGTGCATCCTCCCCGCCCAGAGCAGCAACAGGTTTACCACAAAATACTCGCAGCATTTGATGTCTGCAGAGGCAGGTATTACTCACCCAGCTGCTGCTTATGCAAGCATGCTACCACCTCACTTGGGATAGCAGGAGGTGAGGAGGCTGGAGATGCCCATCCTCCCGTGTCATCCAAGTCCAAAGACCAGTCGCAGGGCCCATTTGGGGCTGTATTCCTCAGCAGATCACCTGTATTCCTCAGCAGATCACCTTCCTGCAGGTCTTCCCATGTTACAGCATCAGGAGCTGGTGGGTATCCAAGTCTGAGGCTGCATTGCTTCACCCTCATCATCGACTGTAAGCAGTGGCTGGCAGCACATAGGTGTCCATACATGGATGCTTCTGCCAAGCCTTGGGAGAGCTCCTGGCTCCACAGCTGCCTTAGAGTTGTGGGAGGAGATGCCTCTAGCACAGAGAGCTGTCCCTCCCCAACAGCTGGGCCACACGAGCACAGGGGTGATCCAGAGCATCACCTCACAGAGATCCTTGCTAGCAGAGCAGAGTGCTGCTCCTTGCTATCCCACCTCATCCACAGTGTGGGAACTCCTCATGGAAATCCAACACAGTTCATAGCTTGAGTTGGGAGGAAGGTTCCTCCACAGAAATGCATTTATTGTTGGTGTGGGTGAGTTAAACCAGAGTAAGATGGCTTCCAATTTGAAGATGATCATAAAGCAAGGAGCAACTCACTTTGGAGACATCAGTGTTTGCTCTTGGAATTACTCTTTTACTCCCATCTAATAAAAGAAATGAAAGTTAAAGGAAGTATTGCTGCTGATGTCTCTAGATCCAGGATTTCCACCTTCTTTTCATCATCCCATGCTGGGATACGGTGCTCTCCAAGTCTAACTGGTCATATATGCTGACATAATCCCTCACCCACATTCAACTATTTCACACCCTGGCTTTGCACTGAAAAAACCCTGAAAAATCAATATAAACAGGATTTTTTTTCCCAACTAAATGAATGAATAAAGGAAAACGAATCTACTTAACGTTTCTAGATATTTGAGGTGGGGGAAAGAAAATAGCTGATTATCCTCTGCATTTGACAGGACAAATACAAAACTATATGATTTGAAAAAAAATCAGCTGGGCATTATTCTGCATGCGGACATGAAGGGAAGCACTACTTGATTGCATCGTTTCTCAGGAATGGGTAAACTGGTCTGGTGATTTGGAAAAAGAGAAGCAAGCATCTATTTTTTAATTATTTCTCATTTTTCCACAGACCACTGCCTTTTTTTTATTTGAGTGATGGCCAGAGCTAGAAAGGATAAACCACCACAGGACAAAATTTTCTCGAGAGTATTTTTCTGCCACGAACTTCTGGAAATAGCAAATGGTTCCTTGTTTGCATGAAGTTGGTGTCAGACGATGGAGAATCAGGCTGACTGAAGAGCTGGGACAGCCACCCGCAGTCACCTACACTTTGTGATGCTGGGCAAGTTCCCAGAATCAGCACTGATACAAAAATAAAGCACTGTTATTCATAGAATAAACTGGAAAAATACTGAAATAACTCCAAAAAGAGTTGCAACAGCCATGTAGATCAGCCCAGCTCTGTGCTTGCCTCCCATCCCGGTAAGCAGGTGTAGGTGGCTTGGTGTTATCCGCCCTCTCATCCCCCTTCCCTTCTCACCCAGGTGATATTCCATCCTCCCACTCACACAGGCCCACAGTCTCATCTACCACATGCACAGGCTGGATTTCTTTGGAATAGCATCTCAAACCTGCTCTTTTTTTCCCCCTTTTTTATTTTTTTCCCCTTAACATCTCTGAAGCCTTTTCTCTCCTTTAAAACCCCCACTCTCCTCCCAGCCTTTCTCCTCCCACATCACCTACTGCAATATTCACTTTTAGCAGCTGCCCTCAAGACCACATCAATTCACTCAGCAATCATTCTGGTCCCTCGTTTACATAATTTACAAGCTTCTTGCCTTCTCCTCTTTATTCCTGTTACCTTTCCACATCTCCTCTTACCTCGCTGAACCGATAGCCTACCTACCATACAGCCAGCCCATAACCTTTGCCCCACCAGCCTCTATAACCCATCTGTCAGCTTCTTCCCTAAGCGCAGCCTCTCTCAAGCCTGAGAAAAACCTTCCTGATAAAATCTGAACAGCCACTCCTTCTCTCCTCCTTCAAAACTATCCTTCCCCTTCAAAACTATCCTTACAACTCACTTCTGCCAAAAAACCCTACCAAACCCACCTATGGCTACAGCCGGCCAACTGATGAACTAAGATTTTCTTTCCTCCTTTCCTTGTTCCCTCCCACTGCTCCCAGCTAAACCTGAGCCAAACCAAATCACACTACGAAAGAAGGATCCTTGCCTCAAATATATATGTGTTTGTATGTTGTGTGCTTGTGGTTATTAGTGCCTGCAGAACTTCAGACCCAGAACGAGAGGGCGATGAGAGATCAGACTCACTGGACAAGAGCCAGAGATGAAAGCACAGAAACTGTTGATGTCAGGTGTGGAAGCTGGTGACCACCAACACTTCCAGAAGTTCCCTGTATTTCCGTGCTCCAGCCCCCTGCAAAGTCTCCAGGAGGTTAGAAGTGACCCGGTTTCCCCTGTACTCAAGGCAAACTCTGTTTTCAGCAAAACCCCACTGCTTTCTGCATCCACTTCTAAACCAAACCTCTACTACAGTAGCTAAAATGTCAGGACTAATTAAGAAGAGGAAGCTGGGCATAAACCAGCCAAGATGTGCATCTGCCACCAAAGGAGAAAGCACCCGTTCTCCACCACCCCCTCCAGCGCCCGGCGTGTGCAGCGAGTCTTCCCCCTAGAAGCACATCGCTGGCTGGCAATTTGGTCAACCCTGAATTATACACTGGAGGACTAACTTCCTTTGTGGTTGCAAAAAAAAAAAAAAAAAAAAAAAGAGACAGAAAGGCTTTAAAAAACATGATTTTAAATGATGCCTCAGGGTATATTTAAAGAATAGCTAGCCAAATTCCACCCTGCCTGTCTGCCGAGCACCAGTGGGCTCCAGCAGAGCTGCACAGGAGGTAAGAGAGCAGTGTTTGGCCCTAGGTTTCTAACCATCATTATATAATATTGATGTCATATTGAATAGGCATATATATATTCTGGCATAGCAACCCAAATTACATTGATTTAGTAAGTTGATAGCGTGCACTGGTGCCAAGCTACCAGGTCATTGATCAGCTGCCTGGGCTGAGCTTCAACGTGTAATTTCCAGCACAGTTTGACTGATCAGCAATACGGTAATTGGTTGCAAATGTCCTTCCTTCTATTTGTTTTAAGTGGCTTTTTCATTAACACAGCAGAACTGAGTAAATAAATATGACTTTACCATTGGCTGAAGGTGGAGAATAGCTGAGAACTGGGTACAGATGGGGACAGGGCTGCATGATACTGTCAAGCCAGCGATTTTTTATGTACATTCTCCACTTTGCTGCTTTTTGGGCTCCTGGTTGCTTCAGAAGGTTTTTCCTTTTAGCAAGAGGTGATGTGGCCAATGCTGTTGAGTGGAAGGCAAATTTATTGCATTTATGCCCCCAGATGCCCTGAGTCAATAGGTTTATTATTGTAAGTAGAGACATCAAGTTTTATAATCTGGTCCTCAGAGGTCCCTGCTAAGAGAGGAAACCAGACTTGCCACTTGAGCACGCTCACAGCCCCGCTGTTTTAAAGCCTGAGCCCTATTTTGACAACTGAGAAGTGTCAGAAATGGTTTGGGGCTAAGCAAGATCCCAAAAATATTCACATTATACCTGTGAGCAGGTGCAATTACATGGACAGGGGAAGTGCAGAAGCATGCTGATGGGGTTCCAGCTATCCCATTAAATAGCTCCACACATCACTGGACTATTACACACCATTTCCAATTTCCATTAAATCTGGTGCAGCGTTTTCTGGGTGTATCATTCCTCAGGACATGATTTTAGCCCTCTCTCCATCTCTTATTTTACTCTATCAATTCCAGCCCATCTCTGGCTATGTGCTGAACATTTATAACCAGGTTAGAGCAGAGGATGAATACTGGTTATCTGGTCACTTCACAGCTACAAAACATTGTTACAGACCTTTCACACTGAGTCACCATCACACATTATAGGAGCAAAATTAATAGAAAAAAATAAGAAGGCATTGAGATATGGAAAAACCAACCCATTATTTTCAACTGTTTTCAGCCCTTTAGAACTTTACACCTTTGAAACTTCCCATCCACTGGACTCAGCTAAATAAAGCCATTGCTTTCCTTCTGTTAGCTCCCTGAAAATACTTCATGATGGCTTACTCCAGTGTGAATAAAATTAAAGGCTAAGCTACTTAACTCACGTGTGTGTGTTCTTTGAACTATCCCATTTAGATCTCAGAGATACCAGCACCTTGCAAACAGGCACACTTCCTTAGCCAATCCTTAAACCTATCCACAAAAGGAATTGGGATGGAAGAGTTAATACTTTTTTTTTAAATATTTTAAATTTATTTTAAAGCTTTTTATGTTACAGGCTTTGGAGGGCTCTTTGAAGCAGCCCTGCTGCAGCACTAGGGATGATGCTGTTTGACTGAAGAGCTGGGCAGGGTATCACTGCCCACCCTGTACATGTGGCACAGGGCTGAGGTTTGTGATTCTGTAGATGCTTTACAGGGAGCTTTGCATAGCCATTATTCAGCAAATAACCAAAAGAAACAGGTTTGCAATTTAAGTTATTAGCATTTACTGTGCCCTGGTGCATGCACAGCCTGGGAAGAAGCACCCTTCTTGTAAGGGCCTGTCCCGCAGCTTCTGCTCAGAGTTTTCTCCTGTGAGTAGGGTCACAGAAGCCATCATAATAATTAATGTGATTAAGCAGTGGGCACCCTCCCCCTGTATTTAGTTTTGGAAGTACTTCAGCGCCTGGATGATGCCAAGCCCCCAGCCGCTTCCCATCCCAATGTGGCAGCACAGCAAGCTCCTTCCAGCATCGCTGCCAGCTTCTGTCCCTCCAGACCACTCCTCCTGAAGCTTGAAATCCCAGCTTCACAGGAGTAAAAACCTCCCCAAAATCTAGGGCAGCGCTCCCAGCAAAGCACACAGCAAACCAGAAGATTGCTTCTCATGCCAAGCACAAAAGAAATCTGCCCCGACCGATCGGAGGGGATGCATTAATTAAGCTTCACTTCTCTATTTTTGCTTTCTTATCCCCCACAGGGAAGGAGGTTGGGCTGGTTTGCAACAGCAGCTCCAGAAAGTTGTAGATGAGGGGGGGAAAAAAAGCACATCAGTTTTCAATGATCTGTCAAGGGCAGCGGCTGCTTCCTGGCAGGAGCCTGGGCTGAAACACCAGCGAGCATCTCTCCCACTCCCAGCGCTACTGCCAGTGACTAAGCAGTTTCTATAAACCGAGCTGCAGCAGAGTTCAGAAGCCTACTAATAATAATCTGAAGATGTAAAATAATAATAATAATATGGCAGGTTTAATGTCACAGATAAGTATAATAGGCATTCTGATGTTGAGACTTGTAGCTCGGTTTTGAATTAATTTTAGCACTCTGTTTGATGTCTAGTCTTAGGCCATTAGAAACTGGAATTAAACAATGCAATTAAAACACAGCAAAGCTGTAATCTGATCTTATTTTCTACTTCTAGCCTTGCTGCTTCACCTTTTCCTCCCAGCCCTTGGTCTTGCATGCATTAAAAGCCCTTGCCATTACCTTCTTGGGCTTTTGCACCAGTTCGCATGCCAGGACATCAGCAGTGCCCCTGCTCCCTGTCCTGATTGGTTTGGCAGTCGAGGCCTCCGCAGCAGCTGGGTGTCTGGGGGGGTGGGTGACTGCAAACCAGCAGCACAGGGGGTGTGGACATCCCCCCACCCCCAGTACTGCAGACACCCAAAGATTTCACACAACACATCCCAACTGCCTGACAGCACCTCTACAGCTGGCACAGGACCAGCACCGCTCAGTCCATTTACTCCAGCCACCTCATTATTACTTTGTTTATATCATAGAATCCCAGACTGGTCTGGGTTGGAGGGGACCCCAAGAATCACAGAGCTCCAACCCCCTGCCACAGGCACGGCCACCAACCTTCAGGCCTGAAGCTACACAAGGTTGCCCATGGCCCCATCCAACCTGGCCTTGAACACCCCCAGGGACGGAGCACCCACCCCGTCTCTGGGCAGCCTGTTCCAGCCCCTCACCATTCTCTCAGTAGGACTTAATCCAACTAATTACCATGGTGAGCTGCAGGACATTAAAGCCCTGGCTACTGTTGTACTGCACTCCATGTAATCCTTCTTAAAGCATCCTGTGTGTGCCCACACAGCTCCTTGGGGAGCCCTGCACCCAACTTCTGCCCCCGCCTCATGGGGGCCTGGCCCTGCCACAGCTCAGCTGCTGACCGAGAGTAGCTGTAAGAATTATTCAAGCCCCCCCCCACCTCCTGTTAACTCCCTGCTCTGCCACTGAGTACATCAACCTTAGTTAAGCACCTAAAAGCCAGAGGTCCTGGGTGTCTGCATCGAGTCCAGAGACACCTGAGGAGCTGCAGAACTGCTGAAAGTCAGGGCACTACTCAGGAAGCAACACTTATGTCTCTTAATGATACATCACCTTAAGCAAAGGGAAGAGCAGAAGCCCATGATGCACTACCCAGGCTGTAAACTCCCATGAGGGTGATGTTACAGTTGAGGCATTGCCCCAAGTTATGGAAACCCCTGCCAAATCACTTAATTCCTGTGATTTCTGTGTGCCCTATTTCCACATCTGTGAAACAGGGATGACAAGCCATCGCGCTGCGAGGTGCTGAGCCACTACAAGTTATTATGGGAGCTGCAGAAGCTGCTATAAATACCTGAGGAACGAGGGCATTCAGTGTGGTACACTAATAGAACACAAAGGCTATAAAAGCCACCGCCTTTTAGAGATGAAGGCTGGAGATAACTACAGGAAGCTGAAGAAAATCCTCCTCCCAGACCTTCATCCACAGCCACTGATGTTCCCCTGTGTGGTGATACAGTGGAAGGCTGAATTTATTCCTCTCAGAGATGGGAATCTAAGAGCCTTCGAGCCGGTGGCTGCTTGAACTGAACTTTCACAGCAAGGTGGTTATGGTTTCAGAAGTAGGCAGCAGGGCTTTGGAGCTCGCTTTCAAGTTCAGATTAGACCAGGGTTGAAGAGACCACAGGCTGCTTTACCACTCTTGGCTTCCTCCCAAAGCTGGGCTATGTCAGGTCCCCTCCACACCACTTGAGTGGCATAAAAGGGCTGCAGAAGAACCTCATCCCAGGCTTCCCACAGCAAGAGGGTCCACACAGCTGCTCCTGGGGCTTACAGAGCCTCTCCCACAAGATCCAGCAGATGCCCATGTAGACAAAACAAACGCAGGAACCTTAAGGAGAGGGGAGGAGAAAGACCTGCCCCTGTGCAGGTGGTGCAGCAAAGCTTGTCTGGAACCATGAACCTCCCTTCAGGTTACAGCATCTGTTTCTGTGGGCAGCCACAAGTCTCTGCAGCACAGCTCCAAGCCAGCAAAGCTGAAGAAAGCAGGTTCTGACAGCAGAGCTCCACCTGGTTGTACCTCTGCTCCTCAAAGGAGTGGTCTTCAGCCTCTCTAGCTTTGCAAGCCCCTGATATCCCCCCCTCAGAGGGGCTGCACTAAGTTTGTTTTCCTTAGTTTCCCTTCCCAGCCCTTTGGGAGGAGCCCATGGACACTTGTCTCCACTTAACCACAAGTGAAAAATTTCTCTGGAGGAGTCTCAAGACTCCTATAGACCTGAGGATCAAAAGGATTTGGGAAGGCTAATCCCCTTTCTCCCCCAGGGCAAGCACCATCCCTCTGTGGGTTGATTTAGCAAAAAGGCAGCAAAGGAACTTCATGCAGTGTGGGTTGGGGTGGGTTTTCCCCCCATGCTGGTGACTGCAATGAGAGGGAAGAAAGGAGGGGGAAAAGCTGTTGATAACCCCATCTCACTGCTCTTACCTTCATCTGTCCTGTATACAATGTTGGCAGCAAAAGGGAGGTGCCTCAGGCAGGAAAAAATACCACAAGTAGTATTTTGCTGCCCCCGACCTTGTCAAACAGTGTTTGTTCCTGGTGAGATGCTCCATTTTCTCCAATCCAGCTGTTCTCACAACAAATGGATCTGTGCCTCTCACTGGCTGCTTCTGCAGGTTAAAAACTGACTGAACACACTGATTTCATGAGCTGTTGCAGCAGCTTTATCAAAGCTGTGGTCAAATGTGTTTATTGAGCCATGAGAGCTAAAGATGAGCCTTATGCCTCTACCCTGTAATTGCAGGGTCTGCCCAGCATGGGCATCTGCATGTGCTGCTCAGAGGGGCAGGAGAAATGGGGGTGCTCCAGTAGAGTCAAAACATGCTGGATGAGGTCAGTTTGAAGCATTATCCCAGTGGAGCTGCTGTCTGCTCCAATTCCCATGGGAAGTGGTCAGGAGAAGGGATGAGAATGTGGACCACCAGGCAGAGATGCTGCAGGCTGGTGGAAATCAAATACCTCAAAGAATGAGATATATATAGATATAAAATACATATAACACACCAAAACCCCAGGAAAAGCTCTCAATTACATTGATTGATATTCAGCCTCCAGTAAAAAAAGATAAATATAATTATTATATAGAATAAATTCACTTATACATGACCAGGGAAGCTTCTAATGCACTGGAAGCTGACCAAGATACCCGCCCTGGCAACAGCCCATGTGAATGAGGCTTGTTGGGAGCAGGTTTTCACACATTAAAGCAGGGTGTTTAACTTTGAGTGTCCCCCCCACCCCATTCAACTTTACAAGTATTTGGTCTTCTGTATTACAGCGATTTACAGACAAGAGGAATTAATATTAGTGTTGGCTACATGGTTTGTACTCAATTTATATGAACTTTTATATAAACCATTTAGATTGTTTTTTATTGATAAGAACATGTTCTTGGGCACCGAAGACACCCTAACAGGATTTTCTAGGAGTGCCTCAGTTGCTCCTGTCAAGTAACACCCCCAGGTTCCCTACCAGTAATGTTTTACACCAATATTTTACCTGAAACCACAGCAATACCCACACTGACACAGACTCCAAGCCACCCACTCGGCCTTGGCCCTTCTAGGAACACTCTGCCCGTTCCCATCTCTGGGTCCCAACACCAGGAGAAGGGACATTTAGGTGGTACAGCCCCATCCTGTGAGCAGGGGCTGTGTCCTGACTCCCACACTGTGCTTTTCAGAGGCATCACGTGCTGGAGCCACTGGAAAGACACATTAAAGATTTTTGTGTCATTCTCCTGGGCTTAATTCTTATTCATTTAAGTCTATGGCTATATAAAGGATAATTTAACTGTAATATTGATTAATTAATGGTCAATTAGTGTTCGTTAAGGTGAAGAGGCAAACTCAAGACTGATGAAACATGCTGTTAGATTTGCTGGAGGAGGTCATGGATGCTCATAAGTCAGCGACAGTCAAGGAGAGACCCAAGTCCTACATGGATAAATACATCCAGAGCCACAGCCTTGGCAGAGATCAAGATTTAAGCCAGTCCCTAAGTATGAGAATAATATCTTGCAGGGGAGAAAAATCAAGAGGAACAGACTTCTGTGCACATCTGCCACCCCATCCCTTGTGTCCTCTTCTGCAGGTTCTGGCCTGGCTGCTTCTGGAGACAGGGAGAGGGAGCCAGCTGCATTTCAGACCTTATGGATTTGACAAAAGGCAATCTCATCCACATGCCTGTAGTTAGGGACAAACCAGCTTCTAGAGAGCTTGACAGAAGAGATCTCTAGTTACATCAGAACTAGAAAACGGCCTCAGGTTTGCTCCATCCTGTACTCAGGAAGGCAGGGAGGATGCAAGGAGCATCCTCACTCCACAGTGGAGCAAGTGAAAAGTCTGGATCTAAAAGGTTCCAACCAAACTCTGGGGAAGTTCAGGTCCAAATCTGTGCTTTCATCCATGTTCATGGTATCTCACATCACTTGGCACTGCTGTCATGTGTTTCAAAAAGCAGGTGTGGAAACCTACTGGGTTTGCTTGTGTCTGATGCTGGGAAACAGTCCAGAAACCTGGAGCTTGACTGAGACTCATGTCAAAGCTCTGCTGGACCCTTCAGGTACCTGTGCTGGCACTTCATTATTAAAGTTTCACTCCATTCTCATCACAAAGCAGTCGGGGGATCCAAAACTCACCCCTAACCAGTCCCATAGCACAACAGGGTACTGCAAACTCTTCCCAGTGCCCCTCCTCTAAAGAAACATCATCTGCCACCCATTTACAGAAACTGTGCCAGCTTCTTACAGAGAGAGCGGTGAGGGGCTGGAACAGGCTGCCCAGAGAGGTGGTGGATGCCCCATCCCTGGGGGTGTTCAAGGCCAGGTTGGATGGGGCTCTGGGCAACCTTGTGTAGCTCCAGAACTGGAGGTTGGTGGCCCTGCCTGTGGCAGGAGGTTGGAGCTCTGTGATCCTTGGGGGTTCCCTTCCAACCGAGACCAGTCTGGGATTCCTGTTACAAACCCAAAGCAGAATCAGCTGCATCCCACTACAGCTCCAGTGTCCCACCTAGAACTCTTCTCAAAGCCCATGTTGGGCTCAAGGGGGGGATGTTGGAGGCCACCATGGTGGCTCCTGGCCAGCAGCAGGACAGTGGCCCCAGGTTTCCTCATCTCCAGGCCAGCCCATTCTCATGCTCCATGAGCAAGCCTCCAGCCACACAAGCTCCTACAGCTACTTAAGTGCATTTCTAAGCTCCCAGCACACTCCTGTTTCCTCTTATTTCATCAAAGACTTGAACTTCTTTCTGGTGACATAATTTGTCAACGCATGCAGCTCCTAACAGGAGAAAAGGTTGATCAAAGAGTAGCAGGTAACTCTTTACTGTGTGAGAGCCAGATAAATTGCTGCTATAGTTTCATATCAGCATTTCATCCACAGAACACTCCTCAACTCTGGACAGACTATTTAATAACCAAAGAGGGCTCTGGGTTTTCCCCTCTAAAAGCTCAGTGCCACATTTGGATGCAGGGAACTGTTACTTACAGGGATGAGCCCAGACAAAGCGCTGGATCTGTAAGGACACAGGAGGTCTGAGTGTTTGCAGTGGGCTCATCTGCTTGCGAGGGGATCAGAGGCAGCAGAAATGGTTGGAAAAATAAAAGCAAGTGGCAAATGGCAGCAGCTGTTGGCATTTAGATTCCCACTTCAGTCTGGGATAAACCCTGTGCTGATCAGAGTCATCAGTTCAATTATATACCAGAAGAAAACCATGTCATTTCCCTATCACAGAGCCTTCTTTAGGGCAATATCAGCCACCACAAGACTGTACCACAGGTATTACCAATCCATCTCACTTCCCAGGAATACCAGCAACCCTGGCTCCAGTCTCAGTTTGGGTGCCCACAGGTCAGGGAGTCTCTTCCATGCTCATCACCTGGACACACAGTGCCTGTGCCTTTAACCTCTCATATCACCTATGGTTATAATTTCATGGGTTTAAGGAGCTCATAGACCCTCAGGAGTAGAGCACTGGGGCCATGCAGTGACCCTGTGTCAGCTAGGGTCTGTGTGCTCACCTGAACACCCCATTTGAACACCCCATTGCCCTCCCATACCCAAAAAGCCACACATCACACCCCCCACCACATGAGTAAGCCACATCAATCAACCCCCCAAAACCAGGTATTTCCTCTACCTCTATGGGCACAAGCCCAGCCCAGTAACAGCCAGAAAAGCTCTCAGTACCTGGGCAAGGCGAGCAGAGCAGACCCACAGATCACAGCCACGTTCAACCCAGAGCCCACGCCATCAGGCAAGGTCATGATGATGGGTGAGGTCTGAGGACAAGCCAGAGAGTCAGCCCTGACGTCAAGGTGAGATCCAGCAAGGGTAACCCAGGTCAGCCACCTCCCAGCAGGTCCATCCCCACATCAGAGCTGCTGCCAAGGCAGAAGGTCCACAGATCTCCATGTGATTGAAGAGGTCCATGGCTGTGGCTGAGCCCAGCACCTCTCTGACACAGCTCAGGGGAGGGTAGGTGTCCCGGGTGGAGCTTAAATGGGCTTCTGGGCAGAGGGTGTGGTGAGGTCAGTAACACCTGTTAGTGCCTTCACCTGATGCTGGAGCCTCTAGCAGTGAGAGGACTCCTTCCCTTCGCCATAGGGTCTATATGACATATCCTGTACCTATACCTGTATCTTCAATGGGCTTCATTTTCCAGTAGTCCTGATTAGAAAGGCTTGGAACAGAGCAGTCAAGAACTGCAGACTTCCTGGAAGGGGAAAAAGGGAAGGGAAAAGGAAAGGGAAAGGGAGAGGGAAAGGGAAAGGGAAAGGGAAAGGGAAAGGGAAAGGGGAAAGAGGAAGGGGAAAGAGGAAGGGGAAAGAGGAAGGGGAAGGGGTGTAATCCAACAGTCCAAAATCTTTTTTCCCATAAGTACAACTGCACTTACACCCAAATACAAAGGTAATACATTGCACCAGATATTTTATTCAAAATATTACCCCTTTGGCTGATTAAGGAGCAAATGAAGGAGGGAAAAATGATGTTGAAGCTGTGGGTTTTGCTGCATTTTGAATCAGAGAATCTCCTGAGCTGTCTGGGACCTGTAAGGACCATCAAGTCCAACTCCTGGCTCCACACTGGCCCAGCCCAGTCAGAGATGGCACTGAGGGCATCATCCAGATGCTTCCTGCCCTCAGCCCAGCTCAGGGCTGTGACCCCTTCCCTGGGGAGCCTGTGCTAGTGCCCGACGCCCCTCTCAGTACAAAACCTCTTCCTGACACCCAGCCTAAACCTCCCCTGGTGCAGCTTCATGCCGTCCCCTTGGGTTCCATCCCTGGGCCCCAAAGAGGAGAGAGAGAGATCAGCACTGCCCCCTTGATCCCCTCGGCAGGAAACCACAGACACCCATGAGCTCTCCCCTCAGCCTCTTCTTCTCCAGGCTGGACAGCCCCAGGTCCTTCAGCCTCTCCTCAGGAGCCTTCCCCTCCAGACCCTTCCCCATCCTCACCCCCTGTGTTGCATTAATCCCCATCAGCTCCACCAGCCTCACCGAGTCAGGGTGAACATCTCAATGGTGTGTCACGCTGAAACTACCACTCCAGAACATTCAACAAAGAAACCAGACAGAAGAAAGGCTGCACTGTAAATATTTGAAGAAGTACAAGGTGCAAATGTAGCTAATGGCAGTGTGGCCATACATCATCCTATAGCCTACATTCTTCTGGCAACAGAATAGTGTTTCATAACTGAGACAAATAAACCGAAGCCGTTTTTAAAAGGGACAGGGCTGCACTACAAACTGGCAACGTTTAATATGCAGCACCCAAACTGCCAAAATGGGGATAACTGCTGGGAGCATCTTACAGAGAGAGGATACGATGTGGCTCCAAATGCAGGGGTTTAACTTGCATATATTACCCGTGATGCTGTCCCCTGAGTGTGCTGGGATAAATGCTACCATACAACATTGAAACATTATGACATACACAATAATGTCGTCATTCCTTCCTGGTAACTCCTTCCTCCCAGGCAGGTGAGTGGTCCGACCCAAAGGTGACCATTGCTGAGGGCAGCTGTCGCCTCTGTTTGGCAGGAGGAGCTGTGCTGGGCTCTCCAGGAAAGTCCAATTCACTCCACTGCTGCAGCTCCGCTCTCAGGCTGCAGCATGAGCTCCCATCTGCAACAAGGTCTTATCATCCAGGCAGTAGGACCGGGCAGGGAAGAGGTTATGGGACAAGGTTGTCCTGGAAGGGAAACGTTCTGACTCAGCACTGAGCAGCTGCTGCCCAGACCGTGGCTATGTGAAGGTGAGGAGCAGCAGCAGTGACCTTTGGAGAGGTGTTTGGGTCGGTATTTCTACAAGGCTGAGTTGGATGAGGGAAAACAAGACCTTAACACCCCTCTTCCCTAGTGAGCCTGCCGTGGGAAGACTTCTTATCCCTCACGCTGACGGAGAGGCACAGGCACCTATTGGATCATTCAGCTTGAAAGGATCCTTTAAATCAGTTAATATTAGAGCTTCATTTTTCCTCTTGATTATTTTAAGAAGAAATTCTAAAAGAAATTCTGAAAGAAAGGGAAATGCCACAAGGGACAAAAAAAGCACAATAGCATCAGTGTCCAAAGCCTTACTGAAGTCAATATATCTGACATCCTCTGCTTTTCTTCTGCCCAAATGGCCTGTTACTCTTTAAAATGAAATTAGAACACTTTGACATTTCTTCTTGACAAATCTGTATTGGTTGTTGCTCCTCTTCTCATTTTCCTGGTGTATGACTATTTGCTCCAGCATTTTTTTTGGATTTTGAGGGTGAGCTGACTGTTGTACAGTTCTCCTGCTCTGTGACCCCTTCACCTCTCCCACCCTTTAAAGAGAAGCATACATCAGTCTTCTGGTACCACCCCAGCCCTGCAATGAATTCAGAGATACTATTAATAGTTCTGAGAATACTAAAACCACTCCACTAAGTATGGCAGGATTAAGTTAGCATCAGCCAATTAAAAACCCTCTAACTTAGCTAAGCATTTCTTAACATGTTTTTCCCCTAATTTGTGCTGAACTGTCCCTTTTTGTTAGCATCAACAGTGGTAAACATTTACTCACCACTTACTTTTTACTGAAGACTGTTGAAAAAAGGCATTAATTCTTATTTTCATTGATCAGGAGCTTCTCCTCTCTATAAAATAAAGGACAAATCTTTTCATTTGCTCTTCCTCCCATCATTAACAGGCCTAAGAATTGTTTCTCCTTACCCCTGATGTCTCTTGGTAGCTGCATGTGCTTTTCTGCTTTTTTCCATTCTGACTTTTCCTGTACATACTGGAGCTTCTCCTTTATGATTATCTTCAGGAATCTCAGAGAGTCGTTCTCTCCTCTGATGTTGATAAATAATTTATGATTTAGTAGATCAGCAGCGTTTCCTCTGCTCTCCCCACAGTGGGATACAGCATTTCTGCCTCCTTTCTCCAGGGTAAATCTGTCAGTTCTCCCAGTTCACTGCATCCAGCCATTCTGAAGGCCAATCTCCCTTGCCAAGGACCATGAATGCTGTTATCTCACTGGCAGTGCCACCAAGCTGTCTTCTACCTCTGTATTTCCAGCTCCTGAGGGGTAAGATGTCCAAGAGCCTCCTTTCAAATTCTTTTGCTCCTCTTCCATATCCAAAACTTGTCTAAAAGTCTTGGAGGAAGCTCTTAGAAGAGCTGGTGGCCTCCTTCACCAGCCTCAACCTCCTTGGACCGGTGCTTTGGTCTTTGGATAATTCCTCTATCACCAACAAAAGGCATCAACCATCCGACATTCCTGACTCCATAGCAGACTCAGTCTACCCTATTTATGGGGGAGC
The DNA here is from genome assembly GCF_964237585.1 of Gallinula chloropus. Lineage (NCBI taxonomy): Eukaryota > Metazoa > Chordata > Aves > Gruiformes > Rallidae > Gallinula > Gallinula chloropus. The sequence continues at coordinate 10,509,833 of NC_140095.1, read as the reverse complement.
AGCCCATACTCCTTGTAACTTCACTATTAATAAACCTTTTTCTCCCTGTTTTTCCAGCCCTTCCCCAGGGTGCTGTGGGTCACCTACACTGAAGAGTCCTTGATTAATCTTTTTTATTCTGATATTAGCAAGCTTGAATCAACAGTTTGGGTTTTGGGGGGGATTTTTTGGTTGCTTGGTTGGTTGGGGTTTGGTGGGGGTTTTTTTGGTAGTATCAGCTTAATTTATAGAAATCATGTATTAAAGTCTTAGCCATGGGAGCCAGAACCCTCTTGGCAGTATCACCTGAGCAGCCATGAAGGTTTCTAGGGGCTTATGGAAGATGGGCAGCAGTGGCCGTGCAGCAGGGTGTATTGCTTTGCTGCTGTGGCTGCTAGAAGAGCCTGTGGTACAAGAGAAGCATTTCCAGCCCATGCTATCTGCCCAACCAGGCAAGACTTGTATAAAGCCTTCATGTCACCAGAATCCAGCCTGAATTTGTAGCTCCCTGGCTATTCATCACTTTTTTTCCAAGGGTCATGAAGAAGATATCATTGAGCCAGCAGTGCTGATCCTAGCATGCATCAGGGAGTTCACTATACCAGGAGCTCAGCTATAAGTCTGCTTTACACATCTGGAGCAACGGCAATAGCCTTAATTGAGGCTATAAACCAGCTCATGATGACATTTTCTGCCAGTTCTGTGTATCGCAGAGGATACGTGTGCCCTGAAAAGTCTTAAATCATTCCTGAGCTGGAACATAAAATCTATCTATTTAAATATGTTGTTTAAGAGTAAAAGGTTCGTTGAAAACTGCCTTCTGCTTCCAGGACTAGAGACTCAATGGTGTGTGTAGCTACATCCTCCACAAAGTTTCTCCCCATTGGTTTTCCTTGAGATGCTTCTGTATCAAAGGGGAGAGTGGCCAGTTGCCCTCGCCCCGTCCTTTTCTAGAGGCTCATTTCAGTGTGGGTGTCAGTTCAGGCTTAAGATCAAAGGCTTTGCTCTCCATTCATCTCAACTTAACTAAAAGGAAGCCACATCTGGAGTATTTATCTAATTCTCCAAGCTATAAATATGTGTTTGGTGTGATGTTGTTAACAGACCACGTGTGATACCCCACAAAGACGTTGGATGGCCAACTGCAGGAATTGAGGCACTGCCTCCTGATGCACACTGCTGTGCAGGAGTAACCCACTCAGGGTTCCAGCACTCCATCTTTGTTCCAGGTGAATTCAGCACTGGGGATGTAAGGCTTCCTCAACCCTTAAGAATTAAGTCACTGATTTATAAAGAAATACAATTTTCCTACAAGAGAATAACCCAGAGCCTTTCCACGGGGGATTTTGCATCAGTCTGCTCTGAAGACAGGCTCACAGAATCACAGAACTGTAGGGGTTGGGAGGGACATCAAGAGATCATTGGGTCCAACCCCCCTGCCAGAGCAGGTTCCCTAGGTCCTGGGTATAAAACTTGGCTCGAGGTCTGGGTTTGACTCCTGAATTTTTCAGCCTCAAAATCCAGATCGGTTTATGCATCTGAAGCGTGTCTCTGATTTCTCCCCATTTACTCAAAATCAGCCATAAGCAGCCCCCAGTTTAATCTAATCAGGCAGCACTTTCAAACGACGTAATCAGGCTCCAGTGGTGACAACCCCCTTTAGCCTCCTAAATACAACTGATTTGCGGCTGGGAACGCCGAGACAATCGGAACTCCTGATTAGCTGAACACGCTGCTCCTCTGATTATTTTTAAGCTCGTGTACTTTTTGCTGCAGGTTGTTCCTGGAGTACACAGTCGCTTTATTTGGAGGCTGTCCCTAACAGCCCGTGGTGTGCCTACAGCTGCTGAAATAGCTGGAGCACATGGTCACAGAATCACACAGAATCACAGAACTGTAGGGGTTGGAAAGGGCCTCCAGAGATCATCAGGTCCAACCCCCTGCCAAAGCAGGGTCCCTAGGACAGGGCACACAGGTTGGTGTCCAGATGGGGCTGGAATCTCTCCAGAGAAGGAGACTCCACACCCCCTGGGCAGCCTGTCCCAGGGCCCCCTCACCTTCACGGGGAAGAATTTCTTCCCCAGATTGGTGTGGAACTCCCTGTGCTCCAACTTGAGGCCATCGCCCCTTGTCCTGTCCCCACAGCCCAATGAGAAAGAGGCTGCCCATGTCCCCCTGTGTCCCACCCTTCAGATATTGATAACCATTAATAAGGTCCCCCCTTAGAATTCTTCTCTCCAGGCTGAACAGTCCCAGCTCACTCAACCTTTCCTCACAGGGGAGATGCTCCAGGCCCTTCATCATCTCTGTAGCCTCTTCTGGACTCTCTCCAGGAGATCCCTGTCTTTTTTATCCCAGGGAGCCCAGAACTCAACACAATACTCCAGGTGGGGTCTGACCAGGGCAGAGTAGAGGGGGAGGATCACCTCTTTTGACCTGCTTGCAACATTCTTTTTGATGCCTCCCAGGATCCCACTGGCTCTCTTAACTACCCGGGCACACTGCTGGCTCGTAGGCAACCTGTCACTCACCAGGACCCCCAGGTCCTCCTCCGCAGAGCTCCTCTCCAGCAGGTCACCCCCAACCTATTCTGATACACATGGTTAACCTCATCGCAGGTTAACGGCCAGAATCTTCACTGGGAAACGGATGGGTTGGCAGATGGGTTGTCTGATTGTGAACCAGACCCCAAATTTCTGAGGACAGGCTGGAAAAATAAGTCTAAGACTGGCTGGAAGATGCTCCCGAAACAAACACGCCAACGAAGCAGCACCGTGCTCTCCATCCACCCGTGCTGTTGGCTGTTGGTGATGGATCTTCTGAGCACCCTTGGGAACAATCTCCATGTGGCCTTCACCAGCCAGACCCATGGCCCAGCTGAAAAAGAATAAAGCTGGAAAAAAAGAGCCTTTTCTTTGCAGTTATTGCTGCCAATGGATTAATTTCACTTTTCCTCAAGTAGGGGGGAATAATGAAAGGCAAATATTGAGGAGCAGAGCAGGACAGCTCTCAGTTTCCAGGCAACACAGACACTCTGATCATGACTATTATGATTTCACCTTTTAAAGAATCTCCTGTCTGTGGCTAATTTTACATAACAAACTTTATTAATATTAATTAAACCTCACAACTTGCGTGCAATGTGGCTAAGACATGCAGTTTTGAGGCAAACCCTGGGAAAGTTACTCTGTTGTGGAAGGTGTGAGGACTGCAATTGAGGATTCCTCCTTCCTGATTCCCTCATCCTAAGGACCAAACCTCCCCAAGCACCCCAGACGGCTCCAGACCTCAAAGGATCCATCACCTGGCACCGATAACCTGCACGGAGCTGAGTGGTGTCTCCAAACCAGAAGAAACAGAGGAAACAATATCATACCATGAACCCAGCATGAAGAATCACACCTGGTAGACAGTCCCACTGCTTTTTTAACCTTTTCCATGATTTCTAGAGCAATTCCAGAGCAGGATTGATTAAATTCACAAAGCAAACCGCTTTTCCTCCACTCTTGACACTTGAGAAAGGTCCTTTTCACTGCTCGTGTCCCTGGCACACCCAGAGAAAAGGGTGTTTCTTAAGATGGGGCAGTAAAAAAACTTACTTAGAGTCATGCTTAGTGGTTAGAAGTCCAGGCTTTTGGAAAAATACCTCCTTACTTGCCATATTTAAAGCGGGACGCTTACAGATCTCTAGTTGCTCTTCTGTTGACTGGGTTATTTTTCTTGTCTGTTCACACCCCTGGCTGAGCAATGGAAATGTGATTACTGATGGTTTGCACCACAGGAAAAGCAATTTAATCCTTTTAAATGGTATGTTTACACGGAGTCTGCCCACACCACTTTTTTCATTATCTAGCTTAGAGTAATTAATTATTATTATTAAGCCTGGTGCGCTGGCTTTGGCCAACTGCTTTGAGCACAGGAGAGCTCTGGCCAGGGGAAGGCACGTTTCAAACCTGGTCTCTGGGGTTTATTTCACCAGGTTTTTGCACGCTTGGCTGCCCAAGCCTGCAGTATGAAAACCCAGGGGCAGCACAGAAAGTTGAGCTTTACACTGGCTTGGAGAAAAAAATAAATCTAATACCCTAAAATCTATCCACAGGGTTGCAAAGAACACAGGACTTTATTTATATTGGATGTTTATTAATTACTAATGAGCAGCAACTGTAGAATCATCCCAGCAGCAGTGGTTTGATGTCCTGTACAAGGGAAAGCAAAGGTGATGAAACGATGGTGGTAACATCGGTACCTCCCTCAGTGCACTTCCTTTACAGGACAGTCACCAGACCGAAAACAACCCCAAAAAACCCCCTGCAAGGCAGCCAAAAATAAAGAAAACTGTTCAGTGTGTGTGGATGTGCTGGTGAATAGGGTCACAGCACCAGCCATTCTCTGCCTGGGTGTGTAAATCCCCATGGTGAGCCCGGAGGGTGCCGGGGAACCGACCTTTCCCTGATAGAACCTGAAAGCCAGGCTTATAGATACCTCTGTGCTCCTTCATGGGAGACCCAGCACTGCTGATAAAGTGCCTTGGTAGTATTCATGGGGAGCCCCACCTGGGACTAGTCCCTGGGGAGAAGGCGGCAGTAGCTTGTCCTTCATCATGCGGAGGCAAGAAGTCACAAAGCCGCCCGAGCATCATGGAGCTCACCTTCTTCATGCCAAGAGTTTGTACCAGACAGAGCAAGCTCTGAGGCTGTGGGATCGTCCTGGCTCTGGATGGATGCAGAGAGGTCAGCATCCCAGCTCCTGCATCCTGGGAACATCTCCCACACAACATGCCTGTGCTGTCTGATGGACTCAACAGTGGGATTTCAGCTGATGCTGGGGCATCTCCCAGTCAGCTCTCACTGAGCACACAGACAGCAGGCAAGGAGCCATGTGCTGCACCCACACCCTGCTGAGAGCTGCTGAGTCTTAGACCATGTCCATGGGCTGGAAATGGCCAAAGGAGGCATCTGCTCTTGTGAGGTTCTCCTGGTTACTTCTCTTACCTGCCCTGTGCCTCCTTGCCAGCAATGCCTGGCCAGGGTGAAACATCAGGGAAAGGGGTTCTGCTGGAATTTAGCAGCTCTCAGCTGTGGTCAGTGTTTCATTTGTGCACTGGAGGAAACACAAGGGCTGCACATCACATCAGGGCTCATTCGTGGAGCAGCTCCACAGCCTCTGAGGGCTCAGATGCTGCTCCCGGCAAGCAGAAAATCCTCGTAGTGGTGATACTCTAAGAGGCTTTTTTTATTTAGCATTTAAAGATCCCTTTTCCTTTTACACAGGTCAGTACCCTCAAAACCCCTCCAATCAATACCCAAGGGCTTACGACCCACGCAAAACCCCGGAGCTGCTGCCAGCTGGGCTCTGCAGACACCAGCCACGGGTTTCCACGCATTACAGCCCAGCAACACACATTCCAGCTGCTATAAGGCTGCTGGATACTCAAAACCACCCTCACTTGAGCTCTGTGCTCGAGGGTACTTCAGTTTATAGTTTAACCCTTGAGGAATAATGCCCGGACCAGCGTGCAATGTGCGGGGCTCTCAGAGGAGCGGCGGGAAGGACCTCGAGGCATCTCCTCACCCACGGGCTGAGCGCACACACAGATTTAATGACATGTTAAGTATCTCCAGGCGATTTCGAGCCCTTCAGAACCCCCACCATCACTCAGCTCCTGCCTTAAATTTGTCGTATGCCTTCATGCTCCCTGGCTGCTTTATGACTCCAGCCCGCAAGGTGTTTGTACCACTCCTCCCATCACCAGATACGTCTCCTCTTCACACCACATCTGCCTTTACATCCTGCTGCTGGGTGCTTTCCAGTGCCCTCAGTCGCTCACAGAGACCAGATTTCCTCTGCTGTTTCCCCAGGTCAGCATCCTTCCAGCAGATTGTGACAATAATGACATGGTGTCACTCCTCTCCCAACCCTTTAAACTCAGGCCTGAAGCAGGCAACATAACTTTTGAAACAAATGCCCGAGTCTTTATACAGTGAAGACATTAAATAATAGAGCAGCCTCGTGACTTCAGGTGGAATTCGTAAGTCTTACACAGTGGAAATGTCCTAAACCTTCACTTTATATTTCCACACCTTGATGCTGTAGGAGGCTGACGACTCTCCAAGGGCTTTGCTGCAGGAAAAAGTTGTATCACTGAGGAACATAACACCAATCCATAAACCACAGAATCACAGAGTCACCAGGTTGGAAAAGCCCTCAAAGATCATCGAGTCCAACCGTCCCTGTCCTGTGCTAAACCACATCCCTGAGCACCTCATTTCCCCATCTGTTAAACACACCCAGGGGTGGGGACTCAGCCCCCTCCCTGGGCAGCCTGTGCCACAGCCCCACAACTCTGCCAGGGAGGAACTTTTCCCTTGCCCAAAGTAGAGGATTTGGGAGGATGGATCCATCAAGGTGAGACATGAGGAAGCCCTTTGCCACCCAGGACCAGAGTGGGAACCCATGGAAATGATTACCCTGGGCAGTAAGTAACTGGAATTCCTGTTACAAGGGTGGTTTTAGCCATAAGCTAGTGAAGGAACAAAAAACTGCCACCAGAATGGAAAGTGCTGGGAACTGCAGAAAGGATAGTAGTTGGGTGGGGGGAGGGAGGGATATAAAACCCCTGCAGAACCTTCACTCTCAGCAAAAATTTAAGGAGAATCCCCCCCCAACAGACTCCGTTTAAAGAAACCATTTCCAGTGATTTTCTTTACTCCCAAGTTATAGCAGGCACGCTCTCGTTCTGGCTGAATAAAGGGAGGCTTTTTGCTGATGCAGAACACATCTCACCAGTTCATTTCCAGCACAATGCACAGAGAATTAGGTGTGTGATTCCTGGTAACACGAATGGGGATTGGCCGCCTCTTCCCCCTGCGTATCGCAGAATCAATAACCAGGAGCGTAGGGCAGGGATCACTAGGCATGTAGTGCCTGCTTCGGTTTATCAGGAGGAGGGCTGTGGGTAAAACCTGCCTTAAAACAGGGGAAATATTTCCCTGCTCCAGCTATTCCTCCTATCTACCATTTACAAGAGCGATGACCGCAGCGTGTGGCAGCTGAATACAAATCAGGCTGCCAGCCCTGGATCTGCAAATCCACCCTAAACAAACGCTGGGATTTTACCTTCTTGGGAAATAATGTCACCATCAGCACAATCCCAGGTCTTGCTCCCAGTTCCATCTCAGTCAGGGTGTGATTCAGCTCCGATGGGCTTTCTGTAAAGAGGCAACTGGCTGTTTTACTAAGCATGTGGCACGAGCTGCGGTGAGGCTTCAGTAACTGCCTGATCACTGAGGAGCTCCTTCTGCACTCATTGAGCTCACTGGGATTTAAGAGAGCGCAGGCACTCAAAGATGGGCCCTAAGCACTTGAATCAGTGTCTATGGAACAAGCATGACGTTGATCCTTGACTTCAAGGGACACGTGGGTCTAAGCCAGAGAAGAAGCTGGCCATTTCCCCCTGTGTTCCACACTTCACATATTGATAACCACTGATCAGATCCCCTCTCAGTCTTTTCTCCAGGCTGAACAGCCCCAGGTCACTCAGCCTTTCCCCATAGGGGAGATACTTCAGGCCCTTAATCCTCTTCATAGCCTCTGCTGGGCTCTCTCCAGGAGATCCCTGTCTTTTCCATACCGGTGAAATGGAGAGGAGGTTTCTGTACAGACATCCTGTAACTAGTCATCTTCCAGTAAGTAAACTGGGCAAACTGAATTCCTGAATTATACCCCATGATAATGAGAGGAGACCACTCTTGGTGTAGAGGAAACACAGCAGCATTTCATTCTTCCCCTGTGAAACAAAACGCCCTCCCCAAGGAGCAGGAGGGCAGGATTTGGCTGTACTGCTAACGTGTGCCCTGTTTCAGGCTCATCAGATGCTGCTCCTGTGGCATGTCCCCGTGTTCAGTCATGGCTCCCTGGGACCATGCCAGCTACAAACCACGTTGGGCTTGCAGCTTTGGCGAGGAATCGTGTTCGCAGCAAATCAAAGTGTGGTCCTGCCTGGAGCTCCTGCCTCTTAGTGTGTCTATAAATAGCAAGAGCCTCTTCTATAAATAGCAAATCACCAACTCATCTCCTCTGAGCTCATCACGCAATCCCTGACATCACCACATACCTGGCTGCTGTCCCCATGACTTGGAGCTCCCCATCAGATTCCCGGCACAGCGAGATTCCCCATATGCATCAGGAAGCTATTATGCTCCCTGGGTGTTTATCACCTAAGCTGCTTAGGTATCTGTCGCCAGAAGTGATAGTGAAGAACCTGATGTGATGGTGAAGTGATGGAGAAGAACCTCATATCTGCAGCAAAGCAATTACAAGTCAAGATCTCAGAGCTCTGGACTGCTTTGGTTAACAAGGAGGGTCTGTGTTGTTTTGATGACAACATCAAGTGAAAATAAAGTGTCAAAACACAAATTGATGACAAGCACAAAGCCATGGCCACATGAGATGGTGGGATTTCATCAGTGCTCTCACAAAGCCCACTACAAGTGAAGGTACCAGGCATCTATCACTTCCTATCCCATCCCATCCCATCACATCACATCCCATCCTATCTCATTACTCAACAAAACCATCAGGACTCAGCCCAGCGTGCTCAGTTACTCTCTGCTTAAGAAACACCATGCTGAAAAAAGCCATGTTTCTCCTTGTAACAGACTGTTAATTTTCAGACTTTATTATAATTGCTGAAACAGCTGCAACTTCAACGTGGATCTAATCTCACTGTTCCTCATGTATTCATCAAAGCAGGGGATTGTTTGCACTAGAAATCTCCAGATAACCTGCTTGCTCGGTGACGCTGGAGATATCTGTCAGGCCCTAATATTTCATTTCCTGAATAAATGTTTCATAGACTCCACACTCTGAACGTGAAGGGAGTGAAATACCCTTTTGATCACTCGTTTGGAATACTTCCCTCGCCCTCTAAAAGCAGCGTACACCACACGCAGCCAGCAGTGAGGCAATTAAGTTGGATAAACTGATACACAGATTTAACGACTTTGAGTGTTCTTTGAAGTGATGGAAAGCCAGAGGGTTTGCCCTTCTGCAGACACCCCACTTCTGGTTTGCCAGATATAGGGATGAAACCCCCCTGAAGATGTTGGCCAGGCTCTCAGAATCACAGAGTCACCAGGTTGGAAAAGACCTTTAAGATCATCGAGTCAAACCGTCCCTGTCTGTGCTAAACCAGATCCCTGAGCACCTCATCTACCCGTCTGTTAAACACACCCAGGGGCAGGGACTCAACCCCCTCCCTGGGCAGCCTGTGCCACAGCCCCACAACTCTGCCAGGGAAGAACTTTTCCCTCACATCTGAGCTGACCCTGCCCTGGGGCAACTTGAGGCCATTTCCCCTTGTCCCAGCTCCTGGCCCCTGGCCGAAGAGACCATCGCCCACTCTCTGCACCCTCCTGTCAGGTCAGTGTAGGCAGTGATAAGGTCTCCCCTCAGCCTCCTCTTCTCCAGGCTGAACACCCCCAGCTCCCTCAGCAGCTTCTCATAGGATTTGCCCTCCAGCCCCTTCCCCAGCCTGGCTGCCCTTCTCTGTACTCACTCTCCACACGAGCTGTGATGCCATAGCTAGTCGGGGGACACCACGCAGCGCCTCTGCAGTCCCACCTGTGAGATCCAGGGAGATCTGAAGATCTCCACCTGTACCTGACCAGCATTTCCATGAGCCTGGCCCATACCAACTTGAGGAACAAGAAGTCTCACGATTGATCCAGAGGGTCCACTTCTCATAAATAAACCCACCAGAAAATTCTAGGAAAGCCATGACATCAACACCTACAAAACTGTACAAGGAAAAACAACCCCCCATGAGATAAAACAGTTTAATAGGATAGAAAAGGAAGAGAAAAACAACAATACTAATAAAAAAATCCAATAATAAAACAATATCCAGAACAAGTGATGCACAACGCAATGCTCATCACCCACTGGCCGATGCTCAGCCAGCTCCTGAGCAGTGTCTGCCACCTCTCCCTTCCAACCTGCCCCAGTTTTTTGTTCAGCATGATGTCACACAGTATGGAATGTCACCAGGGTCAGTTGTCCCAGACATGTCCCCTCCCAGCTCCCTGTGCACCCCCAGCCTCCTCACTGGCAGGGTGGGCTGAGAAGCTGCAAAGTCCCTGACTGCTCAGCACCAACCAAACCATCGGTGTGTTACTGGCAGTATTCCCATCCCACATCCCAAACACAGCACGAACCAGCTGCTAGGAAGTAAACTGTGTCCCAGCCAAAGCCAGGACCAGAGCTTGTGTCATCACCTGCCTCACGCTGGGGCTGGAAGCCCTTTGGGATAAAGACATCACACTGGTTTTGTCCATGTGAAGCCGGGAGCTGAAACGCTGTAAGAACTCAGACACTGATACACCAACGGAATCCAATGTCACCCAGAGAGAACTTGTTTCCACCCCAGTGTAAACCACCGATAAATAAGAATTCTACTCATGGTGGTGTTTATTTTGTGCCCTGTTTTTCTCAAGGGAGCTGGGCACAACAAGTAGAACCCTGAGCTGGTTACAGCTCATTGCAAGTGAATTTAAACGAACATGCTCTCTCCCCAGGCTCCAGCATCCTTCCAAAGTGAATGGCAAGCCACCCAGGCCATTCAAAGCCTAACAACATTCAGATGTGTCTGGACATAAATAGCAACTTCTAAACCAAGAATTTGCCTCTGGAATCTTTTCAGTAGGCCCTGGAGTAGAAAATATTTAAAGGGAGACCATGGTAGTATAATTTCTCTTTGTTTGAGGCAAGGATGGAGTGAATGTGTCATAAGGCACTATGAGAGAACAAGAAAATCTCAGTGAGCCAAACTGAAAGGACTTCATTATAGACAAAGCCCTCACTCCATTTCAATCAGCCATGAATCTGTTGACTTCAGGAGCCAAGGATTTCATGACAGAGCTTCAACCCAAACCAATTTCCAGCACCATATTGTACAGTTTGTGGCCTTGGATTTCTCTTTTTCTGTAAATTACTGAGATTTCTTCATACACAAGAGCTGCAGGATCCAGCCATGTGCCTCCTGCAGAGCCCCCCTGACAAGCCATGGCTGGAGCAGGGCTCACCAGGGGCTTCCAACAACCCTTTGAGCAATACCCCACACTTCCAGAATGGAAAAACTCTTTCTAAACGTTGAGTATACTCAGGATTTCTTTGTGTAGCAGTAAATCATTGGAATTGTGCTGCTAGCCAGTCAGTGTTTTAACAAATTTACATTAACCAGCACCCTGGCATGCACCTGTGATGGGGAGGCATGAACACTGCCTGCTATCAGCAGCATCTCCCAAGCCAGAGATGAGAGAGACTGAAACAACTCTTCCCCACACCCAGGTTTCAAAGGAAAAACACCAGCAATGAGTGAAACAAGGAGAGCTCTGCCCTCACCTCGTGGGTTATCGCACCATAACCACACAGCCCCCCTGGTCTACAAGCACGGTGAGCTCGAAGCAGGTGAACCCTGATGTAAATACCTCTAATTTCTCCCAGTTTTATTCCTTTATACAGGAGAGTGAGCACGCAAACAGGACTGGGAACAACAAATCGAGTTCTCCAGTCTACTCCTTCTGCTTAATAAAGGGCATGCTTGGCTACCACTTAATTCAATGGAAAAATTCCTTTAGGTCTCCATGGGAACAGCATCAGGTCTATAATACTTAACCATAAGTACCAAATTCTATAAGCTTTGGCTGAAACTTTTTAGTGTCCTTTTAAAGATCTCTGTGGATAAAGAACTTGAGGCTCTGGAGTCAATAAAGTCAATGAAGCAGCTTTCACAGACATCAAAAGTTCACTTTCAAACTGTTCTGCAAAATAGTTACTGGAATTTGGGGAAAGGGAGCACAAAGAAAACACTGTAATAACTAACACAATGACCCTTTCAACGAGGAAAGCGAGCAGCCTTTTTAATGAAATTGGACTTAACGTACGTTTGGAGCAGACAGGGAGAGGAAATCTCTCACCAGCACATCACAAGGCCAGTAATGTGTAAACAGGGAATAGCAGGAGCTGTGGGGTTTGTAATTAATTCAAAAAGAGATGGGTTTTCTGCCCTCTGCCTGGTTTTTGGTTGGTCATTGAAGACAACTCGCCTCTCAGACCGTCTTTCAGAAGAAATCCTTCACATCCCATCACAGAATCACAAGGTTGGAAAAGACCTTTAAGATCATCAAGTCCAACCATTCCCATCCCGTGCAAAACCATATCCCTAAGTACCTCATCTACCCTTTTTTTAAACACACGCAGGGTTGGTGACTCAACCCCCTCCCTGGGCAGCCTGTTCTGGGCCCTGACAACTCTTTCAGTGAAATATTTTTTTCTAATATCTAATCTGACCCTGCCCTGGTGCAGCTTCTTGCCATCAGCAGTAGCATGAAGTAATCAGAATATTTAACATTGAGTGGACATTGTATGTATGTGGCAGAATTCTGGACAGAGCCCATAATCTTCTTTTCCCACCCAAACGAACTTTGAAATTAAGATAAATGTAAATAATAAATAAATGGGGCTGATGATAAAGTGATATTAATAATCCGATGCTGAGACTGGGCAGGTCAAGGTTCCTCTCAGCTTTGAAAAGAATGTGGGTGCATTCTCTGATCTGTAAGTGAAGGTTTATCCAGGATAAGAATGGATGCGTGTCTCCAGTGCTTGGGAGGACTTTACTGTGATCCACTCACTCCCCAACAAATATTTTAGGTTGCTCTAAATACATCTTTAGGGCTGCTGAGGTGTTGCCATGCCAGGTAGAGCCTCTGCTCAGGCTGCAGCATCCTCCCCAGCTTGGTGGCTCCCTGGCTCAGCCTATGGTATGTGTACCAAATTGGCAGCTGTCAAAATTCCTCAGCTCAGGAATGAATCAGACACGGTGGTTAACGACCCAAATTGAAAAACAAGGGAAGAAACACAGGATCTTTTCAGTCAGGAAGGTTGAGGACCCATCACCCCTGTGCTGCAGGTGGAGGTTTGGGTAGGTGAAGTTTAACCTCCGATGCCGACGGCCTCTCCAGCAAGCTCTCCCATAAATCAGTCAGCACCACCGTACCATAACACAGGCTTTATGATGTAGTTTGACCCAGCCCTGGCACATTCTTAAGGGCAAAAATAATTTACTTGATGACCTCACTGAATTCCTGATTAAAACATTGGCATGCTGGGATTTTAAGAGGCGTTTTCTTTGACAAACATTTTCACTAGCTCAGAGAATCCCACGCTATGTGCTCTGACCACATCATAAAGGGAAAGGCTTCGTTTTTGGAAGCTGAACAGCATACACTGTTTCAGGGTAGCATGTTTATTTGCTGGCAGGATACAGCTTTCACACAGCCCCACTCTGAAATGCGACTCGGACACAAGCATTAGGAACGGATTTGGGCAGTCAGAGAGGCTGGAACGTTGCTGTTACTGGGACAGTATCAACACAGAAAGTTTTCCCTCTTAAAGATCTTTATTTTCAGCTCAGAAACATGGGAGAATGACAAGAAACCTTTAGGGAATACTGCAATTTTCATAGCTTGTGATGCTAATTACAGTCATTATCAGAGAGTCTAAAAAGTTCCATGTATTATTTGTTCTCTGCTTGTGGTAGCCAGGCTAGGAGACCAAGTCAAGGTGCAATACACTAAGCAAAAAAAAAAAACCCAACCAGCCCCAAATCCTAAATCTATTTATGTGCAGTATTCCCTAATTGTTTAAGGCTTCTGTAACAGCACTCTCAAAAAGCCCCCAGCTCTCCAGGTATGTACACATAACCCAAGGTTGCTCTTTTCTAAAACAACTTCTGTCCCTTGAATGCATAGCTGAAGCAGAGCAGCACAGGGGGTTTAATGGGTGCTGTTCTTTGATTCTACTTTTTTTTTTTTAGATTTAGCTCTCTTTTCCTTTGCTCTTATACCAATCTTCCTTTCATATGAAGAGATTTCTAGACAGTAACTGTGAAGAAGCCTCACATTCAACAAAAGCATCCACACATGTACAGTGACACATGGTTCTTCTTCGGTCTCCTAGCTTTGGACTGCTTTTGTCCCAAAAGCTTTCCTGAAAGGAAAAGAACACCGTCTGAATCAAGGGAAGAATCCAGGTGTGGGTTTGAAACAGTGACTGTTGCAACATCTGAGTTGACATCTCGGAAAGAAGCAGGGTGCCCTGAGGAGGATTCGTAAGGCTCCTCAGGCATGGGCAGCCAGCAGCTGCCAGAGCAGGGCAGCAGGATCTAACCCATGAGTGCCTTAAGTCCTGTGTGTCTCTGCCCTACATGGACCAAAGCCTGTGTGTTCAAAACAAGGGAGGAGGAGGAGGCACCATCCTATTTTTCCACCCTTACACAGCAGTCAGAAGCCCGAGTTTATTTCTTGCTGGAGGAATTCTGAACCCAGAGCTCTTCCTTTGCAGAACACTCTGATGTTATTCTGTTGAAGGTCTTCCATTAGAAAGTTTAATGAAGAGAGAAGGTCAGATAACTGGTTTGTCCAGTGACTTAAATAAAAAATGAAACTGAGTGCTGGGGCTGCTCATAAACACCTGCCCACTCATCCAGAGCCTCTGGTCCCTCATTTCCCACTTGCAGTCCAAGCAGGGTTGTTCTTTCCCGTGCTGTGGACCCCATCAGAAGGAGAGGTGGGGAACGTCGCCTTGCCAACTCACACATTACAGCAGATTGTCTGCTGATGACATCTTTCCTCTTCCAAAAAAACAACTCTAAACAAATAAGGCATAGTATTTGCCTGGGACAGCTTCCACAAATGGTAACATGCTCAAATAAAAGCACTAGGCAGCGAAGTCAGGCCAGATAAGGCTCTTCCTCGCCTCAGCATTGTGATAACACCTGTTCTCATGGAACCTTGACGTGCTAAACACAAAGAATTTTACTATCTGTGTTAGCCTATTTTACTTTGAGTATTAAAATGTCACTATAGTGATCAGAGAATCTTCCCCTTTTCCTGTAACCTCGTACTCTCTAAATATCCAATGTTTTATTTGTTCGACACATTAATTGACTATTAATACAAAACCTCCCACAACAAAGCAAAAGCTACACCACCTCAAGCTGTGATTTCTTTGCTCCTCACAGCCTAAGGCCTGCAATCTGCAATTACAGACATTTAGCTGAGCTATGGTGAAGAATCCCAATGGGACGAGTCCTGCTAGTGAAGTTAATCACATTTGTGAAGATCCAGGGCTCATAGTTTTGGCTTGGGACTGTGTTTGGATGAATCACCTTCAGGGAACCAAGGCCTGAAGAAAGCAGCACCATGACGCTGAGGAATTATGTCGATATGACAAATATCCAGGCAAAGGTATTGGCCTCCCCTTCCCCTTCCTGTCCCCTTCCCCTTCCTCATGTTTGAAACTCAGGCCATGGAATTGCTGTCACATCTACACAGCCCTGCTGCTCACTTTCCCTTTACATCTTTATAGGGAATCCGATGGAAAAGAGGAGAAAAACAACTGTTTGGTACCAGTGAATGTAAGCCCTGGGAGAAGCTGTGAACCCCCAATCTGTGTGCCCACCAGTATGTACTAAACTAAACCCGTTGTCCTAGCAAGCTTGGTGACTGATGTGTCCCAAGAAATGAATGAGAAAAATCAAGCATCACCGTGCACTATGAAAAGAACTAGCCTGGAGAAGAGGAGGCTGAGGGGAGACCTTATCACCACCTACACTGCCCTGACAGGAGGGTGCAGACAGGTGGGTGATGGTCTCTTCAGCCAGGGGACAGGAGATGGGACAAGGGGCAATGGGCTCAAGCTGCCCCAGGGCAGGGTCAGTTCAGCTGGGAGGGAAAAGTTCTTCCCTGGCAGAGCTATGGGGCTGTGGCTCAGGCTGCCCAGGGAGGGGGTTGAGTCCCTGCCCCTGGGTGTGTTTAACAGATGGGGAGATGAGGTGCTCAGGGATCTGGTTTAGCACAGGACAGGGACGGTTGGACTCGATGATCTTAAAGGTCTTTTCCAACCTGGTGACTCTGTGAACTACTGGCACCACCCAGGTTACCGGGAACACACAGCGCTCCTGTGAATCGCGGCACTTGAATGTTTTCACAGCATCACAGAACTGTCGGGGTTGGAAGGGACCTCCACATATCATCGAGTCCAACCCCCAAACTCATCCTCAGCTCTCGCCGGGCTCCTGCTGTCTGGGCGTGCAGCGGGAACGGGCTGTGTCCGCTCTGGTGCCGCCACTACCAGGCTCCTTACCCGGGTGCTGGCACCAGCTCCGGGACGCCGCTCCGGGAAGCCCAGCCGCACGGCGCTCAGGGCATGTCCGGCCTCTGCACCGTGCCCCGAGGAGCGGGTAGGACCCAGCCGGGGCTGCTCCCGACCCGCTCCTCCCCGCGCCTCCACAGCAGTTTCCCCGGTCTCCCCACCGACAGCCGGGGCTGCCCAGCTGCGCCACCGGCCCGCCAGCCGCTGCGGGCGGGATGGGGCAGGACCTCCCCGGCGGCATACCGGGGCCGGGGGTGTCCCCCGGCCGCCTCTGCGCCTCGGCCTCGCTCAGCTCCGCAGCCCGTCGTTGCCCTCCACCGCTCCGGGCCCGCCTCACTGGCCTGGCCCGCCGGACGGGTCCGGGGCGGGAAGCTCGGCCGCCCCGCGAGTGATGCACGACGGGCCGCAGAGTCCACGATCTCCCCATCCCGCCCGGCTCCCCGCAGCCCCGGTTCCCGGTCTGGGGCGCGGCCCGCAGGTCCGCTCAGCTCCAACGCGCCAGCGCAGCTCCGCCCCCGCTCCTCCCGGGCAGGCGAGGCGCGGCGCAGAGCGGCACGGCCGGCGCAGAGCGGCTCGGCAGGCGTAGGCCTTCCGGTCTGTGGCGGGCATGGCTCCGCCGAGGCGGGACGAAGCGGGGACAGAGGCGGCTCCAGGGCCGCTCCTGGCCGGGCAGCGCCGACACCAGCGCAGTCACAGAGCTGAGGGGCCGGGAGGAGGGTGGCAGACCCGTGGAGCCTTGAACCAGCCGGCTGGGGACATTAGCGCACGGGCGCGCAGCCGCTCCGGGGCAGCCCGGGCCCGGAGATGGCCTTTCCTCGGTGCGGGAAGAGCCGGGCGGCTCAGCGGTAAATTAGGTTCTTCCAGCGTAATCCCGAGGTGCGTCGTGCTCGCACCGTTTCTCTGGCGCGTTGTACCGGGCTCGATGTGTGCGCCAGCGGCCGGCTCTCGGGGGATGCCAGCTCCTCTTCCCCAGCATCTTCCCGCGGGCCACTGCCAAGGCACTTGGGTCCCACCGCCGGGCTACCCCATCCAGACTCTGGTCAGCATCAACGGCCGAGCTCTGGGAACGCAAGAACTGCCTTGGGCTGGAGCAGGGCAGTTTCCAGCCAGACTGGGGAACACCTTGCAACACACACGTGGGCTCTGCCCAGGCATGCTGGGCCTCCAGTGCTGATCTCTCCTTCAACCTCCTCCTGCACCAGTGCTGTTTCTCAGACGTACACTGCCCCCCTCCCCGGCACAAAACCATCTCCTGAGCTCCATCGAGCTATCACCAGGCTACACCGGCTGTTCAGGAATAATCACATTCACATAGACTCCAACAAAGGCAGATCTCACCTCAGAGGCGTGGTGAAGGAACAACAATACTGAAAGAGGAGGCAAAAAAGTACAATCTTCAAAGTTTAAACTAATTCTTAGAGACAGGAAGCTTGCACATAGCCAGAACAGAAATTTGTGCATGGCTGCTGCCTTCAGCTGAGTAATGTCACTTTGTTGGTGTCACTGGGGCCTCACCACAGTTCCCAGGCAAACCAAATCCTTTGGGGCTTCTGTTCACAATTAGATGCGGACTGAAGAGTTTTTAAACACAAATTCACTGGCCCAAGGAAAGTGAACTGTGGTTGTAAGGTTCTATGTAGTTCATCATTACATTGCCACAATGATCCTGAGCCCTTGCACACTAGATAGTTTTGTAAAACAAAGTACAGAGGGACAGGACGAGCAGGAACAGGGGGGAAACTGGTATTCTTGTTCTGCTGGTTAACAGAGGCTAATGTTAGTAACTGCTACTGCGAGTAAGTGACCTTTCCTAGCAGAAGTAAACGTCCTGCTTTTCAGGCAACACGGAGCTGTGTTTTGGTACAAGAGTGGGGGTTTTGATACAGACATAATGCTGGCTGCAGTTCTGAGAAAGGAATTGCAGTTTTGCTGCTGGGAGAAAACCAAACAAACCCCAAACTAATTCTTGACTGTGGCTGCCCAGCATGGCTTACGCTGTATGGTGAGAAGTGACCCCACCAGCACCGGCCAACCCAAGCCCACTCTTCACCAGAACCTCTGTGCATGGCCTGACCGCATGTTACACAGCCAAGTTCCAGAGAGGAAAGCCATTCAATCTGCAGGCACATCTTGTTCTGTTGATTCCCTGCTCCCAGGAAAAACTAACAGGACACCTTGTCAGTTGTTAGAAGGCATTACAAACTAAATTATCGTATCAGTATGGGAATATAGGACAGTTTTGGATGACATTTTACAGCTTGGTAAAACACCATCTCCCTGAAAAATAAGAATTATTAAAATACATCATCATCAAGCCTGGTTATCCGGGTCCTGTTTGCAACCAGTCGCTGCTTCAGAGCAGGGCTGTGAGCAAAACAGAACCACTGGAATCAGGACAGGCTGGGGGTGACCTGCTGGAGAGGAGCTCTGCAGAGAAGGACCTGGGGGGTCCTGGTAGATGACAGGTTGGCCAGAAGCCAGCAGCGTGCACTGGGGGCTAAGAGAGACAATGGGATCCTAAGGGGCATCAATAAGAGTGTTGCCAGCAGGTCAAAGGAGGTGATCCTCCCTCTCTACTCTGCTCTGGTCAGACCCCACCTGGAGTATTGTGTCCAGTTCTGGGCTCCCTGGGTTAAAAAAGACAGGGATCTCCTGGAGAGAGACCAGAGGAAGCTATAGAGATGATTAAGGGCCTCGAGCATCGCCCCTGTGACGAAAGGCTGAGTGAGCTGGGACTCACACCCCCCATTAATAAGGGGGGGACCTTATTAATGTTTATAAATATCTTAAGTATGGTATGCAGAGGGAAATGGCCAGCCCCTTTTCAGTGCTCTGTGGAGACAGGACAAGGGGCAATAACCTCAAGTTGGAGCACAGGGAGTTCCAGCACCAACATGCAGAAGGACTTTTACCCAGTAAGGGTGAGGGAGCCCTGGGACAGGCTGCCCAAGGGGTGTGGAGTCTCCTTCTCAGGAGATATTCCAGCCCCATCTGGACACTGACCTGTGTGACCTGTCCTAGGGACCCTGCTTTGGCAGGGGGGTTGGACCTGATGATCTCTGGAGGTCTCTTCCAACCCCTATGATTCTGTGATCAGTTTCCCTGTTTGTAGCTACTAATTCTTCTCTCCCTCATACAGCTGAGGGGACAGAGAATCAAGCTCTGGTGCAGAAGGGGAGACATGCACTGAAGACCATTACATTATGGGTTAACTTTTCTGTTTGTAAAGTGTGTGGTATAATCATCAGCACATACCAAAAAAGGACAAATGGACTGAAAATGAGCCCTTTGAAAGAGATACAGAGTGAGAGCAGAATGTCTTGCACTAAGGTTATGTATTTAACAGCTTTACATGAAATATTTATATATAAAAAACTTTAAGTGCTTTTTCTCCAATTTAAAAATCTAAAGAATTCAAAAATAAGGCATTCAATATTTGAAAAAGTACAGATTTACAAAATGTGTATATTCTGTCATGAAAACTCCACACCAACATTATACACTTGGAAAAAAAATACAAACAGGATATATTACAAATTTATGTAGCAATAACTTAGTCCATACCATGCAATAAAAAGTACGTTAATCAAGATACACAAGCTTTTAAGTTTCCTAAACTGGAGGGCTTAATTTTGGTTGCAAATGAGTTTTTATGCAAATTCTTAGAGCTGTGGCACTTGAAATTTCTGGTAGCCTTTCTATTGAGAATTAAGTTGTACATAATGATTATGAGGATGGAGAGTAGCAAAGCAGCTGTTACGAATCATTCCAACTTTGTTCGACAATAGCTGAAACTCTTTTCTCATATTCACGCTTGTTCTCCTGATAAAGTTGTGCTGCCTGACTGTTTGCTGGGCTGTTGGGATTAGGTTCATCAAGCAGAGACTGTAAGAAGGGGAAAACAACATGTGAGACACCAACACTTTTTAAAATCAGGGAAAAATCAACTTACAGCTTTCAAATCATCTGTGTTTCAGGAGACAGATGTGACTCAGAAGACCCCAATTGAAAAAAACTCAAACTCGTTAAACTCAGGCACCCATAATTACATCACTGAACCTCAAATTACACACTATGTAAGCACCAGCACTGTCCATTCCTAGGTTCACAAACCCAACAGACACACGGGCATCTGTGCCAGTTAGCAGCATGATGCTAATTGATTATTTGGTAATTACACTACTATTGTCATTCAGCACTAAAGAGGGGCTTAGGATGTGTCTGCAGAACTTCACAGGGAGAAAAACAAAAACAGTGACAGGGAACAAAAGGAAGTCTTCATTTTGGCTGTGCCACTCCATTCCAAATAGAGTAGGTTTCAGCAGCGCTGACTCCCTGAGGGCTCACAGGGCAAGGCTTCACGATAAAGGTTACAGTGTTTCATACACCAGGCAAATTTCTACACCTCACATCCCATCTTGACTAAAACGAGCTAAAAAAGGAATCCAAAGCAGTAGCTGTTTTCCTATTAAAACCAACGAATTTCAGCTTTGTAGCTCAAAATTAGCAATTACATAGGTCAGCACCTTTGCCTTTATTTGATCTAAAAAGCAACTGCTTAACTCCCAAGAATTTTTAAGTGCTAGACCCACCACTGAGCTGCATATTCTGGAATAGCAATACCATAATTATTTGCTAAAGCAGATGTGAAGTTACCTGAATTGAAGTTAAAATAGATGAAACATCGTATGTTGGACTCCAGCGATTCTGAAGAATATCTAAACATATGCTACCATCTGCATATACTGTAAACACAACACAGGTACCACTCAGAAACCATCAGATGTATTTTACAGTTCATTCATTACACACTGTTCATGCAGAGCTACTGTTCCAATTCTGTCTGTGTTTACGTCCATGCTCTAGAAAAGAGGACAGCAGCTACATCTGACAATCTTACATCTCCTGACACCTTGCATTTTGAAGGAGATTCATTACTGGAAGTGACTGAACACTGAAGAGGAAGAGAAGGGGGGGCGGGTCTAAAGATTATGGTAGACCTGGTTTCTTGCTCCTTTCCCTGTGACCAGCCTGGTTACATATGGATGCTAGGCCTCCCAAAGAGGAGAAACACATTTACCACATTTACTGGGGAGCCAAGCATCTCAGAGTCTGAACAGACTCATGCATGAAGGGAGGGGGTTCATACAGACCAGAGTCTGTATGAAACAGAGATCAGCCAAAGTCCTACAACCTTGTCTTCCAGCTTGATGCTAATGGAAAAGCAACAAACTCCAAAAGCCCTGCCAGAGGCAAGCTGGGCTGTGTATTATGTGACACGTCAATGGTTAGATAGTGCTAAAAAAGTTACAGAACTGAAGCCAAAGTCACCTCTACTCAAGGAGGGCTCAAGCTACAAGATACACTGTAACAGGCTTATGCTTCAGCCCTTCAATTGAACCTGTACCCTTCTTTGCTACAGACAGGCTTGGCAAAGCAAAAGGCATGTTTTGCGTCTTCTGCATGCAAGAACAGCTGGATAGAACGTATGGAGTGTATGGACAGGAACCAGGGCACTCCCTCATCACTGAGTTCAGGCCAGCCTCCTCCACTGCACCCACCTACAACTGTGCTCTCTCACCTTCTCCTCGGGGTAGTACTGCTTGGTACAGTGAACCAAACAACACATGGACTTGGCTGAAATCTTGCCTGACAGAAATAAGTAACACTTGGCTCTCACAGTTCCCTACTCCACGATGTGGCTGCACACACACAATGGCTGGTAAATGGAATCTACAACCAGAATTGCCTAACAAGCCAACCTAAGTGCTGCTGGAAACGCTCACAGACTTTGCTACAGAGACTATATATTGATTAGTCTCCATAATAGCATCATAATTCTTAATTTTTCATCAAGCAGTTGTTGCCCTAGACACAGACTTGGAAGGCAGCAATGGAGAGAGATGCAGAGCTGTTAAGCATTCTGGAGCTTCACGGAATACATGGCCGCACTGTCATATTTAATGGATATTATGGCTAATAAAAATGATTTACTCACCATTTGGATGGAACATTTTTGATAAAAACCTAACAGTTGGAGGCTTATTTGGATATTCTTCTGAAAATTCTATTACTAGTTTAAAAGTACCTGTCCAAACAAACATAAATATAATCAGATAGCTACCAACAATAACACACCTCCAAGAACATACACAACAATTTATGTGCTCCATGATCAGCATTTCTTCCCAACGTTACAAAAACAAAGACCACAGAGTCTGGTTTTATTTCATATATTTCAAATGACAGTGGAATTACAGAACTACTACTTAGCAATAGTGATAAACCCAGTAGCAAGGCAGGAATTTGGATACTCACTGCATACATGGCAAAGGCAACAAGACCCAGCATCAGTTATCCCACCACCCTCCCCCCTTTTCTGTGAACCAATATGCCAGTTCCAGGGACTTCAGTGACTTTAAGGCGTTTCATTAAGAATGAACTGTGGTGCCAGCAGAGAAACACTGGAATTTCGTAATCAGACTCTGCAGCTCATGACTGATTCACTAAAAACCTTTATTATGGATCAGTGAATAATTTACTGTAGCTCCTCCAGCCCAGAGAAAAACCCATCTGCTGCCGATTACTGCAATAATACTATAATTATTAAACTCATTATTCCTCATGTGCCCAAGGGCAGTTCATTACACACCAACTTTCATGTTTATGTACAAACTTGGTATTCCCTCCCCCCAGTCATCTGAGTTCTATATTCAGAACAATTCAAGGTTTTTCACCTGTTCTTCATTAGGAGAACAGAGGCGATTCAAACATGCCAGAGAGATGAAACCAGAAAAACACACTGTCTTGTTGAGCCTAGCCATGGAGATGTGAAAACATCTGGCAGCATTAGCCCAACTTCCCCCACTAAAAGCTCTTGCAGTCTATGTATGACCAAGTCTTGATGCAAGCATTGCTTTGCAGCTTTCCAACCAACCAGTGACAAGACCCTGCTTCCATCAAAATACATATTTCTAGAGCCAACCAGACCTTACTCCTCCATTTGCTTGCTTAGTCTGTTCCAAATTATATACAGATAACATCTATTATTTTTTCAAAGCAGAACAATGTTAACACTGGCAGTATTTATACGAATGACAGAGGATGTAAAAGTGAGCTGCTTACCATCTTCAAAAGGCGTCCCTTCTGGCCTGAAAGGTTTTAAAAATAAACTCCAGTTAAAAACAACCACTGCCTACTTTTAAACAGGCACAACATACGTATCTTCTTCCCCCAAATTTAAGTAGAGGCAACAATTAGTATTTAGTGAAATATCCAGAGGCAACCTCTAAGAGCTTTGTCATATCTAAGATGCTTTCCCATAGTCAATCTGCTAGTTGAGATACCTACTTTATCATCATCCCAAACAGTACATATGCATTAGGTAACTACATTGGAATTAACGAGCAAATTACTGGCAAGCATGCATCAGTTTTATGAAAAGATACTAAGCCAATTCCTGTTCCATAGGATATGTAATGTAGCTTCCTAGACAGAACCTGTACTTTGTTCCACTGGGAATCAATCCAATCACTGCTAATACATCTGGATTTAATGGCCAAGAACACACAGCTCTTAGGTACTTTAAAGAGCAAGCCTGCTTTTTCATAGCCCAACTCCTACACCATCTAACCTATTTATTAAAGCATATGCAAGATTTATTTAAAAAAAACCCACACACCATTTTTTCCCTTCCCTTTGTATTCTATATTACCCCTAAAACCAGATTTTTACCACATCATCACACAAGGTCATTTTTCTAAGTTTCCTGACTTTATGTACAGAAAAGAATCACTGCAAAAACTCAGGTTACAGATAGCCCTTTGAGATAGAATTTTATAGTGATCAAAAGCTCTTACCCAAATATAACTGCATTCCACTGCATTATATTATTCTCAGATGGTGCACCACTGACACCCACAGGAGGATCTTCTTGCAATCTATGAATTACAAATATAGAATGACAAGCCTTATATAAACTTAAATTCATCCACCCACAAGTAGAATTTCACAGTAATATCCAGATTTTGAAAAGATTTCCTCATTCCAAGTCACAATACACAACGCATTACATGCAGATTATCAATACTCCAAAAGACAAACCTACAAGGCAATGATCTCAAGATTTTTCTCATGTATTACATCAACATGCTACAACAGTCCAATAGGTTAGATTAATTGTGTTGGGAGCAAAGCATTAACTCTAAGAGTATTTTAAAGCACTGTGCACAGCTGGGATTTACAGTACTACAGTGAGCTATGCAAGAGGAATTGCTGCTGGCTGCTACAATGAAGAGAACACGTTACAAACAGAAGCTGCAAAACAACCAGTGACACACAGCACACTCGTGGGGACTAAGCACAAGGGACTATCAGTGAAGCTTTTCCCACATTCCCAGATCTGTGTGTGTGATGTGGCTATATTTGGCGTAAGCCTATTTTGACCAGCAAGCTGATTGCTTCAAAGAGCAACTCCGCTATGTCTCCCTCTTACCAGTTCAGCAAATGTGTTTATCTCTAAAGTAACCATGGAAGCATTTCAAATTATTTTTAGTTCCTTAATCCTTGGACTAGGGGAAAAGCACGTTACTTACTGAAAGCTGCATAAACTTGGATCAGACAGAATTATGTATCTCAACCAAAGATCAGGATGCAGATACCCTCCTTCTGCCTAACAATGTTTCTGCTTAAAGACCACCCAAGACCCTGACCTAGGTAAACCAGCAAAGCCCAATCACCTGATGAGCCCCATCAACCCCCTTCAGTGACAGCTCCGACCCACCCCACCTGTTCAGCCTCTTGAATTGTGCAACAATAAAGAAAATTAAGTCACTGCCCTTGCTTCAAAAGTAAATCTTCAGCATTAACATGAGGTTTGACCACAGCACAGTATATGGTTATGAGCAAGTCGCCACCAAAAGCCCTGTGGATCAAGGGACAAATGATAACTAGATGTCAGTGTGCAAATGCAGATTTATCCAGAGCTGACACCAATACACACCCACCCTACTCCCCAGCATTTGCACTATCTGTGATAAAACTGCCCGTGTACATTGACTCTGAGCAAAGATGTTGCTCTACAGTGACAGCCCACACACAGGTCTTGCTCCCTTTACAGCTCAGACCTCCTCTGAACTCTCTGTTTACATCCTTGCTCTCCAAGCATGCGCAGTTCAGACAGCTTAGTATCAACAGCACAAACCACCTACTATTTTGGTCAGGGAGAGCAGGAATGGGACTTCTTCCTACTTGCCAGCCAGCTTGCATACCAATAATAATGCCCAAGCATTCAGCCTGACAAACATATCTGAAGGTTGTCTTTGGTTTCAGATCAACTTCAAAGCTCATGTGCACCCTGCTGTCAAAGGATCTAAGTACAGAAAAGCTGTGGCAAGGGCTGGAAATCAGACCAATTCAAACAGGGCTTGGAAATCTTTAACAGTCAGGGAATGTGTAGTATTTGTAGACCCTTTTCCAACAGCATAAATAAATAATTTTCTGTTGGTTTAGTCAAACAAATTAGAGAAGACAGAAAACATGTTGAACTGTTCTCTCTTCACTGCTCTTAATCACAGTATGCAAAGGGAGTTTATATTTAACAAAGTGAATCAGAGTTCACAGCACACTGTCTACTTTTCCAGCATGAGGTACAAGGAACATAAGGCAAAACAAAAATATAGTTAGAAAGGGAAAAGAAAAATCAACATGAAAAAGTTGCATGTGTTGGGGTGTTAAAGTTGCCATATTTGATCAAGTACATTTGATTTACTTTGTGTTTGGTACTTCTCCACAGCTTTAAAATCATCTTAAATTCCAAAATTACTAAACCAGCCCATCTAAGATTACAAAATCATAAAAAAACCCCATGTTTGATTGCAATCCTGAAAAACGACTTGGTTCCTCACCCTAAAGAAAAAAAAAAATCACTGATTCATGTCAACTGTGTAACCAAGCACAATAAAAAGACTGAATATCCTGTTTTGATTTGAACAGGAATCAAGCAACACCCACTTAGCAAACACCAACACCCAAATAGGACAGAAGAGATAGGCTCCACATATCAAAACCATCCAGCTTTCTGCAGATTGACAAATCAGGCTTCTCTCACTGGGGCTTTACATGCAGTCAGGGAAAGCAATTACAATACGCATCAACTGTTTACTGATGTATTTTCAGGTACTGGTATAAGATTGCTACGCTAAAAAAAGCCACACTATCAAAGCTGACTCACCTCCAACAACTTATGAGCAACTCCAGTCCAGAGAAAACACAGGAGGTTGTAAAGCTTACAAAGGCACCCCCCACCTTTTCCCACACTCTTTAAGTGTGTTTGTATGTCAGACTAGAAGTAAATTATTCTGGAGTCTGTGGCTCTGTCATTAACATTTAAAAGACTACAACTAATAACTGTTTCTTTAGCAGTTTGTATACATGACACAAAAAACTCCTCATGATTTAAAGTCTTTGAATAACATCGGAGTAAAAACATTAAAGGGCACGTTGCTTTTTATTCCAGACAACCGAAGTGTTCACTAATTCTCTGCACTTCATTTTTAGATGGCCACCCCAACTTGTATTTATTTTCAGAGACCAACAAGCTTCAAACACATCCATAGCCCAGTCTGTTTAGAAAGTTAGGCCTATATACCTTCGGTATTCAAAAGCTTGTGCGAAGATAGGGGGAAGGAGCGCAGGAATTACTGCATAAACATTCAGCCTCGGCCAGCTCTGTACCCTCGGGCCCTTATACGGCAAGGGCACCTGCAAGATACTCGCATCTAACCCCGACACTTGACAGCCTGAACCTTCCCTAAACGTTCCCAAACCCAACGCTTGCTGCGGCCGAACTCCCGCCCGTTTAACCCCTACCTCATCGCCTCACCCGCCCCCGCCAGCCAGGAGCCGCTCCTAGGGAGGCTCCCCCAAGCCGAGCTCTTCCCACGCAGGCGGGGAAGCCGGGGGCTGCCCTTGTTTTGCAGTCACCGCTTCAACTTTTATCCTCAGACGCCCCCAGCCGTCGGCGCCCGGGCGAGGCGGGAGGCCGAGGCACCCAGCAGGAACAAAGCCGGCCCTGCTCGGCTGGACCTCGCTACTCACCTCCGGTAGGGACAAGAGCGGCCTTCCCGGAGGGCTCTCCGCGGTACTTCCCGCCCCGCTCCCCGAGAGGGGAACGGGTGAAGCCGCCGGCCACAAGCGCGTCCCAGCCTCTCCGCCCGGCGGCGCCCACCCGGGGAGGACCCGGAGGCTCGGCGCCAGCTCCCATCCCCAGCACAAAGGAGCGAGACCGCAGGGACGGTCCCGTATACGCCGTGCCCAGCCCTCGCAGCGGCTCCTCGCCGTGCCGCTGCCGAGGGGACGGCTGTCTTCCCCTCGCCGAAGCAGCCTGACGGCGCGACCCTGAGCCCCGGCCCCGCAAACGGCCGGGTCAAGCCCGCAGCCTGGGGCGCTTTCCCCGCTGCCAGGCCGGCCCGGTCCCCCCGCGCAGCCTTCCCGCTCCCTGCGGGGCAGCCACCAGCAGAGCTGGGGAGGGGGAAGCGTGCGGGGGGGGGGGTCCTCGCTCACCTCTTGAAGTCGCGCATCAGCCTGCGCCGCGCCGGGGTGGACATGATCGCCGCGGGGAACGAGGCCGCGGCGCCGCCTCCCTCCGCCGCCTGCACAAACAACCCGCAATGGCGTCTCCCTCCGCGGGGGGCGGGCCGCACCGCGGGACAGGCGACGTCACGGGCGGCGGAGGGAGAGGGGGCGGAGCTCCAGTTTAGCCCGACCCATCGGGGAGGAGCCTGTGGGCCGCTTCGGGCTGCCCGTGCCGCGCTACCGCGGGGCTCCAGACCCGGCTCCCGAGCCCGCCTCGCCCCCGGGGAAATTACAGTTTTGGGCTCAGAGCGCCGGAGCGTGGGCAGCGCCGAGCCTCTCCGGCCAGGGCAGCGCGGCTGGGGGCAGGCAGGGTCTCTAAATGCATCGGGTGGGCGGGGGAAGGAAGAGCTGATGTAAATAAACTACGTGACAACGTGGCGTAACGCAAACGGACGCGGGCAGAAATCACCGCAGGAAAGTATTCCTACCCAGTGGGTTTGCACTCTAGAGCAAGCTGGTGGGGAACCAGGGAAGCGATGCTAAGCTTTATAATTGTATAAACAATTAAAATCAGGTTAGCAACATTAATTATTTCACTTTTAACGTGCGCTCTGCTGCGACTGCAGACGGGCAGTGAGGGCATCCCCCACCTGAATTGCTGCTCTCCACCCACCAAAGCTCCAGTCACTCTAAACCCCCAAACAGGAGGCACAAACCAAGAATTGAACCTGCAATCCTAAGCTGTTTCTGCCTGGTTTGGGAACACCTCAACAGCAACAGCATTTCTTCTCTGACACCACCAGGAATAGGGTGTTGATGGGATCTAATGCTATGGGGTAATTTGAATCCCACCTGGCTGTTACACAGGCAGAGCTGGTAGTTTTATTAACTAATTGAAATCTTTCATTCTTTTTTTCCTCTGAAGAACCACCTGTGATTTCTGCTCTGTTGGTTGTATGGCACATGTAGGTTTTTGCATGACGTTAAAAATAAAATAAATCAATCCCATTATAAAGATTCTGCCCTTGCTAAAGTGGTTTAATAGGTTTCAAAATGAAACCTGCACTAAATACTCTGATTTATATCTGCTGATAAGTATTTCTAGTACTGCCTTGATTAATGACACTAAATGCATCACTGCTGTTACTGTTAATTTCACAACAGGCATTTTTGTTTAAACATTTTCAGTTTACCATATAGTCATAACCCACCATCTCCCAATCAGATGGAAACAACAATTTCAGAACTAACTTTTCAGTTGGTGTCTGAAGGGTTGGGGTTTCCCCCCCCCCGCCCCGTGCAACTATTAAAACTATTCACTGTAACTGTGCTTGAAACACTCGGAAGACAGCCTTACACAGCGTGTGGTCCACAAAATGAATGAGTGTTTTCCTTCTACAAATTCCTCGAATAGTACTGAAATATACACAACCACAACAAAGTGGTTTCAAGCTCTATTTTTATGCATATTTTTTCATCAAGATGCTATTCCATAGGGGATTACATTTAAATAAAAAGGCAGTGTTGTGCAGCACAGTCATTCTATGTTAAACTTGAGTAGACACCACATATTTGTGCAGCATTTTGCAAAACCCAAACAATTTCTAAGGTAATTTTGACCCATTGGAGGCCCTACTCAACCTATTCCCTTACCTCGACAGTTTCTACTGATGATTATTCTTTGTATTTCAACAAAGTGCACTCTTATTCACTTACAGGCATACTACCTATGCCAAAAACCAAGAGTTACCACACCTGCCTCCACCTCTCCACCAAACTGCCTGACCAGATGCTTGGTTTAGTGACTCCACTTCTCCTCAGACTCAATGCAGCCACCTGCTTCTGCGTGTGTCAAAAATCCTGAAGGAATTCCCCTCACAGAGCCACTGAGCGTTCGGAGCTGGAAGGGACCTCCAAAGTTCATCTAGTCCCACCCCCTGCCAGAGCAGGATCACTCAGACTCAATCCCACAGGAACACATCCAGGTGGGTTTGAATGTCTCCAGAGAAGGAGACTCCACAGCCTCTCTGGGCAGCCTGTCCCAGGGCTCCGGCACCCTCACAGGGACAAAATTCCTCCTGACATTCACATGGAGCTTCCTCTGCTCCAGCCCGCACCCGTTCAACTCGCACCCGCAAACTCTGCGCAAGGGTTTATTCTTGCGGACGGCAGCTCCACCTCCGGAGGCAGCAGTTACCTCCCTCACCGGCCCGGCGCTGCTGAACGCCGTCCACCATCGGACACCACGACTGCACGAGCAAAAAGCCAAGGCAGCCGCGCCTGCCCGAGCGGGACACGATCACCACCAGGCTCCCGCTGAGGGGAAAAACAAACCACCCCCACACTCCGCGCCCGCCGGCGGGAAGCGCCCTTCTGAGGCAGCGCGAGACGGAGCCCCGCCCGGCCGTGCGCCTGACGTCAGAAGGCGCGGCTGTTCGTCATGGGCCCATGTTTGTTTAATTTAAAACCGTTAAATAATTAAATCCTCGCTGCAAGAAAGATATGGAGGTTCTGGAGCGTGTCCGGGGAGGGCAGCCAGGCTGGGGAAGGGACTGGAGGGCAAATCCTATGAGGAGCGGCTGAGGGTGTTCAGCCTGGAGAAGAGGAGGCTGAGGGGAGACCTTATCACCACCTACACTGCCCTGACAGGAGGGTGCAGAGAGGTGGGCAATGGTCTCTTCAGCCAGGGGTCAGGAGATGGGACAAGGGGCAATGGCCTCAAGCTGTGCCAGGGCAGGCCTTAGATTAGATCAGATGGGAGGGAAAAGTTCTTCCCTGGCAGAGTTGTGGGGCTGTGGCACAGGCTGCCCAGGGAGGGGGCTGAGTCCCCACCCCTGGGTGTGTTTAACAGATGGGTAGATGAGGTGCTCAGGGATCTGGTTTAGCACAGGACAGGAACGGTTGGACTTGATCTCAAAGGTCTTTTCCAACCTGGTGACTCTGTGATTCATCCTGCATTGAAACAGCACACGGTTAAAGGTGAGGGTTGGAGCCACTTCTGTGACGTGGCTGCTCTACCCCCATCTCTGTTTAAAACCAGCCAGACTGAGGCCTTGGCAGCCTCAAGGAACATTTAGGACACTGTGAGTGCTGCTGTCTCAAGGTGTTACTCCTCTGCCTACAGCGCATACATAAAGAGCTGTATGTGCCTCACTCAAACCTTTGTCCTCCTATGAAGAAATAAAACCAGGCGAAGGTGTGGGAGATCCTCACCAAAGCAGGAGGGGAACTTGAGGGATGGTGGTGAAGTGCAAGCACAAGCACAAGGACACAGGATTTGAAAACACTGTGCAAGAGAACAGAAAAATCTCCTAACAAAACCACAGTGAGAGAAGCAAAGCTTCAAATGTGTAAAATGTGCTTGAGAATTAGACCTGCATCATTGCTGGGGTATGTGGTGACTCGTGGGCTGCTTTGCAGATGAAAGAGCACGAAAACGAATTGTTTCTGAAATACTTCACTGCCCAATTGAATCATCTGTCAATTTGGAGACGAAGCTTGGAAACAACATTGGCAAAAGCAGGGCCAGTTTAAAGTGAGCAGTGGAAGAAAATGCAAGTTAGTGATGACCTTGCCTGGGGAGGAGTTGCTGCTGGTACTCCTGCACCAAGCTCTTTCCTGACCTACAGCAGAGAAAGAAAGCAGGATGGGCTGAAAGGCTTCTCCTCCTGTTTCTGCAATTCCAAGGTCAGCCCTGCAGCTCATGGTCTGTCCTGCCCCAGCATCCCCAGGTGGCCTCTTTCGTCAGGCATGACATCACTTTGCCTTGGCTCTCTTCCCAGGATCTTCAGAGCACATTGGCTGCAAGAGGGGTGGTGTGTTTATTATCCCAGTTCTGTGCCATTCCCTAAACAGAAGAGGGATAATCTACAAATATTTCCTTGAAGAGGTATTTCAGCATCATTACAGTGCAGTGAGGAAATCTCCTCTAAAAGCTATTTGAGTTTTGTCCTATGTCTATGAAGGTGCTGTACGAATTTTACTCTGGATGTAGGTCGTGTTGGATTTTCTCCCAGCCTGGCTTTGATTTAACTGAACTTCTGCAAAGTATGTGAACAAGAACTTGTAGTCATATTACAAGGTTATAAATTTGGATTCTTACTTTTGTGCTGTATATTCAGCCCACTTGCACTCTTTGCAGTTACTGGATGTTTAAAAATTTAGTTCCTATCAATTTTTAATAAGACCTAATGGCACATTTTACCATATGGGTCCCTCTCAAAGTTAGTGTCTGTGGAGACCTTACCTCTAAATGCAGACAGATCTCCTGGGTCATAAGGAGATGTGGTACCATGGAGGGTGTAGCCCCCAACTGTAAAAAAAAAGAAAGAATAAAATTGCAGTAATTCAAAGGACAGATGCTTTTCTATGGAGTTAAAATTCACTTTGCTGCAAAATATGGACAGTAATGTAAAAATCAAATAGTAACTGAACCTTAGTGTGAAATGGTACATGTTTTTAATGTGACTCTTTCAGTATGTGAGTTATCTGATTTGTTAGTATAAATAGAACACATTCAAGAGGATAATTTTTAAGCTAGTGAAAAGAGCTGGTCATTTCTTTGCTGCATCCTGGCTCAGGATGTGCTGTTTCAGAGCCTGGAGATGCACTGTGAAAAGTAACTTGGGAAGTGTCTTGGAATACCAGAGGAAGGCTGATGGAGCAGAAACAAAGACTTTTAGTGTATTTTCAAAATAATGTCAATCTTTAATTGAGCAAATGTTAGTTCTTGTTATCAGACTTTTTTTTTTTTTTTAAAGAGGAAGGCTATATGAATTGAAATAGAAAGTCATAGGAGAAAGTGGTTTCCTTCTTTTACCAACAGCGACTTCTTCATAAGAATATTGTCAACCTAATTCATGTATTTAGGCAGGAAAAGAAGACTTGGTGTTGGAATTTATCAATCATACAATTTTACAGGAGCTCCAGCACTATTATCATGGACTGGGCAACAAAAGGCTTAAAAATACCTTTTCCAATTACTCCAAACAATTAAGCACCTTCCTAACAACGATGCAGGAACTCACCTGAAAGACTGCACATAAATAAAATGCTCTCTCTTTCATATCACACCTCTTTTTTTTTTTGTAGTGTTTTTTGTTAATTCTTTATTGAGAAACAGGTTTAGTTTCCTAATAATAGCTTAAGACTTCCAATTGGCTTGAGATGTTCGGAAACTGGAGACACTGGACTTGCTGATCAGATTGGATGGAAGTAGAACTACTGCAGAGAATTTGGACTCATCTCTGAAGTTCTGAAAAGCTAAAAATATTCTGTACTTTACCCAGCCCATTGTGTCACTACCTTGCCAGCTGTCTTCCCTGCCGTTGCAGTACCTGCTAATCCTTCCTGCCTCCCACCTCGTCCTTCTCCTTCGTGCTGCCTTGTCTCTTTTAATCACTTTGGGTGAGGTGCTGTGCGGACATCTGTACCACACTGTGCAGCAATCCCGCGCTCCTTCGCTCATCACCTACATTGAGCAGCTGCTAATTGTAGCAGTATAGGGACATGGATGCCTTTGGGAAATGAGGGCACTCTGTGCCACACAGAGTTGCTTCTGAAGTAGCAGGATGGGGTTTTTCAGTCCATGCTTTCATGCCTTGCAAAGTGCCTCATATTAAAACAAACAGAAGCCATTTCTTATGAAACTGATTGAGGGTTCTTTTGCTGTTGGGGGTCAGAGATACCATTACCCTCTGGTTCCAGTCAGTGAAAGCAGTGCAAGGTTAAGCTTTAAATACAGATCTGTTATTGTATAAACCAAATAGATGATTAATACATTTTTTTAATTCTCTAGAAGATGGTGATCTATGTTATTCCTAGTTAACCTCTGCCCCTTTGCCCTGCAGATGATTTCCCATACTATCCATATCAAGAACATCTAGCAGTGTTTGTGCTGAGCCCCTGTGACGATCAGTGACAAGAGTTGCCTGAAGAGCTCCAAGAGCACAAGAAGAGATGCTGTAAAACTGAGGAAAGAAAGATGTGGAACTTCAGAGATGCAGCACATGTGTTTAACACCACAGTAACTCGGAAGTGTTAGGGGGTTTCCAAGCATATAATGAATTCCCACTAAAGATTTTGCTCTGTATTTTATGAAACTCTGCTGTTGTCCACATACTGTTAGGAAATTCTGTAGAAGAGGTTTGGGATTGAGAGGAAGAGTGATAATTCCTGTCTGTATGCTCTCATTCGTGCTGTTAGATATTGATTATTATTCTTAGTAATAATAGTAACAGTACACTGCAGCAGTTATTCTGGTAATGTTGAACTATAAACATGGAGACAAATGGCTCTTTAACAAGCCAGGATAATTCCTTTATTCTCAAAGCTCAAATATAGTTTATAGTGCAGAATGAGTCAGCGGGAAGGACCTGCTTTTACGTTGCTGCCTTCTTTCTCCAAGAGAGGAAGCCCAGAGATTAGTACAGCAGTGTTGCACAGTTGGATTCATTTGGAAGATAGCAGATATGAGATTTTTAATGTGTTTGAGCCGTTCCCATAGGGATACTAGAATAAGGCTATGGTATATGATCTTTATGTCTGTTTTAACCAGCTGATTACCTGTTCAGAACATCCCTTTTGTCAAGCAGTCGGGTACCTCTTCTTCAGAGTATTTTATAAAGAGCCTGGGTTTTTCAGGGATAGTACTCCCTGAAGTCCAGCATTCCAAAAACAAAAGGAAAAGGATTCCCCAGCCCACTGCCTGCCCGGAGATGCTATTTCCTATTAGAAGCCCCAAGCAGTTGCAGCTTGTCGCCCTAACTCATAGGAGGAGCTCAGTGGGTTTAACTGGGATGTCCACACATGTAGAGTGTGGCACAACAGATTCTGCTAATTGGAGAAGTTGGGATTTTTAAAAATGCCAAGGAGATTCAGGAGTGTAAATACCAATCCACAGTTTCAGAAGTATTTAAGTTAATTTAAATTCACTGATGTTATAATTAGGATGTTCACTGAGAGGCAGTGGCAGGCACTAATGGTTTTTTTAAGAAAAAAAGCATTCTGTTCAGACATCAAATCTTGTTTCCCTTGATGTCAGTGGGAATGGAATGGATTTAAGTTTTGCCATTTCCATTAAGCAAAATCAAAAATCCAATAGGCAATTTCCTGTCATAAAAAGATCTGAGAGAGCAGATGGGGGAAGAATAATCTAATTGAGATGCATTTTCATTTTTACTAGCGTGCTCTATTTCATTTTTAAGAGCATACCTAAAATGTCTTCTTCCACAAAGAGAGCTTGTTCATTATGTCTTAAAATAAATGGCAAGCAAAAAGCTCTTTTACA
Source organism: Gallinula chloropus (assembly GCF_964237585.1). Lineage (NCBI taxonomy): Eukaryota > Metazoa > Chordata > Aves > Gruiformes > Rallidae > Gallinula > Gallinula chloropus. Next base: position 10,474,777 of record NC_140095.1, on the reverse strand, counting down.
AATCCAGAATGCTCATGGCGATACCAGGCATTTCTAATAACCTATTAACACCACAAAAACTCAAACAAAAAATGATGAAGCCCTCTGTTGAGTAAAGACCAGCGAAGCTTTCACCAGCAGCAGGCTTTTCTGACTCATTCTTTCTCTGGCAATAGAAAATGCAGTTGCTTCAGAGAAATGAAGGATCTCATTCATTCAAGGGGGACAGGGAAAAGGAAAGACCGGTGGCCAAGCTTTCCTCCCACGGCTGAATTACAGCATTGAAGAGGGTTTACTCCTTCCCTCTCTGGTTCTGTTATACGTCCTTCCAAATCCCTGATTGTTGTAGTGGGAAGTGTGTTTAAATCTCCTTCCCTCTCTGGTTCTGTTATATGTCCTTCCAAACCCCTGATTGTTGTAGTGGGAAGTGTGTTTAAATCTCCAGTCATTGATTTTTGTTGATGATGGGTTGACTTTGTCTTACAGACACATTTTTAGAAGGTGTTATGACAACTACATTTAATGCTTCTGATGAAATGGAGCTTTGAAGTGTATGAGAGAAGAAAGAGAAAGCAGTTTATCCATTATGCTTCTTCAGGAGTCTTTGCAACCCTTCAAAAACTTTTCATAAGCATTAAGAGAGCTTCCAGGAGGATTTATTTTATTTTATTTTGTCTTGATGTGTTTATCCAAGTTACGTTTCCCATGTTTATGAGGAATTACACAGAGGCAGCATAAAGGGAGGTTACACAGTGACCCACTTTGGAAGTGGCCACTGTCATCCAGCTGTGGGAGCTGGAAGCAAAATGGAAATGGAGGGATCAAGGATGTTCTTTCAGAATAAGGACATGATACAGGAGGGGTATTAACCCATCTATTTTGGGTATCTGATTTATTTGCTTTGGTTAGAAAAATCTGGTTTTCATCCAAGTAGCCAATGGAGAGAAAACAGAGACATCTCAGAAAATGCTTCACATCCCCCCAGTTAGGCAATAGGGAAACTCTTAATCAGATGTTCTAAACTTCTTATGGAAGACTGTCTCTATTTATTGGGATAGGGATCACAACTTTCTCACCCAGGCCCTTTAATTTAAGAAGCTCCAGGCAGGCAGTCTTTTAAGTTGGGTGATATCCTTCCTCCAGAGAGGAATGGAGATAGAGAGGGTACAGCAATGTCAACTCTGGAAACACTGCTGGCAGGGAGCCTGAATCCACCTGTGCTGGACTGCAAACCTGTTCTGTGTTCTGAAATGCTCAGAGAAGAAGTTACATGTTGGAGGAAGAATCTGTAGTCAGAGATGCTGTGTTTTCCTGGCTGGCCAGAAGATCTAAGTTGATGATTTTATGGTACCTGTCTCCTGTTTCCTATCCCATGCTCAAAAGCTGCATGACTGAGAACTTCAGGCTCTGTTTGTGCATGGGAAGCATAAAGGGTAGGGCAGAACACGTAAATGCAATCTGGAGATCAAGATACAGGGACAGATCATTGGCTACAGAGAGAGAGGGGCAGCACGGAAGGTGGAAAAGCCCAAAGTGAAATGACAGTCACCACAGCCACCCTGGTAGTCCATTCATAACTCCTACCTAACAAACTAGAGGAGCATTTTGAGGCAGTCCTCTGCCAGCAGAGTCTCCTAAAGGGAATATTTTCTCCAGAATAATTTAGATAAAACTCCTGGGCCCTTACCTACCCTAGAACTGGGAGCTAAAATAACAACTCACCTTCCATCCACCTGCTGTACCAATTCAGAAAGATGAGCCAAAAACGGTGAACTAGGTTACACAGCACTAGAATAAGATCCAGACACCCCAGATGTTACTGAAGTAGGTACAATGACAAAAAAAAAAAAGATAATTTAAGGAGAGAACAGACACCAAAAAGCACGAGATTTAAAGAGTCTTAATAACCTAAAGATGTGAATTTATGAATAATCCAGTGATATGAAGAGATGTAAATTAATCACTGGTAAACTACTCACTCCTCTAGATTGCAAACTGCCCTCGGTTTGTGTGTGTGCAGCAAAGCAGAGAGGAGCCTGACTGTGTCCCAAATACCCCCAAAACCCTGTGTTTCCCTCAATTTCTGCAGGGTCTCTCACAATACATTAATTATATGTTCTCCTACTCACACAAGAGTGGATTCAATGACACAGACTCCATCTGTGTTGCGCTGAGCCCGCCAGCCAGCAGGTGTGGCTGTGGAGCCTTTTGAAATCCACGGGATTTCTTCCATCAGGAGAGATGCCGTCGGTGCAGCCACTTCTAGGAAGGAGCTAATAACGCTACAGGGAATCCCAGGGTAACTCTGCGGGTGTCTTTAATGCAGATGTGTTGGTATTTTTTGTTGCAAAGGACTGAAAAGTATCAATTGTGTCCTTTGCTGACCTACTCTGTTTTCAACACATAGAACTGGCATTATCCTTGCAACTCACGAGGTATTTGGCTCTTGGAGTTAAGTAACAAATTTAGTAGATGCTGGTATATAAAATAGCACTTCACTTTTTGCCATCAGTTTTTTGCCAGAGCTGAAAGGCCAAAATCTTACAAGAAACAAGATAAATTTCCTTTGAAGCACAGAAGAGTAACAAAGATGTACAACTACTAAAAGATGAGAAGTGCTGGTTTTAATGCCTGTCAGAACGGTCCAGGATTTGGCAAGGTGAGAACTGTTTTCTTAAAACATTTATTGCTGTATAAAACTGTCACTGTAATTACAACACACTGTGTTGGAGTAACTGTGTGTCTTTGTGGGTGTGAATCAAATCAGAATGAGAATCATTGTGGTGGAAAAGTGAACGTTGATTTTGGAGAAAAGGATTTTCAAAATTAAATAGAACAAAGGTAGTAGAATTTTAATCCAGAATCTTGTATTTTGATGTTTTAGATCAGACCTCAATTCACCTGAATTTAGCAAAACAACTGAGGGTGTATCCAGCTGCAAGTGCATTGGATTCCAGGGAACACTTACCTGCTTTCACAGCAGGATGACTGGGCTGGAGGTTCAGCCATACTGTGGAGCTGGAGACCCCACACAGCTAAAGTCAGTGCAGGGCACAAATGCCTGCAGGATCAAACCTCAGCAACTTCTCATGCTGAGACTTTTCCTACTTTTCTTGCTGAAAGAACTGGGGCTGTTCAGCCTTGAGAAAAGAAGCCTGAGAGGGGATCTGATCAATGGTTCTCAATAGCTGAAGGGTGGGACACAGGGGGACATGGGCAGCCCCTTCTCAGCGTCTGTGGGGACAGGACAAGGGGCGATGGCCTCAAGTTGGAGCACAGGGAGTTCCACACCAATCTGGGGAAGAACTTCTTCCTGGTGAGGGAGCCCTGGGACAGGCTGCCCAGGGGGTGTGGAGTCTCCTTCTCTGGAGAGATTCCAGACCCATCTTGACACCGACCTGTGTGACCTGTCCTAGGGACCCTACTTTGGCAAGGGGTTGGACCCCACGGGCTCTGGAGGCACCTTCCAACCCCTATGATTCAGTGATTCCTGTCTAATGGTCTTTGCGTTTTACAGATGGTTTTAAACACCAGCATCAAAAGCTTTTTCACTTGTAAAAGGATCTTCCAGCTGGGGAATACAGGACATCCAATCTGGGGGTGTGTGCACAAAAGCAGAATACCACCTGCTGGTTAATTCCAGGTGTGTTAGGAAAATGCTGGACTGAGTTTTCCAGCTGATGTTTTGTCATAGCTTCCACAGATGAAAGGCAGTAAATGAAGATTGTACAAAACCATTCATGACTGTGGAGTCAGCAATTGCTGAGCTGACTTAGACTTGGAATAACTCAGTGAAAAAACAACAAAGCTTGGCTCACAGAAATTTCCTGAACTGGAACAGCCAACAGGATTATTTTTAGTTTAGGTTTTAAAGTTCTATCATTAAACAGGGAAAACAGTTGCCAGGTGAAAAACATGGCATACAGTTTGAGCAAAAAGTAGTTTCTTACGCACTAGACTTTAAACAACAGATTTTTACTGGGCCTGGTTTCACAGCTACCTCTGTTTCTCAAGTTTTCCAGCCTCAGCATCATTAACAAAATAAAGCTAATGTGGAGAAGTGAGAAGGGACATTTCAGGCAAAACCTACTTCAGGTGTAGTTGAGAGTTAGTGGTCCACTGAGGCCCTAGAAACCCCTTTACTCCTGAACAGGCTACAGGCTGTAGCTTGGTGAACAGGATGACAGGCACGAAGGACTGTAAAATATTTAATGTTTTACTATTAAATATCTAGTATTTAAATATTCACTGTGAAATTACATATTCAGACTTCGTAGAGTCTAATTTTCTATCTCCTTATTGTGTATAATTAGAACCCATATTTAGTGTTGGCTACAGCCTTTTATCCCAGCAACTAAAAATGTTCATCTACAAGTGTTCTGAAACTTTATTTCAAAATTGTTTCAAAACAAATATATTCGGTGCAGCTTGATTAATGTTTCTTTTGGCAGCAGCTCTGCCTTCTGCAGCCCAAAGTCATGTTGTTTGTTTCCAGTCCCACATTTTTCCTTACGTTGTGCTGGCGTAATTGCATGTGGGATTGTGCAGTGAACCCGGTCAAGGACTTGATCTGGACTAAAATAACCTGACCAAAGATGGTTATTTTGAACTTGGATCCCTTTCCTGCATGACAGCCTCATGAAGAGACAGTGGCACCGGTGAGATGGTAGCAGGGAAGGGAAGAGTAATAGGGGAACAGGGAAAAGCAGGGCTGCTTCACCCAGGACATGAAACTGCAGTTTCAAGGGAAACCCCCTAGAGTGACACTGTCCCTTTCAGTATCCAAAGGAAAAAGAAAGGAAAAATAAAGTAATTGCATTGCTATGATGCCACAGTCATGTTTTAATTACCTCTCCCATGTCCATGTTGAAATTAACTGAGTGTATTATGAATGGCATGCTACAAGGATTAGTGTGCACAGACTATATGTGAGGAATCTGCACAATAATGCAAGATTAGGGAACACATGCAAACATGCATTTCTGGGACAAAAATCTACTTATAGATCATAAATTGCAAACAAAATTACTTAACAGAAAATTAATAGGTATTTTATAGTTACCTTGCTGTTTGCTGCTGCCAGCCCTGATTGATGGTGGGTCTGCAGCAGGATGAAGCAGTGACAGTGATGCATCAACAGCTGAGTAACTACAGTGTGATTCAAGAGGCCAAGCAGTATCCTTGAGTGTTGGCATTCACTGGGGGAGAATCAGGGATACATTACCTGCAGAGGAGGTATAAAAAGAGCTGGAAGTAGAAAAATACTTAGTGGAGGCAATATATACAAATATATTATATTTGTATAATATATAACTGTGTTATTTGGGCTATATGGAAAGTGTTACTGGGGCACTCTCATCCATCCTGTATTTTTTTGGGAGAAGCAATTCCTGCCCAGTTATTACATTCTCTGGTATAGCAAAGTGTCTGTAAAGTATTTGAAAAATCTTGCTGAGCAGCAAAGCTAATACAACAAGGCAATCAGAAGCATTTATGAGCAGTGAAATGTAGAAGTCTGTTTATCATAAGAGTTGGGAAGCAAATCCCAAATCTTACCCTGATAACTTCTGCTATTTATTGTCACATATTTAACATTTTTCATTAGCTTTCCTCTGCTGTGTTTTCCAGCTGATCCCTAACATTGCTAGGAAAAACCCAATACAAACACCCTAAGCTAGATAGTGGGATGTGGAAGAAAGCTATGAAAAGCCTGGCATATTACAAATAAACAATGTTAAATAAAGAATGATTTTTTGTGTTTAAATTTTAAATAAATATTTATTTTATTATTTTATGGTAACTACTTAAAGTTGGCAATTACAATAGAAAAATATGAAGAGCTTGAGGTAACATTTCTTGTTAACAGAAACTCACACCATCACAATTAGGACAATTTGGGGATGTTTTAATTTCTTCTTGTTTAACCTTGCATTATGTATTAACCATGAGGACTGTGCAGCGCTTTGATTTTGCTCTCTGCCAGCCTGTTTATGCAGCAGCAATGCCCCTGCTGTGGCAGGATTAATAAAGAGCTGACTGACAGATTCTAACTGGAACAGCTGCTTTTATGGGTTATCACGTGTGGGTGTGAAAAAGCCACACTGACCCTCTGAAGAAGGCAGATTTACTCTAGATCAACCTTTAATGACATCACCCAGGTGTCACCAACACTTCAGAAGGCTTCATAAATCTGCAAGTGTTCATAAAGTGTATATCCTCCACATTGATATCCTTACCAACATGAGGCTAGAATCACTTCATGCCCTGTGCTCAAATAGTGGGACAATTAGAAGAGATTACATCAAGATTTAGGTGCTGGGCTATTTTTAAAATCTCTTCCTCTCCTAATGCGTTTTCCCATATAATCCTATCTAAAAATTTATTTTGAGGGCTCGAGGTAAGTAGGGAACTGTGGGCTTAAAGTCACCAAATCCAGAAAAAGCTTATGTGGGCTAGGGGTTAAGAGTTAGAGCTCAGAAAAGCAGATTTCATTCACTGCATCCCAGCTCAGGAGATGGAAGAGCATACCTTGAAGATCCCAGAAAGAAAAATGCTATCAAAAAAGTTGTGAAAGGGGGGCAGAGCTCGCAAATCCTCCAAGGATAAATAATAAAATATTTTCCACTTAAAATGGCCAATTGGATCAGAAATCTGGATCGTGTTCCTTCCCTGTTGTGCTTCTGGCTGAGGTGGTTTGGGGTAAATAATCTCATTGTCACAGATTCCTCCTCTGTAAAGCAGATTGACTTTACAAAGCCCCTAGGAGCTACTGATGGAACATGCTGTGCTAGAGTTGGTCATAAAAAAATTGTACTTTCCCCATAAAAGACTGGTATTTGTATTCTTTTACAAATGCACTCAGTTTGTTGAGACACGAAGAATTAGCAGGTTTTAGAAGGGTGGGCAGAGATGACCAGAGGGTCAACTAATCTCTGCTGTTGAATGTTTTGCCCCTGGGAAGTTTGTAGTTCCTTGTTTATATGCTGTATGCTTCCCATCACTCTGCTCAGTTAGCAAATCTAACACCATTGAAAGAGGAAATCCCAACATGGAACCTCCGTGCTGCAAGAAAACTGGGGCAGGGGAGTGGGGGGGAAAGTGCTTTTGTGAATAAAATGGAAATAACTGCACAACTCGGAAGTATCTATTGCACTTAGTGATGCAGCTGAAGGCACATCCAGATCACAGCACCACCAGCCAAGGGCTGGATCTTGCACACAGACCAACCATACAGCTCAAGCAGTTCTGCTCTTTGCCATCAGTTTGTGTTCAGTGTTTTTCTGCAGAGGAATTAATATTGAAATTGTCAATAATTTATTGCATATATGGGTGTTTAAGAAGCATGCCACAGCTGCTCCACTACAGAAGTGTATTTTCCAGGTGAATAGACTGATTTTCAGAGACTGTGCTAGACTAAGAGTACCTTACATCAAATGTTACTTTGAAGTGCTGCAAACAGATTTCCTTTCTCATTGTCTGTGGGGTGCTGCTGATCGTAAAAGCCGTACTCCTTCACCCTCTGTTCAATGGCATTCTGTAGATTGAGTGGAGAAGTCGTCACAGGAGCTGTTGAAACAAAATAGTTATTTTCCTAGTGTAAATATGGACCCATTTGTTAATTTTTCCCTTTGTTCTGCTGCACAGAAAACTTACGCAGAGTGTGAGGAGACAAAATGACATCAGATATAGAAACATCCTCTCAAAATTCAGAACTCACATCTTCCCTTGAGTCACTTGAATACTGATGCTAATTATCTCACAGAATGTGTTTTGCTGCAGTTTGAAGAGCACACGATGCCAATGGAGAAGCTGTCCAGTAACACCATAAGCTTTACTTCAGCTGTGTGAATGTTTCTCCAAACTACAAGTCCCTTTTTATGAGGAGGAAGGATTAGCTAACAGAGAAATGAGAAACAGCCTGCACAGGAGACATCCCTCCACTGAGAGCATATAGAAGTAGTAAGTTTTCCTTCCCTGACAAAGCAAACAGGGAAGAGGGAGTGATACTTCTCATCTCACGCAGCAGTAGGTGTAGACTTAAGGACCACAAATCTGGTTCCTGGGAAAAACACACTGCTGTTCAAGCAACGTTCTGCCTTGCTCCAAGAGAGGTGGGATGTGTTATATTCTGAAGCTATTAACCATCCCATTTTTCATTTCCACATGTCAGAGTGTCTGAAATGATGGCTGCTGTTGAATGTTAATTTTAAAAACCAAGAGCTCTGTGGGAGATAAATATGTGCAGTTAATAAATGTATTATTCTCTCATTAAGCCCTAGAAGCACATGCAGCGTTACTGAAGACGGAAACAATTTTGTTGCTATCACTGGAGTTGAACACACTTAAGCCAGAATGAAACATAAATGTTCACATAATCCTCTGTGACCTCTCAATTATTCCCACACAGCATAACAGTGATTTCACAGATTACAGCCCAGGGAGGTGTAATTTAAACTTTTCAAGGTATGTGTGCTTCTCCCTTTAACTCTTATTGAGTAGTCACTGAGGCAAGTTAATCTGTAGTGTATTTTAGCTGGAGTAAGGGTTGCAGTAGAGACACTTGGGCCCACTGTGAGACTCTCTGTTCTTTCTAGTACTATTTTCCATAATGATTTAATCCCTGTCCCAGTGTCTGATTATGAGAGGAACAGCTTTTGTATGCAGAAGACAATGTATTGATTGCTAGCCGTGGGGGAACCGCGTGGGAGATGAGCATTATGTATCTACAGCTGGAGCTCGCTGGAGTAAATCACTCATACAAAAAACATTTGCCCTAACTTTCCATGGATAAAAACCACTGCAGTAATAAACTACAGGATTCCCAGAGCATAGCTTAGACAAGTTTCACTCAAATACTTCCACTTTAAGTATATCTTCTGGGATTTAGGGAAACCTAGCAGTTTCTGCTGCTGGCTGTAAAATTCATGCCTCTACTTTTGGATTTTCTCCTCCTCTCTATAGTAATTCAACACCCTGTCTCAACAGAGCCATGGAAGTTTGTTCTCTGAGCTTCTGAAACTGGTTGCCAGCCAAAGAGTAGCATCTTGATTCCAGTAACCAGCTAAACATTCATCAGTCTTTACCAGTATCTTTGGTTTGGATTCTCTGCCTGAAATCTGCCTCTGAAATCCCACCAAACCCAACTGCTCTTGTTACACCATTCTTGATACCAGACCAGCTCCTTGCTCGTGCTTCTTAATGTCGAGTCCTTTTTTAAGCCTGTGCAGTCAGATGACGTTGTCCCCCTTCAGTGTTACATAAAATCCACAGGTGTATAGTTGGAAAAAAGGTTCCCTGTAGGGTGGCATGCGAAATAGATTGGCATGAAGAGACACCCTTTTTTAACTGGGCTGGTCATATGATTGGTATTTGGCAGAGACTCCTAGCATGACTCAGTGAAATCTTTTACCAGTGAAGCTTCTCGTATAGTAAACATTCCCAAGCACTAGACTGTATAGTTTTATTTCACCCCATAAAATCCCATTATGTTAAATTATAACATGGAAACACTCTCCAGGTTAATGTAATGGATGCAGCTCTAAGTTCTCACCCTTTAATTACAGAAACAAAAATGTACAATTCACAATCCCATCATAAAAAGAGGACTCAAAATGATTTGGATGTAGAGGTAGGTATTACACTCAGGCTGCCAGCACCTGTTACATCCATGGTTTCACCTGAGAGTAAGCTGTACTGTGCTGGTAGCACCCTGCTTTAAAAATACATATTGGTGGTTTCAAGGGCAGAAATGGTTACTCACTCCTTCAACCAGGAATCTGACTGTTCAGCGCTGTGGTTCTGACTTCACCTTAGATACAGCTGCTCTTCAGGATAAGCGAAATTACCTCTGTGCCACTGAACACTGCAGAAGCTTTTGGGGCAAAAAGAGGGTACAGAAATGCCATAAGAGAAAAGCCACATTACAGATACTCTTTCTCAGTAATTTTTAGAGGGGATAGCTTTGCTAAAAGGAACATTTAATTTACTATTTTTTAAAAAATTCTGGGTAATATGTAGAAACCATTTATATTTAAAACAGAGGAACAAAATGCATCCAGTGGCACTGCCCAGAAGTTTTTGCATTTAGACATAAGAAAAGTGTGCTCACCTAATATTTGTAACTTTTCTGTTAAAGACACCTTGCACTTTGAAGAACGTGTATTTCCATTTAAAAAAATCTGCTCATGTAACTAGCAAAATTAATATGAACTGTGGAACTTCACAGAAGGGGAAGTCAAGAGTTGAAACAGCCCTGAAAAATCTTTAAAGAGCTACAAGAGACATCTCCTGTCTCCTGCTCTGTTCATCAGCCCATGGTGTCTCCTGCTATACTGGTTTGGTAGTACAGAGCAAGAGTTATTTTCTCGAACACAGAAGTGTATTAAATAGTCACATAGAACCAGAAGAACTTGTTCTGGAAGAAGCCAGCCCTATCTCAAGGCTACTGCAATGTACACACCTTTAGTGTGGAAATTCTTTCACTTGGTGTATTATCTACACACAACTAATTCTTGACAGATTTTGGTACATTTGCCTGACTGTCTCCGGTGGGACACTGTCAAAAATATTAGAGCAGTAATAGCTGTACCAAAAAAGGGGGTTTTACTATTAGAAGAATGAATGATTTCCCACTGTAACAGAAAAGATAGAACAGAATAGAATAGAAAATCCTTTTAAGAAAATGTAAGCGTAGTCAGGACAGAGAAGGCAATTTATGGAAAGGTACACTGAGGGACTTGATCTAGAAACAGCTGCAACCCAAGAATGGTAGGTGTAACACTTACACTGTTGAGACTAACTTGTGTTACAGCTCTGGTGCCATTTCTGAAATAAATATTCTTCTGAGGAAGTTCAACTGGGTTTTTGTAGGGCTTTTGACAGCAAACCATGAATCAAAACAAACTGTCCCAAAGCACTGGGCCAGTGATTCTGTGACAGAAAAACTCCCTTGTGAAGCCAGCAAGCTTCTCCTCATTCTGCACGACTGAGATCAACCACCGTTGTAATAGACCCTGCATCACCTCTCCAGTCAGTCCTGTAAAACACACACATCCATTATGGAACTGAAGAATTCTAATTGCTCAAGTTGAAGACAGTTTTCTGAAGCCAGTTCTTCTCTCTGATAATACACCCGATATCATTATTTAATTACTGGGTAATTATTCATCCAGTGGAAACAACAGACACAATTTCATTGATCTTTTCAGCTTGCAATCTGAGGAGGAAAACCACATAGTAAAGCGTACAAATTAACACTATGCTTGTGCTAGATATGCACTCCTGAGAGTGAGTCTCTGTGTACCACATCAGGAAGCAAGGTTAGTACCAGCTCCAGTCTTTGAACGCAGAGAGACCGACAGCTTTCAGATGCACTTACAGCCTACGAGTGAAGTTCAGCTTGTTACTCAGCCAGCACAACTCAAGCCCAGCACAAGCCCAACTGTTAAGCCTACAAGCTTTTAGGGTTTGTTGGCTGAGTGTGCATAGCACCTGCATGACACACACGAAGCACAGTACAGTGAACATGGGTACTGTGGGCCTGACACAAGGAGGGTGTCACTTTGCCAGTGAGCACACACAGCAGTTATCACTGCTACATACATCCAAAAGGAAGTTAGACTCTGTACCAGGAAGATCCCAGTTCCAGATGAAATGCCACCAGTTTTGCCATCACCGTCTATCAGGGAGATTAAGGTGTCACCGTTAGGAGATGAAAAAACCCCATTTGTTATTCAAATAGAATAAACCAGGGTCTGTTGTTACCGTGGTGAGCTGGGGAGTTTGTTACAGCTGAAGGGAGGTACCTAACCTTCTCAGGATTGACACCGATTCCTCTCAACCATTCTTCCTCTTTCCCAAGTCACACGACTTGGATACGATGAGGAAAGGTGACCCAGCTCAGGGCTGGAAGAGTAAATAGTCTTTACTTAGCTAGTAAAAATGGAGACAGCACTTTGCCTATGAACACACTGTTACTAACAAGGAAGCTCAGGTTTATCAAGTGTAGCTCCATCCACTTGGGGATATTCTCTTTCCAAGTAATTTACCAGTGTTACTTCATTTTACATGTTTATATATTTACTGTTATTACACTCTCAAATATTTCGACTGTCATTGAGTTGGCATGACCAGTAGTTTCTGCTTAGGCAATATGGGATTACTGAGGATGCTTATGCTCAGGACTGAAGCGTGCTGACAGCACATGGCTTTGTAATGCCAAACCTGAACCAGTCCATACACATTTTTATTCTCATTATTATTAAACTGGCTCTGAAACTCTCCCTAAAAAAAAATCAGAGACTGTTCTATCTAGGCTCTGTATAACCCAGCTACAGCAGTGCAAATAATTTCAGGTTGCTACAGCATGTTCTTCCACTCCACCCTTAAAATAAGGCTTTTGGTGAGAACACTGTTATGTAAGGCTGAGAACGAGATTTGGAACAATAATAATTATCCAACTTGCCACCTATTTTTAATACCCAAGATGGAAGGCACTGAAATTCTGAATGATAATATTAAAGAGCAAAGCACAGCAGTGAATCCACCTGTTTCAATGAAATCTGATTCAGTATTAGGTTAAAAATAAGGTCAGGTTATTATTTGTAAGTAGCTATTACTAATAATACACTTGTTAACCACAGTGAAGCCAAATCATGATCTAAGAATAAGTGTGCCTGTGTGGTGAATATATCATAGTTCTCCTTTGTCCTTTAGCACATACACAAATAGATTTCAAAAGAAAATTTCCCTCCCCAGAGGAAACATTTAGGCAGCAGCCAGGGCACAGCACTGCTTGGAACTGAGCTTGAGAGCTGATGCTGAGCTGGATGACAAGGCAGCAGTTTAGCCAAGGCTTCTTTAGGCTGTGTGTACCTGTCCTGTCACTCAAGACATCTGTGACATCTCCAAACAACGTGGATATTATATCAACACACTTGTAGAAGTCATGGGTATTTCCCAGCTGGGTTCCTACTTCCTTCACTACAAGATACTGGTAGTGCTATGAAGGCAAATGTATTCATTTACCTGACAGGAAGCAAGGGAGGAATCTCTCATGTTTTCTTGCTGCCAGCCTTTTTTTCAGGCTTTTTACAGTTTAACTCACTAGTTGCTCAGCCCAGATGAAGGTCATTACAACAGTAACCGTGATGTAGTATTTACTGAAGAGTAAATATCTGGAAAAAAATGCAATAGTTATAATATGCAAAGAATCTCATTCATTCACTGAAATAAATTAGCTACAGAGCTACTACATTAGCTAGGTTCTGCCTGGCTGAGTGTAACAGGATCTCCAGGATCAGGAGGACAGGAGAAAGAGGCACAGAATAAAGTCCTACTTACTGGTTGAAATGCATTGTGTGCTGCTTTACAAGGGCACAGTTAAAGAGCAGAAATGTTATGACAAGCAAGGGCAAAACATCTTGGAGAGCTCAGGATTAATACCCTTAAGTCCACAGGTACAGCACTCCTTGGTCCTTCTGGATTTATAGGCAGTTAACAGGATTGCTGTCTTGTTCCCAGGAAAACAATCCTCATTATGGTCCTGAAGCCTCCCCAGCTGCATTAGCCAGCTGCCTTCTCTTGGATTAGTTACTGCAATTTGACAGAAGTCTATGCACCAAGACAAGGAGAGGAAACACATCCTGCAGAGGCTTTAGCCATAATTCAGCTGTTACATTGTGTTTGAGACTTCACAGAAGCCATCAGCACAGCCCCTTACTAAGATCTTACAACCTGGGGGGGGGGGGGGGGGGGAAAGCATCTTACAAATCCTACATATTTCAGATTCCTAAAGCCAACCCTCTGAAAGCCAGAAACAGTGGTTTCTCCACAGCATGCTGGCACAGAAAGCAAAGATCTATATCTAGCCCATGCCTAACGCAGGAAACATTAAGTAGGAATTGTCTGTGTGAGGCATGTGGGATGTGCCAAGTTTGTGTCCTTTATTAAAAAAATAAAAGCCACCTTTGGATCATATTATCTCCATGACAACTGCTTGTATGGATTAATAATTTGTTGTGTGTTTAAATGTGGCTTATAAAAAAAAAAAAGACTGAGCACTAGGAGAGCTTTTCCAAAGAAAGCCCTTGGAACTGGAGCTGCGCTGATGGAGTACCACCCCAGATAAAGCCTCAGAGCACAAGCTTAGCAGGGCATTTCACAGATGTTTACATTATTTGTTCAAAAAGAAGGAATTTAAGCAGGTGCCCAAGTATCTGTTGAACTGGGGTCTCTACTCCTGGCTCTAAATGCCTCTGTTTGGCAAGTCAGTTAACTTTACTATCTGTTTCCTCAATGGGGCTGAAACCATGTGTTTGTCCACCTAGCAATGAAAGGGATAGTATTTATCCTGGCAGTGGTACTATTTGCTGAGCACAGGTTAAAACTGTTAGGTGACAGGTAGCATTTTGAGAACAGAAGTGTGCTCAGTGATGTACCTTCACCAGTGCTCCTGCCAGTCAGGAGACAGCCCCGAGCTGGACACACAGACTGAGAGCAGCATTCACTGCCACACTTGTGGGGGAGAAAGGACACAAAATGTTTGCAAAATATTAAAAATTTTATGTTTGGGAATGAGTACTTTGTTCCTAGCTTTTTAAGGATTCTTGACTATGAGATATCTGTATCCATAGTGATATCACAAACGTGATTTTCATGGTTACTCTGTAACTTCTGCTTTCCATCAGACCACACACTTCCTGCTTTCTCTGCACCACCAGAGCGAACTATGAACTAGCAAATTCCAAGTAATGTGTTTTGTGGTGTACAGAGTGATTAATAATGAGATTCCACCCTTTACATAAGCATGTAATTGAACTTTCAAAGTGAACAGGCCTCTGTTGATAGCAGTACTAGTGCATGACACAATCAGTGACCTCACTAGCTGGACTCTGGAATGAGTAAAACACACAGTAATAATATTTGTTCGTGTTGACGTAACACAAAGATCTGACAAATAGCTCTACTTCCAGCTCCCTTCTTTTGCAATTGTTCTGCTAAAGATCACGAGATTTATCTGGCTTAGCGGGACTACTAAGACACAAACCACACAATATTTTGTCTCAGTAAGCACACAGTATCTGAGTATGTGAGAGATTACGTGATGTATACTTCTGATTTCATCTGATCAGGAAAAATCCCTTTCCCCATAGAGGGGGTTGACTCCTACACTGAAATATCAGTGTGTATACTCTTTGCTTACCAAAAAAAAAAAAAGTATTAATCAAAGAATGAAGCCTTACAACAAAAGGTGGGAACTCATTATGACTATATCTCATAGCCTTTTAATTCTGCATTTAGTATTAAACCACCATAGCAACAAATGTTTCAGACATGCACTGACAGCTAATTTGAAACCAGTAAAATATTCAGAGAGAGGTAAGTGTGAAGGAAATGAATCTACGTATTCCTTACTCTACAATGCTTCATCAACACTACATTCACAACTACTATGTAGCTGTACAATGCCCAGCAATATAAATATGCCTACCTTATGACGTGCCTCATACTACAGTGGAAATGTTGGTGTGACCGTGGTACCTGATAAGAGTACTGTGATTGCTAACACATCCCCTCCAGTGAGCCTGAGATTCAATTCAGACTCTTACAGAATTAGTTGGCACTACAGGTGGCTTTGCAAAAAAAAAAAAAAAAGCATCCAGTAATCTATCTACTCACTGTGAATAAAGGTAAGTGCAGTTGGCTTGAGTAGTTAACCTTTCTAAGGAATGCCATAGGTAGGGAACTCGCTGCTGACTCAAGTGCTAGGATTGAGCACAGCGCTATGGACTCCCCCTCCACTCATCACAGCAGACACACCCAGTGCATCTCCTTAGTTACACACCACACACAAAAGCCTGGCATATACTCACACACTGAACACAGAGTATTACTGCCATCACACAACTTGCAGGCTAATCTTAGTGTGTATCTGAAGCACTGACAAACCCCCAGCTTACGCAGCGCAGCACGTATTCCTTCATTATTTTGCTCTCCTTTGAAGGCTCTCAGATAACTATCTAAAAAAAGCAACTGTGACTCTCTAAACTATCGATTATGGCTCTCAAGCAGGAGGGAGGGAGGAATGAGATCTGATTTCTCATCCACAAAGAGACTGTTCAAAACAGCATGAGGATAAAACACAGATCTCACGCTTGGGATGGAGGTGGAAACATTTCCACTTCTCTGCTACCATCGAGGTACCTGAATCCTGAACAACCTGTGCTGAGTCCTGAATCCTCTCCTACTCAATGGCACAGCTTCAGCTGCAAGCAGGGAGGGCCAAATCACTGACCCCTTCCCAAGTGGCATTTGTCTGGACACTTAAGAGTTATGACTGAGTCTTTCCAAAGAAAATGGGTTCCTTTTTTAGGCAGCACTTTAACACCACACTCCTATGAACAGTGTGTTTGGAAACTTGCTCTAAAGACAGCAGCAATCTGTAAGGAGCCCTGTCTAATCCTTACTAGCTGTACTTCCTCACACTTACCAGATACAACATCACGGGGCTTTGGTTGCAGTTTCATAAACAAATAAGCCAGGTTAATAGTTTCCCACTGATGAATTTTTACTGCTCCTCTCCTCACTCCATCTTTCCTGTTCCAGAAGCACAGCCAGCAGTGGGGAACACAGTCCTGCCCAGGTTTGAGCACTGGATCAGTACCCAGCACTCCCCGTTTCTCAGCTGGATCAACTGTCTGCCACAGAGAAGCAAAATTGTAGGTTCAAGTTTTTCTGAATGTCATGGAAAAGAAAAAAACAAACAGTAATTAGTTCTTTTCTGCAGACAGAAGCATAATTAACTGTAAGACTGACACCATGAGGAGTTCAAAGATGTAATCTACTTGTTTCACCAAGAATGTCACTATCTATGGAAAATAACAGAGCTAAATGTGGTCTTAAAAGCCTGAAACTGCCAGAAGGTCAGCAGTTACTAGAGAAAACAAACTTTAACTTAGCAAATTAGACAAGAGATGCTGCTATTGCTTCATGTTCTTTGCATTTGTTTGTTCAGGATTATTTGGGGAGTATTAAGGAAGATGTGCTACAAAGTGAATTCTTGAAAGCTGTCATTTTCCAATAAGTAACACTTTTCCTTCTACACCTTTAAGGACAAAACTGAGAACAACTAAAGACAGAAGTCTGTAAAAAGTGCAAAAACATCCTGAAAGAAAAAGAGAACACCCTGAGTCACGTCACTCCAATAAATTGATGTCTCCAAGGGGACTATGACACCAAGAAACCGAGACTGACCCATGAAAGCAAACATTCTTCTCCTCTTGCTCACTACGTATTTGTTAGTTTGCTTCAATAGTAGGCAAAGAATTCAACAATTTAGCCTCTATATCATGCAAACCCTCATGGAGACAATTAACACCTATTATCTGTAAATCATCAAGGACTTTTCTTAGCATCGTCAGGGCACATTCTGTCCCAATTTAAATACATTTAAGTGAAAAGATTTTTTTTACTCATAATTTAATATCTTTGGCAAATTATTTAAGGGAAGTCTTGCACCAATAACTCTAGAACACACCTAATCCATTACAGATTGGAAAAC
The DNA here is from genome assembly GCF_964237585.1 of Gallinula chloropus. Classification (NCBI taxonomy): domain Eukaryota; kingdom Metazoa; phylum Chordata; class Aves; order Gruiformes; family Rallidae; genus Gallinula; species Gallinula chloropus. Next base: position 10,457,238 of record NC_140095.1, on the reverse strand, counting down.
ACATTTCTTTAAATCAATTTTATTGCAATCCCACTGACATCCTTTTCTTTAGGTAGAAAGCAAACGCCCAAGTACACCAAGGGAGCTGAGGCCCACCACTGTTTTCCCCATTTTACTGATGGCTTATCCCGCACCTCCTCCCTTCTCGAGGCATGACATGCCCAAGGCTCCCGAAGAAACACAACTCAGCCTTTCCAACCCAAGCGCTACACGGGGGTACACGCGAGATGATGCTTAACGCTGGGGCTCACGCTGAAGGTTTGTCGCTAACACCATCGAGTGCCCTCCCCTGACGGGGTCCCCGAGGGACGCGGTAACCGCACTCAAGACCGCAGGGAGCGGCACGACCGCGGCCGAGCCGAAGCGGTTACAAACATCCTCCAAACCCTCAGCGGACGCTCGGCGGGCCGGGTGTCCCGGCCAGCCGGCTCCCGTACACCGCGGCCAGGCCGCCTGTCCGGGCTGGCCACAGCAGCGCCCTTTGCTGCCTGCCTCAGGGCAGAGCCTCACTGAGGCGAGCACCAGCCCGCGGCGCCGGCCTTACAGACCAAATGCCCAGCTGAACACTGAAGTGACCGAGGCCGCCCAGCCTCACCACCCAGGCGGGAACAACCCTTCCCAGCGGCTCCTCGCCTGCCCCCGCCACTTTGTGCCGCCCGGAGCCGCGCAGGCGCAGACCCGCCCCCGCTCCATCCCGCGGCCGCCACCGCCGTCGTCCTGCCGGTCGGGCTGGTCCTCCCCGTCCCGAGCTAGTGCGCACGCGCGGTCCCACCCAGGGACTACGCATGCGCCGTTGCTTCCCGTGGCGTCTCCCACCCCCTTCCCGTAGTGGAAGCTGAGGCGGTGACGTCAGGAGCGGCGGCCATTACACGGTCTGGTGCGAGGCAGCGGGCGGCAGAGCTGCAGCACCGGGAAGCGCCGCGCCGGCTGTCCGACTCGCAGCGCTCCGGGCCGCTTTCACACCCGCCGCCTGTTCTGCCGCTTCGCGGCTACTGCCGCTGTTGGGAGCGCGGATCGCGGAGGCCTCCGGGGTGGTGCGGCAGCAGCCGGCGAGGAGGGGGAGAGCGGGATGGAGGAGAAGGTCTTCACCAAGGAGCTCGACCAGTGGGTGGAGCAGCTCAACGAGTGCAAGCAGCTCTCTGAGGGGCAGGTGAAGAGCCTCTGCGAGAAGGTGAGGGCCGGCGAGCAGGCGGTGGTGGGGCCGCTCCCCGCTGGCGTGTGAGGGGCTGCGGGCGGGGGCCGGGTCGCTGAGGGAAGGTGGCGCACGGTGAGGGAAGCCCGCGGGGTCGGGGAGGCCTTTCATTGGGAAGGTGAGCGGCTGGGGAGCCGGGTAAAGGAGCTGCCGGGCGGAGGCGGCGTCTCTTCGTTGGGTAGGCGGGGGGTCTGCGGGCGGGACGCGGGAAGAGGCGTCGGGGCGAGGAGGTCGGCGGATCGGGGTCTCTCGGGCGGCTCCGCGGGGTTGGCTGGCTCTCGGCTCACCAGCGGGGCTAACGGGCCGAGGAGCCGGGCGAACCACGGCCCCTCCGCGGGCGGATCCGCGCCCCCTCTCGCTGCGCTGGGAGCCGGGCTCCGCCTCCCGCCTTTTCATCGCCTCCTAAAATGGCGCCGCTGCCGGGATTCTCGGGAGAGACCCCCGAGCGCGGCCGCCATCCCGGGGCGGGAGACGGAGGTGGGAGGTTCGGGCGGGCGGCGCTACACCGGCCGCGGCTTTTCCTCGGTGCCCTCTTCCGTTCCTCGGGCCGCGCTCGGCGGGGCCGCCCCCGTCCGGCCTCGGCAGAGGGAAGGGGCGGGGGGTGGGGGGGGGGGTTGCCGTCCCCGTGGTTGCCGGTCTGACCGGCCGTCGTGTGTCGGGGGTCGCGCGTAAAACCAGCGCCGTAACCTGGCGATAGAGTGAAAACGTTGAAGCGGCCCCAAACCCCTCAGTTGTTACTATGAAAATAAAAGCTTGGGGTAATCGACTAACAATTACACAGGGTATGAGAGCTGCTGCTGCTTCCGTGTCCTGGCTTTGATTTTATTTTCTCGTGATATGAATAAAACGCAGGCGCATTTATAACTAATCAGGGAGCGGGTGAGCTTTGGGACGTCAGTTTCTCTACATAAGGTTCAGGTTTTCATTGAATTCATAGAATAGGCAGTTAAGAGCCCACATAGCCATTTATTTTTCTGGTGATGGGTTGAAGATGTTGCGACTTGGATGTTACAGCACTGTGTTGATTGAGGCGTTTATAGTTCAGTTAAAATCAGCCCGGGATAGATTGCCTTTTGGAAATTAAAGGAGGAAAAAATAGTTCTAGTAGCATACAGCTGCATTTGCCAATGGGATTCTAATTCTGGATGTAACTTAATAGCTGAGTGGGGTGGGTTTTTTTTCCAGTTACTGAAGGTTTTACATATTCCTACATTTTTGGACTGAAGGAGCTGTATTTGTGGACTGTTTGGGAGCTAGAGATGAAGGCATAAGGGAAATGATTGAAGTGCCGGATTCTAGAGAAGCCTGTGTACCTGCCATCAGAAGTAATTAGAATATTTTAAATTTGGCTTCATGCCTTCAAATGCTACAGCATGTTGTTTTGGAAGCAAATTGTTTCCAGTGGATCATCTGTGAACTTATTAAAGAACTCGCGGTGTTTTTTGGCTAGGCAGGTTCTTGCTTGAGTCCAAATTTTAGTTGTCTAGTATTCTAGCAACTTGAAACTGTTAACCATTTGATATAGTTCCTGTATTTTAAATTGCCACTTGCAAAGTCACTGCCTGGCTATTTTTCACCTGTGTCTTTAATGACAGCAGTCCAGCTTCTTCCTTGTATTGCTTGCTTGAGAGAGTATTGCCCTTGCCATCATTTACAAACTGATGCTAGTACAGGCTCCTGAATACAGTGAGGGTGTGTGTATTTTGCACAGTTTTCTGGTACCTTGCAGGAGTAATACAGAAAAAGCTTTTGATTTCCTGGGTTTTTTTTTTTTAGACGGGTGAGGAATAGGCATGTCACTAGAAATTCCTTGCAGGAGATCCCATTCATCCCTGTTATGAAAGTGATTTTAATTTTTTCCTCAAAAATACTTTGTTCCCCAGATATTTTTGTCATCAAAATAATGGTGGATACAAGGAAAGGTTACAGAAAGTTGTGTGTCTGATTGCTGTGCTTTGAGATGAGAGACCCCAAGGACGAGTGAGAGAAGCCTACTTGAAAAATACCATTTATCAGTAGGCTCTTTGCCTCAGGTTGGGTGGATGTGAACCAGCACTAGACCAAAGGTGGTGTTTCTCTGGGTAGCGTGATATGTCCTGCCTGGGCCGAAATTCCCTATCTCTGGCTGGTGTGTGGTCAGCACTTTGCAGAGTACAGGCACAGGGCTGTTTATGTTAAGGAAAGATGAGTTGGTGCTGATAACTACAGGTGGATTTACTGGGACTTCCTGCTACAAGTAGCTAAGCTTCTCCATGGTTGCTGATGCAAGGAGTTGGAAGTAGGTCCTTGAAGCCTGAGCTTTCCATCAAGTGGTCTTTTCCCCCTCAAGTGGGAAGGCGTGTTGGTAAGAACAGGGTTGGTGGATGAGTTCTGTGCCCTCCTGCCGAGGGACAGCATTCACTTGAACATGTTTTCATGCTTCCAGCACTGACCCTCAGAAACTTTGCTGTGTTGTGCACCGTATTTTGATTGTCTTGTGGAGGTAATCACACCCAGAGGTTCTATTTTTCCATGAATAGCTTAGCGTATTAAGGACTGTGTCAAATACAGCTGCTGTTCCAAAGGACAGATAAAGACCCTGCGAGGTATCAACTGTCATTATTCACCACGTAGAATTGTGGCTAGTAAACAAAATCTTTGCGAGGGCTTTTCCCCCATAACATGATTTGGATGAGCTTCCTGACTGGTAATTCTTGATCTGCTGGCACTTCATGTGTGCAGGCGGGTGCCTGTCTAATAAGAATAAGCCTAAGGGTTCTCTTGTAGTTCAGTATTGATACCTAAGGAACATAAAGCTATTTGCAGACATGATACTTAAGTGTGGCCATTCATACATCCTAGTTACTTTCTTAGTGCATCTTACGTTGTGCCCGGTTCCCTGAGGGGGCTGGTGGTGGTGGTAGCTGGCCAGAGATACCCTCTAAGTCTAGGAATAATTTGTAATTGTGAATAATATATAACACTTTCACAAATCATTTGAATATGAACCTCTGAGTGGCAGTGAAGTTGTTCCAGGTTTAATCTGTGCTGTTTATGTGGTGTCACTGCGTGACCAATTGTGCATGCTGTGTGTAAGGCTTTTACAAGTTCTGAAGAACCTGTCAAAATGTACAGTGTAAAGTCACTGTTTGGCATCAGCAGTGTCTGTCCTTTTAACAATGAATTGCTGGTGTCCCTGAACAGAGGAGAGAGGAAGTCCTTTATTGCCAGGTGAGGGTTTTCCCACTGGCCGTTTTGAATGAAAGGATGCTGTTCTGGAGTGCTGTTCTTTTCCATCCTTTGTAAGGGTAGAGGGGAATGGTCTTGCTGTACCTCTGTGGTGTGTAAGTGGGTTTTGTCACAGGATGTGGGGGCACATGGTTCAGGGAAGTGTGGTGACAGTCTAAAAACACCCAAAGGAATGAGTTGAATTTGTGGATAGAGCCTCCACTGGTTATTTCAGCAGTTACGTAGTGCAGGTAGAGGTGTTGGAGTGTCCCCTGGAAATACTAGTCTGGCATTAAGTGACATGGCATCCAGGTTTTAGGAAAGAAGACAATTTGTACGTGCTGTGTAGAATGATGAGGGGTCTCTTCCTCTGTAGCTGAATTACTGTTAAAATACGTGTGAATTGACAGTGCTACTATCAAAAAAAATTTAAAGGAAAGGCTGATAAAAGTGTTCAGGAAACCGTGATTTGAGCTCTGTCTCCTGCAGCTTTTGATCTGTAACAATGATCTTGGTTACATTCGCTTTTTGCTTTGTCACCAGTGCTAATTTTCATAGTGTAAATATGTTTCTGGGCCATACTGTTCTCTGGTATGTACCTTGTCAATGGTGTATCTTTCCAATTTTTTTTTGTAGCAGAACTTCCACCTTTGTTTAATGCCAGATCCTCCAAGTTAGACTTCCAGAAACTGATTGCAGATGAGAACTAACCAAACATCCATGTACCCACTGCAGCTGTGTGAGCTGTTGGAACTGGTTCAGCTTAATTAAATGCTTTCATTCTGGGAGGGTGGTATGTTACTGATGAAGCTTTCTTTTTGGTCAAACCCCCCCCCCCAACCCTGCAATAAAAGTTCAGTTCCTCTAATGTGTAGGGGTGGCATGTCTGTGACTCCTGTGTTTTAGGCTGTTGCTGCCCTGAGACATCTGCCCTGCTGCTTTTTTTCAGAGAAAGGCACGTGCTCCCTTCTGCTGTTGGGGACTTACTTTCTCATCTTGATTATTTTTGTCCAGAAGTAAATGTTTTAAACTGTCCCCAGCCATATTTGCAAGGACTTTTCCATCAGCTAGCTTTTGCATTCCCATATCTTTGCATGTAACCACGACATACAACTATTCTTCAAACTAGGATGAGTGCAAAAATTGAATGTTCCTGCCTGAACTTGCTGTAAATCAACTGAAAAACCTGCTGCAACAAAACTGCCAGCTAGTGAGAGTTTCTGTGTGGGGTGCTTTGTAGCAGACAAGTTCTGTGTGTCTCACTCTACACCTTCCCCTGGCAGAAGAAGAACTTGGGTCTGGAAGGCACAGCATTTCAGTTCCTTCTTGCCTCCTGTGCTCACTGAGACCCATGCCATAGTGCTGGTGTAGGGAACAGTTCTTTAATTGATACGGGGCTGTAGGGAACCAGAAGATGATTTAGGGCTCCTTTGCTGTTGCCTAGTTGAACATACACAGTGATCAAGGCATTGATGGGTGCACATAGTTATACCTTCTCTCTCTGAAGAGTTACAGGTCTATTGTGAAAAGCTTTTTGTGACATTTTAATAGCTGTGCTTCAGATTGTTCCTGAATATTTCCACAAAAAAAATCCTTTCACTCCCAGTGTTCTGTGAGGTTTTGGGATTTTTTCTGTAATGGTTGGTAATGTGAAATGGAAACTGTCTCTTTACACAAAAGGCATTTGAAGTGTCAACCTTGCCAGTCTTCTCACCTAGTCCTGATTATACTTACAACACTTGAATGTGTGTATGAGAATTTAGTCTTGTGTGTGCCTGGTCTTGTAGCATGTTTGGTGGGTTGTGTTTTGGTTTGTTTTTTCAATTCTAGGAGTTCTGTAAAATCGAGTTGTGCTCTTGTAGGGGGTTTTGTTGGATTTGTTTTTAATGGCAACATTAGTTGTGATCAAATGGGAGTGAAGGATATTTCTGTGGTGTTTTAGAAGTTATTTTGAGCATAGCTTAAGGTAACAGAAATAAGGTCTCCAACACCAGAGCAAGTATCTGCATGAGCTGTACCAACTGAAGGCTCAGGACATGGATGAGGCTGTAGGTTGATACCCTTTTCCAAAATACCTGCAGTGAGGCCACAGGCTCTTCAGACCTGAAAGTGTGCCGTGTCTCAGTGCTGCTCTGAGTGCCCCTCAGCCAGCTTCTGTTAGCCGCCTGGGTTACTGTACACGGGGTAACAGCCTGACCTGGCTGGCTGTGTCTGGCATGAGGTGAGGAGCCCTTATTCGAAAGGCTGCGTGAAGGGGAGTCAAAGGAGCAGTGATTGAATTTCCACCCTTGCTTAGGGACCCTTAAGCAGGATGCCTATATTGAGTAACACAGTTGTTGCCCTCTGTTCCTTTTCTTTAGGCAGTATGTTAAGTTTTAATTCTAGCTAAAGAAATTTCTAGTTGGAGCTCAACTGCTCAGTAGTCAGGTCTCCAATTTTTTTTTGCTAGTTATATCAAAAATCCCTTCCCATACAGGCATTATGTGCTTGCCACTGGGCTTTAAAGTACTTTTCTTGAGTTAGGCGCAGTGCCTATCGATCAGTATCCTGCCTGATACCAGTCAATCACCATCACTGTGCCTAACCATGGTTAGAGTTCTTCGGGCAAGATTTGAAAGCCTTTTGAGTTTAACTGCAAGTCCAGCCTCATCTGTCAGGCACAGGTTGTTTGGCAATAGGTGTAGCCTATTTATTTTTTTTAACAACTTGAATCATACAGAACTAAGTCAGCTTGTTTCTACAGATAGGACTGAAGACCATCTCTGAGTAAGTGGTCAGCTTCATACATTTCTGTTTCTGTATTTCTTGGGCCCTCCATGTAGAGAGGAAGGCGCCTTGATTTCCTGAGCCATTTGGCCTCCTATGTATTTTGGTTTTAAAGATTTTTCTAGGCTTTGTTTTTCTTTTAATTCAGAGATGCTAAGATCTTTTGTATGAAGCGAAATAGCGACACTTGAGTTCTTTCAGAGGAAACCCTTACCCTGGTTTCTTCTCTGGCCTTGTCAGCTGCTGACATTTAAATAGCAGTTCCCCTTTCCTTCTCCCAAATCTGCCTCTGAGGGAAAAGAACACTCCTCAGTTCCGCTGAGTATGTAAGATTTAATGATTTTTCCAAATTGAAGTTGAGGGGACTGTCAAGGCTGCGAGCTGTGTCAGTCATTGCTTTGCAGTAGAAGGGAGTAGTGGGTTTTTGCCAAAGCTTACTGCCTGCATGCTGTCTTGTAGAGCTCCTGGGGGAAGGACGAAAGTGTGCAGGAGGAACAGGAAGGTGGGGTCTCAGTCAGGAAGGTGGGATCTCAGTCAGTCTTGGATGCAATACTGGCATTGGGATTTGGGTGGCTAACTTCTGTTTCACTCAACTCCCTTCCTACAAACAGGAACTGCTAAAAGAGTCGGGGAGCAGTTGTTGCTGAGTTGGGAGGAAGGGTCCCTTGCTGTGCATTGAGGAGTAACAGAGCTGACTGGATTTTATGGGTTTTTTGGTTAGTTAATTGCCTGTTCTTGTTCACTGACAGAACAGTCATTGATACATAAGATACTACTTTCATTTTGTGCACTCTGAATTGAAATAAAATTCTCAGTTCATTTTCTAGTTCTGTTTGCCCTATCCCAAGAAAATGAAGGGCTACAGATGCATAATGACCACATTGTGGCACAGGTGTCCTCAGTCACTGTGACCCTGACCACGCACGCTGTGTTTTCCTTTGCTGGGTTCTAAACCTTCAGCAGTGCTGGCAGTGAAAGAGGTTAGGAGCAGAGGTATAGGTGGTAGTCGAAAATCAAAGAGGAAGCAGAGCTTTGATCTTGTGTTTCAGTCCTGGGAAAAGAGTATTTTTCTGCTGTGACTTTTCTGTGTGTACGGAAATCCTGTTTTTACGGAACTTCAGAATACTAAATAGTTAAATTTCAATGGGGAGCTCTGTATTTTAATGTTATATCTGCTTATATATTAAGCATGAATCAGTTGCCTGTGTTGTATGTAGTGTGACTGCTGTCGTACCTCCCTTGCAGAAAGGTGATGTTGGAGGCCTCATTTCTCCAGTTCTGTTTAAAATACCAAACAATGAATGAAAATACCATTTTCCTCAAAAATGGTGAGCCCACCTTTTGTCTGAACACGTTCTTTCCTCTGTACATAAAGGGGTAGGAGGAACCCTTAAATTGAAGGAAACAAATGCATTCACTCCACAGAAGACTTGCTGACTGTAATGGGTGACTTTGCTTGGAACTGGAATCTCTTCCAGGCCATGATGTTTGGCCAGCTAAAACCAGTATTTATTCCAATTAGCTGATCATTGTACCTTTAGTCACATCCTGTGTATCTTGATGACAGGAAATTATGGGTGTGGTTGAAGTCTTCGATCTTGTCAAAATAGCTTCACACTATCTACAACTACCTTTTTTTCCCCTCTCTCTTTTTCTTGGTTGCAGTGGATGCTTCTCAAGACAGACTTTACTAGACAGCATGGTGGGTTGAAGGTGTGAATTCTGGTCTGCCAAGAATGATACACTACCATCTGCAACCATGACTTTGGAACTCTGTTGTCTATGTTAAAAAGAATGGTTATATTCCCTTTACTGAGATAGTGATAATCTTTTTGATAAGTGCATCATAGCACTGCTTTGCTGCTGTGCAGCAGTTGCAAGCATTGTTCCACAATTCTACAAAGCCACAGTAATGTCTATTGTCTTCTCTTGCCTGCACAGATGCACCTCTGGTGTGAGTTGTCAGAGCTCCTGCTAGAACATATGGATCTAAGGAGGGGTAGGATTAATTGAGAAATAACTGCTATGTGCTGGAAACACAAAGGAATTTGGGTACAGAATGAGTTCAGAGGATTTTTCAGAAAGGGACCACTTGAAATGAGTTCTGTGGAGCGAGGTTGAGGATTACACTCAGCTTGTGAGGGAAACTGACTTGTCTGCAGTGTAGAGTTGAGAGAGTGGATGGATCGCAGCCTTTATGGTACTTGGCTGAGCCTCACTCAGTGGCACTAGAATAAAAGTACAGGCAGACGGAAACAGGAGAGAACTCTGCATACACATATCCCTGGCATCACATTAATTAAAACAGAAGTTCTTAAAATCATATGGTAGTAGCTTAATTGGTCAGTCAGGTTCTTTAAATTCTTATCCCTGGCCATTCATTATAAAATGCAGAGTTCAGCCTCTGATCTTGCGTTGTCTTAAAGCAATGAAGGTGATCTTTGTATTTTAAGAACAATGTTTTGCATAAATGATGTGCTTTGTAAACAAAGGCAACAAAACAGTGCTTTACTGTTCAGCTGGCCATTGAGAAAATAGGCAGCAGTCCAGGAATGCGTTAATTCTTAAATACAAGGTTGTATTTTATGCAGTACCACTTTATAACAAAGTGAAAATTTGTTGTTTTCTTGCCTAAGTGAATATTGGTTTTGGTGGTTTTGGGATTGTGCAGGTTGCTTCTTTGCACCGAAATGGCTGAGGAAGCCAGTGTTTCAGATATCAAGTTGGAGTGAATTCCAGTCCCTATGACTAAGCTGAAGTGTATTCAATATGTGCTTATTGCTTGAACTTTGAGATTACTGTAGTTAAAATACGTGACTTTCCACCTCAGCAGTTGTAGTTCATGACAGCATTTTACTTGGTTCTTCTTACATAGCTGTGTCTCATAGCTACATGGGAGGTTTTGTTTGGGTGTTGCTTTTTTTACTAGACTTCATTGGGGCTTGCCTGTAAAATTAGCATTCATCAGTTTGAAATCAGGTTTTCGGTCAATCTGTATCCATTTGCTCTTGGTTTTGAAAACTGAGTGTATAGTGCTGAAAAATAATAAAGCTGATTTGAAGGCAGGCTCTTGTAGGTGTGCTCTTGATGTGAAGTTTTTGCTAACTTAAGCAAGGAACTTAGCTTCATCTTTGAAAATTTTTTTCTTTACATTGTACAATACAAATGAAGGCACAGGGCTGGCTTAATAATAAGAAGTATTAATACCAAGAAGTATTAAGAACTGAGAAAAGGCTAAGAAAGAAGAACACTGCTAAGTGCTCAAGAAAATTCTGTTTCACAATTGCATAATTGTTTATCCCAGCAATAGGGGATGAAACCTGGATGTTTCAAAACGTTTGTGTCAAAACACTGCAAAGGTGTTGCACTGAAATCCTTGGCAGCAGGATACCGGCTGTTTGAAGTATGAGGAGTCGGGTCTGTTTCGCTTGTCCACGTTCCCCCTCCTTAGGTGGTTTGATGGGGATGGACAGGGAGGGAGTTGGCAGACCAAGTAGTGTCATCGCAGGGAAGGGGTCGGTAAAGAGGGAGTGGAGCCAGGGTGGTGTGTGGTCTGGTACAAAGATGGGGCACAGATTGTTCATTAATATTAGTGTTAGCTTATCTTTGTGAAACTTGGAATTGTGAAACTGTGCTGTTGTCTTACCACCTTGGTTTTGTTATGTTACTGTATATTAAAAAAATTTCTGCTTTACCCTTTTGTAGGAATTAATGTGGAAATTTGGGGCATGGTTGATGGACCACGTGTTTTCAGGGTGTTGTATTTTTCCGCTTCAGCTCTGTTGAAGCTCTTTAGTAGAGGTGTGTATACTGCTTAAGCACTGCAGTTTATGCTGCTGTTAATGCTATGGGACATAAGACTGTAAATGGACTAAGCAGTTTGTGAGGCAGGATTTAATGAAACCTGTTCAAAACGTGGAAGTGCTGACATCCCTGCAGCAGCATCACTTCATTGCAGACTTTCAGTAGAGATTGCTGTTTGCAAGTTGACCTGGAACAGTCTTTTCCCATCAGAGTAGCTGTCTGACTTACCTACGTGTTTGGTCACATGCATATCTGAGTGATTTAACGTTGCAGAAACTGAGGCAGCACCGCCTCTGTTGCTGAGAACTGCGTCGTCTTAATCTCAGTCAGCATAATCGTTGCACATCTTTGATGAAAAATGAATGCTGCGGTCTTTGTGTAATGCTTCCAGGGTGTTAAGAAAATAACTCAGTAGAAAACGTTTTAAAATGAAGAGTTGCTCTTTTATATTGAACACTGTAAATATCCGCAGCGTTCTCTGTCAAAAGGAGAATTAAGGCAGCCAATGCTGTTAAAACACCTTCAAAACATCCGGTGAGTGTCACTGCATTAAAATGAACTTGAGTCAAGATATCTTAAAATAAATCTACACTTTTAGCATCTACCACAAGCCAACAATGACCTATCTTTAGTACTAGGCACGGCACGAGTGGAAACTGTCATATGAGATTGACTTTTGATGTAAATATGTCTTCAGAGTGATCTAACTGTGTTGCTTGTATTGTTATACCTGAAGCTCAGTGTTAGGCAGGCTACTTAACCAGGACTGCATTTCTTTCCAGTGCTGAATGAAATGCTGAATCTCCATCGTTAAGCATTGCCTTGCTGGCACTTCTCTTGTTTGAAGTGGTGACTGTGGTGGTTAGCCTGGGCAACGTACAGGACAGTGAGACTGCTTTTGGGGCAGGGAGGTCAGTTGCTTTCTAGCTCATCGCTTCATAAATAGGGTGGAAACTTGGACACAGCAGTATGTTTGATCCTTATGGGTCCCTTCCAGCTCAGTGTATTCTGTGGTTTCTTAGTAGCTTGTCAATACCCAGTATTTAATAGGCTGTTTAGATTTTCATTTCAAATGTTTCTTTCCCCACCTTTCAAAATACAATGATATTCAGATTGTGATGCATTTTTTTCTAGTGTTTCAAATATTTCTTTGCTTAGCAGAAACCTCACAAAGATGAGTATGCTTTCTAATTGTGAGGTTAGGTTTGTGAAAGGAGTGACCCTAAAATGAAGTGGTGTTGCTCTTCAGTCTTTCTCTTACACTGCTTGGTGTTTGCTTTGGAATATTTTGGGTTCAGTGTGGACTGTGCATAGGTGGCATTTGAACTGCTTCTCTAAGTATTGTAGACACTGTGGGTAAATAGAGGTTTTTATATGTTCCCCTGTCATCCTGGTAATGAGCTAAAGCAGGGATCCTTTCTGAATAGGAACATTGGCAGTGGAAAGGCATTCAAGTCTTTGTAGATGGCAACTGGTAAACTTGTTGCTATTTATATTTCTAATATGCTCTTGGTTTAGGAAATTATCATGGCATGTGTTTGGTGACTGTTCTAAGAACAAAAAAAGAACTGGGAGTATGATGATAGGATGAAGCAGTTCTGTTATTTCAAAGTTACCTTCCTCATGCTGTATTTTTACCTTGTGCTTTGTATGAATGGCCTTTGCAACTTCCGTGTGTGCAGTTTTGTGGAAGAAATGCTGATGACAAAGATGTTTCTGTGCTTCAGTTTATAAAGACACAACTTTAAATTTCTGCTTAAACACAAAACTACTTGGAAAAGCTTCTGTGGGTAATCCACCTGTGCTGCGATTGCTGGTACCACTGGATGGTATCCGTGGTAGCGACATTCTTGCTTCTGCTTCGTAGAGGAGACTGCCTCTGGTTCAGAGCTGTATGTAGAGATGTTGGAAGTGTAGGACTCACTGGGAGCTCTTGTTATGGCTGTGATTGCCCTGCCATGGGAGAGTCTTGGTTTTGGCCATGTCCAAGTTCAGGCTTTTGGAGGATTGGAGAGAAGACCTTGGAATGGTTTTTAGATGTAATTTTCCCAAATACTTCAAAACTTCTTCAGTTCCATCAGCGATGGTTATTTTATGCTTAATGGAAATGTTTTGGTAGAAAGCCTGAAGTTTCTTACGCTGGAAATTAATTCTGAAATACCTTCCTCAGTGAGGGGAAGAAAACACCGAATTTCTAGTACTAGCACAGGGTTGCATAAAGAAAATTAAGTAAACTTAAGTGAACTTAAGCACTTTGGACAAGGATGGGGCAAGAGTTCATAAAAAGAGCAGGTTAGTAGAGCATGCTTTGAATGAAATGACTGTAATCAAATTCACAATTTGTGTGTTTTTTTGTTTGTTTTGTTTTATAGGCTAAAGAAATCCTGACAAAAGAATCTAATGTACAAGAGGTGCGATGTCCGGTCACAGTCTGTGGAGATGTCCACGGGCAATTTCACGACCTCATGGAACTTTTCAGAATTGGAGGCAAATCACCAGACACAAACTATTTGTTTATGGGGGACTATGTTGACAGAGGTTATTACTCAGTGGAAACAGTCACATTGCTTGTAGCTCTTAAGGTAATTTTTCTTCTCAGTTGTACAATCCTCTGTAAAATTATGTAAGTGCTGTGCTGGCTACACTTAATGTCTGTTATAGTATTACAGCCACAAAAATGGAAATGTTGACTTAAGTTTTGTTTTCTGAGATACTTCTGAAAAAAAATATTGGAAGTTCAGGTCCAAGCATGAAATTTTTTTAAATAACCACTGTATTTGTTTTTTACTTGCTTGAGTAGCAGTCTTTAAAAATTTCCTTGGAGAGATCAACTTAATGCACAACTATAGTGAAGTGCTCTAGTAACAAGGAATGAAATTTATTGTTAATCTCAAGCATTTGGCAGCTGTAGATTTGGATTAATTAATCATTTCTCTCAAAGGTTATAATTGAATCTTCATCTTAAAAAGAGCTTGGGTTTATTGCATTATTGACCTGTGACGGGGTGGGTGAAGGGTGTCAGTTCTGGGGATTTTTGGAAGATGTACATTTTTCAGTGCCTCTGTTCTGTGCTGTTTAGGTCCGTTACCGTGAACGTATCACAATTCTTCGAGGGAACCATGAAAGCAGGCAAATAACACAAGTATATGGGTTCTATGATGAATGTTTAAGAAAGTACGGAAATGCAAATGTTTGGAAATACTTTACAGACCTTTTCGATTACCTGCCTCTAACTGCCTTGGTGGATGGCCAGGTAAGGTTACTAGTTGTAAAGGGAGCTGCTAATGCTGTATGCTCTCAGCTGGGAAGGAATGTCTTCCAGATTTTCTTTACAGAATCACAGGGTTGGAAAAGATCTTTAATATCATCAAGTCCAACCTTTCTCATCCTATGCTAAACCGTATCCCTTAGTACCTCATCTACCCTTTTTTTAAGCACATCCAGGGAAGGTGACTCAGCTCCTTCTCTGGGCAGTCTGTTTCAGGCCCTGACAACTATTTCAGTAAAAAACGTTGTCCTCACGTCTGCTCTGACCCTGCCCTGGCCCAGCTAGAGGCCATTTCCCCTTGTTCCATCACCTGTCACCTGGATGAAGAGACCATTGCCCACCTCTCTACAACCTCCCTTCAGGTCATTGTAGGCAGTGATAAGGTCTTCCCTCAGCCTCCTCTTCTCCAGGCTGAACACCCCCAATAATTTATATTACTTCTAATAATTTATACTAAAAAAATTATAATTGCACTGATACAGTTAATGAAAATTAATTATATATTCCTATATTTAACTCTTTCAGATTTTCTGTCTACATGGTGGCCTCTCCCCATCGATAGATACACTGGATCACATCAGAGCACTTGATCGCTTGCAGGAAGTTCCTCATGAGGTACTGAGAAATCATTTGCTAAACGTGTGGGATTCGTGAGTCAGCACAGGCTGGGTATTTGAGTTCACAGGCTGAAAATGGAATTCAAAACAATTTAGCAATATGAAAGTGCCTGTCTGCCTGTTTTTGTGTTTCAAAGGAAAAGTAAAGGGCATGTTCTTGCCTGGAGAAAGAAACATTTTAGTGTGCCTGGAGTCTGAACAGGTATCACTAAATGATCTCAGAGGTGAGAACAATGTGCATGAAAATATTACCTGAATGAAGAACTTCAGGTGTTCACTGCTCCAGCTGTTGTAGTTGATAGGCATCTTACTTTAATGTATTTTTATTTAAGTCTTAAATGCTGCAGGAAGTTGCACAGGGGTACAGTGTGTACAGGGTTTTGGGATGGGATTTTTTCACTTGTTTATCTCTTGGGTTGTTTTATTTTGGGTTGTTTGAGGGTTT
Source organism: Gallinula chloropus (assembly GCF_964237585.1). Lineage (NCBI taxonomy): Eukaryota > Metazoa > Chordata > Aves > Gruiformes > Rallidae > Gallinula > Gallinula chloropus. The sequence goes on along the minus strand of NC_140095.1, from coordinate 10,441,939 downwards.
TGTTTTTTTTTTCTTGGTGGTTTGTTGTTCTTGGTTTGCATTTGGTTTCTGAAACACATTCTACATCTCTTCACAGGGTCCAATGTGTGACTTGCTATGGTCAGATCCAGATGATCGTGGTGGCTGGGGAATTTCTCCTCGAGGTGCAGGTTATACATTTGGACAGGATATTTCAGAAACCTTTAACCATGCTAATGGCCTTACGTTGGTTTCCAGAGCTCATCAGTTGGTAATGGAGGTAAGAAGAACACAGACTTTGGATGGCATAGTCCTTCCATTAATGCTGTCCTCTGTATGTCACTTGTGATCCAGCTGAGAGTCTCCAGAAACTCTATTCCAGCAGTGTTTGTGTGCTGGGAAGGGAGTTTCTCAATTTGACAGGGCATTAGCCTTTATATTTGCTGCCTTTCTGAAAATTGACCGTTATGCCCCAAACCAGACTGTAGTAGTGAGTGTGGTATCACATTTCTGTGTAGGTAAAAAGATTCTTTAACATAAATGCTGAGTCCCTTGATAAGAAAACCCACGCAAATGTGCACCTTGAAAAAAAGATGCATTTTTCCTTTTAACCTTGAATGTATGTTTTTGCTTTTAGTCTCAGTTATCCTGTCAGTTAGGAGGTTTAAATGTGTGTCTGGATTCTGGTTTTGGTGCTCACAGCTGAAGATTTGGAATAGATTGTGTACTTCAGAATTGGTGTTTTAATTCTGTAACCGCTAATGCAGTGGGGAATTCTTGCTGATTTTTTAAACATATTTTTAGCTCATGTTTATTAGTAAGAAGCAAGATATGAAAGCTGAAATTCCTTTTTACCCTTTTTCATTCAAGAAAAGAGATACAGCCTTAATCTTGAAATACATTACAAATGCCTCAGGCACATTAAAAATTCATTTAGGAGTGAGATGGTTCTATATGGTGCAACAAACAAACAAACTTACCTGTTGTAATGACTTTATTTTCCTCTCCAGGGGTACAATTGGTGCCATGATCGGAATGTAGTAACAATTTTCAGTGCTCCAAACTATTGTTACCGTTGTGGCAACCAGGCTGCAATTATGGAACTTGATGATACTCTAAAATACTCCTTGTAAGTATGTTTAAAAATGAGATTGACATTGCCTGGGATTTTAGGGTGGTTGCTGTAGCAAGATACCACTTAATTATACTGTTAAAGGATTGTGTGTGGCTTTTCCCTGTATGCCTTTGAGAGGTGAAGTGTATGGCATTTGAGAGCAGGGATACTCTGTCATGTCTGAGGTAGTGCCCTCCTGTCAGTGTAGGGCAAGAGACGTTGGGAATCTTTGGATTGTTCAGACATTAGGGTGGCAGCTTTTTAACAAGGTTCTAACCTCAGCATCAGCCTTCCTAGTAAACAAGGCAGAAGGGTAGTGCAGACTGCCCCCTTTGACAATTATTGAGGCATTAACTTTCTAAATGCACACTAATGTTTAACCAATCTGAGTTTTAAGCTAAGGTTAATTTCTCTCCAGTCCTTAGTACTAATTGTGAGAGAAGTTTAAGACATGGGGATTATAGACACATTCCAATAGAAGGTGTGGAGGAAGTTGAACGCTTGTTCTAAAAGACTTTATTGGTTGAAAAAAACCCCTTGACAATACAATTTTAAGACTGCTGCTACTGTATTTGACATGTAAAACATTCCTTGGATGTAAACAGAGTGTTTATTCAGTATTATTTCTGCTTTTCAGTTTGCAGTTTGATCCAGCACCACGTAGAGGTGAACCGCATGTTACTCGTCGTACCCCAGACTACTTCCTGTAAAGAGATTTTAGACCTGTACAGTATTGCCATGAACCATGTTGACCTAAAGAAAATGGGAAGAGCAACAGTAACTCCAAAGTGTCAGAAAATATTTAACATTCAAACTTGTTTTCACATGGACCAAAAGACGTGCCATATTCAAATACAAAAGCCTCTTGTCGTCAACAACTGTGACCACTTTAGAATGACCCAGTTCATTGCATGCTGAAGCAACATTGTTGGTCAAGAAACCAGTTTCTGGCATAGCGCTATTTGTAGTTACTTTTGCTTTCTCTGAGAGACTGCAAATAATAAGATGTAGACATTAACACCTCGTGAATACATTAACTTTCCATTTAGCTATAGCTTTATTCAGCATGACTGTAGATAAGGGTAGCAGCAAACAATCATTGAAGCTTAAAGAACATTTTTAAAGTAAGTACCAAGGCCTCATATTTGTTCTGAAACTGTTTGTTTTATTTTCAGGGAATACTGTTTAATTTAATTGTATTGATTTTTTTTTTTGTCTGCACTCAGTTCCCTTTTCCACTCTTTGCTCTACCATATTGTCCCTTGTAATTGTTCAAGGATAGTGAATTACTTTGAACAGAACTGTTTTTTTCTGTAAAGCAATGTTACTGCAGAACAGAGCTGCAGTGTTTTTCATAATAAACTTGTGAACTAAGTATGGAAAAATGTCAAATCCTAATTGCATCTCAGGTCAACTGTGGTATAATAAACTGATGTGGAGCTGGATGGGTTTTATAAACTTCCATAGACATTTCCACCTCCAGTAAGTACAACAGAGGTGGTTGGAATGTGCTGGAAAACTCTGACCTTTGGAATTCTGACCCGGGGAGGTGCCTGGTGGGTCACTGTGACAACAGCTCACTCAGTGCTGACGTGTTGCACTTTCTCTCGTGGGCTCTACTGAAATACTCAGAAGTGGAAGAATATAGGATCACATCTAAAAGTGTAAATCTGACTTACTGACTATGTAGGTGCTAATGCTTAAAGTCATTTTCTGAAAGACTAAGAATAAAACCAGTTTTCAATGTATTAAAGGAAATAATATGAAACTTAGTGCTATGTGTATGGCCCAAGCTCCCATTCTTAAAAACAGTGCTATGTGGTTTGTGTTGCCTTTTGTTAGAATCTTTCCGTTCTCCTAATTTATTTCATAATTTGAATCCTGATTACTTTGTTTAAACCTGATTTAAATTTTATGCCTCCTTTAGGCTTGTGCTTGGAACTTCACTGGGCACATCTTAAAGAGGCTTACCTGGCTGATAGAGGTCTTGTAATACTCGTATTGTTGAAGAGACTTGAAAGTCCTTGGGCATAATGTAGACTCTGCAGCAGCATAGAGGTTTGATATTCATTTTAATTTATTATTATTTACCCTAAGGAAAAAAACAGTAACTTTGCAAATGTCCCACCTAGCTGGAGGGCTGGTCCCAGACACACATTTTGGGGTGCCCTTGCTTTTCTGCTTGGAGGACCGCTTAATTCTCTTAACCTGTGAAGAAGATGTGTTTCACCCAGCATTACTTCATCCCTTTTCTGAAGGGCTTGAGTGGGTGCTTCCTTTTCTTCAGCCAAAATTCAGCCTCATCCTGTAGCTTGGGTTCCAAATGGCTTCTGGAGCGCATTCGCTCTGCTGCAGTTTGATCTCTTGTGGGAAGAAGCGTGCACTAAAAATAAGTGCATCCAAAGCGTCTTTTTTTAGTATCTCAGGAACTTTTGCTTTGATCACTATTAAAAAAACCCTCCTTTGCTGTAGAGAGTATTTCACTCTCAATTCCTTTTGCTTGCCATTCTCTGTAAATGTTTCTGTAGATAGAACTTGGTGCCTTAATTGACGCTATTCCTTCACCAGTGATGACTTTGCCCCATTTCCTGTGGTGCTTTGCTTGGCGTGACTCATCCCCTGCTTGGGGGGAGCAGTCAGTGCAGTTGGGCTCTGTCTGTATATGAATGCTGCAAGTAGTCAAGTGCGAATGTTGCAGGTGGCTCTGGTTCTTGCACTTCCCCCTAGGTTGGGTGGCTGTTTGAGGAGCTCTTTGAGAATCCTGCATTGTGACCTGAAAAAACAGTGTCTCTGCTAGAGGTTGGCCAGCTGCAGCACTGACCAGCTAAGAGCATTTTTGTGGGATTGAAGAGGAGGAGGAAAACTTCATTGGAGAAATAGTTATTGATATATTGATAGCTGAGGGATTAAAGTTCACCTGAGCAAAACTTTGTTTGATTTAGACTGTGATGATATCCAACTGCTGCAGAGAAAGGAGCATTATTAGAGTTTGTGTTTGTTTTGGCATTGATATTTTCTTCTTTGCTACAGAGCTGGGCAAATTCTGTGAGATGGTGTTTGGAATGCCTGCCTGGGGCAGGTCAGGAGCACCTGTTTGAGCAGGGTGGTGAAAGGGTAGTTAAGGCCAGGGGGTAGTGGAAGGCTAGCCCAGGGTTTGAGTTGGCAGAGGCTGTCTTGAATGAAATCTGATATATTCCTACCAACCACTCTAAGAACATCTTCCTTTTGTCTGTCTCAGCAGCTGGGTAGAGGCAGCAGAGTCCTCTTGTTGGACAGGTGGGGGTTTTACTTGGCACTCTTGGTGATGGCCTGTCCTTTGCCCCCTTACCTGAACTGTGTATCAGGTGGAAGTGAACACCCCTTATTTGCAGAGGCCTGTCCTGAGCTTTCTGAAACAAAGATTGAGGTGCAATTCTACTCCTACCTGGGGCAATGTTCTGTGACTTTGGTTTTGACAGGAAAAATGAAACTGAGTGTAGAGACTTGCCAGGTTTTGTTCCTTCCACATCCTCTTCCCTGCCTTCCCTTTGCCTGTCCTGTGCTCTCTTCCTTCTGACCACCAATTCCTCCCCTGATCCTTTACAGAGCCCGGGGAAGGGACCGGCTGCCGCAGCATCCCCTGCTCCCATGGTGCTGGTGAGTGCTGCTGCGCACAGAGGTGGGTATTTCCTCCCATGACTCGGGGGGGGGGGGATTGTTTCCAGCTGCTGACGTCTATGTGCAGGCTCTAGATCCCTTGGAAGGATACTTGACGCACAGGCAAGTGAAGACAGATGGAGCTAGTTACCGTGTTCTTGCCCATGTGTCTGGATGACAACAGAATAAATTCTACCTTGGGAAGAAGGGGGGGAGCGTACAGAATGCTGATGGAAGCGCTGACATTTCATCTGCTGGTGTTTCGGGCTGGTTAGTATCAAAGTCCATCTGGAAGTGTTAGTAGAGAAAAGGTACTGAGAGTTACTAGTACCCTCTAATCAATGCTTCAGAGTTCCCCCTGAGGGCATGGCTTGGCTTCTTTACAGTAATAAACACTGAAAGTCGCTTTTGTAAAGGAATTTATGTGTAAAGAGCTTGAGGCCAAGTCTGGCAATTCTGAAATTCAGCCTGAATCTTAAAGGCAAAGGATTTCCCCATGTATGAGAGGAAAGCAGAACTTGTACAAGCACCAGCTTTAATTTGAGCCTTTTTCTACAGTTCAATAAACAGCATTCCTCTGGTCTTTCCCCCCTTCATTCCTTACACTGGAGAGGTGAGACAAGGCCAGTGTGAGCAAATCCCAATCCTTGAATTTCAAATTCAACTGCTCCAAATTCAGTTCATTAAAGGTGTGACTCTACTTTCACCTCTGGCATACCAGCCACGCGCTCCTCTGTCCCTCTTTAATTACTGCTCCTTTGGTCTGTCTGCTGTGCGCTCATGGACACCCAGGATGTGTTTTAGGGCGAGTTATATAGGTTAAAACAAAGTGTTACGCACGGAAAGTGGGTTTTTAGTGTCCCATGGGCTTTGCAGCTCTAAGAGTGGTTTAGATGAGCTTTAGGCTTTGGAGCAAAGCAATGGGTTTTGAAGTCTGGTGGAACACGTAAGGTGCCTTTGTGCTGCAGCGATCACCACACAGAGTGTTAGTTCCCTGCAAGTTCTGGGAGAAGGTTGGAAACGGGAAAGTGTTAAGTAAAAATTACACTGGGTTGTAGAAAGCTTTCAGTACCCCTGAATGCACCAAAAAAGCCCTGCAGAGTAAGCAGTTCGTGAGTCAGCCCGCAGTGGGTTTTTAAAAGGTTATTTTGGTGCTCTAATTCATTTGGCTGCGCTCCTTTTGGATGAGAATAAAGGCAAGCTGCTCTCTTAAGCAAGGGACCGGGGTTCTTTGGCATATACACAGGGAAAAAAAGGCTGAAGCAACACTTTTGGTTTTAAATTAAGCAGTGCTGCATGGTTTAGCCTTTCAAAACCTGTGCTGTGGCTTAAAAGCTTTATTCTTTAAGATGTGTTGAGCTACAGCTCCTGATCTCCTTGTTACTTAACATTCTGGTGAACAGAACTGCTTTTGGGTGAAGATTAAATTGATTGCTGCTAGTTATAAAGCATTAATTGCTATTGGTACTTAAATATTATGTGTATGTGGCTGGCCAACATATGGGAAATGTAGAAAACCAGGTTGGATGTGATACTGTTAGAATAGGAGGGCACTGCAGTGCTGGAAGAGGTTAAATGCACAATATCCAGGCTTGGGGGGCTTCAGGGCGTGCAGGGAGACAGCAAGAGCCCTTCCAGGCCACCCTCCTGTGCTTAAAAGAGCAATCCCTCGGTTAGGGAACGTGAGACTCGGGATCAGGGGTTACCCTGTTCACTCGTTCATCGAGCTGCTGTGGAGCTGTCGAGGTTTCGCTGTGGTTTGTGATGTGACAGGAATCAAGGGGGAGATGGTCTGAGAACATGAAATCAGCAGCGGGTCAGCTTTGCTGTCGGCTGCATCGTGCCAGCCTGTGCCAGCCTGGGACTGGTGATGGAAGAGAAGCAGCGTGACCCAGGGTGAGTATCCCGGGTAGAAGCACACAGGCAGCAGCTTCTAATGAAGAGACTGTCCCTTCCGCAGATACTTGTATCATTGCACGGAGCTGTGTAAGTCAAAACCTTTGCTGTTTGGTGATCTTGTCAAGTTCTGTAGAAATCTTCGTCATCAGATTTCCCCCAAACACAATGGTGATTTTTGTAGGGGCTGGGGGGGGGGGGGGGGGGGGGGGGGGAGGTTTCCTGGTTGTTATTAAATATATGAACTGTCTTCAAGACCATTTAAACTTTGCATTTAAAAAAACAAGTGCTGAACTGTCGGGAGTGCACTCTTTAAACTGGTAATTGCACCATCAATTGGGCTGAAAGGCTTCAGCCTGGCTCCTAATGCCTTAATTTTTCAGGAGATGGAAAAAAACCCACCCACCACCCCCCTACCTAACCATAAAACTTCTTGTGTCCCCCCCTTCTCTATGGCAGCAGTCCATGCCAGAGCTGTCAGTGATTGCTGATCATCTTCTGCCTCCCTATTTCTGGAAAAAGGGGAGGCCCTGGAGGATCCTTGTCTTGGAGCTGCCCACGCTGTTTGTTCCACTGCTGACCCCCCTTGCAGGAAGCTTTGCTCCCTCTCCACCACCACAGATATCCTTGGGGAAGAGGAATGTAGCCCCATGGGGCTGAAGTGGGGACCCCTGCCCAGGAGAGGGGGTGCTGCGGCTCCCTCCGAGTCTGCTCTCCTCTCTTCCCCCTCTCAAAGGCTGGTGCCAGGCTCTGCCTTGTGTCAGCCTGGGAGTTTTTCCACCTTTATAGCCCAGCCGCCCCAAAACGGCACCGTGCTGCCCCTTGCCCCCTGCAATCTCCTTTAAAACCCGCTTTGGATCAGCCCCTTTTCCCAAACACGCTCCACTTATTCCCATGGACTTTGAAACCTTAAAGAAACCGCCCCTAATCCCTGGCATCAGGACCAGCCCAGAACAATCTGCTTCTTGGACTTTGCCCGGTTCCAAGCCTGAGGACCGGTGGGTGCCATCACCCCTGGGAAGACAGTCTAGCTCGCTCCCTCGGTGAACAGGGACACCCAGTGCTGCTCCGAGGAGTTCCCAAAGCCAGCCTGCTCCTCCTGGTCAGCTCCCGGGACAGCCCAGCCCTGCGTACCCATCCCCCCATCCCTGATCCGGGTGAGCCCCGGCGCCACCGCGTGGTTATGTCCCGTGTCGCGACAGGCACACGAGGAGCTGCTGTCCTGTCGGCAAAGCTCCTCACCCACGCACAATGCGGGGCGTTGTAACTTGGGAGGGACACACGGGACCCTCACCCCGCTCTGTCTCTCCGTCTCCCTCCGGGCGAGCGCGGCCCCCTCTCCCCCCCCCCATCTTTAGTCTTCTAAACTCTCCTGAGTCCCAGAGGCAGGAGGGGGAATGTGTTACAGGAGAAACGAGCTGGTAAAGGGAAGAAAACCCAGTTGGTGTGGCCTGGACAGGATACTGTGGGTGAGTTTTGTCCGTCTGTCAGTGTTAATCAGATTCCCAACCCACCGGTGGGCTCTGCCTCCCTCCCTCTTGTGCTGCTGGGGCACAACTGACACCAAGTGACACCTTCTCAGGGATGCCCCTGGAACTTTGGCCTCCATGAAGTGGAAATGCAATAATTAGCAACAATTTGCTTTTTCCAGAGCTGTTCTGAGAACAGGGATTTTCCTTCTGCTGCAGGTGGCTCGAAGCAGCAGCAGCAGCAGCAGCAGAGGCCCGTGAGCTCAGCAACACCTTTCCACCACCTACGTGAATAATGCTGATGTTTTCTGGTTTCACATTGATCCAGCCAGGTCCATTTCCCCCGCCTTGTTGATGTAGCTGTTCAAGAAACATTCCCCATCCTGTGTGTCCCTGAGAAAAGGGACTTTTGCAGCAAGTCTCATCCTTTCCCATGTGGTTCTTACTCAGCACCCCCCAGCAGATCATACCTGGCTCTCTGCTAAAGCAGCTGCACTCTCGGGCCCCTCAGGCCCAGCGCTTGCCAGCCCTCATCCCTGCTGCAGTTCAGGGAATCCAGACTGAGTTCTGGGTAATTCACAGTTGGACTTTTTCAATCTAAATGGTCCTGTTATTCTGAGTGTCTGAACTTGTTGAAGGAGCAAAGCGATCTCTGGTTCTCATTAGGCTTTGATGATCCCACTCATGCTCATTGAGAAATAATCAGTATTATCTCCACAGTCTCTAAATCACCAGAAAAAAAGACCCAGCTCAGTTTCTCCCTGAAAGTGGGGCATGTTTGGAGGAGGGGGATGGGGGCAGCAATTTTTCCCTGGGAGAAACAGCCAGGAGGAGAACCCAAGGCTGAGGACTGATGCAGTGCCGTGTCCCTCATGCTCAGTGCATTGATATCCCCTTCCCCCTGCGGCTGCCTCGCTGCTCAGCTGGCTGCGCCCGCAGCCCCAGGGATGCTGCAAGTATGTAGGTCAGAGCTCTTCTGGATCTGATAAGTGTTAAATCAAGCTTGTGCTGATCTTGGCTGCTCCAGTCTCTTCAGGTATTTGCTTTAGCGTTTGGCTTCCCCCTTCATCCTCTGGGGTCTGGGTGATAAATGGTCCTTAATTGTAATTTATCTGTGGCTATGCTGAGGTTTAGGGTTATTTGCATCGTGATTATTACCTGTGTGCTCAGCAATCGAAACGGGGACACCCGTGTTTTGAAATAAATCCCCTTCTTTTCCTTGCAGCTTTAGTGAAGGATGGGTCTTTGTGGCATTAATACCCACTCCCTCCCTCACAGGGCTCTGGCTATCAACCCCACAGCAGCTGCTTTTTCACCACAGATAACAGAAAGCATCTGGACAGGCTGGGGAGGATGATTGTGAGATATGTAGGGCACAGTGGGAGGTGGCCGTGTCGTGTGACTACAGACTATCTGTGACAGCCGTCTGCCACTTCTCCTGTGAGGGGGGTGGTTTTGTTGTTTTAACTTTCTCGGGCTTCTAATGCCACAACTAAATTCAAAGTCCACCACAGAATGAGTTATTTTCTCCTCCAGAAAGCTGGAGAGAGCTGTGGCAAGTCTAAAGCTCCTTGGCAGCATCACTTTGAGTTAAACTCATACGTGGATCATAATTAAGCGTGGAACTCGGCTTTCTGCATGTTCCCAGATTGTATTAGATTTGTCTCGTGCAGCGAGCAAGCCACCCCCCTCTGCAGAGCCTGATCTGCTGCCTGAGCTCGTGCTTCTGGATCATAAGCCACATCACAAACCGTGGCCTTTGGCAGCATCGGCAAAGGGGATTTGGGATTTGCAGAGGTTTTTCTACAGATCACCTTCTGTCACCGGCTGAGCCTCTAAATGAAGAAGTTTTAATATGAACAATCATTTTAAAAAAGGAAAATAAAGGCTTTTTTATGTTTTCAGTGCCACCAATGTGGTTCTTGGCCCAGGGGTGATTGAGGAGGGAGGTGGTGAATGATGACTGTACACTCAAGTAGTCACACACCTATGTGTGTGATAGGGGATGCCAAAAAGAAGGTAACTAGGTGGTAATGATGAACAAACAGCTTATCTGGTTACTAATTGGAGGATCAAGCTCTTTTAGCCTCGAAGGCTGCTCTATAAGCATCACCCAACACCTTGGGCTGCTCGCTCAGCTGTTACAGAGTCCCCACAGAGCACCAGTCACTGGAAGGCACAGTAGGTCAGGCTGGAAGGGACCTTCCTTTGGACCACACTCTGAATCTAGATCCGTCTTTAAAGTTCCATCAGGTTGCTCAGAATAATCTTCAGGTGTGCTGTAATGACCACACTGCTCAGCATCCTAAAGCCCAGGAAACAAGATCCCTAAGTCAGGCAAATCCTCTCCAACAGCTCTTTGGAATGCACATAGAAACCTCTTCAGTGTGGTGACCTGATGTAGAATAACCTGTCCCCTGAGCGCTACGAGGTTCTTCCTGGCCCAGGATCTGTTTTGAGCCTTTCATCTCTCCAGAGAGTCAGCCCTACCCGGTGAGGAACACTGTCAGTGTATGCTGAGCATAAAGGAACCTGCTCTTTGTTCTGTACTCCATATTGCAATGTTTGCTGTCTCCCTGGTTACATCTCCCTGCTGAAGCCAAGGAAAGAGACTTCCTACTTCCGTGGCTACGCTGCTGCCTGGGCTGTGCACTCTGAAATGAGCAGAGTGACTTTCTGAAGGGAGGATTTCTGTCTCTCGGGACTATTTATGCCCAAAACTTTTTTTTAGTGGCTATGGCTGTCAGTGGTTCGGTGTGTGGTCACAGCATGGGACCCTCTAGGACCTGATGGAAAGGGAAAGTTGTGACTTCCACATTTGCAGGTACCAGTCTGCTTACAGGTAGCCTGGCTGTGTCTGTGCTGTGAAAACATACTCAAGCTCTGGAAACATTTTAAATTAAGATTTGAAGTCATAAATTGTCATAATAATGGGTTGTTACTGTGTAAGTATTTTAACTACTTAAAAGCTGCTTTGCCATGGACTGCTGATGCAAACCCAAGCTCAGCAGTGTAGCGAGATGCAAGTCCTGTGTGTCACAGCGACCTCCTGGTTACCTTGGTGGACTCATACCCCTGCCTGCCTTCCTCAGTGAGCAAAAAGCTTCAGATCTCTTATTTTTTTTCAGAAAACCTAATGCCTGTCGCTTTCTAGCACATACTCATGACCCTCAGGAGGTGTCATGTGTGCAGGGGTACGCTACTGAGGTGAGGGGTGGTACTGCTTCGGCTTCATTTCAGTGGCCCCTTGTGCAGTTGGTGCCTGGAGATGTTTTCATGGGCTCTGGCCACGGGTAGAGCTGATACTGCTGGAAATCCCTGATGGGATTGGGGTAGATGCTCAGTGACTGTCAGCCAGGCCTAAACCTGTTCCAGTGTGGTGAGTTGTTATTTTCTTTTAGAATTGTTGGGGTTGGAAGGGACATCCAGAGCTCATCGGGTCCAACCCCCCTGCCAAAGCAGCTCCCTAGGACAGGTCACAGGTTGGTGTCCAAATGGGGCTGGAATCTCTCCAGAGAAGGAGACTCCACACCCCCTGGGCAGCCTGTCCCAGGGCTCCCTCACCCTCACCGGGAAGAAGTTCTTCCCCAGATTGGTGTGGAACTCCCTGTGCTCCAACTTGAGGCCATCGCGCCTTGTCCTGTCCCCACAGACACTGAGAAGAGGCTGCCCCATGTCCCCCTGTGTCCCACCCTTCAGCTATTGAGAACCATTGATCAGATCCCCTCTCAGTCTCTCTTCTCAAGGCCGAACAGCCCCAGCTCACTCAGCCTTTCCTCGTAGGGCTGAGCTGTCCTCAGCTGCGCTGCCACCCGAGGTGGGAGACCTGCTCTGGAACCGGCTGCAGCCAGCCCGTGTTTCAGTGTAGCTCTCATAGGTAAAACCCTTTCTGCTGCCGGAGCTGAAGGCGCGTTCCAGAGGCGCTACCGCCTCAGGCTGCCTTCGCGGGGCTCCGGCGCCCCCGGCCCGGCGCTTCTCCCCGTGAAACCCGCCAGCGCGGGTGCTCCGTGCCCGGCCCGCGTTACTCTTGGTTGCCGCCGAGGAGGAGAGCACCGGGGTGGCCTCCAGATGCCGCGGGCCGCCCCGCCACCCTTCGCCATCGCAGGTGGTTCCTGCACGGGCGCCGCGCTCTCCTTCCGGGGCGCCAGCCCGGGGCGCCCCCCGCCCCCTCCGCCTCTCCCCGCCCGCGGAGGCTGCTCAGGCCCGCGGGTTAGAGGCCGCCGCAGCCGTTGGCCCGCGCGAGGCGCCCCCGCCTGTTGTTCGGCTCCCGGTGTGGCCGAGTCGTTGCCTGAAAGACCCGACAGCCGCCGCTTCGTGCCGCCGCCTCAGTTCGGCTCCGCTTTCCCTCTCCCCACCCCAAGATGGGTGGCACGGGCCCGTTTTTTTCACCGCCAGCCCCGCTCTGCGCGGTTTGGGAGCCAGGGCGCGGCGTTTCGTTCAGGCGTTCGCTGCAGGCAGCCCGGTGGTTGCGAGGCAGCGAGAGGCAGGTCCTGCGCCCTCCCCCCGCTCCCCTCCCGCCATATAAAGCTGCCGCCGCAGTTGGGCCCGAGGAGCTGCCGCTGCTGCTGCCAGGTCCAGTCGTCGCGGAACCGGCCCCTGCCTCACGGTGAGGCCTGCGAGCGCCGGGGGGAGCCACCCGGCGCTGGTGGAGCGGGGTGGCAGCGGGAGCTGGGCCGGGGGGCGCCCTTGGTGGGGGATTTGGGCCCGACCTCATCTGGCGCGAGCAGGGGGCGGTGGAGCTCCCCCGTGGTGGGGCCGGGAGGGCCGCTGAGGGGGCGGACCGAGGTCTGGGCCTTGCCTGGGCGATACGAGGCTCTAAGCGCCCGTGGGGCTCCTTGGGGGGGGCGGCGCTGTGTGCGGCGTCTGGTAAATAAAGCTGGGGCGCTTCCCCCCGGCCAGGCCGCGCAGCACCTGCGGAGCCTCTCCCTCCCCCGGGCGGCTGCGGCGCCGCTCCGGCCCCCCCCCCCCCCCCCCCCGCCCCGGTTGCCTGTTGGTAGCGAGAGGAGCTCTGGAGCGGCAGAGCGGCTCTGGTGCGGCTTGGGTAAAGAGCTGTGGCGCTACACCTGGGGGCACGGAGTTGCTGGGGGGGAAGGGGCGGGCATCCGTCCGGGGAGGCTTTGGAAGGCACGGAGTTAGCTGGTAGCGCAGTTTTAGATGTCTGAGCTCTGCGTCTCAGGCTTCCACATTTAAATTGCTGTTGCAATTCAGGTTTTGTCTTTCGGCAAGCTCCCAACCTGTTTTATAGAGCCTTTAGGGACGGTCTGCTTAGTCACCTGGTTGTGTGGCTCTACAAGACCTGTTTCCAGAGCTGTATTGCAGTTTGCTAAAGGTGACTTTTATTTTTTATTTCTTCCAGGAGACTGGTATAAAAATAATGAAATCCTGACCAGTTATCAGTGATGAGCCAGGAGGTTTAACTTCATTCTACCTGGTTCAGACTCTTTAACAGCAACCTAAAGGTCTTGCTAAAAGTGGGTTTGGGTGATGCAGGGGTTTCAATACCAGTATCTTTGCAGGGGCTGTGCTTGTTAAAGCAGCATCCCCGTCTTGCTGGCTCTGTAGTGCAGCATTATGTAATCTTAGACACAAGCACAGGAAGGCTGGCATCTGAAGCTGGGTTTGTTCTTGAGTGTTCTCAGACAAGCACTGCAAGAACAGATGCAGTAAATCTGAAGTCTATGCTTAGATTGCTTTTTTCCCCAGAGAACTGTTCAAGCTACCACCACAAAGCCATGTTCAGAGCTGAATTTTATTTTTGTGAATGTGTGCATATATTTATATGTATGTCTGGAACAATCCTGACTGTGACCCTCCAGAACACCCATCTTAATTAGAAGTGGTGCTGTCATATAGGTTTACAGGCCTGTGTAAACATTAACTAGCTACTTGCTCTGCCAAATGGAAATTAAAACAATGAGGATTTCAGGCTGGTGTGAGCTGCTTAATAATGCCTTTTGGCTGGCCTCCACGGGACTGGGTTTGTTGCAGTGCTGTCAGGCACTGATGAGCTATGGGAGGTATTCAAAAAGGAGTAATGGGAGTTTGCTGAAAGTGATCCAGCTAATTCAGCTTAGCTAGTTCAAGTACTGCTGTGAGGAATTGGTGTGCATGGCTTTTAGGTTGCATGGGAGGACAACTTTGGGAAATTTGTTTAAATTAATGTGAAATCCTTTGTTTTGCAGGCTGTATTTAGAGATGCATACTTTAAAGATCTTTAAGGGGTGACTTGAGGGGGCAGGGGGAAGAGACCTGTAATGGTCTGCTGTTAACAAATATTTTGAGTGGTAATTTACTGTAACACATTCTGCTAGTTTGTTGCGAAGGGATCTATGAAACTTACCCGGCCAGGCAGTTGTGTTTATCATGCCCTTCAAGTGCAGCGATACCCAGACAGGCTTGATGTGTGGTTTCAGGGGTAAGTTGTAACCTACTAGCTGCTCTATCAAGTGTGTTACTTCAGATATTTAACAGCTCAAATCCAGGAAAGGGACGTTCTTCTGAAGTTTATTTTTCTGCTAGTGACACCTTTGAAGTCTGCTGGTTCTGTTTAATAACTGCCTTATTACAGTTTGTTTGAGTAACTTTGTTAAAATGCACAGTCATCTGAGTCTTTCCTAATGCTAACAAATTAGCCATCTAACTGCCTACCTCAAGAGTAGTATTGAGTGCTGAAAGCCTTTCTCCTAGCAGTACAGGGCTTCTGAGCCTCTTCAGAAAGCCAAACGCTTTCCTGAAGGAGGAAAAACCTTTGATCCAGTGTAACTTGGTCTGACTGGAGCAAGGGAGGCTGAATTAGACTCTAAAGGGGTCCCTTCCAACCTCAGTGTTGGGGTTCTGTTCCAGAGGCTATCATCAGAAAACTGCTTTTCAGATCTGACCTCATTTGAATAGTCAGAGGGAGCAGCAGTTGTTTGGATTTGAAGACAAGTAGTGTTTTGGAAGCATTGTTGAAAAGTTACTAAAAGAAGTGCCCTGTTGACTAAAACTTTGTGTATTTTATGCTTTCAAATTAAGGAAAAAAAATGAAATTGGTGTTAAGCTTCTCTCCTTGTTTCTTAAGCAGGATCAATGAATTTAGGCCTGTTGATTTGAGCAGTGAATAATCTGAGTGTGCTTTAAGTGGCACTGGGCTCCCTGCTGTTGGTAAGGGGTGATATAAATAGTAAAGGTAATGTACAGCTTTGAGTCAGCCAAACTCATAACATCTGCTGGATATTGTGTGGCAATAACTGTCCTTCTCTTGTAGATGCCTTCAATTAAACTGCAGAGCTCAGATGGAGAAATCTTTGAAGTCGATGTTGAAATTGCAAAGCAGTCTGTAACTATAAAGACTATGCTGGAAGGTAAGAGTGGGGACCCTTGGGGATCACTGGGGTGTGCAGGGATAGCAGTGTGCTCCTGGCAGCTTCTTGAACAGGACTTGTGACTGAAGGAGCCCAGGACTGTGCTGAAAACAATGCCCAGGCCTATGGAGCAGCTTGTT
Organism: Gallinula chloropus; assembly: GCF_964237585.1. Lineage (NCBI taxonomy): Eukaryota > Metazoa > Chordata > Aves > Gruiformes > Rallidae > Gallinula > Gallinula chloropus. Next base: position 10,426,383 of record NC_140095.1, on the reverse strand, counting down.
GTCTTGTGTCAGAACAGCTGGAACAATTCCTTTTGTAGTTACAACTGTTGTGGGTGGATGTGCTCTCACAAAAGCTTCAAGTTCAGCTCTCTTGCACTTACAGGGAGGCTGGTAAAATCTAAGCACCCTACAGCCTACTTTAGTTTTGGAAGAGCTGAGTAAACAGAAGGCTAATAACACTTCAAGCTAAGTTTATTTGACTACACAAAGCAGTCTTGTGATGTAGGTATCTTAAACAGGGTGGGAGATCATAAACCTGTGCAACGAAGAAAGGACTATCTATAGAAACCTATACTGTGAGTTTATGGATGCACTTAAATTCTTTGGGATAAATATTTAGTTCTGATCTGCTGACATAAATTTGAAACAAAAGAACTCATGGTGGGGGAGGGGAAATCTGCCAGATGGCCAAGACACAGAGCAAACTCTGTCTAATCCCTCTAATGCAAATCCTTGTTGTTTATGGGTGGGTTTTTTCCAATTTTTGTGTGTATTCATTAATAAACTTGGAACCCCCACACCCTTTCTGTAGATGTAGTTAACATGTTCTTGGCTATAAACATTGGTCTGGTTGTGACACCTTATACATTAGAACAATAAAAATAAGGTGGAAATGCTCCAAGCATTGAATGCTTTCATTCTGTTAATAAGATGCTGCTGAACATGAGCAGCAACAGGAGCAGGAAGCATCACAATCAGTTGGAATACATTAGGGAGCACAATTCTTCTCAGTTTTCTCAAGCAGAAGCGGGGTTGTTACTGGTGTTCAGTGACATTCAGGTGTTGATGAAAGGGAAGTTACATGTGGTAAGTGTTGTAAGCTAGCTGTTTACTAATCTGGGTGAGCTCCAGTCCCCTATTAAGGACAAAAGGCACTTAGAGTGCAGCTGGTCAAGCACTGGTTAATAAACAGTGTCTGTCAGGGAGGAGCTGAAGGGTGGGGTTGTTTTGAGCAGTGTGAGACCACCAGTGAGATACAGATTTTTCTGGTAACAGGTGAAATTGCTGCTTTGGATGTGGTGGGGACAAGTTGAGAGGAACTGACTAAACTTGACATAATTCAAACAGTATTTCCCTGTACCAACAATTTTGGACTGGTCCCTTCTTGCAGTATCATCTGTCTCCATGTTCAAAGTGGGCATTTAAAGCTTCCATCAACTGGTGACATGTGCAGGAGCCTTTAATGTCAGTATCTTTGTTTTTGAACCTCTGAAGCTAGCTATTCCAAATAAAAGGTAGTACTAATTAATATCCCACTAATAAGAGCAGTAGTTGACCTGCCTAAACAGAGGTACATGCTATTTTAATTGTGCACAACTCTGATCAGTGATGATGGTGTGACAGACATCTGTTCTTAAAAATGAAGCTCTCTGGTGATGTAGAATTGGTATGTCTGTGCAGTTAATTACATAACTAATTACAAGATGGTAATGTTTGGCAGCTAGGGTGCCTTCCAACTGTTAGCATTTATGTAACAAAATGCACATTCTCTAATCAGAGATGGCTAATGCAGTATTCTTTTAATTAGGGTTTTTCTCTCAATTTTTACTTTGATTCTTTGTGTCAAGGGGACATAGTGACAAGCTATTGTGATCTGTCAAGCATGCTGACAAGCTTTTAAATACTTTCAGAAGTGTGCTTTATAAATGTTTTTTGATTGAAGGACTTGTGCTGCTATCTTAGCAGGCAAACTGCTTCAGCCAGTAAGAACCAGTACGAGTGCTTCAGAGGCCAGATAACTGGCATCTCTATGACCGCAGTATTTAGAGGACAAAACACTGTCTGCTTAACCACAGTAGATCTGCATTCTTAAATAAGCTGATACAGATCTCAGTTGGAACTCTTTGGTTCAGCTTGTGGGTTGAACTGCTGAAAGTGGTAAAAATGTGTAAATATTGTCTGATTCTTCAGTGTATCCTATTCCCTGAACACTGCACCAGCCAGCTCTGCTCCAGCAAGAGACTGCTGGTTTGTTGATGATCTCATTTGAGGAGGTGGCCTTATTACTACTTAAACCTGGGATAACCCAGTATGTATAATGTAGCTGTGGTTCCTCAAAGCATCACTGAAACGTTCTAAACGCTCCTGACTTCACCAGCTGGAGATCCTCTGCTACCATTCCATTCAGCCTCAGTGCTGTTAAACCAGCAGAGCATTGGTGAAGCAGCCCCATTCGGACAAGAGGAAATGGTTTTACCTGCCAGTTGCTTAGTCATCTTTCCATTTTTAGATTTGGGGATGGATGATGAAGGTGATGATGACCCAGTCCCTCTTCCAAATGTTAATGCAGCTATCTTAAAGAAGGTAAGGTGCTGAAAGTGGTGGTGGTGTATGGCAGTAATGACATGTGAAATTGTACTGAGTTGAGGGTTAGGAAGTCTTGTATTAAAAATACTTCTCATGTACTAGCTACAAGCTTAACCAATAGGCTATCTGAGAAAGGGGGTGAGGTGGGTAATGAAGACCTACAGGGGTGACCTAGAACAGCAGTTGGAGGCCTGATAGGCTTCCTGAGGTGTTGAAGTGGTGGACATCTGTGCATGCTGGTATTTCATGGTATTAAAGCACTGATTTTAATTGGATTCTGTGAACTGAGCTGGCTGTTTGAGAGCCGAATGCCAGGAGAAAGGATTAAAGGCCTGGCAGTGGTGAGAGTAGCAGGCAGTAGCCATGTCTGTGGCAGTCAGAATGCTTGAGACACTGCACTTGGTGGCATTAAATTCAGTGATAGGTTATGGTTATTGTTGGCTCAAGTGAGAGGTGAAAAAGTATGTTGCTGTCTTCTCAGGTGCTTTTTGCTCTGAAGTCCTGTGCCAAAATAAGCACTGGACTGTTTTTGGGTAAATAACATGATTAGGGGTTATTTCCTACTGAATTTGCACATAAATAACTTAACTTGTGAAGTCTCTTGGGTTGGCAGAATAGCACAGGGTTTTGCTTGCAGTGGATCACCCCTTCTTTTAATTGTCCAAATTGTGAGATTGGGGATGTTAATTAAGAAAGCAAACTGAAAACACCAGCTTGGGAACATGTGAACTTTGTACTGCAGAGAACCTGCCCTGCCTGTAGCTGTTACCACTACTACACTCCTCCCCTCTGTAGTACTCTTCTCAATGAGAACTGTCCTGCAAACAGATTAAATGCCACAAAGTGAGATTTAGGTTTCCTTTGTATGGTCTTAAGTGTGTTAGCACAGGGTTTAATAACTTCATAACACCAGTAGTTGGTTTAGGATTGTAAGTAATTAACTAGCTACTGTCTCACATGGGGTTTGTGAAGACTCTTAACTTCTGGATTGGGGATCAGTTCTTCTAAGATGAAGATACTGGGTAATAGAGCATTTTCATGCAGGGTTCTAATGTTAATTTAGAGAAAAAGGTTCTAAAATGAAGTTGTTATAGTTGGGTCTTAATGGGAGAGCCACTTGGATAAAGCTTTAATATCAACACCATAATTAGGTGATTCAGTGGTGCACCCATCACAAGGATGATCCACCTCCTCCTGAGGATGATGAGAACAAAGAAAAAAGAACAGATGACATCCCTGTGTGGGATCAAGAGTTTCTGAAAGTAGACCAAGGAACACTTTTTGAACTTATCCTGGTAAGTATGTACTGGAAGTGTCAGGACACTGGAAATGTGCTCTCTTAGTGTACTTCATTGGTAAACATTTTATGCTGCATGAGTAACTACTACTTTGGGGGGGGATGTGAGGAGAGGACAAGCAGTTCTGGCAACTGCTGGCTGAAACTTGGTGTTAGAATGCTTGTTAACCTAATTCTAGATGTTAACCTTTACTTCCTCATTTATCAATCAGTAGGCTTTGCTGAATATGGGGCCCTACAGCTGCCTCTATTATTGTGGCTCTTGAGGGTTTATTACTAGAATTGGAATTCTAGATAATTTTAATACAAATTAAAATCTAGCTTTGACTTCAAAAATTCAACCTCAAGTGGTACTGAGAAACAAGATTGCTTGTGTTAGCTAGCCAACAGCTAAGTGCTTCAACACTGAAGATCTCAAATGTCTGCAGGCTTCTGAAAGCCCCTTATAAAAAGAGGAGCAGGGGCTTGTATCTTGTGGTACAAATGACTTCCCTGTCTGTTTGGCAAGCATGTTTTAGGCATTATTACTTCAAGGTGCAAGCTAGAAGCTTCTCAGAGTGGAGATGACCTGTTTGCAGTGACAGTATTCTACACTTTCAGTGTAAGCATAGCTTTGGTATGCTTACACTGAAGCCATCTGCAGAGTATTGATATGGAAGTTTTAAATTTGGAAACTCCCTACAGGCTGCAAATTACTTGGACATCAAAGGGTTGCTTGATGTCACATGCAAGACAGTTGCAAACATGATCAAGGGGAAAACTCCAGAAGAAATTCGCAAGACATTCAATATTAAGAATGACTTCACTGAGGAGGAAGAAGCACAGGTACTTGATGGGCTTTAATTACCTTTTAGCTGTTTTTGAGCTGTGTTAGTGTGATGCTTCATGATTTAACGTGTGAGGCAGTGAGTTTGCTGATGTAAACTAATGCATCAGCTCCTCCAGACTGGGTTGGTGTTATTGGACCTTTCAGTGCCTCCAGTGCTGAAAAGGTCAAAACCTACTGATTTGCTAGTTCAGTAGGATTGCTTGCACCAGCCTTAGTTTGCTGGTTTGGAGCTGTAGTATGAATGCTAAAGATGCTTTGTATGTGGTTAGAATGGTAAGATGTTTGGATTGTCATCTTTAAGTAATGAACTCATTGGGCTTAATTTGAACAACAAACCAACAAAGGCAAAGGGCAGAGCTGAGAGATCAGACCAAGATGCCCTGTTAAAACACAGTGGCAGTGAATTGTATGCATAGGTGTGTCTTCAGCACTATGTCATGAAACAATTTAGTCCATTTGCTTTGCTTGGGGGGGGAAAAGTTGAATTTTGATCAAATCTAGGCATGAAAAATAAACTTCTTGGTTTATATTTACAAACAGGTCAGTTCTGAAGTTTCTAATTACAAACACTGCAATGAAAAATAAGTATACACTTCCAAGTTTATCCCTTCCTGCACTAAGTAATGCTGAATGCTTCTGGGAATTTACAGTTAACTTCTAAAAGTTCACTGCAATGTATTAATAGTTCAAATGTTCCTCTAGGTACGTAAAGAGAACCAGTGGTGTGAAGAGAAGTGAAGTATTGTGCCTGACACTCGAACACTGTAAGGATTGTTCCAAATACTAGTTGCACTGCTCTGTTCATAATTGTTAATATTAAACAAATGCAGCAGCAAATGAAGTTGTGTTAGCAGGATATTGTTCCCTTTGCATGTGTAGTGGTTTTTTGAGTACAGATTTAAATCTTTTGAGTTTTTACTAGTATAATTGGATGTCTCTTTACTCTGCAACGAATAAAACTCAACTAAGTGGATTCTGTATGGAAAGTAGCACTTAAGGTTGTCATTTTCATTACACTTTTAAACTGCTCAAGTCCAGTTACAATGCTAAAGATTGACTCCATTGTAAATAAACCACCTGCAACTTCTTCCTCAAGAACTAAACGCTCGTATTTACAGGGTATCAGTAGCTTCAGAAAGAAACTAGAACGTTTCTTGGGGAACTACAGAAAATAAACCCCGCTGGATTTCTTTGTGGGGAAAATTAGTGTTACTTAAAGCTTTATAACTTTCAAGATGGTTCTTGTCCTGCATTAAAAAAGGAAAAATAATTGACCATTTCCTTGTCCCATTAGTCTTGCTTTGTAGGCTAGTGAAAGATGTGATCTAGAACTACCCAAGCTCCTGACAGTTAAGTTTGAGTACTTCAACCATGTCTTGAAGACCTGCCTCTAGCTGGTAGCAGATGAAGTGTGTTGCTTTATGCACAGGCTGGGTGTGTTTTTATATATTACTGTTAAAAGTGGAATCCAGGTTTGACCAAAAATGACTGACATTACCAAAGTTAATATTATTGACCTGTGCATGCCATTAGTGGCTGTTCTGTAGGCAGTTTTAAACAACCCTTGTGATGTAGCTCTTTAAAACATGGTTTCATATGTCCATGGGAAACCTTTTGCCTCTGTGTGATACTTCAGCTTGTAGAGACCTAATTATTGCACAAAGAAAAAGCTAATGCAATCTCAAGCTTAACTTTGGACAAAGCCACTTGCAACTAGTTAAACAGTAACTGGTTTTCTGATTTTAATTTTTTTTTACAGTTCCCTTATAGGGAGTATGGGATGGTTGTGTGGTAGATCTTTGAGGTGTGCTCTTAGCTTGTATTGCATTCCATTCTCTGTATAAACCTTAGAGTAGAATGAACCTTAATAAACATACTTATCTCACTTTAAATATCAGTGTTTCACTTCTGAATTAATAAAGGGCTTTTAAACTTTTGTTTGCAAATGGTTCTAGTTATTTGGAACTAGACAGTTGCTTCCTCAGTGTGCAAATAGCAGCACCAAGGGAGTGGTTAACTGAAGGAACACAGATGTAATGATTTTAAGTGACTGATGTCAGGCACAGTTGGCAACTTCTCAAGTTAAGTTGGGAGTTAAATAGTGAGTGATCCAGATGGGTGTGTTTTTTGGATGGTTTACCCCCTTTAGATAATCAGGGATGTAACTAACTTGCTCTGAGGAACCTTTCAGACCCATGCTTTGGACACAGCTGCTCCTCACTTCTGCTTACTCAGCAGGTTGCTGGCCTTGCCTGGGTGCATATCCTATGGGCATATTACGGGTACTGTATTGTCAGGGGCATACAACACTCCAGTGCTACACCAGGACAGGATAAGCCTTTTTAGGGTGCTGTATGGTGGATGAGACCCCCAGTTTGAAAGTGCTACCAGACAAAATCTGCAGTGGCTGTGCTTGTTGTTGACTGCTCATCTTACCCTGAAGTCTTACATGACATAAATCCCTGTGTGTGAAGCTGCATGTTCTGGAACACTCTGTTTCCTCCCTGGGGTGCTGTGTCACTATGCAGTAGTGGTGTGCAGTGGGAGAAGCCTTTAAATTCCTGTAGGTGCTTGTCACCAGACTAGGGTCTGTGTGTGTTAGCAGCTGCTGCCTTGCATGATGCCTCACTGTGCTTTGGGATGAGGAAGAGACAAAGGCATCACTTGTCTTCCTCATTGCCTGGTTCCTACTTTGTTTGCCACCCACCTGTGACCCCGTGGTAAGACTTATTTCTAGCACAGCCTCCCTGAAACTGGGTAGGGGCAGAGCTTGGGCTCAGGCCCCAGGGTCGTGTGGTTGGCTGTCAGTGCTGATTCAAGTGTGGAGCTGTCACGTAGCTGCCTGCAGAAGGAAGGGCTTATCTGGGTGCTCGAAGCATTACACAGCTTTGACAGTTTGCAGTATTCTTCAGAGTCCTGGTAATTAGGTTTCCTTACACCTTTTTGAACTGAAATTCCCCTGTAGCTTTACACCTTAGCTGTGTACTTGGAAATCCTAGAAAGGGGAAGAGCCTCTCCAGTTTCCCCCTGCTAAACTTGATCTTGCTGTTTGATGTAACCTTTATTTTTTAACTCGTGGCCTGAGCAGGGATAACTGCTCTTGGCTGAGGGGATTAAGTGTGGTGGTAGGGGCAGGGAGAGCAAGATATTTGCAGGGACTGTAGAAAGTATTTCTTCGTAGTCTTAGTTTCCTATTGAAGTCTACTGGAAATTATTGTGAAAACTATTCATATGTCCAAGTGCAGAAGGTGTGGGGGGGAAGCAGGAATCCTTTTGAGTTCTAAGAAATAATTATTTGATGGTTTAATAGGATGACAACATCCAGTGGCCTGTTTTGAATAGCCAGTCTGGCAATTACTTTATTTATAAAGCTATAAACATACTTTGAACACAAAAGCCAAAAAATACAAACTCAATGAAGTAAAAAAAAAATTACAACAAATGAAGGATGGTCATTGGACAAATGGAGAGTACAGCTGCAAAACATTTATCCCTGCTACATACATAGAGTGGTTGTACTTGGTTTCATGAAGTGGTACTTCAGGACTTCTACATTCAAGCTGTTTTCAGGAATTCAAACCTGTATTTTGGGAAGAGTTGAAATTGCTGTAAAAACTCAAAAATCATTCTTGTTGCAATAAAAGCCCAAGGGCAATGTTTTCCTTCTATTAACACAAAGGAGTAACACTTCCTGCAGTGTTTCTAAGCCACTTCTTTTTTGGTATTGAGGGCAGTAACTTTGTTTTGGTGTCTCTTATCAGCTGTGAAGCGTGTAACAAGCTGGATGGGCTCACTGTTTTGTCTTGGTAATGGGCAGCCTGAAGGTCTTTTGGGTGGTTTTTTTTTGGAAATAATAAAACATTAAATTTCTCTGTGATACCAGTATAAACTGAAGCTGTTGTGGGGTACCAAATGGGTGTTCTGGGCTGATAGTGCAGTAGGTGGGAGTGCGGGGTAAGGTCTGGCTGTAAAGCCCTGTGTCTAGAGCAGAGCCTGGCCCAAAGGTGGGTGGAGGAAGAGCTCCTGAGAGGGGGTGGTAGCTTTTCCTGGGGAGATTTTTCAGGAATGGGAGGGGATAATGATGGGGGGGGGCTGTAATGCAGACAGGCCTGCACCCTGCACCAAGGTGGGTATCCACAGCACTGTGTGGGGTCAGAGTAGCCCTGAAATTGTGGGTGAATGCTGAACTGAGTGGCAGCTGGTCTGGGCAGGCTAGCACTGCTTGGGCCTTGGTCAGGATCTGTGGCTTACCACTGGTCAGGGCTTTCCCAAAGCTTCCTCTGGTGTTAGACACATCTGCATTTTCTCTTACACCTGCCTTTGCTCTGCTGCTAGTTGGGTTTCACCTACACACAGAACCCTGCTGGGGCCTTAGGCCAGCTTTACCCCCAGTGTTACACTGGCCACTGACCTCATCTCTGGCCTTTACTTCACAGCACTGGGCATCAAAGGGTCTTGTGACAAGTGCTGAGCTGAGACACAGCTCTTAATTTTCTTTTTAAGCCATTTTTCTGTGTTTTTCTCTTTTTCTTAATGAAGTGACTGTCAGATCTGGGAAGAGTCAGCTGAGTGCCTCTGTTCAGCAAAACCCTTCAGTTTCTGCTGGTGGGGAAACTTGCTAAAATAATTAAATGATGAGCAGACTGCAGCTTGATCTAGTGCTATGTAATTAACCCTCTGAGTGCAGTAAGTACATGGCTAAGTGTGTGGTTGGCAGTCTGTTCCTGTAATGCTACTTCTCTAAGAGTTAAAAGGATTCTTTTCAACTTAAAAAATGACTCTTCAAGGCTCGTGCATGTAGCTTTCAGTGCTTCTGAAGTTACATTTACACAGGGGAGGAATAAAGCAATAGGCTTACAACTTCTAAACTAAAACTGGAATAAAAAACCCCCAACTATGCTACTAGAAGCAAAAATACCTAAATATAGGGAGTAAACCCAAAGCTGCTCTAGAGGCTAATAATTTTTAAAGAAATTTTCAATCTTTGAGGCATAAACTTGTTAAAAAAGTTATTTTTAGCCCAATGTAAAAAAATTAGGGTTTTGTGTTTTTGCATTAAGAAAAAAATACAAAAATATTTTGTACATTATAAAGGTTATCTTAAATTTCCTCCAGTTCTACAATAACATTACTACAGGATTTTTGTATTCAGTACTCTAGAACCTATTTGGTAAAGTAGAACCCCCCCCCCAGACCTCCCCTCACCCTCTGTGTGGTATTTCTTTTCAGCATAGAACACATTACGTGTGAAGCAGGAGAAAAACTGCACTGGACTAGATTGTGCTGTCTGTGAGAAGTCTGTAAACCTTGAGTAAATCAAGAACTTGGACCAATTTGTGGTTTACATCAGTTTAGGAACACCAGGATCTGTCCACAGTATTCTTTTACTTCTTATCATGCTCAAAATATAAATAAGGTACCAGAAACTGGTGAATGGCTTCAAGCTGGAGGGAATACACCCTAACGCTGGGCAGTGCTGTGTGGGTGGAGGGAGGGTCTTCTAGAAGAAGCAGGAGGAAGGTTGGAAAAAGGTGGGAACTGAATCATGGGGGGAAAGGGGGGATGGATGGAGATTGCCTGAAGCGAAGAGTTGGGGTAGTGTGCCCTGGGGAAGGGGAGAGCTGAGCGTGGTGGCAGGGCTTGAGCCTCTCAGAAGAGAGGCCTGAGGCTCAGCAGAAGGTGGCCTTGGGGGGTCCCTGGCCTTGGGCCATCGCAGTCCCCAGCCCTGGGTGAGCCTCCTGGGGCTGTGGACTCCCTGCACACCCACCTGCTGCTGTGCAGGCACAGAGTTGGGTCGAGTTTTTTTGGAGGCTTTGCCCAGCTGATCTGGTGAGGTTTCTGGCTGGAACTGGACAACTCCTGATGGTGAGGAGAGACCCTGCACCGAGCCATCGGCCACCAGACCTTCTCGTGGTGGGTCTGAGCTCCTGCCACTGTCCTTTTGCTTAGCAGGCCCTTTCCTCTGCTGTGCTGTCTGCTCATGGAGAGGGATGTCTCTGTGCGGATACTTGTCACCTGTAAACAATATCTGCCTGTTCTCAAGCAGGAAGTTTAAACAATTCACCTCCTTTCTTCAGATAGTTAATTTCTCTCATTACCTGCTCATATTGGAACACTGTCATCACTGGTTTGCTTTTCAGGCATAAGGGCTTTTAAAAAAAATGCTATTCTGGCTTTTCCAGCTCTGGTATAACGGCTACAAGGGATCTGAGTGAGTGCCTATGCTTTAAAGCAGCTGGGAGGGCAGGGGTGGAAGCCAGTGTGAGGTGGACAGCATCTACTGCAGCAAGCTGGGGAGTCTGGCTCTGCTTTCTGCTGGGCTTGAAGATAATGCAGTAAAAAAAATAAACAAAAAACCCCCAAACAAACAAAAATAAAGCAGCACAGGGCAGGGACAAAAGGCTTGTTTACTCATCAGCACTTTAAATTTTGGCAAATACTTATTTTTTTACCCTTTTTTTTTCTTTTTTGAAATATATCTTCTACCTTAAATGCCCCCCCCCCCCCCCCCCCAAAAAAAAAAGAACCCTCCAACCACAGCCAAAAGAGTTTTCCAGCATCCTTAAGTCATCCTGTCACCTAACTCTGCGTGCTTTACAGTGAGGTGGGGGGTTTGGACGGGCCTCTGGTCCTTGTCAGTGGTGAGCGAAGCGCCCGGTGTCTCGCCAAGGCGGCCGGGCGCGGGGTGGGACTATGTCCCCGTGGAGGCCGCGCTGTACGCAGGGGACTCTGTGGGCGCAGGAGAGCACCTGGTGCCGGGTCTGGAGGTGCAGGTGGCGGTTGGGAGGTGAGTGGAGACGGGGAAGGGGTCGGGCTGTTCTCTGTGTGCGGAGTCAGCGGGGGCTGCGAGCTTGTCTGAAGGAAAAGCAGAGGAGATGCATTGGAGTGCGTCCAGAGGGGAGGGAGGGGAGTCTATAGCACTTCCATCGGAAGAAACTGGGCTGGCACAGCGTCCTTCTCCTTGTAAGTACCGAATGCACTTCTTTTTCCTCCTAAGAACAGTGGAGAGAGTTATCTGTGAATAAAGGGTGAGGTCACGGTCACACACCGGGCCTGAAAACACCGGCGCTCGGCGCCAGCCGGGGCCACGCAGCCAGCCGGGCGCTCCCCGCCGCCGCCGGGCGCTGCCCTGTGCCCGGCCGGGGCCGCCCCTCGGCTGCGGGGCCAGGAGCCGGGAGCCGCCCCCGGTGGCTGCGGCCTCGCTGCTGCGCTGAGCGGCCCCGCCAGGCGGCGCCGTAGCGGCGGCCCGGGGAGAGACGGGGCGGGACGGGCGGTCGGGGGGGGGCGGGGCAGACCGGGGGGGCGGCAGGCCTGGGGGGCTCGGGGTTCCCCCACGCACCAGGAATACAAATCACATTACAACCCACCCGCCGCCACGGACCACGCGGCGACGGAAGCCGAGCGGGGTCATTTCTCTCCAGCCCCGCCGCGTTCTCCGCTCCTGGGCTGAGCGGGACGGATTCTCTCACCGCACCGCGACACGGGCCCGTCCCCGGCGCGACACCCTCGCCCGCCTGCTGCAGGGGTGAGGGGCAAGACCCTCAGCCCCCCGTAGAGCCCCCTTGCCATGGGCAGAGACACCCCCACCAGCCCAGGGTGTCCCAAGCCCCATCCAAACTGGCCTTGAGCCCTGACAGGGATCCCAGGGCAGCCCCAGCTCCTCTGGGCAGCCTGTGCCAGGGTTGCACCAGCCTCGCAGGGAAGGATTTCTGCCTCCCAGCCCCTCTCCAGCTGCCCTTCTGCAGCTGAAGGCCATTCTCTTAGGCCTGGCCCTCCCTGCCCTGGGCACCAGCCCCTCTCCAGCTCTCCTGGAGCCCCTGGAGGGACGGGCAGGGGCTCAGAGCTCCCTCCAGCAGCTTTCTTTTCTCCAGGCTGAGCCAGCCCAGCTCTCTCAAGCAGGTCCCAAAGCCAGCAGGAGGGACCAGCCTCCCTCCATCCACTGGAGAAGATCCTCAGTTTCCCCACATGTTCCTATGTTGCAAGCTGGGGGACCTCCAACACACAAACCATACATCATCTCTGCTCTAAGAGGATTTGGGCACAGCTCCTCTACATCCCTTGGCAATTCCGCTGTGCAGTATCAAGCCCAGGAATATTTAGTTGAGTCCCAGTTGTCATCTCCAATGTCTGAATACTCAATCCACTCTGGCTAGCCAGAGCCAGTCCCTCACACCATCCCACCCTGTCTTTACCTTCTCTGTGTTGAGCATCTTTTCCTTCTCTCACCTCAACAGACCCCTCATGTCACCTGCTACAGGTCCTCAAGCATCTCAGTGTAGTTTTAAAACAAAAGAGCTCTCCAGATGCCACCTGAATAGCAGCTAGGGAACAACTCCTCTGCTGGAGGTGGTAGTAATGACTTTACAGCTACAACTAACATCTTCCCCCCCACCAGGGTCCCTGCCTCTCATTGGAGGAAAACAGATCAAATGAAGAACTCGCTAATGCGGGCACACACCTTTCTTTGATCTCACTAATGAGAAATGAGACAGTGTTAGAATACGTATTAACTAGTCCAGTATTAAACATGACTTTGCACTGGGTAGGAACATGAGAAGTGTTATTACTGTTGTCAGTGTCATCGTTAGCCGCAGTGACCCAATTAATGCGATATGGAACACGACAGCCCTGCTGAGCTAAACATTTAACTCAGAGGTTATTTTACACAGGGTGGGATTTGATACAATCATAGAATCACAGACTGGGCTGGGTTGGAAGGGACCCCCCAAGGATCACAGAGCTCCAACCCCTGCCACAGGCAGGGACACCAACCTCCAGGCCTGGAGCTACACAAGGTTGCCCAGGGCCCCATCCAACCTGGCCTTGAACACCCTCAGGGACGGGGCACCCACCCCCTCTCTGGGCAGCCTGTTCCAGCCCCTCACCACTCTCTCTGTAAAGCACTTCCCCCTAATATCTCATCTAACCCTTCCCTCCTTCAGCTTCACCCCATCCCCCTTGTCTTGCCATTATCTACCCTTTTAACAAGCTGATTCCCCTCCTGTTTCTCTGCTCCCTTCAGGGACAGGAAGGCTGCAATGAGGTCCCCCCACAGCCTTCTCTTCTCCAGGCTGAACAAGCCCAGCTCCCTCAGCCTCTCTCCGTAGGGGTGCTGCTCCAGCCCTCTGATCATCTTCATGGCCTCTTAATACTCTCCAACAGTTCTATATCTTTCTTGTATTGGGGGCCCCAGACCTGGACACAGGACTCCAGATGTGGCCTCACAAGGACAAAGCAGATTTCCTGTAGCAGAGAAGCCTGAGGAGAAGCCCTATTTCCCAGAGACATTGCAGGAGTAGCTGGAGGTTCCATGACCCATTGAGAGGATACAAATCTGTGCATCAATTCACTGGTTTGATTTAAAGTAACAGGGAGGGGGAAGCAGATCTGATACTACAGGTTGTTGATTACAACCTGGTCAGTGGGCTGTGGCTGACGTGGACGTTACATAGCTAAAGGGATTTATCCCCCTCCCTAAGGAATTACAGCACCCTGAATTGCAGGCAGGGGGTGAGTGGGAGGAGGGTGAAAGCTCTAGAGCTGGACCACCCAGTTATAACCAGTTAACCTCTCCCATGGAGTGGAAATCCTCTGGTGGAAGGTGTCTGCAGGTGACTGGAGCCCACAGAACCGGAGCACACAGAACTGGAGCCCTTGAGCTGGCAGCAGCACGTTAGTACTGGGAGTTGCAGAGTATCTGCGACTGACCCGGGACTGGGAGGCAAAGGCTGAACAGGAGCATGCGAAGGTGTCTGAGCGCTGCAGCAGCCCATGTTAATGGCCAAGCAGAGGAGAAGCTGAGCAAAGAGCAGAGGGAAGCTGGAGGGACTGCCTGAAGACCCGGAGTCGTGCCCTGCGCTGTGGTATGGGGTGCTGACTCAGCGCTGCTGTGGGACTGACAGGCTCACAATAGTCCCTCACTCCAGGTACAGTATGAACAAGACATCTGAACCGGTTACAGAACAGTGCCAGACGACCTTCACCTGGTAAGCAGGGAGCTTTGCTGCTTCACAGCACCCTGAGGTGCAGGGAGGGAAGCTCACCTTGGGGACTGCAGCTTGGGGTGCCAGCAAGGCCAGCGCTGCACTGGGACACCGCGCTGTGGGGTGCAGATGTGGGCAGGCTCAGTGGTTCTAGTCACGCTCAGCTGCGGTGAGCACATGAAGCAGTGCTCCTCTTCCAGCTTTGCTGGTGTAAAAAAGCACTATGAAAACCTTGGAGAGGCTCTGGTGCTGGGTCCAGAAGCATCCCAGGAGCTTTTCCTGCCTGGCTGCATTTGCAGACCCCGGTGTGAGAATGCGTGGGTCATGCTCTGAGCTTTCCTGTGGCCTGGCCATGCCATTCCCTGGAAGCCCAAGGCACAGGGCGCTTGTGGATGCTGCTGCTTGAGGCTGTCCCACCCCACAGTGGGCACTGCAAAGACTCCAGGCTCAGGGAGAGCCAGATTTTGAAATGCATGGTTATCCCCAGCATAGCCAGGAGGAATAAATCCATTAACTGCTCACCTCTGGCCCCAGGGTGCTATTTATGGAGTGGGAAATCTTTTAATGGGGGAAGAAAGCCCCACATCGGGGTCACAGGGAGTCTCCACCCTGGCAATAAGCTTTTAACACCCATCAGCTGAGGAAAACACACACAGCACTACCCCAACGCTGCCCTGGGTGGGGGGGGTAAGAAACTGGGGTGCAGCCTGACCCTTGCAGCTCAGCCAACAACTCCTGAGGGTGCCCCAAGAAGAAGCCCATCCCCGCCGGCGCCGGGATGGATGCAGGAGCACACAGAGAGCTGACCCCGCTCGCCCAGGAACACCCCAGCAGCGAGGAGATGCTGATACACACCTGCACGGGCCGCACCAGTCCGTTTGTTGGTTGAGGCCAAAGCGAGCTCTGCATTTCTTAGGAGAGGCAGGATCTGAACGCAGAAGCATGCGTGGTGCAGAATGGGCAAGGCAGAGGCACAAAGAGGAGGAGGAGCAGGAGGAAGAAAAGAGGCAACATCATTTTAGCCACTTAACACACGACTAACAGGCTATAATCCCTTTTTTTTTTTACAAATATCTTTGTTCTCCTGCAACAGACCAGCACCAGCACCAACCCTCCTGGAAAAAAGCAATGGTTACACAAGTATCAGTGATCAGGGCTGGCAGCTTGAGGAGGTTTGGGGAAATAGGGGCAGTTATGGGGAAATTCATGGCTCTTTGAGTCTCTTAAAGTTTGGAAAAGCTGCCAAACCCCAAAGGTGCTGCCTGCCCTCTGTGCCAGCATCCTTACCTGCTCCCTGCCTTTCCAGCACCGGCTAAACGGAGCTGCCAGTGAGCTCGGGCTGCGCACGGAAAAGAAGAGGAGGAAACGTTGCAGAAGCAGGCTGAAAGCAGAGGTAGCACCAAGGAGACCCAGGCCCAGGTTATTCTACTCTGCCCCTGGCCATTCCCCTTCCAGTTCTCCTGAAAAAGCTGTTCTCCATGGCTTTTCCTAAAATGCTGCAATTTTACTGCATATTTGCTGGACTCATTTAATGAAAGCCTGTTTGCTTTCAGGCTTATCTGGTTTATCTGTGAATGGGATTTGAAGAGCACATTTCTCTGCTGGATTCACGATCCTTCATTCAGCCACCACCAGCATCTCCTGTTGTGTCCAACCAGTGGTTGGCTTTCCATCCCTAACGTGAAATTATCGTTTGTATCACACAGACAAGGCTATATATGGAGATATATATATATACACACACACATGCCATACAGCACCCCAGGGAGCATTTCTGGAAGGAGAGAGAACTAGTGTTCGCTGAGAAAGCCAACAGCCCATCATCTGGCTGACCTAACTTCACCCACAAGCATGAGCAACGAGCAGTAATGAACCAGTGGGCTGAGGAGCAGGAAAAGCTCTTTGTAAGTCTATAGGGAAACCACAGAATGGATGTAATGGGATAAACAGGCTGTCTAACTTCATGTGTACATGATGCCATGGTGGGCAAGGGCAGCCCCTCATGGTTTATAATGGGTATTTACTGGAATAGATATTCCTGACATGGCAGTAACGCCTCAGAAACCAGCACAGGAACAGCCTGGGATGGTGGGGATGTGTGTGACCAGCTGACATCTGCCAAAAGGGCCTTTTTGAATAAACGGTGGGGTAAAGGGAGGCAACCAGTACTGGGCTGTATTATGCCTTGGACTCTTGGTGACTTGGAAATGAAAACCCACTTTGGGGTAGTCCTGTGGGTGATCTTCCATCTGCTGCATTTAGACCCAGATGCAATATTGAGGCATCTGAGCAGAGTTTACTTAATGGTACCTGTCTGGCTGATGGGGATGCTCCCCCTGGATGTTTTGAATAGATTAAGCTTAGTGATGGTTTGTCTGAAGTGATGTGATCGCCAAAACCTAGTAATCTCAGTTTTCACCAACCACCCATGGTCTAATCCAAGTGTGCCTATGGAAAAGACACAGAAATAGTAATTTACTGTGTCTTAAAGAAAAAAAAAAAGAACAAAAAGACATATTCCTTTCATTAAGCTCAGGAAATAAAGGGAAACACAGTAAAACATGACAACAGCTTTGCCTTTGGATTATCCAGCCTGAGTAAAACCCAAGTGACAGCCACCACGGTGCACCCAGCAGCGTCGCTGCATTTACCTGAGTTGGAATCTTGCTGCTTTTCCCGTGTTCGTCTCTTCTTTTTCCCCTAGGAAACCAAAGGAAAGGCTGTTAGTCTGCACTCCCAGGGTGCTGCACAGGGCTTTTGGGGCTGGGTCAGGCTGATGGGGAAAGGTGCTGCTGCCCAAGCGAGTGGCTGGGTCCTCAGCTGTAACAGCCACCATTGTGGGGAGAGGGAAACTGGGCATCATGGCATGGGACCCACTCAGGTTTATCTTCGTGGACATCCCTTTCCTCCCCCCTGCTGCCCAGGCCCATGTTCCTGAGCAGAACCCAGAGGAACTCTCACAGCAACCACCTACATTCATATTTGTAGGTGTGCAGGCAGCTGCCCTTTGCATGGCACAGCACTTACACTGTGACATACCTTGCTCAGGAACAACCCCCAGTACTCCCAGACCCAACACCACAGGCATTCTGGCTCCCCCAGACTGCCCTGCACAAACTCTGTGTGTACATGGGAACAGCTAAGGGAACTCAGCACGGGCAGCGACCAAGTTCCTGCTACCACTCCCTGCACCTGCTGCACTTTCTCCCCAACATGCTGCTCCCCACTCTGTTTTCTGAGCCCAGGACCACACTGCAAACCCAGCTGACCCCCCAAATCGCACATCAGTCTGTGTAAGAAGTCACAAGAGAGAACACTGGTGGGTGCAAACCAGCTGTAATGAAGCCAGCACCTGTACCTGTGCCTGCACCACTGCCATCTCCTGCCCATCCTCCTCAGCCCACCCTCATGTGTCTTACCTGGGAATCCCACCCACTATCACTTGAATTCATTAATTGATAATGTAATTAAATAGCTTCAATGAGATTAATAGCATTGAAGAAGGCTTTCTGCAAGCAGCAGAGGGAGTCTGATCAACAGCTGATCCTCCCCATGTACTCTTACTCCTCCTCCCTCGTTACCTCTCTAAGAAGCACATGGCCCACCCTAGCACCTTCCCTAGCTCCAGTACGAGCTTTAATGTGGTGCTTTATACCTGGAAAGAAATTGCTTCATAACGTGTATCCCTGATATTCCTCCTGGGAACATGTTATGGAGCAATTTCTGGAATATCACTGATACTCCTCCTGATATTCAAAAAAGAAAGTTTTAGGAAAGGCCCAGAAGTTTATTTGTAGATAATACTCCTTTATTTTGGTGCTTCTGCAGCTCTGCACCCATCTCTCAGCCTCCTGTTTTCTTCCCTCACTAAATGCCACAATACACAACACCACCCCTGATCTCCTAATGAGCTTATTAATGAGGGCACGGCAGCGCAGGAGGAAATCTGGCCTGCATGGAGCAGGCAGCTCATGGGGCTGCCTTTAACCCGTGACTTTTTATATGACTTCTTGTGGTTTGAGTGAAGGTGGAAGGCTCTGAGCTGCGGTAAGCTTTTTCTTCAGTGTGGGAGCAACTGTACTTCCTGCCCGATTTCCGCATCACGTGGTAAGAGTGACCTACATTCCTCCTCCTCCCTGCTCAAGCTCCGGAGAGAAAAGCACCTTTTACAACCATGATACTCTAAGCAGCTGTTTTCCAGTGCTGGGAGAGCCAACAGGCACCTTCACAGCCTGTTAACCATGGAGGGAAAAGGTGTTCTGGAGCAAGGAACCGGCTCTTTGCCAAGGTGAAGGATGCTGCAGGACAGATTTCCATGGAGGATGGATGCTTTTGGTGCCTCACTGCTGCCCTCCGGAGCTGCTCTTAGAGAAACCTTAGAGCATCTTTGGTGCTGCCCTGGTTTCCTTAAGGGCAGCTCCGGAGGGCATCAGCATCCTGCACTCATCCTGCAAAGCTGCATGTGGATGCTGAGCTCCTGGTCTGTGCTTGCAAGGAGGCAGGGATGTCTGTGCTGCTGCAGGAAAACAGGCTGGGGACATCCCATAACCTCTCCTTTCTCCATATCATCTCTTTCCTCTGGGTTTTTTTTTTTTTTTTGCTTTTGGGATTTTTGGTGGCCTGTTGAAGGGGGTTTTATCACCCTCAGTGGAGTTTGGGCTTTCTGGAAGGAGGGCTTGGGTCAGAGTGGTCTGGATGCTGTGCAGGTCCCAGGAAAAAACAAGTGGCTATGAGGGAAATGATGGAGCCTTGGATCAGAGGGCAGAGCCCTAGAAGAGATGGACAGGCATCTGAAGAGTTAGGTGTGCTCTGTCTCAGGTCTCTAACGAGCTTGTTGGGCATGTAAGATCCAAACAGTCAAGAAAGCCACTAGAAAAGACCCGGAGTGTATCCTGTGGAACCTCATTTAACATGGTGCCACTGAGGGATTAAGAGACCTAAGAGGAGATGAATTTATTATTATTATTTTTTAGGAGTAACCTTGAAGTATTCCCTAGAGTAGCTCAGAGGCTTCCCAAGCATTGGTCCTACCACGAGTCACAAAGCAGCTGTGTCCCTCCAGCCAGCCCAGGAGCTGTCACTGCTTCTCCCCAGAAAGCAGGGGACCCCAGGGACCCTGGCCATGCCAGTGCGGCCGGTCCACCCCAGACCCCTCCAAAACCAGCCACTATTTTAGATACAGAGTCAAACCAGCTCCCTCTAACATCCCAAACATGCTACAACTCATCCACAGCAGGGTACACATCCCCTGGTTTGCCTTTTCAACTATTAATTCCCGTTATTCCTGTGCTCCTGTGAATGTGGCTCGGGCAGACACCCTGTGCTGCCTTTCAAACCCACACAACAGAGCCGGCAGCCCACAATTTGCCAAATCCCCCCAGACCCACAGTGTGTCCCTGGGCTTAGCCCCACGTGCCCAGCCCTGTGACTTCAAGCTGAGGAACAACTTGTTCAAGAGAAACAAGGTGCTGTCACTAAGTAAAGGGAGCTGAGCTGGCTGTGGGTGCCCGCTGAGCCACCCCGGCCATCCCACCCCATTTCTGCTCCTAGCCCTCTACCCCACACTCTGCTCCGGCCCAGCAGGTATCTCAGCAGCTGCTCGAGATGCTCAGAGTGGTGGGTTTCCATGGAATTATACTTCCAAAGATCATTCCCATCACTTAAAAACCTCCCCTTCCTATCTACTCATATCCACTCAGATGAGAAGCAAACAAACGGTACGTGTGAGCTGCAAGATTTGCTCTACACATATGCAACGAGGAGCAGCCCAAAGAACACTCAAAATATTCTTGAAACTTGAATTTCCATAGGTATTGTGCCATCAGGAACCAGGGACAGGCGGGATGCCTGGCAAACCCCAGCTCTCAACTTGCCCCTCCCTAGTAATTCCTGGCCGTGCCAGGGGACCGGAGCCGCGCAGCCACTCACGTAGTTGTCTCTGGCAGACCAGCCGGGGTAGAGCTGCATGTGGAGCTGCCGTTCCTTGCGAGCCAGTTCGTAGTACTTGGCCTGCTCCTCCCGGGACAGCGCGTGCCACTGCAAGGACAAGGATGGAGGTGAGACACGGCCCCACCGTCCCCTCTCTTCCCATCCCCACTGTGGCCACCCTGCTCTGGGATACATCTGATTCTGTGTCTTTAAGACTTGGCATTGGTGAGACTCGAGTGCTGTGTCCAGTTCTGGGCCCCTCACCATAAGAAGGACATTGAGGTCCTGGAGCGAGTGCAGATAAGGGCAGCCAGGTTGGGGAAGGGGCTGGAGGGCAAATCCTATGAGGAGCAGCTGAGGGAGCTGGGGGTGTTCAGACTGGAGAAGAGAAGGCTGAGCAGAGACCTCCCCACCTCCACTGACCTGACAGGAGGTTGTAGAGAGGTGGGTGATGGTCTCTTCAGCCAGGGGACAGGAGATGGGACAAGGGGAAATGGCCTCAAGCTGCGCCAGGGCAGGGTCAGATCAGGTGTTAGGGAAAAGTTCTCCCCTGAAAGAGTTGTGGGGCTGTGGCACAGGCTGCCCAGGGAGGGGGCTGAGTCACCTTCCCTGGGTGTGTTTAACAGACGGGTAGATGAGATGCTCAGGGATCTGGTTTAGCACAGGACAGGGACAGTTGGACTTGGTGATCTTAAAGGTCTTTTCCAACCTGGTGATTCTGTGATTCTGTGAAGAGCACCCGGGTTTCAAAGCAGATGCTTGTGATGTGCTTAAGGGTTGCTGCAAGGGACAGGGGTGCAGTGTTGAGACAGTGGTGCTGAGCCTCTTACCCTTCTCCCCAAGATCTGGTTGATAGCGGCACTCTCCTTCAGGGTGCATTCAGCAATGACTTTCGCCCGCATTTCTTTCATATACAACATGAAAGCGTTCAGGGGCTTCTTGATAGTGGGCTTCTTGGCTTCCTTCTCTCTCTTTGGTTCTGGTTGAGGTTTCCTTGGGACCAAAAGAAGAGCTGTCAGCATCACCCCACCCTCCAGCTCAGCAGAAGACCCGACACCAAACCCACCCAACGTCACAAATGGGTTTGTGGGGTTTAGAGTTCTGCACCTCAGATGTGCACCGCTGCCTGTTGCAGGCAGAGCTTGGCGTTCATCCATCCTCCCCCTTGTGCAAGCATTAACAGGGATAAATTAAATGGATGTTAAGGTGCTGGCACCATCCAGACCCGCTGGCACATCCAACTTACATGTTTCGGTCATAGTGCTCCATCTCTTGCTTGCCGGAGTGGGGCACGATGGCAGGGTGTGGGATGCCAGTGGTGTGCATGCCAGAGCCCAGCATCAGCGGGTGGGTGAACCTGCAACAGAGAGTGGGTGAGCCACGCTGGGAGCGCGGTGCCGGGGATGCTGCTGAGGGATGCTGGGGCGGCCAGAGCGGTGCGTCCCACGAGATGGCACTCTGACGAGGCAGAAGCAGACGGTAAGCACAGGACATGGAAAGCAAACCTGTGGGTGCTGCCAGGCTGGCGTGAGGCAGGCAGCGCCCACCACCCCTGGGTTGCCCCCACCATGCTGGCAGTGGGCACGGCTGGCTGAGCCATGGGTGGAAAGGTCCCAGGAGCCAGCCTGAGTGACATCAAGGGCTCATCACCCAGTGGTGTCAGCTGCTCCCATCGCTGTTGCTGCAATATCTTATTAGTGCTGCAGAGAGGAACAACAAACTCAGCCCGGGGTTTGGGTGGGAGACGTTTTAGGACACCCCCCTGCACCTTTCTCTCAACAGAAATAGCCTGAAGCCTGAACATGAACCGAACTGCAGCTCTAGGAGGTGCACCGTGCCCAAGCAACGCTCTCCGCCAACACAGGGCTGGGATCACGAGAGGTCTCGCTAGCTTTCGAACTTCATTAGCTCTCTCCAGAGTTTTAGAGGGTAAAGCCAGAGCAGTCAGCTTTGCCAAGCTTGCCACTTTAGGGCTGCAGCTTGGGATGGCAGAATTGCCCATGGGAGATGAACTGTTCATTAGATATGCTGGCACGAAAAGAAAAGCTGTTTAATTTAATCCACTGGCACAGCCTGATCCTTATCTGACCAGGTGTACTTTCTGTGCAGCAGCAGCGCTGCAAAATCCACCCCAAAATCCAGTGAGTAGGAGCTCCTGCGCTGGGCTGGGGGCAGCTGCTGGGCCTCCACAGGGACTCCTTAGCTCCTCTCTCACCTTCCTGGGAAAGCGATGCTGCTGAGAGCAAGGAGGGCTGGCAGTGCTCCCTGGCCTCTGCTGCGGGGCTAGGGGCTTGCCTGGATGGGAGTGTTTCCCCATGGGTAGGGGATTGCAGGGGCAAGGGTCTGCCTGGTTTTCCTGTAGGAATCCTGCACTAACAGCTCTTTGGGACAACATAAAGCGGAAGCAAAAGCTGATGCGTGAGCCCACAGGTGTGCACAGGTATCCCTCCTGGCTGGAGCCATGGGGGCTTTGCCCACTGGCACTCCCAGAGGGGCTGGGGTCTGTGGTTTCTATCTATGGGGGATGTACTTTGCTCACTGGGACATCAGTGGGGTCTGTGTATATTTACAGAGGGCAAAATTTGCTCCTGGGTGATGATAAACTTGCAGTACGGTCTGGGGCTGTGGTACATGGCTCAAGCCCTTCAGTGTTTAAGGTGGGTCTTGTGGCAGGGCCAGGTCCTCGTAGGGGGATGCAGAGCAGTGATGTGGCCAGCTCCTGCAGACCCTTGCCCATGCACAGGGTCTGGCCCCTGGTTGCACCAGCCCAGTGCTGCTCAATGAGGATGGGACTGGGGGGAGAAGGAGCTGTGCTTCCATTGCAGGGTCTGACCTGTGCTGAGGGGAGGACAGCACATCGCTGCCTGTCCCGCTTTTAAGGCTGAGACCAAATAAAATGGATCACTCCACAGAGCAAAACTCAGCGCTGGTGATGGCAGGGAAACAGTCAGGATTAGGGTTAGTGACAAGGAGTAAAATCCTGACCAACAGCTCTTTCACTTCCCTGAGCTGAAGGGTTTCTGGCTTGGGTTTGACTTCTGCTGATTAAAACCCAACCCTTTTGCATCCTCCTGGGATGCTCACAGTCCCCTGACTGTTCTTTGGACCAGGCACTGCCTAAAAGCACTTTCTCTTCCCATGGCTGCCCCAGGGAAGGTGTGTGGCCGTCCCTGGGTGGCCACAGTCTGCTGCAAGCTCCTACAGCACAAACTGCAAGCTGCGAGACCAGCTGAGCTGCTGCCCTGTCTCACACAGCTCATACTCACCTGGAGAAAGAAGCCCCAGCAGTGAGCGCTGACGAATACGGCTGTCTAAATCCACATGACGGGAGCGGATAGACAGACTGGCTCTGCCTGGGATCGGGAAGAAAGAGTCTATAAAGTATCCACAGCTACGTGGGTGTTTCCTACAGATCCCCTTTGCTAAGGGAAATCAGAGCACTGATGCCCCGGGAGCTCTGCCTGGTGGGATGCTCAGGGTGTCCCCTGGGTTCCAGGGGCAGCACAGGACTTGGGCTTTATTTTGGGAGAAGCTTGGCATCCCTGCAAAGGTTTGATCCAGCTCTGACCCCCCCCTCCGTCCCTGTAGCTGAGTAACACTGCAGCTTTGAGTTTGTCCTGCTGAAATGCAAACTATGGAGGTGTGCTGAAAACTGAGGAGAATTCACTATTGCATAGAAGAAGGTGTTGAAAAGAGCACAATTTTTCCAAAAAAGTAAGAGCCTGGTCAGAGTCTCTATCTGTGCAGTACACATGATGCCACACAGTCACGAGCAGTGCCCAAGCATGGGAATGTCCCAGTACCTGGAGATAAAACACCTACTCTCCCTCCCTGTATGTGCTTCAGAAGAGCTCAGATTTCTCCAGCATTTCCTTTTAAGGGCACCTGAGATTTTTAACCAAGCCAAAAACTTGGTCCTAAGTTTCTTTTGAGAATTGTTTCATTCAGGGGACTGGGCATGTACCAGACCTGGAGCTGGAAATTACTTTTGAGATAGTAAAATAACTATGCAGGAAGTTCCTTGTTCCCAGCAAGGGAAACTCCCCCTACCTCTCCCACCCCGTTTTCATATGGAGATTGCTCTGAAATACCTTGGCTTCTTCTGCAAACCTGCCAAAAGATGCTCCCAGCTTAAAACCACGCATGGAACCCCAGATGCCTGAGGAGGAGGGCACGAGGGGGTGCACATGCCCACACTCCTCTGCACAGAGCTGTGCCTAAGACCAGCACTGGCTATTTTTGGGCTCTAATAAGCAATAAAAATAATCATTAAAAGGCCACGATGGTTAATTGTGATGCAGCTTCAGGATGCCAGGGATTTCTCAGGGGCTAGAGCCAGTTCCTGCCCTGGAGAGGAATAACGACAGCACTGCAGCAGTCAGGCCCTCGAGCTGTGCTGGGGAGGAAGGAGGGTTCTGTCTGTGCCGCTCCAGGAGCTGCTGTGTCTTGGCTTGACCGAGATCTGCAGGATCTGTCTGCAGGAAAAGCAGCCGGGGCGGCGGGGCTCTGTTTACACCCTGCCAGGCAGAAGCCCTCTCCCACCCCTTAGATGTCGGTGGGTATAAACACACCAGCCAACAGCCAATTGCTACCGCGTACCGGGAAACCGAAACAACCTTTGAAGTCAAAGGCGGCAGCCCCAGGGCCGAGCAAACACTCGGAGCTGATCCAGAAGGGACACGTGTTACCACGGAGGGCGAGACACAGGGATGGAGAAGGAGCTGGACACTCAGGGCACCAGCCAAAGGGATTCTGATGTGCAAATTAATGTGGCTACCGAATTAATCCCTGATGGTTGGGAATGTGTGGTTACAGCCTCGCTCGGGGATGGGAGGGCGGCTCTTGGAAGAAAAGGGGGGGTGGGATGGCTGTGGAGGGGCTGCTGTGGCACCGCTGCCACTCGCCTGGGGAGCGGGTGGGTGACACAGTTCGCAGGCTCCTGGCTGATGTTTGCTGCCAGGCTCCTGCGAGCAAAACTCACTCAACTGGACTCTCCCAGCTAATTAGGGAGGGATGGCAGCTCCTCCTCCTGAAGCGCTGGGTGAGAACAAAGCCCGTTTCTGCCCAGCTCCTGCCTGCCAGCTCACAGAGGAAAAGCTGCTTCCCGGGTGTGTGACCACCCCGGTTTGGCAGCACCGGTGTGAGCGTCCCCGGCACATGGCCCCTGCCACCCACTGCCTCCTGCATGGGGGGGTTCAACACTGCCCAAAACATGCCAGGCTTCAGGACTTCTGCCCCTGTCCACGCCGGGAGTGGGATTTGGGCTCTCTCCCTGAATTTTGGGCCGGTGAAAGGATGAGCAAAGGCTCCATACAGACACACGTGCTTCAAGGTGCTGCTCTCCGCCCCGTCAGGCCATTAATTGCTTTACCATATCTCCTCCATTAGTCACTAATGAACGTGCCTGACGAGGTTGCTTGAGGATGCCAAACCCCACAGATGCTGGAGCAGCTCTCAGCAACCTCAAACTCCCTCTGCCACAAACCGAGCTACCAAGCCTTTGTGCAAACCAGATGCCTTTCCAGCATCCCACCCCAAGAGCGGACCTTGCATTTGGCAATTCCTCACCCCCAACTCCTCCTTTCATGTTACCTAGCACAGTCACCCCAGTACTTGTTTTTCCTGAGGATGAATCACACCATATGAGGAGTTAAATCATCACCCAAGAGTAGCAGATTTAGCACAGAAGGCAAAAAGTAATCCCTGTGAAGCCAAACTCTGTATCAAAGGCCTCAGCCTCTCTTTCCATGTGGTTACGTATCTGGAACTTGAAATTCACCAACAAAACGAAAAGCTAACGATTTACTTTGTGTTTTAATGTGCTTCACCCCTCCTGGTTTGCCATAAGCTCCTGTACCTGGGCTGGGCTTTGCTGGAGCTTTATCACCCAGCACCAGGGAGGCTCTGGCCATCTGCCCCCATAACTGCCCTCCCTGCACTGTCCCTCTGTCGTGGCTACCCCACCCTGCTGCCTGTGGCCACCACCAGCCTCCCCATGAGCCTCTGCAAGGTCCCTGCATCACCCACCAGGATTAAAAATGAATCTGAGGAGGGATGGTGCCCACACGGCACTGCTGGCCAGACCTGCTCCCTCGGTGTGCCTGCGATCCCCGTGACAAAAGGGATCAGTGGCAGGGATCTGGTGACAAAAGGGATCTGTGGCAGTGACCACAGAGCACACAGCAATGTATTTTTAACTCATGTCCCAGGGCAGATTTCCCAACGGGCTTTACTCTGTGGGATGCTCCTTGGGGCTGGCTCATCCAGGGGAGATTTTCCAGCTCACAGCCCCTCCTACCCTGTCCCTCCCCAGGCAGGGGGCTGTGCCACAGCCAGGCTGTGGGTACCGGGGTGGTTCATGGGCACAGGTCTTTACTGTGATACATTTTCATACTGCACCAGACCCTGAGAAGCGCCATGGCCTGGTGGTTGGAGCACCCCATTAGATGACACCTCACAGTGATTTGGTGAGGGAAAGCACTGTTTGTGCTGAAAACCCCAGTGAAGGAGAAAGTGACCTCCTCCTGGAAAAGAGAGGCTGTTCTTGTGATTAGGAGAGGTGGGTACGATGTGCTCCCTGGGTTTCCTACACATGGGTAGCTAGTTGGAAGGCACAAGATGGTTGTGAACTGAGAGGCTGTAACCCTGCTCCAGGGATGCCCCAGCCTTCAAACTCTCTGCAGATCTGCTGCCTGTCTCTAAAACAGGACTAACACCTCCTCCCCGTCACACAGCGTGCAGAAGGGATGAAGACGGGGTGAAAGCACCATGATGGTTATGGAGAAGAGCTGCATGTGGTGTGTTCAATGAACCATCCCCAGTACAGAGCGGCTGGTGGACTGGGGGCTGCACAGGGACGAGCCCTCCACACTCACCATCCCATCGACGGCGTGATCTGTCCGACTCCACCGGGAGGGAGGGGGTAGAAACCAGGAATGTCTGAGGTCTGGGAAGGACGGTGCACTCCTGGGAGAAAGAAGAAGGAGATAAGTTGGACACAGCCCCACACTCCCTGGTTGACCCACATTGCTCCCAACCCCCCCCTCCCAGGACTGCTCCATCTGTGGGCACTTGTGGGTAGCAGGTAGTATCTGTGAAATAGCTGCCTGCACGTGGCTCGGTATCAAAATGGCCCTTTTCATTGCTGGGGTTCTCTCTGTGGGGATGTGGTGGCTGCAGAGTCACAAGCACTCGTTTGAGCCGTCAGGGCCTGGAACAGGATGCCCAGGGAGGGGGTTGAATCACCCACCCTGGATGTGTTTAGCAGATGGGTAGATGAGGTGCTCAGGGATCTGGTTTAGCACAGGACAGGAACGGTTGGACTCGATGAGCTTAAAGGTCTTTTCCAACCTGGTGATTCTGTGATTCTGTGTGACTGGGTGGGGAAGGCAGCTTGCTTCTTTGCAAGCATCACTCTTGCTCTGTGCCACCCTGAGGCCAAGCAGCAACCAGCCTTGGTAAGGATCTGACAGACTCCAGACATCCCCCTGCCCTCCCCCATCCCACTAACAGGCAAAGACCTTCCTACACCCCCTTCCAGTCAAGTCACCCCCAGGACCCCCCATGAGCAGCCAGGGGGGATGCTCCAGCAGGCATCACTTCCATCTCCATTTTAAACAACTCCAGTCCCCCTTCAAAGCAACCATTTTACAGGCTCTGGGTGCCAAGGAACTGCAGAGGTGGGTATGGTGCCAGCTGGGAATTCACCCTTTGCACGGGGAATCCCTGTGTGATCTTCAAAGCTGCTGGCACGGTGGCATGGCCAGAGGAGACAGCCACAGCACCTATCCGTTTCTATCAGGACTTGGAAACAGCCCATAGAGCTGAGGGCTGTGGGTGGGACTCAAGAAAACTGAGGTGCTGCCTCCAGCTGACCCCTGGATGGGAAAACCAGAGGGGAGCTGGGTCTGAGCTCTGCTCCAGCACCATGCAATGCTGACTGCTCACGAGCCTCAGACAAAAACTCCTGGGCAATAAATAAATTGCAGTTTGCAAGCTCAGAAGTCTGGATTATCCTCCTAGGTCTATTAATGATGAATTATTAATTGGGAATGACATCAACAGATTCCAAGCATGTCACTAGGACTCTGCTAAAGTGAGCATCTATCTGAAGTGAAAGGAATGTGTAACTTCCTACGAGGTTGACCTACAGCTGTGCTCACGTGGGAGGCAGCAGCCCCCTTTGAAGGTCAAATGAAACCAGCATCCCTGTTAGGCAGCTGCCAGGATTTCCTGAGCTTTGGACCTCCAACAATACCAGTTGCGTAAGCCAGAGCATGAGTTATTCTTGCTGGCCCAGTGGTCAGAGCACCAGCCACTGACTCAGAAGATCCTGCTTGTATTTCCTTGTCTGTGTGTCCTTGGGCTACTGTGAAACACTTTAAAGGGATGCTGTGAGAATGAGGATGATGGTGACTCTCCAGCGCTTACACTAGGTGATAATGGGAGATATTTCAGCCTGGAAAATAGAGGTGGAACATATCCAGAGGGAATGGGGAAAGAAAACCTCCCCCCAGCAGGGATGGGATGGGGGGTGGGTGAGAAGCTGATCACAGCTGCATCACAAAGGCAGGTCCCAGCTGAGGATAGTGGTCTGATCCACCCCATAAATAGGACCTGGAGGTGCTCTGGGATGGACAGACTCCCCCTGCCTTTGATGTAAATGTACAGGCTAAATGGGAAAGGGGAGACTGGAAAGTGCCTGCACTGAGGGGGTGGGTGGGCATGCAGCCAGGGGACAGCCTCCCATAATTAGAGATGAACGCTCAGGGACCACCCCAGCACTGATCACAGCCTCCATAGAGGGATATAACCAGCTCATCCCTGGGGTGAGCTGCTCCTGCACTGCTTAAGGCTCTCCAGGCTAACAGAGTCCCTGGGGACAGCTCTCAGAGTGGCTCTGGAGGTGGCATTGCTCTCTGTGTGAAGGGTGGTGTGCTGGGTCGCCTTCCTGGGAGACTTAGAAATCTCCATGCTTCCTCTTGAGATTCAGAAATGTCCCATTAGCTGAGCTTTAATAGGTTTATTTTTTTAAGTCTTCCTATTTTTCTGTTGGTTATGCTCTGGTGGCTGACAAGTAATAAGCTGGCTGGAAGAAAATCAGGGTGTGCCTGGGTATCTCTTACACTGGATCTAAATCCTCCCTGTCAGCATCCCTGAGGAGTCCAGAACACTGGGTTCAGACCAGGGATAGCTCAGCCCGGCCTCCATCCAAGAACATCCTTGATATCCCATCGTTCTAGCAATGATGCTGACCTCTCTGAGACATTCTGGACCACTCTTGGGTGGAGGCTTTTGCCCAAATCACACCAGTTGGGTTTGTGCCTCTATTTCTGCTCTGATTTCTGTGCTCTGATGGACCCTGAATCCCTTCCTGAATATACCTGGACACAAAACTCTGGATTTGCTTGCTCCATATGAAATCAAGACCAGGTTTGTACAAAAGCCTGGGGGATCTGAACAGCTTCTGCTGTTCAGCTGAAAGGTTCTGCTGCACTGAGGTTGAGAGAAGTGTGGCTTTACGCTCCACTTGCCAGTAACCTATGAGGAATGATGGGCTGAGGTGAATTCCTGTGCTTGTACCTATATTTTACAGTTCAGGGTTTAACCTCTACCTACTGTACTTTCCTCTGTAGCTTCATGAGCTAATTGACGTGTCCCAGCCTCACACAGGAACCCAAAGAGCCCAACTGTGTGACAACCACATAACGTGTGGCTACAAAGGCACACACAGAACAATCCAGTTGAGCTATCAGACACCGATCCTATTTAGTCAAAATATTTCCTGTTTCAAGCATTTATTTTCTCAAAATGACAACCTGACAACAGTTTGGGTATGAGTCAAAGGAAAGATAACTTTCCATTTTCTGGTTGACTCTTACGCATCATCTCGCAGGCTCTGGGCTGGTCTCAGGCTTCAGGACAGCCTGCACTGAGAGCTGAGCACCCTCCAGCAGCAGGGTCAACACTTCTGATATCAAACTCCTCTTGACCAGGATCACAAAGCACTGCCAAGCAGTTAAACAAACTCTTGCTGCCAAGCAGTGCCCCTGTTGATGGAAGTTCTTGGCTTTTTCCCATCGATCTGGGACCAGGAAGGTGACAGCCTTGATCTCAGGGGTCTCCCAGTACTGTCCCCCTCCCACCACACAGATCCCCAGCCATGCCATTACCTTGTTTCTGGTTGATGTCAGCGGGCAAGTGGGGCGAGTGGGAGCCGTGGCTGAAATGGTCGTTGCCATAAGGGATGAGCGGGGTGAGCGGGTGGACTCCGTGGGACGGCTGCACGACGGGGACTTTGTTGGACTGCAAGACACAAGGAGGGAGAGGGCTCAGAAGTCATCGGGCTCTGTGAGCCAGGAGGGACGGTGCCTTTTGCAGTCCCGTTGCTGCAAGTGAGGCTGGGAGTGACTAAAAGTCCCCAGCGCCTCTCAAAAGCAAGGCAGAAAGTGCCCCTGCCCACCTAAACACCACCACAGCATCCTGCAAGGAAAATCCATCAGCCAAACACTGACAGAGGCGGCTGCGCGGGTAGGTGGAAACCAGCTCACATCAGCATGAAGCTTTCAAAGTTCAGAGCTTTTCCCCATTCATTTCCAGCATCCTTTATTCCAGGATGAACGCCTCAAGCGTGTTACCCAACACATCGCTCTTGGTTTCTGCCTTGTGCTGCCACAAGGCTCTAAATCTGGACTTTCACATCCTGCACAATCACCCTGAAAGCCACGTTTGGGCTTTCCTAACCGGGGCTCTCAAGCAGAGAGAGCCATGCTGACCGAGGCAATGCCTCTGAGAACTTGACACGGTCACCAGCGAGCCCTTGAGCTGAAATCCCCCCATCCTGGGTCCCAGATCCAGCATTGGGAGAAGGACCGGAGGGAGCTGAAGCAGCGCTGGAAATGTCACAAACCCAGGAAAAATTACAAAAGAAATAAAAATATCACCCTCCTCTTTCAACTACTGCTGGTTACACATGGCAGAGCCCAGTATCTTTGTGAAAGGTGCTTTTCTGTGAACACAACGGGGAGTAATTCTGCATGTTGGAGCAGAAAGAGGGGAACCTGTTCAAAAGGGCTGCATGGTGGTAAGGAAAACACACACACACACACACAGAGGCTGCTGCCTACCGCCAGCCTCCTCGCCTCAAGCATCTCATGCTGCTCCCTACATGCCTGGTTTCGCCCATGGTTGCCTTTAAACCCAAACTGACTTCACCTTGCTGGTGGAATGCTAGGATTTGTCCCAGATAAATCCCAAAAGAGAAACAGGCCTGACAGCACCCCAAAAAGAGGGAGAAAATGAGAAAGGACCAGGTAAGGCAGCTCTCCAGGGGTTAGGAGTTGGGTGTTGCTCACCATGCCTCTTGTGTCCCACCAGGACATCTACAGATGATCTGCTGCATGACTTTTGACAAGTCATTTACTGCCTCTGGACTTGATTCACTGGTGCCTTTCACTTTGGTAATGATTTTGCTCAGGCAGAGTGAGCACGAAACGCTGGTCAGCTTTGGTGGAGGTGGTGCAGCTGGAGCTGATGGTTCTGGAGGACCCATCCTGGACGTCTCCCTGCTGCTCTGAGCTGCTTGTGTGGCAGCCTTAAAAGCCCTGGGCTAGTCCTGTGTTTTGCATCGCTGCTCTGAGGAGGAAACCCATGGAGCAGAAAGGAAAACAGACGGATGGAGATGCCGCTTTACATCTGTCTTTCCCACAAAGGGTTGCTCATGCAAATCAAACCCAAGAGGCATGCAGGTTTGCATTTAGGAACGAATGAAAACCCTAATTCCTGATGCTTACCAGGTGTAGATTTACTGCGTACAGCGGGATGCTGGCAATGTAAGCCCCCTCCCCAACACAAACTGGTGTGGTACAGGCATCCTTGGTCCTGCAGCAGGGCCACAGGCTTGTGGTTTTCCCATCGAAAGCAGCGCTGGGCTGGCTCCTGTGTAGCTAAACACATGTTTGGAGCTCTGAGCCTCTGCTATTCTTGCCCATGAAATGAGATGAAGAATAGCCTTTCAGTGATATTTCTAAGATTAGCTATGGTTTAGCTTATTTAAAAAGCCAGAAAGCCTAAATTAGGGATGCACAGCTCTACGTGTACACTTTTAATGTGACACTGGAGCAGAAGGAGCTCGATGCTGAGCTGTTTTGAAAACTTCAAGTAAAGTATGCTTGCAGTTTAACATGGGGCAGATCTTTCCTTCCCGTGTACACTTTCCCATAACACAGCACCAGCCACCAGCCAGCATCCCTGCCTGGCCACTGTTAACAGCTTTCAGAGCAATGTCAGAAGACACAGACCATGAGGAAGGTAGCTCAGCATTCCTGATGCTGATCCACAGGATACCTCAATGCTGAGCAGCACAGAGCACAGGCGGTTACAGCGAAGGCACAGACTATCCTTCTTCCCCATCAAAGCAGAACACGGTGTATCTTGGTAGTACAACAGGTTGCAGCTCAGTTACTCAGTTTAGATGGGACGCAAGATTTTGCACCAATAAGAAGAGCTGGCTTTCCTCATGTCCCTTCTACATTTGCACTTGCCTCTCCCCAAAACTCTTCTCTTACTCTCTGAAGTCATAAAAAGCTGGTGGGGAAGGATGCTCAGGGGAGGCAAGGCAAGAACCTCTGCAAGAGGCCATTCACACCCCTCCTGCTTCCTCCATTTTCAAGCTGGTTACAGGAACCCATCTCCCACGTTGAACTAACCAAGGGAAGAAGGAAATGTGGCACAAAGATCTCTGGAGATATTCAAGACTCGTCTGGATGCCTATCTGTGCAATATAAGCTAGGGAGCTGCTTTGGCAGGGGGGGTGTGCCCTATGATCTCTTGAGGTCCCTTCCATCCCCTGTGGTTCTGTGATTCTATGATCTGGAGAAACTGAGAAGACTCCTTCAGCGTGTCTCCCCAGCTGAAACACCTCAGCTGTGACCAGCTGCCGTCCGTGGCCTTGTCTGCAGCTGCTGGTGTTCACCAGATGTGCTGTGGCTGCGGCACAGGGCTGTGCTGTGAAATTGTACCTCGTTTATAGAAATCCATATGCCAGAGAAATGGTATCAATTCCTCTTTTTTTACAGGGTCAAGATTTTCTGAAATCAGCTGCTGCCTGTGAGCCCTGAAGAGGCTTTTCAGGACCAGAACTTAGCAGCTGGCAATGCCTTTACGCCGTAAAACTAACCTGAGGTAAAGGGTTTCTGCTTTAACAGGAGGGCATTTGGTGGCCTCTCAGCAGGTTCCCTGGGGAGGACACAGGTGGTGCTGGTTGGGGCATTGGGACGATGCACTGCGGTTTGGTGATGCATCTTATTGCATCTCCTCCCCAAAGCCACGTGTCAATACAGCTCAGAGCAGCGGTGACAGAGCTGCTGACTACCCCCCAAAGCCGCTCAGCGGGTACCCAGTGTCACGGCATCAACCCCAGGTCACCCCAAGTCACTTCCCATCCCTTAGCACCCACGGGGGACATGAAAGGGCTCTGAGGAGAGCTGTGTCTCATCTCCCCCCCCCCCCCCACAGAGAGCTGTGTCTCATCTCTCCCCACGCAGTCCTTTGAGGGCAGGTTGGACAATGACCTCGCTGCCGAAATAAAGATGCAACGCCAGAGGGGGTGGAGCAGCAGAATGGGTTTTGCAAGCCCAGAGGGCACCTATTCCCTGCTAAAACTTGCCAGATTGCAGCTCTCCTGAGCTGTGCCCATCTCTCCAGCGAGTGGTGACCGCTCCGGTCCCCACAGGCCTCATGCCAGCAGCCGGTGCGTCCTGGCCCTGGCGTAGGCCCCACCGCCGCGGTGCATCACCCCAGTGGCATTCATCAGCCCCCACCAACCTGCCTGAAAATAATTAAAAATAAAATAAAAGACTCCTCATGTGAGGGAGGAAGCTCCTGCTTTGAAGCCAAGAAGTGACTTTAATAACTAGAGGTAATTGGATGAGCAAAGAGAAGAAGCCGTGGCATTAATTATTAAGGCAGACTAATTGTTGGCAAGGCAAAATTAGGAGACCTCACCGCTCACGCACGGGTGTCTGATTGCGATAGCAGCTCCAGGCTAGCTAGAAAACTCTCCTTCCGCTGAGCACACCCAAACCCAGCAGGGCTTTCACAGGAGGACCACCCTCACGATGGGAGCTGCAGCGTTACTCAGCTCCCAAGGTGCCTGACTAGGGACAGCATCCTTTGCCTTTGCTCCCATCCCATCCCATCCCATCCCATCCCATCCCATCCCATCCCATCCCATCCCATCCCATCCCATCTCATCCCAACCCATGTCACACACACCCCAGCAGTGTGCTCCAGCCATGGGCAGCCCTGGGGGTTATCCAAGCCTGCCAGCACAGCGCTGGGTGTTCA
Organism: Gallinula chloropus; assembly: GCF_964237585.1. Lineage (NCBI taxonomy): Eukaryota > Metazoa > Chordata > Aves > Gruiformes > Rallidae > Gallinula > Gallinula chloropus. The sequence goes on along the minus strand of NC_140095.1, from coordinate 10,391,693 downwards.
GAATGATGGAGGAGGGTTAGTTTTTTTAAAACAAAATGTGAGTATTTAATCAGGAAATAGCAAGAGATTGGAATCAAACATCATCTGGAAAGCACCTTGTGCTAGCAAGAGCTTTGAATGATTCTTTAAAGATTGATCTAGTTAGTCGTGACATGCTAAGAATGAGGAGTTTTACTTTGCTGGCTTGACAGAGATATTGTTTTTCCTCTTGCAAGTTTAAAGCTAATCTCAGCACAGAAGGTCACGAGTCAAAATTTGAGTGAAATTATCAAACAAAAAAATTTCCCCTGGCTGGAAAAAGAATTGTAACGAGTTTTCTTTGCTTGGACCAGTTCAGGAAAAAGCAAGACACAAACAAAAGCAGCAGAAAATGTTTTGTAACCCAGGAAAACTATGCCTTGCTACGATGGAAAGCAGCTATTGCATCCCACCAGCACCAGGCTGGGCAGCTGCTCCTACGGATAGGGGTTTGGCTGGATTAATTAAATCTGATGAAGCTGATCGTGATCTGGATCTGGAGAAGGAAGGAACACCCTCTCCACCTGAAGACTCCGTTTAAAGAGTTGTTATGTCTCTCCCAGATTTTACACAAAAGCAACCTGAGTGAAAAGCTGCCTTTTTAGAGTTTGCTTTTAAGGCAAATTCATGTAAATTCTGCTGTTTTGTAGGAGAGAAACTTGTATTCAACCCTGGCCCTGCCTGTGGCAGGGGGTTGGAGCTCTGTGATCCTTGGGGTCCCTTCCAACACAGACCATTCCATGATTCTCTGATCTTACGCATTTCCCTTATGTTCGAAATAACTGAATGAATTTAAGAATTTGCTGTCACTTTATCAAAGTGCCCTTTTAAATGCCCCCAGGAGAAACCACAGTCCCAATCCTGACCCTGCAACATCACCCTGCGATCCTCCGCAGCTTCACCCAGCTCCCCGCTCTGAGCAGGGAAAACCCCACGGGATCTCTGGGCACCTTGCTTCTGCTACACCACTTGAATTTGGGTTTTTACAAGATGTTTTAACAGTGGCTCCACAATGAGAGGCTGGGCTTTTGTGGATGAGCCAGCTGGGGCTTTGCTGCAGGAATGCAGCTCCGGCATGTGGGCTCCAGCTGAGAGCAACTTCTGTGGAGTCAGCATCAGAGAGGCGAGGGCTATATGTATCTATATATATATTTTTATGTATATATAGGCATAGGGGACTTTACACACATAAGGGACCTGACACTCATGGGAGGCTGCCAGCATTGTGGGTCCCAAGAACACAGGGGATCCTGTGCACACATGGGATGTTCTACACACGAGGGACACCGTGCACATATGGGATACTCTGCACATGGGGGATCCCATGCAGACAGGGACCCTGAGGGCCAGAGCAGTGACAGACTGTTAGGACACTGCACAGCACCAGTGTGGCTGGAGCCCAGCACCTTTGGGGACATGACTCCCAGAGGTGCTGAGCTCCTTGTGAAGAATAATGGGGTGCTGCCTGCCCATCAGCTCCCACTCACCGATTGCATCCCGCTGGTGCCAGCACCCCAGATAGCTGAAATCTCTGGGGTCAACCAAAAAGTAAGCAAACCAGGGACCAGCCTGTCCCAAGCTCAGGAGCCGGCCCCCACAGTTTGCAGGAGGAGGAAAGCCCATAACCCCTCTGTGATACCCGGAGCCAGGTACCCTCACCACCTGGAGCTCTGCTGGCCCTAGCAGCTGCCTCCTGGGTGAGGGGAAGCTGGAAGAATGCAGGGGCTGCAGGATCCATCCCCCATGGCACAATGGCACAAAGCACCCTTGCGTACGAGCCAGCGACTGGGGAGAGCTCTGTGGTTTCCAGCCGAGCTGGGGAGCTGAGCCGCGGTGAGGCGAGATTAGTCACGTCACTTTCAAATTTTCCCACATCTCCAGCCCCAAAAATAGTGAAACGAAACAGCCGTGGGCCAGCCCAGTGGTGGCTGGTGCTTAGCAAGGGTCCTGGCCAAGGGATGGCAGCTCAAGGCTGCTGGTTGTGCCATGCTGCTGGCTCCCACCGCCCCAGCTGAAGGGGTTTGGGGCAGTCTGAGAGCACAGTGCTGCTGGTTGAGCCATGTGTCCGGCTGCTGGTCCTAGCTCAGAGCAGGCAGATGGATGGGGTGAGCTCCAAGCACCTCTCCATGCTCCTCTACCCAGCTCAAGGGTCCACAGGATGAAAGCCCTGGGTGCAGCATGTGTGCTGCGAACTGCAGACTGGCCCTGAATCACCTCAAATGTGTTCGCTCTGACATCACTTCTCAGAGGGAGTGAGATGAATCGATGAAAAACCAGCTATGAAAAACAAAACCTACAAAGTTTTGCTGCTGCTGATTCAATGAGGAATTAATTCCTTTTCACTGCAAAATTAGTCACCGTGCCACAGAAAGCAAGGTACGAGGTCAGGCTGCACCGAGCACGCACTGCCGCTGCTGAAGGTCCCCGTTACTGGGGCAGGGAGAGAGGGGTGTGTACGTGTGCCTTTCGCTTTCTATCCAACAATCAATCCCAATTAGCCAAATTAGTAGGGATGGATTATTAGAGACATTCTTGGGTGCATCCTGCAGCATTAGAGCTGCTCCTGGGAGGGCTCACAGGGCAGCACTGTCATTCAGGGTGCTGGAGGACCCGTGACTCAAACGCAGCTCTGCAGAGTTTCAGGGCACTGCTGATAAAATCTCACTCTGGGGCGACAGACCGTGTCAGCAGACACCCTCACCCCTCATTCCCTCACCCTGTTGCGCCAGGAGGTGCTGTGATAAAAGATCACCCCCAAATACCCACCGCAGACTGGTTTTCGGCTCCAACTGCAAGTGCCGGGGGCCAGAGCCCTCGGCAGCCCGTGGGGTGAAGGCAGCAGCCGACTCATTTCTCATCTCAGCACACTTTTTTTTCTCTTTTCTCACTTTTGCTGCAGTCGCATCGCCCCAGCCCGCTGCCGCAGCAGAAAGGAAACAGGGAAAGTTAAAGCCACCCACGCTCGGGTGCTGCCCTTGCCCAGCCATGTACCCCTCCAGCAAAGGCACAACAGGTTGGATGGGACCCTGGGCAACCTTGTGTAGATCCAGGACTGGAGGTTGGTGGCCCTGCCTGTGGCAGGGGGGTTGGAGCTCTGTGATCCTGCAGGTCCCTTCCAACCCAGAAAGGCCACAGTAACATCTCCCCTACCCAGACCCAGGTGCGGTGCCAGGGGCTGGGTCTGGCCCTTACCCTCAGCACCACCCAGGGTTCCTCCAAGGAGCACAATAGGACCGCTGACCCATGCACCCCATCCCTGGCTGGTACAGGAGTGCTTCTGAGCATGCAGGGGAAAGTAATAATTTGCAGCTATTCTTGCATTAATTCTGCACGTGGTTTGCAGCAAGGAGATGATCGGTGTGAGATACACATCACACATACAGGAAAACACTGCCCTCACTCAGGTTTTTATACAAATGCTGCTGTTCAGCCTTGAGAAAAGAAGACTGAGAGGGGATCTGATCAATGGTTATCAATAGCTGAAGGGTGGGACACAGGGGGACATGGGCAGCCTCTTCTCAGTGTCTGTGGGGACAGGACAAGGGGCGATGGTCTCAAGTTGGAGCACAAGCAGTTTCACACCAATCTGTGGAAGAACTTCTTCCTGGTGAGGGTGAGGGAGCCCTGGGACAGGCTGCCCAGGGATGTGTGAAGTCTCCTTCTCTGCAGATATTTCATCCCCGTCTGGACACTGACCTGTGTGACCTGCCCTAGGGACCCTGCTTTGGCAGAGGGTTGGACCCATTGATCTCTGGAGGTCCCTTCTAACCCCTATGATTCTGTGACTCTCTGATTCTGTGCCCTCACTCAGGATTTTATCCCTGAACTCCACATGTTGACAGAGCATTTATTCCCTCACCGCTTCCCTTTCCCTCCTGATTTCGCTCAGCTTCTTCAAAACCCATCTCTGCTCTGAAAACCCCAAAAAGGCCCGTGAGCAGCCCTGCTTTTTGGTGGGGGATGCACTCTTCTGGGTGGCAAAACTCAACTCCTGTGATGCTGACTCTCCCCTGCGACTCGGATGTGCATCACTGTGGTGTGAAGGGACTCCGCCTGGGTAAGACCCACTCACTGTGTACGGGGGGGACAAGTTTCCCAGCCTTTAACACCCTACCTGCCCTAGCACACCCAGAGGCACCCACACTCCGGACACGCTGGGGACAAACAGAGGGAAGGAACTTCAAAACCTTCTGAAAGTTCTCAGTGACCTCCTGTGCTGCTGCTGGTTTCTGGGTTTTTTTAAGCTCTGATGGGTTATTATTTTTAAGTTAAAACTCTGCAGGGGAAATAGCTGAGCTCTTCACCCTTTACAGGCACAGGAAGAGCCGTTTCACTTCTCAAGTATTTATCTTCTAAGAGAAAGATGTAGGCGGTTCTTCATGAAGAAAAAGAAAGAAAGAAAAAAGAAAAGCATGGAAAAATAAAGATCAAAAGTCCCTCCCAGAGGCTGGTCCTACAGTGACAGGGGTGAGTGAAGAGCCAAGTACAGCACGTACAAGAGGAGAGGGAGAAACCCCCTGAAACAGTGGAATTTTGGCATTGCTGCCTGATGTTTACAGCTGCTTTCAGCAGAGGGGCCACCTCACTCCAGAAGCCTCCTCAACCATGCAGAAAGTCCCACTGCTCAGCACTCATCCTGCTTAGGAAATGCTGCTGTTGCGATGCTCAGAGCAGCTTCATGGTGCTGCAGCTACTCAAGGAGGGGACAGAAACACCACCATTCCCCTCCCAACCCGCTCTCCCCCAGGTTCTGCAAATGGTGACGGCGACATTTCGCTTCATGGAAACAAATGCCAGTGCAATATAACCCTGGTGCTGCACTGTGATACCAAACTCCAGCTATTTTCTCCCAAATACTGGGATAATATAATGGCAGGGTGGCATCATTTACCCCCCCTGCTCCCTCCCCACCCAGCTCTTTCCCCTGTTCTGCAACATCCATCCCTGGTTATCGCATGTCTTGTGTTCTGGGGCTGCAGAGGAAAAACAATCTCTGTCCCCTTTATGCAACGTGGTTCTGCGAACTTGAATCACCAGCTGCAAACCCTGGAGTTACTGGTAACACTTGAGGCTTCAAATGAGAAGGCACTTGCTTGACCCACGGATGCTGATACTATCTGACCTCCTTTATTTTGCTCGGCTTCTCAAAGATGAGCGGCCGGCCTGATACCCGGAATTCATCAGGGAAATGTCCAGGAGAGCGAGGGAGGAAGGCAAAAATAAAAGCATGACACAGAGCCAAAGCTTGGCCTTGGGTGGAGGGAGTCTTGAGGTACCACATCCCAAAGGACCAGAGGCACCATGTGCCCGGCTCATGGGCAGCACCGGTACCTGCCAAACTTCAGGGTGCAAAGCCTCAGTGAACCACAGAGAGGGTTTGCACGGTGTGAGCCATGTCCTGGGCTCAGACACCAGCAGCTCAGACGATTTTCACCAGTTTTGAGAAATCATTTGCCCTAGCTGGGTTCTGGATCTGAGTCGAGGTGGCTTTGGCACCTGGCTGTCACATCCTTCCCTGCCCCAGGAACATGCTGGAGCGATGGATGGAAAAACCCTCTGAGATTTCTGGGTGCATCTGCCCAAGAGGAACCCTCCAGGTGTCAGTGCCGCACAGCTTTCCGGAGGCAAGTGTTTGCTTACACATCCCCTGGGCATCAAGAGAGGGCTCCCGCCGGCTCTGCCTGGGGTTTTTTTCCTTTCCATTTAAAACAAAAACAAAACCAGCCCCTGCACTTGCGAGAGCGCAGGGGAGTTAACACAACACACACCAGAAAACTCTGATGTGATTTAAGGCGTTTCGATTCTCCGAACATCAGAGGGGATGAAACCTGCCCCCTTTGCGCCACAGCAGCGCCGGGGATGTGCATGGCCATCTGGGGTGACACTGTCCTGTGTCACCTCTGTCATTCCAGGACCTGGACAGGAGACCTGTCACAGGACTTTTGTCCTTGTGTCTAAGCGTGGGATAGGACAGACGCCAGCCCCTCCTGACAGGCATTGTCCTATTGTGTTTTATTTTACTTTACTTCATTTTATTTTACTTTTTTATAGTTTTATTTTATTTTATTTTAGTTTATAAATAGTTTTAATTCTATTTTGGTTTGTTTTAATTCATTATTTTAATTCTATTTTGGTTTGTTTCCTTTTATCAATTATTTTTATTCTATTCTATTCTACTTCCCCTTTTCTTCTCTTTTCTTTTCTTTTCTTTTCTTTTCTTTTCTTTTCTTTTCTTTTCTTTTCTTTTCTTTTCTTTTCTCTTTTCTTCTCTTTTCTTTTCTTTTCTTTTCTTTTCTTTTCTTTTCTTTTCTTTTCTTTTCTTTTCTTTTCTTTTCTTTTCTTTTCTTTTCTTTCTGTTTTCTTTTCTTTTCTTTTCTTTTTTCTTTTCTCTTCTTTTCTCTTTTCTCTTTTCTATTTTCTTTTCCCATCCCTTCCTTTCCCTTTCCTTTTATTCTATTTTGTTTTGCTTTATTATTTTAATTCTATTTTGTTTTGTTTCCTTTTCTCAATTATTTTTATTCTATTCTACTTCTGTTCTATTCTGTTCTATTCTATTCTATTCTATTCTATTCTATTCTATTCTATTCTATTCTATTCTATTCTATTCTATTCTATTCTATTCTATTCTATTCTATTCTTTTCTTTTCTTTTACTTTACTTTATTTTACTTTACTTCCTGTCCTGTCCTATCCTATCCTCTCCTCGATCCTGTCCTATCCCATTCCCCTCCAATTCTCCAGTCTGCAAGCTCAGCTTTCAGGGGGGAATCTCACCACCAGTAGCAAAGAACCAAAAAGACAACAACTGAGAAAGTGTCTCACCCCATCTGAAAGTAAATCCCCAACACGGTGACGGCGCCGCCAGAAGAGAACAGTAATAACAGTAATAACAACGATACCGGGCTGCTGCTGACTCGTTCAGAGAGCGCTTTCTCCTGCTGCGGCCGTGCACCCGCGCGGCGTCAGGCAGCACCCAGGTTAGAGCTTGTCACTTGTCAGAGCGGCACATGCCACTGGGTAATTAGCAGATAAGGTATTACAACCAGGGATGAGTATTTGTAACAGGTATCGTCCTTCCAGGGCGAAATCCTTTGGTGTTTATACAGATAGCAAGCCCATTTCCCACAGCCCAAGTGAACGGCGGCTGCTGAGCATCACCTCTGGGATCTCTCCCAAGACCCCTCCCCAGTATCCTGACAGCACAGGGATGGCTGGATACCCTTGCATCAATCCTCCCAGCCAGCTGTGAAGCCCAAGGTGTGAGGGCTGCAGCTCAAGGCATCCATTCCCACCAGGATGCCCACCGGGGATCCCCAGGAAAGTAGAGGAGTGAGCTGCCCGCTGCCCAGCCTGGAGCCACCCCTGCATTTATCCTAATCAGAGCTCACATTTACTTCCCAGTTTCCATGATAAACGTCTCTCTGGAGGAGGTGGAGGGAAGATAATCCCCTCCAGAGCCGAAGGGATGCTTTACTGACACCCTGCAGCTGTAAAGCGATAGCAGCTTTCCTTGTTGCTCACTTTCAAGGGTGACATGTTTACAAAGAATGCTACAGCCACTAATCCTGGATGATTCCCTGTGTCTGCCTGGGAGAAATCCTAATTTTCTTGATAGGAGGAATTAGTCCCTTTAATGCTTAATACCCCTTTTTTCCTCTGAAAGCAAGCAAGCGTTATTGTGCAGAGCGGAATAAACATTTTAATTAAAACATGGAATTTATCTTCCAGTGGAGTTTGTACGAGCTCCTGACGATACATCAAGCTCTGCTTTCTCATTCTGAATCTTCCTCTGATCTCTTAATGCGAAAGGCTGAATTAAAACCTGGGCTCGATGGATTTGCATATAATTAGAGAGCAAGGGAAATTAATAGAGAATTGAATGGCTTTCTCCTCTGCCCATCTGATGTTTTTTTAGCAGATTAAAAAGAGTTGATATTTTTTAATGACTGTAAAAATGTATTAAATATCATTTAACCTTTTTTTTTGTTGGGGGGGGGGGGAGGGAAGCAGACAGACTAAAGAAACAAACTTATACATATGGTAATGAACACCTCCTATCGTGGGAAGCAAATATCATTGTAATTAGGATTAGAAAGGAATCCTAATTAATCTTGTCCTGCCACTTGACTTCTAGAAGTTCCCTTAAATGTTACCTCTGATGAGATGTAAAACAAGGAGCAGTTTAAAGGCTCGGCAGCTAATCCCTGCGTACAGTGGTGAGGAGCTGCCGTGGCCATCAGTGGCACGGGGCAAAGGCTCTCCGAGCCTCCCAGCTGAGAGCCAAAAGATTTAGGACTGAGTGGTCTGATCCTGGCACGAGAGCTGGATTCAGAGTGAAGGGAAACACACAGCTCTGCTGCCCAAATTTCCTAATCCCCCCCCCGATGAACTAGGTAACGAGACAGCCAACCAAGAGAGATGGGATGCACCAAGCCTGGCTCCACACCAGCATCACGTCAGATCCTTTACCATGTTTTTTCCCCCCAGTATTGTCAAAATAGCCTATTTAGCAACACTTCCTGGGCTCGTTTTAAGGTAAGGGCTGGGAATAAACGAGGAAACTCCATCCCCACCCCATGCCTCGATTTCATCTCCTCTACACTCGTGATGATAAAGATTACCTACCGTGCCGGTATGAAGTCATACATATTTTAACTCAGCTCTTCTCATGTGTCATCTAGTCCTGTTTTTCAGGTATTGAGATTCACAGATTTAATTGCCTAAGATTTTACTACGAGAGTGGATGGTCATGAGATTATTTCCATCTTTGTGTCTCTGTATGGAAAAGAGCTTTTGGAGAGCTGCTTCCCAAACTCCAGACCCTAGGTGAAGGTCTCAATACAGCTGGACCACGGTGGGAAGGAGGTGCCATCATGGGGGGTTGGTGATGAAACAGAGCAAACTTTACGCTTTATCCTAAGCAATAAATAATAAATGAATCCTGCTATGGGTAGGCTGACTTCTTAGCAGATTCCCTCTGAGAGCTCCAGAGAGGGTTTGGGGCTTTATGAGAGCAGCTGTGAATAACAGCCCGGGAATAACATGGTTAGCACAGACATGAAAAATTTTCACTTCGAAACCAGAGACCACATAAAATGTGCCTAGTTCTTGGATTTCATTTTAACCCAGGCTGATCAAAAGTTCACAAGGCAGGACTGATCAAAGGCTTTGCCTTGAAAAAATGAGAAAGTCACAATTTCATATGGTTTTGATGAGAAAAATAATTGATGAAACTTTGCTCTTTCAACTTGGTTTTGCTTTGAGTTTGGGGTTCATCTGAATACAAGAAGCAAGGGGCACAAGCCTGCAAGGACTGAGATCCTAGTGCAGTTTTAATGATCTTATTCTTACTATGGGAGCTTGCCACCTGTTCCAGGACAGCACGGGTCAGGAATTTTAAGCAACATCAGAAAAAGCAAGTCATGGAAAGCACCACTCCCCAAAGCTGGGTTTCATCAATGTTTTGTTGGGAGAAGTTTATATCCAGGACAGAGTTTTGAGCCACCTCCTGGTCAACACACTCACTTTCCTGGGAGACAGGAGACTCAGATACAAGCCATGCTCATCCTGATTCTTCATTTCTGTGCTCTGATTACGATAGCAATCATCTGCTGGACTGTGGTGCTTAACATGAGCCATGCTGACTGACTGACCATGGGTCTCGGTGGCCTGACCCCACCAGGCAGAGCAGCCTGAGTGTGGAGGCTGGAGGCACGTGTCCATTCCCATCACAGCAGATTTGAGGTATCACGATTTCATTAATAAGTTGAAGGGAAAAAAAATGTCAAAATACCAACTTTTCTGGCTGAGGTCAGACTTGTTTTCCAAACAGCTCGCCTAGGGAGCTCGCCCTGCCCCGCAGTCAGCTGCCACACAGGACTCCCTGAAGAAGGTTTTCCAGAACTGCTAAACAAAGCAGAACTGAGCAAACATCAGGGTGTGTGTACAGCCGGTCCCACGCCAGGCAGGGAGCAGGGCTGCGGAACCACAAGTGGGTGGCTGTGTCCCAGAGCATCCCCATCCATCGCCAGGGGCACAGGTCTCTGCCTGCAAGGCCTGTATGCCTGTGACAGACCTGCCCACAGCCTGAGAGCCACCAGAAGTGTCCCCAAGACAGGTGACACTTTTCTTTCAGGCAGCTCATTTTGGGGGAGCTGCTGGAAAGTGGAGGGTGGTTTCTTAGCTGCTCCTAGGGGTCACCTTGGGAGGGTGTGGGGGCTTCAAACTCTCTTTGACAAGAGAAAAACCTCCAGGTTTGCTGAATTCATGGGTCTGGGTCCTGCACTGTACCAGCTCTTGCCACGAAATATGAACTGATTCACTAGTCACCTCAGCACTGACATCCAGGCAGAGGGAAAGAAGAAGAAGAGTTCAAGAAGAAGGAAGAACAGATGATAATCCAGGGCAACACCAGTACATCGAGCTTCTGGAAGAGATTTCTTCCTAACCAGCTCATTAAGTAATTTAACCCACTACCAGGGATCAGCTAGTTAATGGCAGGTTGTTTTTTAACATGGGCTCTTTCTTTACCTTGCTTGCAACACCCTCTGATCTACGACAGTAACTGACAGCTCTATTTGCTGGGTGACAAGAATGAGGTTACATAGATCATTCATTATACCAAAAAAGGTTCTTCCACCACACCTGGGAGCATACAGCCCCCATGCGCCTCCAGTGCAATCGCTGAGGTTGGGCATTATTTAGGGCCTGAGCTGGAAGTCGGTGTGTCCCACATCTGCTTTCTGAAAATCTGGGAATGAAGAGCTTCTCCTGCTATCAGTGTGATGATCTACAGGCAAAACCATCCTTGCTTTGGGACATTGCCACACCATCAAATCCTACACTAGCATTTTTTTTTTAAAGTAAAAATGCTCTTAGCAACTGGTGGATTGGACATTTGCTGGAAAATCTAATTAAATCACTGTTTCCACTGAGTTAGGATTTACATTTTCCCTGGAAAAGTTTGCAATTAAATAATGAACCCATCCATCCTACTGGCCATTACATCTTAGAGTGCAACAGGTAAAAACCATATAGATGATAAGGGCTCATGCTTGTGTTACACCTCTATAGTACATAGAGAAAGCTATTTCTTCTTAAAACACCTCCTTAATATACTGTCTTCCCTTTCATTTTTTGGCTGTCTCTCTCCACTATTTCAGAACATAGAATCATAGAATGGTCTGGGTTGGAAGGGACCCCAAGAATCACAGAGCTCCAACCCTCCTGCCACAGGCAGGGCCACCAACCTCCAGGCCTGGAGCTACACAAGGTTGCCCAGGGCCCCATCCAACCGGGCCTTGAACACCTCCAGGGATGGGGCACCCACCACCTCTCTGTGCAGCCTGTTCCGGCACCTTACCACCTGACATCAAGCAGCCTGGGACTTTCTGAGGAAATAAATCCCCAAACGCAGCCAAGACCCCAACAATGGGATTTGGATGGAGGTGAGGCCGTATGTCCCCAGTGGAAGCATTTGGGGGGGACCCTGGGGTCCTATTCCAAGCCTCCTATTCCAAATGGCTTTGGGTGGAAGTGTTAACAACTGAGATACTGGATTTGCAGGACAGAAGGTTACATGAGAAGTTTTCCCACTGGTTTATATCAGTGAGGGCCAGAGACACGCCATTATCTCCAGCGCTAGCACGTATTCATCCCAGTTGTGAGATGGTGAGAGCGGGCAGTGCCGTACCGCACCAGCCTGGGCAATTTCAGGTGGTTTATCCACTGCCTTTTCCTCTTGTAAACATGCACTAACACTACAATGTGCTTTCAGCTCCCCAGGCACGCTGATTCTGCAATGCCGCGCGTATACAGGGCAGCAGGGGAGGGGGGAAATCACTCTCTAAACTGTTTGACAACAGCAGGAAATTTTAGCCTGTTGAGCTCTGAAATGTTTTAGCACCTCTGCTCCGAGTTGAATTTACTCATTTCAGAAACCCGCTTCACTTCCCGGCTGCGCTCCCCGGTACGAGAAGGCACCTGCCTGCCCCGGCTCTGCAGCTGCAGCCGCTCCCCATGCAACGTTCCCGGCTCCGGCTTCGACGCAGAACCGCCCCGATCCCGGTTCCCAGTCCAACCACATGAAAGGTGCTGGGTTTCGGATGGGTTGTGTGCTGAGCCAAAGGCCACGGGAGCTACATCACCAGTTACCTCCGGTTCTCGGGGTTCCTGCCAGAGCCCCACCAGTCACCCGAAGCTTCCCACAAGATAAACACTTGTTTGTTGTGTTACGAGGAGACTGGTGACACAGCCCATGATACGTTGCCTTCAGTCGATCTCTCTTATCTTCACATCTCTCTGCCTCGGCGCGACCGTTTCGTATTCGTACGGGGCTATATTCAGACCAAGAGTTTAACAGCAATTGCATTTCTTAACTGTAAAGTGTTTTTTTAGGGCGGAGACCTGTTATCATCTCTTCCATCTGAACAAGACTGAGCTCAACAGACTCATTTCTGCTTGTGATAGCCACCATGCAAACAATAAATACTACTTATAACACGAGACTCTATACTAAATATTTCTATACATTTCATACAATGGCGTAACGGTAACTACCAGTTCCCAACCAAGCTCTTACTTACTGCTCAGTGGCATTTTTCTGTCTGTCTGTTTGCCCACCCCAGAGAGAAAAGGAGCAGGGAAATTCCCAAGGAACGGAGGCTAATGAGCATTTTTCCTAATTTTATCTTCAGGACAGCAGGTTTTGCCACCAATTGCAACAGCAGTAGTGTCAGGAGCTCTATAGCCATCCACAAAAAAATTGATGAGGACGAGAACTTGGTTAGGGAGAGCAGGAAGATGTGACCGTACACACACGTCAAGGCAAACACATGCCCAAACACACACAGAATCACAGAACTGTGGGGGTTGGAAGGGACCTCCACAGATCATCATGTCCAACCCCCCTGCAAAAGCAGAGTCCCTAGGACAGGTTGCACAGGTCAGTGTCCAGACGGGGCTGGAATATCTGCAGAGAAGGAGACTCCACACTCCCCTGGGCAGCCTGTCCCAGGGCTCTGTCACCCTCACAGTGTAAAAGTTCTTCCACATATTGGTGTAGAACTTCCTATGCTCCAAAACACACACACCAGGCTCCCCTGTGCACGCCCCGTGCGCCATCCTCTCTCCCAGCGGGAGCTGCAGCACATTTCCAGCTTTCAGGCTGCTGTATTGTGCAGAGAGGTCTTATACCCTGTGATTCCCCCCACCCCCGATGCTGGCAAGGAGATGCCCAGCCAAACCATTCAGTGGGCTCATCCCCACATGTCTGCAGCATCACAACCCGACAGCGCGCTGGGGACCACGTTCTCCATGCTAACAGAAAGCCTGCAACCACGATCTGCCCCTTCTTAGCCACCCCAGAGCTGCTGTACACAGGGTGCCTACACCAAAGAAGTGTGCAATTATTAAGAACCAGTGAGAAAACAGCAATAAATCACCTGATGCTTACGGACAAGGTGACCTCCAGCAGTACAGCACCAACCCTGACCCCGTACCAGGAGGTGACACAAAGACGAAGTCTCGATGGCCTGTCTCCAGCAGCTCTCCTGGACAGCAGCACCACAGGCATGTCATTGCATGAAGCAGTTCTTGGTTGAAGGGGCTGGACACAGCCCAGAGATTCGTCCAGGCTCTGGAGGTGGTGCAGCTGAAGGGTGATTTGGCCACGGGACCAAATTACCACTAAGGCTTCACCGACATCAGCGCAACCACAACACAGTGATGTGAGCAATCAACAGGTCCTGGAGACCCGACAGAGAAAACAAAGGAGGCAAGCCAAGATAACAGGCACTGGCACTGAGTCACAGCCTGTGGCCCCGTGTGCTGCAGGCTGTGAGCCCCTCACTCTCCTCGGAGAGGCCACCAGAGCATTGGGCACAGAGCGTGACCTGGGAACATCCCATGAGCTGGCAAGGAAGGAAGAAAAACTGCCATGTATCCCCAAGCAGGCTGCTGGGCACCGGCACACTCCCCCCCACCACTCCCTGAGCGTTGTGCCCCAATTACTGCAAGGTGGAGGCCAAGCACCCTGACAGCCTCCTCATTAATCCTGAGGCTCGTTAGGTTATCAGGACCCCACTATCTCCATTAAACACAACCCACTTGTGCTTTCCTTTTTAAGAAAAGTATTAGTAGTTTAAATTACTGTAATTTGTGCTTGGGCCTAATAAATCATAATTATTCAGCACAAAACAAATTGTAGTGTGGAATTTAATGCCTCCTATCTGCTCTATCTACTACAAACCAGCTACCAGTGATCTGAGGATGAGCTACCTGGCAGTCAGAGAGTACATTACTTAGTTCTTTTAATTTATTTTCCTTTTCTATTGGGAATTTACTACCTGAATACCTGCAGTGCCTCCGCTCCCATGCACCATGTCCCGAGCTGCGCTGGCTGCAATGACATCTGCTGGTGGCTACCAACCTTCTCAGACGCTCCTCACCGCAGCCAACAGTTCCTGCACTTTGAGCTTTGCTTTCTGCTTTGGGTTTGTTTTTTATCCCAGCCTAGACCCAGATTGACGTGAAAACGAAGAATTTTGCCCAATCTGAAGAAGACCAGGAGGTAGAACTTGCTGACCCACCCCAGCTGTCCACGGAGCACAGCGCTGGCTCTGAAACTTCTCAGTGGTTTCTTTTAAAAAAGCCCAACTGCCAAGGTTAAAAAAGGCTTCACTGTAATGAAGGAGTCAGGGTAATTACAAGTTATGGGTTCGTGGCAAAATCCAGAGCAAAGAAAGGCATTTCCAGTGGCAGATCTCCAGCAGTTTCAAGGAAAGATAACCTCAGTTCTGTCTTTGGGTGGCAAAGGCGTGTGTTGGGAACAGGGCAATGGCAAAGGACTGCATGGACTTGAGCTCTGTAGGGCTCCCGAGCCTACAGCCTAGAAAACACTTTCCTTTTTCTCACTCTGGGGCCCTGCTAATGAGCATCCCCAATGCCCCAGGGAGGCTGTTGCAACATCCCAAAGCACCCAAGGACTCACGAGGCCAGGAGATGCTCCCAACTAGGCAAGGTTGTGCTGTGCTGGGGAAACCGGGATGGTATGTGTAGCTGTGGGATGGTCACAGCCACACATCAGGAGGCCAAGCATGTTAAAAAAACATTTCTTCTTAGGATTTGGGTCTCACTGAAAGCTAATTATCTTGATGCTAATGACAGTCTGGATCCTGGTTCCCCTCGCACCAGGATTCCTGATCCCAAACTGGAGGCACACAGGGAACGTAGGGGAGGAGGCACACCACGAAGCCAGAGCATTTCAAAATCCAGAGGCATGCTGCAGATGCCAATATGGAAAGCAATTTGTCATAAACAATCCTTCAAATAGGCCAGCAGTCACCGAGGGTGGTGTTTGACAGCGGCGTTCTGCTGAGCCTGAATTCCTCCGCCACAGGCTTGGTGCTGATTGCAACACCCCTGCCCCAACCGGGGTAAGAGGGCTGGCACCCAGGCAGGACACGAGAGGAAGTATTTACCACCATCTCTGATGCTTGGGATTCTTTGCTAGAAGGTACATTATTAGAAGAAAAGTACAACTAATAGAGTATTTAGAATTTCTACAGAAAGCTAGTCCCTGGACTAGCCAGCATCACCTGACACCACTGGTCCTTTACATAAGGGAAACACTTCTCATCACTACCTCCTACACACCACGGGACCTCTCTCCTCTGTGATACTGCAATAAGTCAGGAGTAATTTAAATTCAGGAGATAGTCCCTTAATGATTCCCTTTCTGGCAGGGAGAAGCGTTTTGGTCCAGCAGCCATCCCATGCCACAGTGTAACCCAACCTCGGTCTGCGGACCTTCCGGCCATGCTGAGAAACGAGACGATGGGTGAGATCAGGGCGGGATGGAGACGGAGGGACACGGAAGGGTTGTTAAATTTTGCATGGCACCAAAGTCTACCAGTCTGTGAGCTTGGGAGCTTTGAAGAAACCCATTTCTAAAATCGAAAGAAATGAAAATAAAATAATTAAATACCTCAGATGGCAGCCAACAGACTGCTCACCTAGCATTTTCCCACCTCGGGCAGGAGCTCTGATTAATGCTAATCAGCTTATCTTCACATTAGATCCTGATGATTCATCACTTACTACCCCAGGAATTATGACGCACTGGGGAGAGATATATTTGTAGATTCCATGGGTGTATGCCATGTCTGGAACACTTAAATGATTTTGGCATGAAAAGGGACCAACCACAAGCCCAGCTAATCAAACCAGCATTTCTCAACCTACACCTTCCAGTAGTTAGAAAAACGATTCAGAGCAAAGACAAGACTATGGCACTGAAGACAAATTTATCTGCCTCATCAGTGGTGTACAATCTTTGCAGAACAAAGGGCTTTATAGGCAACCTGCCAGGAGCCTGTGGCTGCTCCTCGTTTGCATATAAATTTAAAAAGAATTTTAATAAGTGTTAAATGCACATGATTATTTTTTATTTATAGCTGAAAGTAGGTGTACACGGCGCTTTATAAAACACAGAGAAAAGAAAAAGTCCCTTTGGAAGTCTGAATGGAAATCCATGGAAAAACCTGTGAGTGCTGCTCTGAACTCACTTCTGGGGACGCGGCTTTATTCTCCTGTGGCCACGGGCACAGCAGGGACGAGTTTGGATATGAGCCTCCTCCCTTCATATAGGATGCATCAAACCAGAAGGGATGTGTGAACAGATGTGGGCACCTCCTGGGAGAGGTGTGCAGATGGCTGGGCTCCCCCCGTACCACTGCCCAGTGACTGCCACTGAATGCAGCTTTGGAAATGGAGTAGTGTATCCTCACACAGCTTTGATGGGGGTGATCTGCAACATGGGGGCATTCAGTTTGGGATGGACTATGGCCCTGAGTTTGTTCTTTTGTGAGCAAGCACGCCAACAGCCTGGAGCTTCTCTTCTTCTGATAGTTTTTGAACTGATTATATAAATCCCAAACCCTCTTTTTATATGCAAACCAGGAGTAGCTGTCATACTTCTAGTCTATTCTATCCTATTCTATTCTGTTCCTTTCCATCCCATCCCATCCCATCCCATCCCATCCCATCCCATCCCATCCCATCCCACTCTACTTTACCGTACCGTACCATACTGTCCCATACCATACCCTACCCCACCTTACCACACCCTACCCTACCCCATCCCTATTCCTTGAGCATTTGGCACCAAGCAGCAAGGCAGGGAAGGCCATTCCCTCGCACTCATTGCAGCACCAGGTCCTGCCACCTGCCCATGTTTGCTGTAAGCAGGATAAAACGAAAAAGAAAAAAAAGAAGCCAAAAAAAAGAGCTCAATTTTTCTGTGGGGGTTGAAGATTCAGCTTTCAAAAGGGATGTGGAGTCATGAAACAGAAGAGATCAAAGACTTATCTGCGAACTTTAGAGCTATTATTGGATACATTACGTTCTCAGTCAAAGCATCTTTACCTCTTCTGGAATTCAGAAGAATTTCCTCAGAAATAGATCCTTGTGCCACCGCTGAGCTGCAGTCCATCAAAGCACCTTATTTACAGGAGGTTAATTAAGGAAACTGTTCTAGCCGAGTCATCTCACAGTGATGACATCAGATGCTCTTCCTTGAAGCCTGTTTTTTCCAAGGAAGAGTTTTGTCAGACTGTGCACCTACAGTACCATTTTCTATTTCATCCACGTGACAGCAGGTGGGGAAATCTGGGACATGACGCTCCCTGACCCACTCGTGCAGGGAAGCAGCACTGGAGGCACGCCACACTGTCAGCACTCTCCCATTTATTCCTAGCTCACAGCTCCTAAGCTTAAACTAAACCCTAAACTTAACTTGGAGAATTAACCCAGACCCAACCCCATTTCCAACTCATGAGACTGTAGATCTTTGTGTAGTTCCTGCCATAGAAAGCATCTTAGCATCTTCACCTGGATCCCAGTTTAAGGCAGGCTGAATGGAGATTGCATCTTTATGGCTCAGGTGAGAGTTTTGGTTAGGGTTAGTATTTGACAAGGGTGTTGAGGCTGCAATAGGCATTTGGATTATAATCCAGGATGAAGTTTCAGTGGAGGTTGATGAGCAGAGTTAAGGGGAGAAGACATGGAATTCAAGAGCATTTTTTTCTGGGACTCGTGATGGCTGCGTAAGGGAAGGACCAGAATTACAGCTGTATCAGAAGAAACTGATGGGCTAGGGTAATGAATGGATCTGGGGAGACAGCACCCAAATGGAAAGCTCGTGGTGAGTGAATCTGTGATTCCTTTGAAATCTGGGGTCACCAGGAGTCACTGGAGCAGTGAAAGGGTTGAGGTCACGTCCAGTAGATTATATGGTGGGCTCTGAATGTGCCACCACATCTGGAGCCATTATTAACCTCAGAGTGTATTCAGTTTGGGAACAGGGAGACATTCCTGGGGCTGGGCTGACACTTGAGTGTAGGATTAGGGCTTGAACCAGGACAAACCACTGAGATTGCACTATAGAGGAGGCCACTAAAGCCATCTGGGAACATCTGAGTGCCCCTGGGCCACACTTCCAACTGTGGCCAGCAAGGCACGGATGACCATGGCTCAAGGCAGCAGGTAAAGCTCAGAGGGAAAGTGCCAACTAAATGGTCTCTCATGGGAATTCAGAAGCTGTCTCATGGCTTTTCTCAGGTGAACCTTAACCCTAGAATTCCCCCCTCCTACCCAGTGTCTCCTAGGAGCCGTAAGCCCCATGCAGGTCAGTGTGTTCATGCAGATCACAGGTCTTCAGCAGCCCAAACCTTAACCCTACCACACATCTTAGGCTAACTCAAAACAAGACTTCTTTTTTTTTTTTTCTAAATTGTATGTTTAGGTGAAATCCCCACCATGAAGTTACCATGTGAAAAATGATGGGCCCTTGCTTCTCCCTGCCATGGGTGATGTTCTGCATTCAGCTCACTGTCTCTGCACTAACGAAGAATACAAAGAATAAATGAGACTGAAAAACTACATAAGAAATCTGTTTCCTCCAAGGCAGGCTGACTGACCTGTGAAACCCACACATGTGTGTAAACCTTCAACACTGCAGGAAGAACCAAAAGTAAAAGCAATTATGAATGTGGAAGGCAATCCTCTCACCCACCCCATGAATGCATGATGATAAATACATCCAAGTGTCTTCTGCATAGAGTCTATACTGGAAGATATCTTCTTTTTTTTTCCCTAAATCCAAAGTGGAAGCCTCACATTTCAGGTGATGTATTGCAGACCCAGCCAACCATCCTTTCCCCCTTACTTTTTGAGCAATGAAGTCATACCACCCCTGAGACCCGCATCCTGCCCGTCCCTTCACAGGCACAAGTCACTGGAAAACAGGCAGCAGCTCTAACTGTGTTGCTAAAGGATGAGGCATGAAAGGATTCATGACCCTCCTTGTATTTTCAGGTTTTACTCTCTGGATCTTGATCTGCAGAGCAGAGGCAGCCTAGATGGGTTGCAGCACCAGCAAGTCTTCCCAGCTGGCTCAGCTCCTGCAGAAGGGCCATACCCTGCCTCTTCCCTGCCACATCCAACCTGGGAAGGTACGGAAGGTACCACCATCCACGTAGGATGCTGAAGCTTAAAGGTCTTACAAGAGCAAAACCAAAGAAGATTGTGATGCCTGATTTCTGGGAAAGCACCTATAAATTAAAGCCTTCCAAAGACTTGAACTTGCCTACAAAGATTCATAGAGACTAAAAGGTCTGTTTGGGTTTGCACAGAATATGACTAAGGTAATCCCCATGTGAATGTTGACTCCCTCCCACCGCTGCAGCTAGCTCCTGCCGTGCAAAACCCTTCCCTCCATGGCTGGGGGTGTGGGAGCTCTGCTCACCCACTGCTCCAAGGTGGCTCACTACCTCACCCTCCAGCAGCGTGTGTGTAGTGTGTGTTTATCTGTATTAGTCTGTGTGCACGCTGAGGAAGTTAATTTTAGTTTCACATCTGAAATTCTTCACTGCTTGAGCTACACGGTCTCTCCTCTGCCTTCAGTCTGTGTGTAGCAAAGTTCAGGTGAAAAACACCATGTCTATTTTCCATGGTAAACCACAAAAGGTTGAAAATTCACATCACTTGTATTTGCAAACAAGCAACTGGTGCATGCACAGAACCCTGTTTCACTTGAAGCCCTCGGCCCCAGAGCATCTTACGTTAGAGTGTGTTCAGAAAGGAAAAAAAAGAAAGTTAAATTCTCAACCACAAGCAAAAAACCTCACGCTGGCCTCACTGTATCCTGTGCACCATTAGAGAAATAGGAGCTTGTGTTTTGATTTCCATGCCATGTTGTCTTTCTGGTCTGGCTAGGGTTGGTCTAGACTGTATTCTGAACAGGAGGAGAAGCTAATCCTCCGCTTCCCTCCCCTGCGCATCTCTGTGATACAGGATGAGCCCAGGCGTTCTCAAAGCACAGGAGCAGGAATAATCACCCTCCAGGACCACAGATTAATTTGTTCTGCTCTGTTCCTAAATTCGGTCTCTCCACTTCAATTATCGCTCTTGTTTTCCACCCAACCCACAGCATGAGATTTTTGTAGGCTGGGTATTTCAGGCTCTAGGGCCCAGATCCTAATTCCTCTTCTCCGCTCCTGGCTTCCCATGCTTTTCTTTGCTCGATACACTGGCTTAAAGAATGGGAAGCGAGGCCAGGGCTCCAAAAACACTTTCTACCACCCAGACACTTCATTATACTGCTCCCTTTTCAGCAGGTGCTTTAAAAAGAAAGATTTGTCCAAGGGAAAAGAAGATTAATCCATTTGTGAATGACCAGATACTCTCATTAGCACTGGCTGCTCGTCTTTTCTTCACAAAGTTGCACCACTGAATCTGGCTTGCCTGCATTCTTTGTAGGTAATGTAATCCTCATTTAAAAGAGAGTTTGTGGCAAGCCAACATCACTTGTTACCTCCCTGCCACAAACAGCAGTGGAAGGCAGAAGGCGCAGAAATTAAGACTTTATTGTTGACTTGCACTCAACGACATGGTAGGGGCTTAGTTTACCTTGACAGAAGTGAACTAAAAAAATCAGGACAAATGAGCCAAGTTCCTCATCCCAGGTCCTGCAGCATCAGCACCATGGCAGCTCCAGGCAGTGATGCCCAGCATTCAGGGGCAGGGTGAATTTGGGATACACCCGGCCCTCGCCACAGCTCCAAGTACCTCCCTGCGCGCTCCCTGTGAGTAATGAGCATTATACCCTGTCGACTCATCCATTACTCATGAGTGGTGGCTTGGAAATGAAACATAAAAAGGGATTTTTATATAAATATCTATCTAAACGTGTTGCTGAGACTATTAACTAGGCCGAAAAGGAAAGGACTGTGCAAGGCCACGTTAGCGCGCGGTGGCCGGGAGGGAGCAGGAGTTATTCCCAAGGAGTGGCCCACCCCTTGCAGATGGATTGTTTCCAGGCATTTCCACTCCCACCTGTGATTACAGCAGCTCAAGCTTTTCCCCTCCCTCTCTCCAGGCATGTTTTTGGGCGACCCAGCAGTGGCCCGGATCTCTGCAGCCGGTGGTGGCTCCAGCACTTCAGGAAAACACTTTGCCTCTGCTCACTCCATTGGACAGCGGAGCTGCATTCTACCCCCTGCCCCCATTTCCAGTAGATTTTACCCATCCTCTTCACAAAGGAAAACCCAAAACTCTGTGAGAGCATTGTTTAAGGGAACAGGAGAGCAGCAACCAATCCACAGCAGCTCTCTGCATGCTCCTGCTAGTCATTTAAGAAGCAGAGTTTTAAAAAATACATCAAAAAAGCAGCATTTTGCTCTTCTTTTCTGCGCCATCCTGATCCAGTGCTCACAGAACGTGTTATGACTTAACCACATGCACCACCAGGCAAAGCAATGCAGCCCAGTGAATCACCCTAAATGGCACATGGTGTCCTACAACCCAAGCGATGAACCCAAGAGCCATCGCTGGCACGTACGAAGACGGGACATTCCACACACGTGAAACACAGAGATCGACACAGTTGATATAAAGCAGTCTTTTCCATGAAGGTGATCAAGAAGATGCTATGCTACAACACAGGGCAATGGGCAGTGCTGAGGAAACGGCAGAACTCCAGCATGGCACCTGAGGATGCTGCTGTCCTTGGGGACCGACCTCATGCGCTCCCCTCGGAGTCTGGTACCCGGGATACTGGTGTCACAGAGCACTGGAACAGGCTGCCCAGGGAAGTTGTGGAGTCTTCATCTCTGGAGATATTCAAGACCCATCTGGACGCCTACCTGTGCAATATGAGCTAGGGAGCTGCTTTGGCAGGTTGGACCCGATGATCTCTCGAGGTCCCTTCCAACCCCTCTGATTCTGTGATTCTCTGAATTCCTTGTTTTGTAAGCATCACTGTGCTGTCGCATCACCTCCTTTCGTGTGTGATCTACCTGCTGTCACCACACCAGGAATGGGTAAATGGAGAGGACAGAGTGGCCTGGGGACATAGCTGGGGAGCGAGGGCTCAGAACCAGGTGGCACAGGGATTCAGGAGAAAGATGTGCTGAAGACACAGCTCTCTGCCCCAGGAAGATGTAAATATATACCCCCACTGCCAGCTTGACCTGCATCTTCCCCCAAGCAGGGGAATTCCTCTGAGGATTGGGGAAATCCCACAGCATCTTGAGATTTTCTGGGAAGGCTGGAGGACAAAAAAGGCACCTGCCTCCATTCAAGCCTCTAAAGCCTTAGAGGCTTACTCTGCCAGTGGAACATCAATGGAATAATGCGGAGTGGTTTGTGGGATTGGGATAATTTCTGTAGAGGTATTTTGAAAAAGCAGGATCACCACCATCTGGCCATAGTGTGAGTCAAAGAAATATTCTCCAACTGCAGACAAGGTGCTCTTCACAATGTGAAGTGGCTAACAGGAGGTACATTTACACTTGCTTTCCAAAAGAAAGCACGTAACTCGTTTTTCTTAACTCAGGTGGATGAGCATCAGCAAACTGCTCCAAAAAAACCAGCCCACACTGGGTTCCACGATTGTCAGCTTGTGATTTCATGATGCAATTCCAAGGCTGAAATTAAATACCTGTTTTTTTAATGTTAGTCATGCAACCTTCCACTGGGATCTGGATGTCAAGCTTGGTCAAGCTCTCTCTTTCCTCCACGTGGTCACCAACTCTAAGGAATATATAGGTCAAATTCTACACAGACACTCCTGTAAAGCTATTATTTCAAATTACACGTCAATTATGCATGTTGAATTTAGCAACTCTTCCTTTTAAATGCGAGCTGGCTGGAGGACTTTAAAACTCTTGGTATCTGCAGCAAAATATTTTGTCTAAGGGTGGTTGTCCTGAATCCAGACAGGACAAGCAGTGAAGGAGACCTCTGTTCTTCAGAGAGCTGTGTGGTGCCTTCAGAGATCAATTTCTGATGGTCACAAAAACTCAGCCAACAGAACATCTCAGCACCACAATTATTGCTAAGAGGGAGGCAGAGAACTGAATGGACAAGAAAAAAGCGATCATTTTTGCAACCTAGAAGAAGAGATGTTGATCCTGAGCTTTCTAGGTCTGTAGCAAGAAACTGCACCTCCAATGATGTAGAAAAATTGCACAGCAAAGAAAACTGTGTGCACACGTAACTCAGGTTGAGCTGGGGAGGCTGGATTACAGTTGGGATCTAAAGAAAACATTAAAGAACAATATTCCTTGTTTTGCATAGGGCAGTACACATGAAAAAAAACACCTAAAGCCCAGGAATAAGCATAATTCATTTTCTTTCACCTAATCTGGACATCTGCAAAGAGACCTGGGTAGCGTTACACACACTGAAACAAAAAAGCCTGTAAGAGCCCAAGCACAGCCAGCAAGTTAGACAATTAAATGGGAGAAATTCAGGCAGAAGGAGATGAAGATGAAAGAGAATTTCAGAATGACGCCGTTCGGAGCCGTTTTGCAGGCCTTTGCAGGCCCTGGGCAACCTTGTGTAGCTCCAGGCCTGGAGGTCGGTGGCCCTGCCTGTGGCAGGGGGGTTGGAGCTCTGTAATCCTTGGGGTCCCTTCCAACCCAGACCAGTCTATGATTCTATGTTCATGTACTGGTTGGCTCCAATGGCAAGACACAAGATTCTGGGCTTTTCCTTCATAAACGAGAGATTAGAGAGTCATAGGTTAATTAACTGGAACAAATTCTCTTTCATGGATGAAGGACAACATGGACAAACTGACGGAAACCTGTGATTGATCCAGTGAGACAAAAAAACATTGGAAATGCAGGTAAGAGTCAACCGGGGGCACAAAGGCAACCCTGAATTCCCAAAGCAAGACTTCCTTCGGCCTGACGCTCTCACTGCCTGGAGCTTGGGGCACAGGAGATTGCAGGCTCCTGGTGAATCCAGAGAATGCACCACAAGCCCTGCCAGCTCCCAGGAGTTAAGCCTTAGGAATTTTCAAATTCAAAATAAATGAGAGAAAAATGATCCCTTTTGATACCATAGTGGTTCAAAACTGTCTTCAGGACTGGGATTTGGCTTTTTCTACTCTGCCTGTCCATGAAGTCCCCTTCCAAGTGCCATTTTGCAGCACATCAAGAAGCAGCCTGGCCCTGCTGCAGTGATGAGGTGCACCAGGGTGGTCACCTGGGCTTGTTTCGATCACATAACGATACATAAACCAATAATGGTACTTGGTGCAGGGTTTGCTCTGTGCCTGTCAGAGGTAGAGGCGCTGGGCATGTGAGCAAGTGGAGAATTCACAAGCTGATTTAGCACAGAAAAGGAAGTTCGGCAGGCTTTGAGGTAAAGTCAGTTAAAGTAATGGTATAGTACTGAGGTAAAATAACTGAAGATACAACCCCCACATCATCCTAATCTCTCTTCAATCAATCGCATTAAAATGGGGCCAAGAAAGAAGTGTATACCACATTAAGTACAAAACATGCAATTTTGTTTTCCGAGTCTGAATTGCTGGTAAAACACCATTTGAAACATTGCATCCTGCATGGAGCTGACCTGCTGCAATATCCTTCAGTTTAATATAAGATTTAAAATGTTCTGAGTACCTGTGTGTGCTCAAGAGAGGTGTATGGGTGGTTGCTATTGAAATTCAACAGGACTTTGGTGGTGGAGACCTCTGAATACCCATTCAACCCAAGCTTTTATGTATCAACCCCAAAAAATTAGCCAACTAAATCCTTGATCTTGCATGTATAAATGCAACATTTGTGAATACAAATATACACAAATAATTTTATGCACAAATTGCCAGGCTGGTTTTGACAAGACCATCCATATATATGTGAAATCTTTTACCTACGTGAGCGTTCACAGGTCCGAGACACAAAGGCTTTGGGAATGTTGCCCATGGAAGAGGCAGCAACCATCAATTTAGCAACACAAGGCATTTACAGCCATAAATCTTTAGTGTCTGTACAAATCAGACTAGACCTGAGTTTTTCATAACTAATATATAGGTTGTGCTGCTTGGACTTTGGGAATCTCTCCGTGGGATCTTTCCCCAGCGATGGTGAAGCTGCACCAGCTCAGATCTCTCTTGCAGACAGGTTGTGCAGTGTAAGCCACAACTCGCATCACAAGCTTATCCCAGATAGCCTGTGTTCATTATTTAAGAAAATTACAGAACTGAAAAGGGATTAAACCAGTAAAATAGGCAGACATTACACAGACGCCTTCAAATTTTATCTAAAAACCTACGTTATTTTTAGAGAATGATACCCTTTGTGATGAGCTTGTTAACTGTGGTATGGAAAGGAGAGAGGAATTATCTCTGAGTTGTATTAGGGATTTACACTCCCCACCACAGAAATCTGTAGGCTGGAAAAAACACCCCATAAAAAGATCATCTTAGGTCCCCTGGGAGTCTTGCACATGGACTGGTAGTCTTCCAGCCTGGTAGTCATCCTACCTGGAAGTAAGTTTCTGAGGAATCTGAGGACAAAGATCTTTGTGGGAATAATTTCACAAGCAAAAAGAATAGCCAAAAAGTAGGAAGAGTTGCTGGTGGAGAGGAAGAGCAAAAGTGCATCACAGAAACCAGGGCAAGACACTGAGTCTTCAGGGCTTTCCCAACCGCTGGCAGTACATGGACCGTGCCTGTGTGGATCCCTAGCTATGAAGGTAGGTATCCACGGATATCCTACCAGCTTCAAATCTGAGGAAAGCAGAATGACCACCAGCAAAGAGATCGTTTTTGCTGCTAACATGCTTTGCAAGGGTAGGACACAGCGTTCCCAGCTTCTGCCTTTACTCATCATTTTGTGTGCACAGTAGCAGATCCAATTCCCTCCCGACACGATAAAGCACTTCTGCACAGTGCTGGTACTACAGGCAAACTGTAAACGTGGGGTTGTAATTTATTTATGTACACTAGAAACTAGCTAATTTGCACTAGTGACTAGATACCCTATTGGAGGTTTTCATATTTTATGAATCAGCAAGCAAGCTAATGAACAAACAATTAAGGAGCGAACAAAGAAATGTACTTTGTTTGTTACTTTTAGTGAGCTCTAATAATACATTATATTAGTGAATTCATTTGGTCCCAGCAATGCAGTCTAGACAGTAACCCACACCATGGGTTAAGATATTTCAGAAAAGAAGTGAAATGTCTGTGCAGGATGAGATAATGAGAAGCTGGTGAGCGAGGCAGGGCTGCTGAGCACCTGTGTGTGTGAACCCAGTGCCGGTGGGTGACAGCACCAGGGAATTTCTGTCTGATGGGACGAGCAGACGACCGAAAAAGAACGCTGCCTGCCTTGAAAGGTCTGGGTTTATATCCTTAAGTACAGCTCTGGGTCAACAAACACAGAGCTGTTATTTGCATGGAGAAAATCAATATATTTAGAAGAGGTAGAAATTAAAGCAATTTGCACAGCCTGTTGTTGCGCTGCCGGGGTAAGTGTGGATGCTGCTGTCGGCTGGTGTGTGCAGGCGGTGGGAGGGCTGCGACTCTCAGCTCCCAGGAAAGAGGTGAAGGGAGGTGCTCTGTCAGCGCATCCCCCTCTGCTTTCAGACCAGCCTGGTCCTCTCCACCCCCGGCAGGAAGCGTGGCACATCTGCACCCCACCGTGCACCCCGCAGCGAAGGCACCTTGCCTTCCGGTATGGTGCTATGGGCATGCAGGCTTCACACGAGATGTGCCCAGCAGCACCAGGGCAGCTCGCAATGGGGCAACCCGGGCACCCCGACCCTACTGCCAAAAACTGGGGCCACGGCTGTGTGCCGGCGGCTCCGATCTGCTGCCAGCTCCTGTGCCTGAAATATCCCATCCGGCAAACAAGCCCGGCAGCTCCACTAGCTGCCAGCATCTCCAGCTCACTGGCTCTTTTTAGGCCAGCTATAAAGCTGGTAAACACTTGGACTCGTCTGACAAAACATTCGAGCAGGAGGAAATGGGGTGTGTGTAGAAATACTCCATTACATATTGTAATGGCAGACATTAATTCAATGTTAATAACACTTTGCACTTTTCAATCACATATTCTAAAACTCTTTAGATAGGTGGAGAAGCATTTGGCTGATTATTACTGGGCAGAGCCCAAAGGTGTATTCTTCCCTTAGGCGCGAGGAGATGAAGTGACTTGTCAGAGTGGCAGAGCTGGGAAGAGAATCTACATCTACCCATTTCCAGACCTACATTCCCATCTAGTTGCCAGAAAGGGGAGTTAATTTAAATATTACCGTTTGCTGACCTACTTACAACGCTACCATCAAAACTTGGAAGCCACGATCAAGTGTATTCCCCTCTATACTTGGGCTTTTTTAGGATAACACTATCTTTGAAGTACGCCTTTCAGCTGCATTAAACAGACGGATCATTATTATTTGCTCCACTTTCTTAACGAGTCCCTGTTTGCTGCGCTCCAGCCGCTGCAGAGTTTGGGTAAGACTCTAGCTCAGTCTCGCAACCCCGAAAAACACCGTCCCAGCGCAGTGACTGCCTGGTGTTATCACCCTGTGGCCATAGTCACACCTTGCCCAGGGAGCTGGCGGTACCTAAAGGCATCGCACCTGCCTAGGAAGAGCAGAGACTCTGCCATCATGCTCGTACCTGCTCCTTTTTGTCCTCTTCCCCCTGGTTTTCTCTCTCTAAACAACCTTCTCCTTCCTCAGCCAGCTCATTTTTGGTACTTCGTGGGCCATTTGTCACCTTTTATTGTCAGCCTTCCTCCCCTTCACCAAAACCCCAAACCCTTTCCTGCTTGAAGAGAGAACTACAGGCATAACCGAAATGTCAACAACCACAGCATGCAACATGAAAGATGAATTCAAAATACAGGCTGTCTCCCTCCCAGCGGCCAGCATCACCCATCACGGCTCTCTCCTCCTGTGGTTTCTCGGGTCCAGATCGCCCACAGCCCACCAGGCACCCCTGGGGCTGGGCAGGGGCAAAACCCCACCCGAGGTTTAAGCCGCTGGACTAGATTAGAAAAACTGATAGTGCAAATCTGAAGTAAGAGGACAGAGGAAATGGTCAGTGTTGTGCCCAGTTTCAAGGGCTGATCAGTACTTCCTAAGTAGGTCACATTACGCAGAGGGGAAATCACTGTTGTCTGACCATGCTATGGCTGAGCTGCCCCAAAGTGCCTCCCCGGGGTATGGTCACCCTGACCACATTCCGCTCATCCTACACACCACCAACGGGCCCAGAGCTCTGGAAGGGCAAAATCCCGGTTTAATACCCAGGGTGACTCCAGCCCAACGGAAACCCCAGCCCCAAAACGTTGCATTTCTCTCCCTGGGTCACCAGGAGCCGTTAGACATCCTCAGCCTCACCGTAACCTCACTCTATACTAACTGTTTACAGACATTTTTATTGAGGTGCACCAGGTGTGGATGCGGTTACCAACTTTTGAGACTGTTTACCTCATCCTCCTTTCTGCATCACATTGTCACAGACTGTATATAAAAATCAGATAACAATGGTACTTCGGTCACAGCCAGCTCAGCCTCTGCACACTCCACTCACACATGCACTGGAGGACGCGGCGCATGTACAGTCCTCGCAGCAAACCACACATGAGCTGGTGCAATCACGTATCAGCTTTATCTCTTTTTTTTTTGCTAAGTAAATTACACTGAATTTCTTCTCTTTTTTTCTCAAAGCTAATACACAAATGACAGGATGTTGTTGAAGGAAAATATGAGCTTTCATAAGCTATTATTATTAGCACATGCGCACCTCTCCGCTGCTTTGATCTTACTGTAGGTTCATGTTTATTCCTCCTGACTCTCTACTGGCTGAACTCAAACTCCCATGTCCGCTCCGATAGAGATCACCAGCAATTAAAAGTCGGATTTGTTAGCCACAACATCACGGACCCAGAGCTATGGGACAATTACCAGGGTGACTATATATAGTTTTCCCAAAGTCCCTTGGCTGTGACGAGGTGTTTGCTGTGAAACGGAAGGGTGGCAGTGTGTACTGAATAAGAGCCCTTTGATACTTCACATGTAAGTCAAGAGCATGTTCAGGTTTTGTTTGCGGCGGAACTGTACTTCTTCCATTGTTTTCCAAGCAGAAAAAAACCAACCCAAAAACCTCTACAACAAACCCAGTGCTCAAAAAAAAGCCATTACAGGCTGCCCTGAGAACGGTGTCAAGGGTTTGCAGCCACCTCAGTTGCCTTCAGTGACCAAAAGAAGTTTATATATGTATTATACATGGGGTTTTTTAACGCTTCAGCTGGCAGGATAGAGTCAATCCTGCTGCAGAAAAGTCATTCCCAGAGTGTTTCTGCTTCAGTCATCAGGGGAGTTGTTTGTTGAGCACCAGTTACATGCCTCCAGCCTCAGCAGAGGCAGGGCAGCTGTACAGACAGCTCTCGAGGCGTGATTTGGTGGTACCACAGAGAAGAGGAAAAACTAACTCAGCTCATAGTCCCTGGACTACACATGCAAGGCCAGCACTTAGGAGCACACAAGCAGCTGTTCAACACGCAAATACAACTGTTATAAATTCAGCCTTGGAGGCTCCAGTACCCATCAGGGCTTGTTCATCCCTGGTGCTGTCCAGGCTTAGGGGAGCAGAGCCCTTCAGCGCTGGAGAGCAGCCCCTCTTACCGAGCTGAGCGGAGGGAATGAGCACAAGAGAAGAACGGAACGGGGACAGGTGATTATATCAACCTGCTTCACACACAATTAGACTAATTTTAGACAGCCTGTGTTCAGAGCCCATGCTCTAACACATTAGCAGGCTACCAAAGGCAGGGATGAAACGCTGCAGCGGTGGGACACCACCATCTGGAGGGAGGTCTGTCCATCCATCCTTCCCTGCTTCTGCTGCTACAGCCCCGTGTGCCCAAGCTCCCCTTCCTTTGTCCCCATGGGGCAAACGGACACCCCTGCAAAATAAGGGGGGGTGGGTGCGTTTATTTTTAACCCCCTGCTCAGTTCATTGACCTCAGAGGTGTCCCACCAGTGTTTGCAGCCCTGGCCACGCTGACAGCACAAGAGGGGTTGGGCTTGTGCAGAGAGATGCCACCAAAGCCTCTGCAAATGTCACCAGGATTGGAGGTGACACACAAGGTGGCTGGCAGGTGGCTTGCAGAGCTGGCACAGGGCTGCCGCAGAGCCAGATGCTGTTTGTAATGAAGGCTGATGGGAAGCTGTGTGAGAGGTGCATCAGGAAGCTGAAAGAGCTACATGAAAAATACACCAGGGGAAGAAAAGAGGTATCGCTGGGGAATGTTTTTGTGAAAATTCCTGGTGAAAAATGTGACCTATTTCCCAAACAGAGTGAAAACCATCAACTGAGCACAGGCAGGTTTTGAAAAATACCAAAGACAAGAAGTTTGTAGAACTCCCAAAATTCCCTGTGAGCCCTAACAACTGCAGAAAGGGAATTGGGAATGGCAGGAATCACAGGAGACAGCGGCTGCCAGCGCTGCTGAGTGATATTTACATCAATGTCCTGCCAACAATACCATTACTGGATTATCAGGGTGGATTAAGCCTTTAGCCAATTACCCTGACTGGTAAATTGTAGATTGTCTAGACTTTTTCATGTTCAACAATCTGCATGAAGTTTCTCTTTATCGCTACAGCATCACACGATGCTCTTGTGGGATGTAATCCTGCACTTCCCCGGGAGGTTCAGGTGAGCCGTGCCTGCAGCTCAGGGTTGACTTAGCGTGGCCCTGTGCAGAGACAGATTTATTTCAGACGGGATTCTCATCAATTCAGAACGACTTCCAAATTTCTTGACTAGGAGATCAAAGAGGCAGCATTTGCTTCGTGCCATCTGTAGAGCTGCTCAACAGGGCAACGCAGTCTGGGGAGAGGGGGGGAGGAGAAGGAAGAGGGGGGAGGAAAAGTCTTGGAGATTATGCCCTCAAAAACAAGCTCAAATGCCACCCTCGCATTAAAAAGCACTGGTTGGCAGTAACAATTAATTTCTTAACTGAAACCCGCCCAACTGTGTCCAAGTGTTTTAATTTGCCTATTGCTACAATATGCAAGGGAGCTGGCAGTAATGGATTTGCAATTAAAACTAAAACTGGCAAAGAAATCGCAAAGCTGGCAAAAGAGCTAATCTGCAAGCCATGATCACAAGATTACAAAGTGTTTATGCACATGCTAATTACCCCTGTATATAGCTGAGAATGACTTGTAGGAGAGAACACTGGGTTTGCGTGATCTAAATCCCTGGATCCACTCGGCTGGCCCAGCCGGCACCCTACGTACTTCCCATAGCTCCTGTGAGCCCAGGGAACGTGGGGTGAGTGGCCTCAGTTCCTGCGTGGAAGAGGGGCAAGGGACAGGGAGGATGCTCCCATCACAGCCAGGGAAAGATGGCAATTACCTCTCAAGCAGGGAAATGCTGGCAGTCATAGAATCATGGAATGGTGTGGGTTGGAAGGGACCCCAAGGATTACAGAGTTCCAACCCCCCTGCCACAGGCAGAGCCACCAACCTCCAGGCCTGGATCTACACAAGGTTGCCCAGGGCCCCATCCAACCTGGCTTTGACTGGGAGCCAGTCACTGGGAGGCGGTCACTGAGAGCCTGGCACTGGGAGCCATGTCCTTGCCTGGAATATGGAACTAAAATCACCCTAATGAAATAGCACTCAGTTATTCCCCATACGTGCTTTCATCCTGCTATCTCCTGGCTCTAAAAATAGTTATTCCAGCAGGTCCCAAGAGATCAGTGGGTTGGGGAGCACATGGTCCTGCGCTGCAACCACCGAGAGCAAATATATGCCTACTCCCACGAGCACAAAGCTTTACAAATTACCTGCAATGATGGGATGGGGAGGGAAAAGGGCATAAATGTGATCAAATGTCCATGCAAATGGCTCCTAACAGAATGTGACAGTAGTCAGGGGCACCATGAAGAGCAATTCTGAACCACAGGAGAGAATTTCAAGGAGAAAACAGAGTGGAACAGTAGTCCCAGAATAAAAGGCTGCTGGGAAAGCTGAGATTCTTTAATATATAGGATTAAGGATTGCCAGTATCCTCAGGGAGGAAATGCAAATGGGGTTCAGACCATTTTTTCCATAAAAATTAGGAAGGAGAAAGAATAGACTTTGAAGTGTAACATGTTAGTAAATGAAAGCAACAGCAAAGGAGACACAAAGAGAAAGCAAGCCCTGGACGCCTAGAATTATGTCTTAAAGACTTGGTACTGAAAGACAGAACCCGAGGTGATGAGGAGACTTCCCTTCATGCCATGCACAGATCCCAGAAAATCTCTAGATTAGAAACTGCCTGAGAAAAAAAAGCATTGCACAACAAAGGTAGGATGGAGTGCAGCATTCAAATGGGATTCTTCGTGCCTTATTCAGCTGGCCCAGGAGGACGAGGCCACGAGGAGCCCATCAGTTGAAGACCTGGTGTGTATGTACACCAGGCTGTTCCTGGATGCACAGAGCAGAGCAAGGATTTTGGGATGGTGCTGTCTGGTCTACAGAATGGTGCCTGGAGTTGGTGTGGAAGGAGGCGAGAGCTCATGGACACCTACAGAGAAGTCAGAAGTCCAACGGGCACCACTGCAGAGATCGGCAGGGTCAGTCGTGTTGACAGGGGGTGATCATTCCTCACACCCCTCTGCAAGCAGGACAGTTAGTCCAGGCTACACAGAAATGGTGAAGGACCAGAAGGACATTGTAAGGACACACAGCAATAGTCAACGCCAGGTCTGGCAAGGGGAGGGATGGTCTTTGTGGTGGTGACTTCTCTGAGGCTCCGATGGCCTTGCTCCATTCTGGCAGCTGGCTGAGAAGGGCAATTTGTATTTGGCTGATGGTCATTCCAACCTGTGTACTTGGGTAAGGCAATTACAGAGCGAGTTCAACCCATCGTTACTGGTGGCCGTGGAATGCCATGTGTCAGGAAATGACATCCGACCATCACCGATGCAGATAAGCATTACGGAGTTAATTAGCGCTACGGTAAGGGTGGTTCAAGGGAGAAGTGCTTCAAAACTTGGCTTGGAGATTAACTTATCCATCCCTACTGGTAATGCACTGCCAGGCAGCTAATGTTACATCCAGCTATTGGGGTAACTGAGTGAAATTCAGGAGCCTGTGGAGTAGAGGAGATGATACACCATGAAAAAGAGGAGATGATACAGCGTTGGGTCCTTCAGACTGTACATTCTACAGCTGTTCCCTGCTCCAAATGGGATGTGAGAGTTTAAAGAATATAACAGAACCACAAAGACTTTTGTTGGCTTTTTTACCAACAAAAAATGTTAAATACATTTGGGAGAAATTTTTCCTTACATCCAGAGATTCAGTTGTCTTCCCTGTACTGGTTAGCCAGCACCTGATCCAGGCTCTGCTGCTGGGGGTCTGCCCTTCTGCCTTTTGCCAGGAGAGCCCCAGAGATACAACTGTTGCCTATTTAAAGCCATCTACAAACCAGTTTAATAAAAGCTGACTGCATCTGCTTCCATGTTATTAGTTCTGCCCCAAAACTCTGTTCCTGGCAACACAATGTTCCACGCTAATGAGCCAAATCTTCCCCTCCCATGGCAGTACTCCTAAACCTCCACACCATTCAGTTCACAAAGTTACCACCCTGTTTTTCCCTCGGGGGAGGGAAGGATTGCAGCTGCAGAGGGGGTTCTTCAAATAATACGAAGGCCAAAGATCTGTGGGAAAATCTGCTCTCAGACAAATAGCACTTGGGGGCATCTGTGGAGGGAACCAGCCCCTCTTTACTTCTGTCTGGGTCCCACGTCCTTCTGGCAGCCGAGTTTTTTTATGAACCAGGCTGCCATTAATCCCCTGCCAGTTCCTACACCCTACCATCCTCTGTGGGTAGACAGCACAGAGTGGGAGATAATGCTGCAGGGAAGTGGTATTTACTTCAGCTGGATTTTGTGGCTTCATGGGAGAGCTTCTACTCGGGGCAGTTATTTCTCACCCACTTCTGCTGCAAGGAGGAGGGATTTGGTGGAGATGGGGGGATGACTTTTCTCAGCTCCTTCTCCAGTGAATTTTCACCCCTTCTTGCAGCACCCAGCACGAGATAAACACCAAGCTGAGGTTATCATGCTGAGGCGATGCTGCTCAGATTAAAGAGAAATCAGATAACTCTCATTACCTAACTGAAACTCGCTGCTAGACTTTTTATAGAGAAATGATAACGTCTGAAGCTGGAGGACTTTGCTGTCCTGGCAGACACCCTGCGGCACCCCGGCTGGCTCTCCCACCTGGCTGTCCCGTGCTTGGGACGTGGAGATGTCTGGGATGCAGAGATGCTGGGGGTGCAGAGATGCCCAGGATGCCAGGCAGAGCCCCAGCCACCACCAACACATGTGGTTTTTGGCCTCTGTGTGCTCACACCTGGAGCCTCTAGTAAGGGAAAATTCAGGCTTAGAAGTTGTCACGGGCACAGTTGATGGTTTAAATATTTTACAAATGATGTGCTTGCAAAACCTCCATCTCTACCCCATCGTGCTGACTTTCCTCATGTTTCTAAGAGTTGGACCAACCTCATCTGGCTGCCTCCTCTAATACTCTCTGTTGTAAACCTTTCCGCACCACATGCGACAGCAGCATCTCCCTGGAAAAGATTTCACTCGCTTCTGACTTTGCCTCAAGCCATTAACTGACAAACTGGCAGCTAACTACTGCTAACAAATGATTTCCTAGAGATTACTGTTTAAGTAAAAAAGGTTCCAAGATAAATAGACTCATTCTTCATGACAAGGAATTTGAATTATGCATCCAGGGGTTTGGTATGGGTGTCCAAAAACTATGCTGTGCAATCCTGGAGGTTGTTCTCATCAGCATATTACAAGCAGGTAAATAAGAGATGACCTTGTGTCCCTGGTTTAATAGCATGGATTTGTACACCATGTGCACTTGGATCATCCGGTCATCGCTTCCATCCAAATAATGCTGCCCTATGAAATTCCCATTTGGGCTGAAAAAGGGATTTGTTTGTAAAGCAAGACAAGATGCCTCGAAGGAGCTGTGGTTTTAGGGCCACCTGTAACTTGCTAAAAGATTATGAAGTTGTGATTTATTTAATACCTGGAAGTAAATAGCCTAGGAAGCAGCACAGCTTGCTTTTTTTGGGGGGTATTCCTTCTCTGATCGTTTCGGAAGCATCCTCTCCCGCAGCAGCCTGTGTTGGATTTTAGGGTTGGGAGGTTTTCTCCCCCTTTGCAAACATCACTCACACGTGAAACAATAAAGCTGCAGGACTGTCGGGGCGGGGGGGGGGAGGGGGGAGTAAACTGAGTCACAGAAAAACGAGCTCCTGGAGAACTGGGAGCTGGGATAAAACTGTGCTTCCTCCGCCGTGGCCCTGCACGGCAGCTACAAGACTATCCGGTTCCTCTGCTATAAAACTGGGTAACATGCCTCACTTCTTACCTGATTTTGAGAACATCCTGTGTTAACACATAAACAACTGGCGTTACTCATGTCTGTTTATCTGCCTATTTACACGCGGCTGACACAGCACCTGGTGCTCTCCCGTAAGGGCAGCGCTCGGCTCCCTATCAAACCAAGTCCCAGGGTGCAGGCAGGAGACAGGCAGCTCCCACCCACGGCAAATGGCAACGCACCCGCCTGGCAGCCAGGCATTTACCACCACAATCTCTGCAGGAGAAAATCTGGGGGAAGAGCATTGCTTTTGGGGTCACTCTTTCAGGGATACACCATGGCCTGCCTCATCCCTCAACACACGTTTATATGCAGATCCACATGCTGGCACAGTACAAATAGTGTATTATCATTTAAAAACAATCTGTTTGGTGAAGTTTAACTATATACATGTAGCTATATACCAGTTCCAGTTAACACCAATAGCTGGGAAGCTGGGATTGATATATCAGCTAATCTTCTGTCCTCTTGAGTGAAGAAATTAAATTCCCTCTGCAAAAACTCCTGTGTCCAGGTGCTGTACGAAGTCTCAGCCAGCAAAGTTGTAGTGTTTTTACCTGAATCCTGCTCCTAGCAGGAAAGCAGAGTTCACCAGAACAGTAGCAAACTTGCACTGCCAAATATAAACCTGGGGTCAGCCATCGAATTCATTATGGAAAACTCAAAAGAGCTTCAAAAACTTTTTGGCTTTTTCTAAAGGTCAGTATCTGTTGCACCACACATGGCATGTATGGCTAGAAGAGCCAGTGCTTAGATGGAAATGCACCCTTTAACTATTGCTGACTGCATTTAGAACTAAAGGAAATATATTCAAACTTCCTGAAGTTTAGATAAAATTATCGTCTTGTCAAGGTATTCCCAAGCCCCCCCATGCAGCAGTTTTAGGGACCTGAATTAGCAACAGGAAACACATTTTGGTGATGCTATTACTCAGCTTTTGATTCTTCAGCATTGCTAACAGCCTGCAAGCATCTCAAAACTTAAGAGCACGTGCCCATTGGTAAGGGACTACAGAGCAGGACAAGAGCTGCCCTTAAGTTAAAGCACCGTGGAGACTTGAAGTGTCTCACTGTGTCACTCGGAGCTGCACTGCTTGAAGGGTTCACGTCCTGCCCATGACAACCACGGGCACATCTGATCTGAAGGAAACCTCAGACTTGATGATTTTTGTGCCAGCTGTTTAAGCAGCAATGCCATTTTCTTTAACACCCTATCATTTCATTTGCCATCTCCAAAGCTTTCCCTCTGATGCCAAAAGCAAACTCCTTTTGAGGAAACAGCCTGTTTCCAACTGGCTTTAGAGGGGCTATGCACCTAAAACCCTGGACAGGCTCAAACCACAGCCTTCAGACATCCTCCTGTTTGAAGGTCTACATCTCCACATCCCCATCTCTACTTAACACCAGAAGAATGCAAACAAGAGATCAGCACTGAAGATTCAAACCCTTCTCAGAAAGCTATCCCTATTGTAATGATTTCAAACAAATAACAAGCTAAAACCAAAACACGACAGCCATAAATAAAAGCTGATGAGCTCTTCAAAAAGATCTCCAGTGATATCAATTGGCAGGACTCTGTTGTCTATCCCAGAGCTATGGCAGTTTATCCCAGCCAGGGCTTTGCTGCAAACACACCGAAGCCAGGAGGCTGCATCCTTTCATATTCCCAAACAAAAGCTGAGTTCTGAGCGCTGGGATGAGGAAGAGAAATTTTTGTTGTGGGTACATTGCTGGATAATTACTGCAGGTTTCATTTACTTTCTTTGGAGTACTACAGCAGATACAAAGGCCAGGTAGACATGGCAGCTCTTCGAAAATCACCTAATGCTCTAAGTTTACATTTTGACAGACATCCATGCCTGCAAATATTAGGGATGTGAGTGTCCATGGAAGGAAAAATTAAGCTGTTTCCATCAATAGGAGACAGGGAAATACAACTGATATCATCAGCCGCTGTGAAACTGGTAGCAAAGAGCAAGTTTCATGTAAAATTTAAAAAAACCCACCAAAATTACCCATTTTTTCACCAAAATCACCCATTTTCTCAACCAGAATCAGGGTTAGAAACACGGGGCTAAGATCAGAAAGGAGCACCCCAGGGAAGAGACTATTCGTGGGACCAGAACGTGGAAAATTCCATAAAGCACAAATGTTGCTAAGAATATTCAAAAGTCAAAGCTTTCTGTGGGTGTGCATGCATAGAGATGTCAACACAACTATTTCACGATCACCGAAATTGCTACTAGCCTGCATCCTCTCTGAATGGCTATTTTTAGGACTCAGCCTTTCATGTGGTATAATGATGTGGATTTTACAAGAGCATTTATAATGTGTTTCATATGGTGCACAGTCCTGGAGAAATTGCTTTGTATCAGAGAAAGTTAAAACAAAAAAGGTTTGGGTGGGTTTGTTGGGGTGGGGTTTGGTTTTTTTTTTCCTTCTTTAAATTTTATTTCTTATTTTATATTATTGCTTCTGTTTTGGATTTAGGGTTAATATGTGTATTTTAATTTATTCTACATGACAGCACTCGCTGTCCCAAAGGAAAACTCAGCACAGCACCATGCTGGATTCACCTGGATTGCTGAACCCGTGTGTCCCTTTGGGTGGTCAGATTTCAAAGCTGGCAATGCCCCACGCACTAAGCTACAGCAGGAAGCCAAAGCTCAAAGGCTGTTTTGACTGTGGGTATGATGGTGTTGGGGGCTGTGTGCTACCTCCCCCCCTCATCTGAATCAGCCTTTCTTCTTCTAGGGCAAGGCCATACATAGCAAGGTTTGTAGAAGACGATGAGGACTCCAGGCCTGGAGGTTGGTGGCCCTGCCTGTGGCAGGGGGATTGGAACTCTGTGATCCTTGGGGTCCCTTCCAACCCAGACCAGTCTGTGATTCGATGATTCTATGACTCCTCATGCCAGTAATTCCAGGGCAGAACCAACTCATCAGCCTCTCCACACTGAGAACAAGGTATTTTCATGTGGTAGATCTCACGATGGTTTATTTCCTAAACATGAAAGCAATCTCCACAGCGCCATCTCCTCAGGATTAGAATAAGAATTCCACGTTTCTCATCCTTTCTTAGCGTTTTGCTGGGAAGAGCATCTCCCCAGCGCTTCTTCCACCAGCATGTTTATGACTGCATCCCCCTTGCCAAGCATACTTTACAATCCTGGACTTTCACACTTTGCTTTTATGGAAGTCCCATCAGAGGAGAACCTCTGTTTACCCTCGTGTGTGCTGCTCCTCTGAGCAAACCACAGCAGAAAACAAATTCAACATATAGCATATAAGTCAAATCACTTAAAAAAATAAATAAAAGAGAGTCTTTTTTTGGACAATCCATGATTACTGCGTAGCTCTTCCAGGCAGATGTGTACTTTGCGTATTATAGCTCCAGATTCTCAGTGGAACAAAGGAGATACTGTTGAGACCTTTTTTTGCCTATCATTTAATCAAATGTAAAGTTGTTATAACCGGAGGGGAAAAGTGCTCTAGATACTAGTATTCAGCTTTCCTTTGGTTTTGAAAACTCACCACAGCATTGCTAAGTTTATTGTTTTGTTTAACAAAATACTAATTTTGGGACCCCGTGAAACACAATGAGCCAGATTCTTTTTGTTGCAGCTGAGCTGTGTTTAGCACAGAAGCAGCAGATGGGAGAGGAGCAGTGGTTTAAAGCCACTTTGGTGACCTCTTGCCCAGAGCCTCCAGCCAGTGGGATGCTCTGGATGGGTACTGCTAGTCCTGCCAGGTTTTGCTAACTCTCCGCATCCTCAGTATGGGCCCAATGTCCCACTTTCTTCATGAAAGCACCTCAGAGAGGTGGTGGTGGAGGAATAGTCCTTTGTAACTTTGGGAAGGGTCATAAATTAGAAAGAGCCAAAGGCAAAACTCAGAGAAAGGGCCATGGGACAGAGAGGTGGTAAGTTGCTCTGTAAAGAGATGAAGGCAAGAGCTTTGTGTCCAAAATCATTGGCAGGTGACCAAGGAAAGAGATCCTGCCGTAATCAAAGCTCGGAGGCGTGTGATGTTGCAACGACTTCCTTTAAGAGAGGTGGGTTTGTGCTGAACTGGCAGTCCCCAGGCGAGAGCCGAGACCTCGGCTGACATGCACAGAGGGCTTGGCACAGACTTTGCAGGTTCCCAGGACATCTCATCGTTCAAGCCATGAAACACTCGCCCTGCCTGGGGGCTGGAGGGAGCCGTGCCCTCCCAGACAGACCGCTGGACAAGCCAGTGGGCAGGACAGGCGTTTGGTCCTTCCTGATTCAGCTGGATTAAAACTGGAAACTAGGAAACTAAAAGCTCTGTATCCTGTTACCAACCTTCTGAGTCACCTGTCCTCCTGCAGAACCTTTGTTTGCGATTAAAAAATAGGCTATAACATGATACTTGCTGATTAAGGACAGATTTGGAAGAATGGCACATGAAAGAGCCTGTGAGGTGGGGGGAATCGCACATCCCAGCCTGGCACCAGCCTGGGCTGTGGCCAGGCTGTGAAGGTATCCCTACTGCAGTGGTTCAGCATCAGGAGGAACTGAACGGAAAGGAAGAGTTCAGGAAGCAACCAGTATCTGCTCCCCTATTTCTGTGCCCTCCACCCACCACCGGGGTAAAAGATGAGGTAAGAGCATATATACATCAGACCTGGAGAGATGCTGACATAAGTCATCTCCTGGCACAGAGAGCAGTGAGCTGGAGCAGCAAAGGCATGGGAAACCGAGGAAATGAGCAGCAAACAAAAGGAGAGGCGTTACATGATGGCTGCAGACAGCACAAAGCCTTGTAGGGGTGGGATGGAGAGAAGCTCCCATGGTGGCAATGCCCTCTCCAAGAGGACAGTGCTGGGGATGCCTGGCATCTAGTCCCTCTTCAAATCAACGCGACAGACAGGAGAAGGCAATCTGTGAGGACTTCTTGAGGGATTTGGGACTCATACATGGAGGTTTTAGTAACTGAATGGCAGCACGTGCTTGATTTGTGCACCCAAACCCACCACATGGGCACACATGATGCTCACAGAAGCACAGGTCTTTCCTCCACCGTTTCTAGCGTGAATTGTCAAGGGGGCTCAAAGACTAAGCTGTAGGAATCAAAGACTCGATCTCGCTGAATCACTCGCAGCCAAAGGGCAAAGAACTGCGGGTGTGAAATTAATGACAAGCTGTAGATGTTTCCTCAAAACTACTGATATTTCTCAGCGCTCGAGCGGGCTATAACCATCATGCCATGTACTCACGGACACACACAGTCCAGACCAGGCTGCAATCTTAGGTGTGCAGCTCACACCATCCGTACCCTGCAAACCTGCTTCACTTGCAGA
Organism: Gallinula chloropus; assembly: GCF_964237585.1. Taxonomy (NCBI): domain Eukaryota; kingdom Metazoa; phylum Chordata; class Aves; order Gruiformes; family Rallidae; genus Gallinula; species Gallinula chloropus. The sequence goes on along the minus strand of NC_140095.1, from coordinate 10,350,577 downwards.
TCACGCCAGAGATAGAGGGAGGGATTCAGCCTGTGATTAGCATCAGGCCCTTCGCAGATGATCTATGAAGGCAGTCAACAGTCATCGGGACGGAGTCGGCAACGTCTGTTTAGTCACAGGAACACACGCGTGGTTACTGGAAAGGCTGCCTTGGAACAGCAGATGCCAGCACACTCGACTGTATATAGGGGTTTGTCAGAGTTTCCACCTGAACACAGACATTTAATGGTGCCAGCAGAATTACTGCAGGAAAGGGACTACAAGCTGTGAGGCGACACACGTCCTCCTGCCAGTGAGCACCAAGAACACGGTGCAGAGCCCTCACCACCCTCCCAACGCTCCCACCTTCTCTGTTAAAGCTTTGGCTGCCAGACCAGCTCTGTCCTTTCATCTCAGACACGGCATGTGTGCCACTAACTCTCCAATCACTTTGTTCTCCACAGCTGAAATTTTAACAATATTTAAATCCTTAACACCAGTGAGCTTTGGGAGCTTGGGCTGATGTTTGAGTTTTGCCTTTCCCTCCGAATTCTCAACTGGCTGAGCTACTACCAAGTCACAAAGAGCAACAGTTGGAAGCTTGCAGGAATGGTGCCTTTACCGTACTTGATCTCATAGCAACTCCCCCCAAGCCCCCAACAAAGCATCCCATGCCCGGGAAGCCAGTTCCAGGGTAGCCTGTGAAGGAATCCCACTGGGAGAGCAGATACTGTTGAGCTGTCTGGATCACGTGCACGCTTCCTCACACACACAGATTTACATAAAACTCACTTTTGTTTCCCTGTGACATTTTTTTTTTCTTTTTTTTTATTCCAAACAATTTTAAAAATAAGCTTATATTAGACCACACACAGACAGCACTGTATCATGTCACTGCTGCTGCTTTAACAGAACTCTCTAATTTATTTCAAAGGGAAGTTCTGCTTCAAAATTGAGGGTGTGATATGAACTGAGAAATTAACGCAAGAATTTTCCTTGGGGGAGAACCCAGGCTGAATCAGACATGCAATAAATGACCTTGGAAGCCCTGTGCCTTGGTACATCCACCTATCCGACATTATGCTTTAATATAAAAAAATTATATTTGCCATTATCCTATTCCAAGTGAGGTAGAAGAGCTGAAAGAAGTAGATTCGCTCCTGTGAAGAAGGGAACAAATTACTCATCTGTCTGTCTGTCTGCCAGGCCGTCCATCAACAGCCACCACACTCCTAAGGCTTTCTGCCGGGAATATAACAATTTATGAGGACTGAGCACTGCCCCAGTGGGGTCCCGTGGCACAAGCCCTGCCGCTGGGGATCCTGGCTGGGAAGGTGCTGGTGATGTTGCCCTTTGGTAACGCCTGCAGCTGCTGCCCGGTTGCAGCTGCCCTCCCACCACACGCATCACCTGGAGAGGGATGCAGCAGCAACAGATCCCCATCACGAAGTGACTCCAGGGCTGTTTTACCACCGTTTTCCACAGGATCAGAACTCACCACAGGAAAAAGCAATGCTAAACTACTGCCCTGACAGCACCAGCTAGGACAGAGAGACTTCTACACAGAGGCAGCTGAACTGCAGTTTTGCTTCCGCCAACTGCTGCGGGGGCAAGAGCCTCCTCCTGCAAAGGGATGGAGCAGCCTTGAGGGAAGGGGGGGTGCACCAGAAGTAGCTGTGTCCCAGGGCTCAGCTGCTGCCCAGCTCAGCTTCTGTCCAGCAAAGGGCAGCAGGAGACTTCCAGCTCCGTGCTTTTTGATCTCATGATAGACGTTTAGGACCCGTGGCCCCAGGCCAGCAGTAACTGTACTTTCATCTTGCCCTGCCCAAGGGGACATTTCAAACCCACTGAACAGGAACCAACCTCCAGGAGCCCGGCAGACCACAGCGAGCGAGCTCTGACCATCAGCATCGTTTCCTAGGCCTGCCGTGTCTCATTCAGAGGCACAGAGCTTGGGAAGGTACCACCACCCTTCTGCTCCTACATGAGCTCTGGTTAGACAACTCAATAACTAAGAAAATTAGGTAGAGTCTGTTTTCCAAGGAAATAGAGGCTCCAGGACCTTGGTTTCTCACACAGAAAGTCCAGTGCCTCAGCTTCACAGACAAAACTGTTCCCTCCTGCCTTCACGCACGCCACACGCTCGCTACACATAAGAGAGGTGCACAGAAGGCATGAAGAACTTGTGCCCTACATACGGGGCAGCACGGCTCATCCCCCTATTTTATAAACCTATTTACAAAAGGAACTTGAAGGAACATATAAGTGCTCTTTCTACCATTTAACTACCACATGGTACAAGATATAACAATGTTCAGAAAAACCCCTCGGGTCTAAACTCAATTATACAACTGTAGCAAGAAAAATATTTTAATCTGATCAAAGTGTTAACATGTTTGACCATGTCTGACCTCTAATGTTTGTAACCACCTAAAAGGCTGATGTTCTTACTAAGGATGTACCTTAATTTGATTTAAAGTCATTTGTACTATTTAAAAAAGGATATAGTTTTATGATTTTATGTTTCATTTAGAAAAATGGTTCCTCAGCTTGTTAGTATTCTTTGGAATTTTCTTGCAGATTTTTAACCAGAAAATCCTATATATTCAGCTCTGGGAAAAGCTGGACTTTGTAAGAGGCAGGAGAGTTGAAGCAGTCACGAACCACCACGCGTGCGACGCTGAGAGCCACGTGAGGAATGGGTTCTCCTGGTGCCTTGCAAAACACTGAGATTTCAGATGTGTGCAGTCTGTGCTGAGATGCTCTTAACCACGAGCGTGTCTTGCCCAGCCTGGCCAGCTGACAGGGATACACAGCATGGTCCCAAAACAGGACACACATGCTCAGCCCGCTGCCTTGTCCCCACAGCTCCGGGAGCACCTTCACCTGCACACCCTGGCCACCCCAATTCACCTTTCTCTCTTTCATGGCTCTACTTCCAGTCCAAGCTACTTGTGCATGCTCCAAGCAGCACCGCTCCAGTTGAACCACCCTAAACCAGCATTTGCCCACCAAACCAAACACCCCGGTGTCTGCTTGCTTCAGGGTGGCTCTTGCCACATCCTGCTGCTTGCCAGGGATATCAGCTGGGCTGATGTCAGGTACCCAGACATGTTTGGTGCATCACTTGGGAGGCCACCAGAGCATGTAAATAACACAAGCGGGTGTGTGTTTGGTATAAAAGAGACAGTTTTGGCTGGGGAGATGTGGGCAGCCCAGCAGGATGCTGGGCTGAGCAGTGTAACAGTTAGTGGGTTCCAACCACCTCAAGGGAAACACAGCAAAAGTGATGCTGCTGAGAAAATAAGAAAAAAAAAAGGGAAGCAGCACAGTGGTAATGCCGGTAGCGACACACCCACCCTGGCAGGCGTGCTCCGGGCCGGCTCCAGCACCGCTCGCTGCACCCTGATGGGGTTCGGGGGGAGCCCACAGAGAACCTGTGGTTTTACGGTGCGTCGCAGGGCGGGGGCTCAACCTGCAGCCTGGGTGCTGGCTGCATTTCGTCTTTCAGGTACCTGGATTTGATATTTCAACCAGGTAAATGCAAAGCCCCGGAGAGTTTGGCAAAGTACTCCCCGGTTTGTGTTTTAATTTTGGGTTTTTGGAGGTTCTGAAATTAATCCTTGCTGCAAACAGACGTTTCCAGGAAGCCTCGCTAACCAAAAAACAACCCCCCTCCCTCCGATCTCCACTCCCAAGCACACGCATGGCTGTGATACGTAACCCCATTCACTCGCACAACCCTCCTCCCTGACTCTACTTGTGCTAAAGCGTTAATTAAACACACTTTTATGGATGGTTAAGTATCTGCAATCTTGGGTCACAGATCTGACCTCCTCAATTATTGGAAGCAGCCACCAGATTATAGCCCACACTTGATGTAACATACACAGCAGCAATAAATCCATACGAGAGCAACACATAATTTAGTTGTGATAATTTTTGCACGGTCAATATAAATACAAAATTGCCCAGAATGATGTATCAGAATAGTGACTGACTGTACCAAGACTAAAATCCAAAAGACTAGTCTTTATCTGAGGAAGAAATCTTCCTGTGTCTGTTAGGTAACAGATTTTTAGCTGAAAACACGCAATCACCTTTTTAAGTCACGCAACATAAACCCACGCAGGATCCGACCAGGCCTAAGTAAAGCTGGGTGAGACAGTGGATGATTTCGGTGGCTCTCAAGGGGACGGGACCATTCCTTCTCTGCTACCTTTGTTTTCTTCCCTCTGAGTTCCGCGCAGTCTACTCACTCCTGTCTGTTGCCCCGCCAGAAACCTCTTGGGTTTTCCTTACATTATCAAGGGAAAAGGCAATTCACAAACCACAATCTACTTTTTAGCTTAATTGCTAATAAATAAGCTGTTGCACTTTGCTGCCCATCTAGTAAGGGTTTAAGATTAGAAGAAATATTCTGCTACAACGAATAGCAGCTTACGAACAGTAAGTCTGAACTTAGCCAGATTCTATGCCGGGTGCAAACTGAACTCATTGAATAAGACACATTCAATATAATAATTTAAAGCTTATCAGGAACAGCTTAACATTTTAGGGAGGTGAGAAGGGGATACCTGGATGAAAGCACACAAGGTGGGAAGCAACAGAAGGAAAACTTGTTTGGATCACGGGGACGCACGCTGGCCCTGCCTGGCAATCACATCTTTTCTTGCTGTAAACTGAAGGAAAGCTTCAAAATCTGGGGACAGCCCCCTAACACCTGCAAAGCAACTTGGGCAAAGTTATGACAGTCTGCATCCAGGGAAATCAGCTCCCCTGAGAAGGGCTATGCCAGGGTGGGGGCAGGCTCTTGGGGGGACGTGTCTCCTGCTGTGCAGGCCGGCGGGGTCGGACGGGAGGACACGGCAGTGATTCCAGCGAGCAGTATGTCATCATGCCTTAACTTGAGCTTCTTTGCCCCACAATCTATCAATTTTTCATAATGGCAGTTTATCAAACATGCTACCCCTCCAGGGAACAAAGGGGGCAATTATATATTCTTATCCCTTTACTGGTTAAAAACAAAAACTGAAATAAAACCAGTGATGCTCTGATCTCATTTACAGACTGTGAAGGCAGAATAACCTCTGAAATGAAGGCAGCAATGCCGGCTCCCTGGGAGCCACATGAGCACGGACTATCTGCTGCAATGTCGTGATGTTATTTTCTGAAGTTCTGATAGAGGTGGTGATGGGAAAAGGCAGCTTTTGGAGCCTTTAGTTTAATTGTTCAGATAGCAAAACTTATAAACAGCTGAATATACCAAATTACTAAAGCCAGTTTGACCCGAGGGGGAAAAACTTTACAGGAAGACGACAGGATCATTCCTGCAGCGGCATTAAACCTTTCCCTAAAAAACCTCTATTGCCATTTTAGAAGCACAAGATCCACTTCCTGGGCCATGGCCCACAACAGAGCCCTAACCAAAGGCAGCCCAAAACCTGGCTGTTTTACGGGCACATAATGTCAAACTAAAGTTAAGCTGTGGAACATATCCCTGAACACAAACACCAGAAGCTGCTCGCCTCCCAAGCCTGTGACCCAGAAAAAAGAAGGGGCATTCTTACATCAGCTATTAGGGTTTGATTGCTGGAGGAGTAAAGGTGAACCTAAAGGACAGTGAGGTAGGAAAACAAGCTCCTTTGGCAAGCTGGGAGCAAAGCAGGCACTTGCTGCAGAGCTTCTTTCCCCCTTCCCATTTCCTTTGGCTCGGACAGAACAGCACCCGGGCATTTTAAAAACAAGACTGCAATTTGTCAGGGGAAAAAACCCCAACCAAACACAGGTATAGGTGCCTGTCTGATACCTGCAACATACTTCAGCAATGAGAAAAGGCCACAAAACTTCTCCGTGAGGAGAGGATGAACTCACCAGAGGTGACATAGATCCATTTGGCAGGTAAGGGTCTGAGAGCATTAGGAAAGGGTAGCCAGAATATGCAGATCCTTTATACATCCCTGGGTCCTGATGCTTCATACCTGCTAAAATTAAAGCTCCCCGTCAAGATTCACCTTATGACAGGTGATTCCTTTGCCTGTCAGGGCCCCCCAAAGACCTTACAGCATATTTTGAGAGTCATTTTGCCCCGTAGTCCTCTGGGAGGGTGATGGGGTCCCGTGGGTGCGGGGTCCCAAAGGGGTGCAGTGAAAGCCTCACTGCCGACAGGAGCGGCTTTTCCTGGGGGGGAGCAGGCCGGCATCCCTCACTCCCAGGGCTTGGGGACCGGGGAGGTATTCACCCACCCCGGGGATGGCGAGCGCTTGGCTGGACGGGACGAGCCGGGAGAGGCGAGCGGGGATCGGGGATGGGACGCAAGCACACGGAGGGGAGAAGGGCTGGGGGGGTGTTTATGCTGCGACTAACCATCATCCATGTGGTCCGGGAGCTTGTCCTGATAAACCCTCTGCGGATCCTGCACACGCCTGATGGCCTGCATGGGGAGGAGAGAGAGATGCAGAGCGGGGCTGGCGGGGCGGGGGGCGCGGGGCCGGGGCGGGGGCGGCGAGGGCGGCCCGGCTCACCTCGGGGTCGGCGGCGGCGGCGGCCGGGCTACCGCTGCCCTCCGACTCGTTCACCAGCGAGGACTTGAGGTCGGCCAGGTCGCGCTCCGTGAAGGCGTTCTCGGGGATCTTCTCCTCCTGCTCGCCCTCGTCCTTGAAGGCCAGCATCTCATCCGTGGCCCCCAGGTCGTCCCCGCCGCCGCTGCCCAGCTGCGGCATTTTCCTCCCGCCGCTCCCTCCCGAGCCGCGCAGCAACTTTCCCGGCGAGTATTGTTCTCCGCCGCCCGGATCAAGCCCTTCGCAATTATTCTTTGCTTTTTTTTTTCCTTCTCCCTCAATTTTTTTTTTCCTCTTGAAAAAAAAATAAATAGATCGCTCCCTCTTGAATTTTTTTCTTTTTAAAAGTTTTTTTCTCCTTTCCTTTTCAACTTTTAAACTTTTTCCCCCCCTTTAATTCTCTTTCCCCTTTTCCAATTTCCTTTAAATCCTTTCTTTAAAAAAAAAAATTAACTATAATTGTTTTTTCCTTCTTAAATCTCTTCCTTTCACCCCCCCCTCCCTCCCTCCCCCGCCGGCTCACGGGGGGCTCGGCAGGCTTGCGGGCGGGCGGGCAGGCGTCGCGGGATGCCGGGCTCAACAGGCCCCCCCCGTGCCGCCGCCCCCCACCCCCCCGAGCCCCAGAAAGTTTTCCTGGGAGCAGCGGGCGCCAGCGGCAGCCAAAGGCACGGAGCGCCCGGTGCCTGTGTGCGAGCGCGGCGGCGCGGCGGCCAAGGGCTGCCGACATCAAAGCGGCCGCCGGGTGATTGGCAGCTCCGGGGAGGGGCCGGGGGCGGGCACACACACGCTCAGATGCACACACACACACACACACACACACACACACACACGCACACGCACACGCACACCCCGCACACACGCTACACACACACGCACACACACCCCGCACACACGCTACACACACACACACACACGCACACATACACACCCCGCACACATACACACCCCGCACACACGCTCCGACGCGGAGTGAGTGCCTGACTTAAAGGAACAGCCAGACTCAGGATCACCGCCCACCCCATCTCCCCGCAGCGGGGTCACCCCCGTCCCCGGCGTGGTGTGGGGAGCTGGGGCGCTGCTGGCCCCGCAGTGCCACCCCGACCCGGCTGCGCGGGTCAGGGGCGCAGGGTGGGCAGTACTGGGGGCTCATTTTGGTCCCTGTCTGTAGGTAGGCACATCTCCGTTCACACAGCTGTACACACATCTGTGCCCACAGTGTGCACACACATACACACACACACACATGCCTGACACATCTGTGCACACACACACACACACACACACACTTCTGAGCACACACATACTTCAGCACACACTCATCAATTGCAGAACCCCAGACTGGTTTTGGTGGAATAGCCCTCAGAGCTCACCAGTGTCACCCTGTCACTGGCAGGTACACCCCCCACCAGCCCAGGGTGCCCAAAACTCCATCCAACCTGGTCTTGCACCCTGGCAGGGGCAGCCCCAGGAAGGATTTCTGCCTCCCAGCCCCTCTCCAGCTGCCCTCCTGCAGCTGAAAGCCTATCACAGTCCCACCTCTCCGGCCTGTCAGGTCCCTCTAGACAGCATCCCCTCCCTCCAGTGTGCCAACCCACCACACAGCTCAGTGTTCTTGGCAATCTTGCTAAGGTTGCACTCCATCCCAGCGTCCATGTTGATGACAGAGATGTTAAACAGTGCTGGTCCCAGTACCAACCCCTGAGGAACACCACTCATCACTGGTCTCTTCAAGTGTGACCATTCAGCCAATTCTTTATGGCCCAAGTGGTCCATCTGTCAAATCCAACCGAGAGAAGAGGATGTCATGTGGGACAGTGTCAAATGCTTCTCACAGGTCCAGATGGATGACATCAGTTGCTCTTCCCTTATCCAGCAATACTGTAGCCCTGTCATAGAAGGCCACCAAATTTGCCCTTAGTGAAGCCATGGTGGCTGTCACTGATCACCTCCTTATTTTCCATGTGACGGAGCATAATTTCCAGGAGGATCTGCTTCATGACCTCACTGGACACGGAGGTGAGACTGACCAGCCTGAAGTTCCCTGGGTCTTCCTTTTTTCCCTTTTTAAAAATAGGGATTGTGTTTCCCGTTTTCCAGTCAGTGGGGACTTGACAGCTTCTCAAAGATGATGCAGAGTACCTTATCAACTTCGTCTGCCAGTTCCCTTGGGACCCATGGGTGTATCTCATCAGGTCCCATGGACTTGTGAACCTTCAGGTTCCTTAGCCTGTCTCAAACTTGGCCTTCTCCTGCAGTGAGCAGTTCTTCATTCTCCAAGTCTCTGCCTTTGCCTTCTGCAACTTGGGTGGCGTGGCTGGAGCACTTGCTGGTCAAGATAGGCAAAAAAGTCATGGAGTATCTCAGCCTTCTCCATATCCTGGGTAACCAGGTCTCACGTTTCTTTAGGGAGAGGGCCCACGTTTTCCCTTCCTTGTATCACTGACATACCTATAGAAGCTTTTCTTGTTGCCCTTGATGTCCCCAGACAGATTTAATTCCATCAGGGCTTTAGCTTTGCTGCCTTGATCCCTGGCTGCTCAGACAGTTCCTCTGCATCCCTCCCAGCCTGCCCGCCCTTGCTTCCTTTTTGTGTCTGAGTTCGCCCAGAAGATCCTTGTCCATCCAGCAGGCAGGGTACTCCTGACCTTGGAGGGGGTGATCCTGGAATATTGACCAGCTCTCTTCAGCCCCTTTTCCCTCCAGGGCCTTATCCCATGATACTCCACCAAACAGGTCCCTGAAGAGGCCACGGTCTGCTCTCCTGAAGCCCAGGGTAGTGAGCTTGCTGCCTTGAAGATCTTGAACTCCATGGTCACTGGAGCCAAGGCTGGCCTTGGGCTTCACATTCCTCACCAACCCCTCCTTGTTGGTGAGGACAAGGTCCATCAAGACACCTCTCCTCGCTGGCTCCTCTATCACTTGGAGAGGGAAGTTACCATCAATGCACGTCAGGAACCTCCTGCTCGTGCTCTGCTGCCTTGTCCCTGCAACAGATATTGGGGTGGTTGAATTCCCCCATGAGGACCAAGACTTGTGAATGCGAGGCTGCTTCTGTCTGCCTACAGAAGCCTTCACCCATGTGGTCTCCACAGTTGGGTGGCCCATAGCAGACACCACCATAGTGTCCTCAGTCCCTGCCCTCCCTTTAATCTTGACTCGGAAGCTCTCTGTGGCTCCTCACCCATCCCCAGAAGGAATGTGCTCCAGGGGTCAGTGACATAGGTGTTCAAGGCCAGGTTGGATGGGGCCCTGGGCAGCCTTGTGTAGATCCAGGCCTGGAGGTTGATGGCCCTGCCTGTGGCAGGGGGTTGGAGCTCTGTGATCCTTGGGGTCCCTTCCAACCCAGACCAGTCTGGGATTCTATGATAGGGCGACTGCACACACACATCTGCACACACATCTGCATGCAGAGATAGGCAGCTCACGGTGAAACATGGAGGACAGAAGTCTGCATGTGGAGTTGCAGGCACCCATCAGCACGTCTGTGTGCGCACACACACACACACACACACACTCAACAGTTGGTTGTGCATGGCCGTGGGTGCACATGTGGGTGGGTGCGTGGATGCACAGCCCATGCTGGGCCCCCTCCCACCATCACTCCCTCATCCCCACCCCCTTGGGAGGCACAGAGAGGGGAGGTCGGGTTGCCGAAAATTATTACTGTTCCTGCCTGGCCCTGAGGGTCGGGCAACATAGACATTAACATCTCTGCAGCCCATTGGAAGACACCAGGCACTTCTGTGTCAGCATCAGAGGGGTTTTTTTTTCTCTTTCACGCAGTTCCCATGGAAAAGGAAACTCCCCATCCCTTCTGATCACACACGACAGGTCCTGTGCATGTCTCTGGTAGCTTAAAACAACACACCGATATTTATTTTCCTTAATTAAGATTGCATAAGATAGCCCTGGGTCCTGGAGACTTTTCTACAGACTGTAATGACGCCATGTAAATTGTTTTTTATGACCCAATATACTACAGATTGTCACATTCAGGCCTTGAATAGGAAGCTCAAAAATCTTGGTCCCTATTTTTCTTGTTAATGAGGGTATTATTACCAGGGATATAATCTCATTACTTTTTGGGGAGGAGAAGAACTAGTTGGAGCCACTTTGAAAAGTACTGAGTATATTTAAATGAAGCAAAAATCCGTCTTTCTGCTAATTGCTGATTTTGCATGACACAGAATGATTGTTCTGATTTAGGGGGCGCAGTTTGCGCTGGGCTAAAGGAGCCGGGGCGAGGGGGAAGGATGCTGGGTGCTTTTACCCTGCTCAGCTCACCCATCCAAATGAATGAGCCGGGCTACCCCATAGGAAACTCCAGATTTCCATTCTTTTCAACATCACACACACAAAAAATAAAGTAGGCTGCAGCCACTTTGAGTAATAATAATTTGAATGAAATATTTGCTACTTTAAGGTTTTTATTATTATTTTTTCTTTTCCCTTTCAGATGATCCTCTTGTTTTGCATGTGAAAAAAAAAATCGTCTGAGATTTACAGCCCTCCCAAATGGAGATAAAGCCTTGGCAATGAGTTGGAAACCTGTTGTAATCTGTGATCCAGGAAACAAAGAGCCTCATTAATGCAGAGACTTTGGTGAGCCTTTGATGTTAGCTAGCATAGCATTCACTCTCAGTTCCATTTGCATTTAAACATTCATAAAAACATCATCTCTGCTTCCTTTGCCTTAAGCAATTTAGGAGTAAAGTATAGCTTCTATTTAAAGAAACCCACTGTGGTGAGGCTTAGAATACAAATATCACATAATCTTCAAGCAGAGCAAATATTTTATCCTACATTTCTGGTGGGCACATTTAATAATATTATATTTAAGACCCAAAATAAAAGATCCATCTTATTTTCATTAACCTCACACCACATATATGAGTGAAAAAAAAAGAAAGGAAAAGGGGGCCCTGTCGATTCTAAACATATTACATGGTGATTTCTGGGAGTAAGAGAATCCAGAGGATTTTTACATTATTCACAAGAGCTGAATTTTTGAAAACTATGTGCCTAGGGCAAGGTGTCTGGAGCTGTGTTTAGGCACCCAACACTGAAAATTTTCAATGAGGTTTTAGGGTTTTTGTTTATTTACTTAGCTCCCTGAACTGCAGAATCTTCATCCCAGTTTTAAAAGGGAGTATGTATTTTTTAAAAAATAATTATTTATTAAATTTATTTTTAACAAACAGAAGGATAAAAGTAAAGAATAAGCCTAATGGGGAGATTTTCTTCCCAGAGAAGGCTCTGTTGCTCCCAGTCAGCATCCCAAGGGAATGGCAGCATGGGGGAATTTGGGGAATCACTTCAGAAACAAAAACCTACCTATCTTATTTTCAAAAGATTTCTTCACGAACACATCTATGAGAAGCGGAACAGTGTTAGACATAGTTGAGTTGGCTCGATTTGATATTTGGGAATATTCAATTTGGGATCTCCAGGCTCATTTTTACATTCAAAATAACAGAGTGAGTTAAAATCGATCCCGTGTCACACTGGGATCTCTTTATGCTTTCACTCCTCCTAGGAGCAAATACAAGGAAATCTTTATGTTTGCTGCTGCAAGGCAGTTCAGCCAGACTGATGTTTTAAGCATTATAAGCCAGTTTCCTATATGATGAATATCCAAAATGAAAAAAAAAACTGCAATGGAAAACACTTAAAAACAACTTTACCTTGGATAAAATATTTCTGGAGCTGGATCAAAGTGAAACAAAAAGCTTGGCTTACTTGTCAGATCATATCTGCCATGAACTTCAAGGTTTGATTTGTATTATTTACATGGAAAAGGTCCCAAGAAACCAATTTGGCACTAAGGATCTTCATTACGTTTTTTCGCTTGGATGGGTGATTAAATCAATCTAGGGTTCCTATTTTAATTTTTGGGGAAAGGTGCAGCCATCTGTGAATGGAGGAACTTTTTCTGATGGCATCTCTGTGCTTCAGACATACTTCCCCCCCCCGTTTTTTTTTTTTCTTTAAGAAAACTTTTAAAGGAGCATGTTTGCTTCTAGAGCTCCCAACTGTCCCCCCAGTAACTGCTTAGAATGAAAGGTCTATAAGAACATTTTTTGGAAGATTTTAACTCTAACACCTGCAGGGAACATTAAGCCAGATTAAATTATAACCAAGCCAGTCTGTTCCTCGTCCTGCATTTATCAGCACGGTCCCTGCATGCTGTGTGTGTGAAACTCAGCACATGCATTTCTGCACTACGTGACTTCACCGTCCGTGTTATCTGGGCTGAACCCTCCCCTTCAGAGTCAGTGGAAACGCTGCCACTTAACATCTCTTGGGGTTTCGCCTTCTGATCTTTAAAAGGGGCTTCAAGAGTGAAGAACTTGGATTTAGGTAATTTAGTTTATTTGGTTTTCTTGGGGGTTTTTTTGTTCATTTCATAGAATCAGTTTGGAGTAGCTCCCATCTTACTCTTTTTGATAATCATTTTATCCTCTCATGGAGGTTTATTTAATATGGGTAAGAGGCACATCTACCCCTGGCAGGTTGAATACCCTACATCTGCCTTCCTATTTCACTATATTTACAGCAAACATGTTTCCCTGATATGCTCACACAAATCAAAGTGTGTTTTCATTTTAAACCAGATTTATTTCAGCACGAGTTTTCTTTCCATAGCCAAAGGATCCGTTCTCCACCAACAGAGGAACCTTCTCAATATTTACCATCCCTTTGGAGACATACTTGCACGATCGTCCCGTAAGGATGGCTCGACTGACAGACTGGCAGTGCAAATGTTCCAGATGAGAGAGATGAAAACTCCCGTGTGAGGTTCCAGCTGGGGGCAGGAGCTGCTGGAGGATAGGCTGGTACCAGCTAAACTAACCCTGGCAAGTGACCAGAGTAAATCAGGCCACTGAAAGCTCTGTTTTGCCCAAAGGGGTTTACATTGGTGTAATTACCTCAGCATAGTCATAGCAGGAACATTTCCTTAGTCTAGACAAGCTCTAATAGGTAAAAGAAAATCTATCGTTTGCAAGGGAAACATCACGACCCAGCTAAGGCAAGCACAAAGCCTTGTGCTCTTCCTTCCATGTTACCTTTCCTTTGCTCATACAACCTGGTACAACAGGATTTCGTGTTGGCTTGGAGCATGCTCCAGGTTTGTTGGTCTGTGACAGAAAAAAGGGTCAAAGGGTTGCTCAGCCTCGTCCCAGCTTGATTCACTCTGCCCATCTTAGTCTTGCACGACTGCAAGTGTTTATTTGACTTTATGCATTGATCTAAACATACTTAAAACTGGCAGTTGCCAAAAGATTGCTTTTAAAATACCAACAGAAAAATTGACTCCCTGACACTGCAACATTTAGGTTGCTTTTCCAATGGCTACGTGCTTTCCTGGAAATGTTTCCAGCTGTTGGGACTGAAGACTCCTTTTTTTTTTCCACCCCTGGGAGTCAAGGAGCAAAGGCACGGCAGCCTGCATCCTGCATTCTCCAGGAAAAGAGGATAATCGCTCTCAAAAGACTTCATCAGATGTCAAAAGCCGCAGTGTGAAATCCATTTTGGAGGCTGTGATCTTTGGCAAACTCCCCGTGCGTACGGCACAACATGGCACAAGCCGTCGTCAACCCTCCCAAAGCAGCTTTGGGGGTTTGCCTTTGTTTAGGAGATATGGAAGACCATCTCTTCAGGCAGTTTTCATTTTGAAAGTTCTTCTCTTTATCCCTGCTACAAACAACACTTTGGGTTATTAAAGGATTTTAAGAGACTCATGTATTTTTCCCTCTGTGTGTTTGGTTCACCTCTCGCTGTTGGAGCTGAACCAAGCGACTGGCATCGTGCTTCATAATTCTTATTACTTTCACTGTCAGGTTCTCAGGCGCTTGCCCAATGCTGAAAGATCTGAGTTTCAAACAGGAAGGAGCATGTTTATTTGTTTACAAAAACACTTTTCCAGGGCTGCATCCTGTGGTCATACAGTCATCCCAGTAGTCCGTGCTCCGATGAGTCACGCCACTAAATTAAAAGGCCCCATGAAGGCGGATTTGCAGCATCACACTCATCACTCCCACAACTGTTTTCCCCTAAACCATAGGGGAAAAGTATGCAGGTTTTCAGGTCCCTGAAACCTTACTTTTACCAAGCCAAAGTGCTGGGTTCCTTTATCCTCTGACAGCATCCTTTACATTTCAAGAAAGTCCTTAGGAGCCCCTTGCCATGCGTTTGGTGCAGCTCACATGAATTACACTTTGTCCTGGGATTCCTGTTTGTACACTGCATGGAACAAAGTACAGGAGAAATCCAAATATTGTTCTTTTAGTTCAAGCTCTGCTCAGCCACGCTATCCAGGCTGCAGTTGAGCCTGGTTGTTATCCAGAGCCAGCTTCCAACTGCTTCTCCCCTTCTTGCACATCTCCCACCGAGGGCGACTGTGTCCATCAGATGGGGCAGTGTAATTTCACGTGTAGGCATTCACAGTGAGGGTGACAAAGCCCTGGGACAGGCTGCCCAGGGTTTGTGGAGTCTCCTTCTCCGGAGATATTCAAGATCCGTCTGGATGCCGACCTGTGCAACCTGTCCTAGAGACCCTGCTTTGACAGGGGGGTTGGACCCAATGATCTCACGAGGTCCCTTCCAACCCCTGGGATTCTGGGATTCCCCAAGCTGCTTCTGTCCGAAGCCCCTTTCTAAAAGTCAGCCCTGTTGTTAAAAGGCCACAGACAAAGATAATTCAAAAAGAAAACCTGGTTTAGATGGATCTGAATGAGGATCATTGCTGATCACAGGGCTGGGCGGTGGCACTGCTGAATTGGGTGGCAGACAGTGAAACTGGGTTTAGTTGTCGTGACCTGGGACACGTAAATGGAAAACTGCTGTCTCTGGAGGATTAAGAGAGTGGCGAGAGGAATGAGACCCAGACTAGAGGCTGCTTTGCCTAGAGGTACCTGCGGGAACTGGTGCTGCTGGGGAAAAGTGAAAAGAGTTTAGGATTATTATGACAACCTCAGCTGCAGCTCTGTCTCTGATCCCCCACATTAGCACATCAAACTCCTGCAGAGCAGAGCTGGAGGCTTTAGCAGTCTCCTCCTTACATGAACATGCTTTTGAGTCCCATGGCAGGAAGCCCTCCCTGAGCCTCTGCAGTCTGATCACCTCCTTCCCAGTGCTGGAGCTGTGCAGAAAGAAATGGGGAAGAAATGGAAACAGCTGGTAGGAAGTGGAAAGGAAATTGTCGGGATAATGGTGGTGGGATAGGGTGGCCAGATCAGAAGTCGAAGGAAAATTATTCCATTCACATCACACAGGGTCAGATCACTTCTGATTTCTTCAGCACCACCCCAGACCCACAGCAAAACGTGTCTTTCCCTGCTTTTATTTGTGGGTTTTTCTGCATTGTTTTCAGTTTCTGAGCATTGCTTTCTGTGAGAAAGAAGAAAAATAACTGAAGAGACGAGGGGGAAAATGAAACAGGGAAAAGAGCAGGGGATGGTGCTGAATATACAAATGTTCACACCAAAGTAATTGAAAGGAAAAGGAGGAAAGAACCCAACATATTTACAATTCTGAATTCAGCGAGGCAGAGCTCCCTGCTAATGAATGCAGAACACTTCATTTACCACTCGCAATATATTTTTATTTATTTTGCAGATGTTCTTCCTTTCAGCTCTTTACTGATGACTTTCTTGAGGCACACTGACAACAAGGCAGGATGAGCTTGTCAGCATCATACTTCTCTGTTCTCCAGACTGAGAAATGAAAGAAAAGAGAGGAAAGGTAAAAACAGAAAGGAAGGCTTGGATTTCTGCAGTGTGTCCTTGCCATTTCCCTCTTGCCAACAGTTTCATCACGTTTGACTGGACGTGGGGGACCTCTGTGCAAAGTATAGCATGGTCCTACCTCCCTCTCCGCACTCCTGAAGCGGCTGTAAAGAAACCAGATTAAAGGAGCATTAAAAGCTGCACTACAAATCCTCCCATATTAAGCCAGACAATTCTTATGGTTGTTTCAGGCTGGCTGAACAGAAGGGGTGCCTTTGAGTTGAACTACATGTTTCAACAGTATGTTGTTCTGAAAAGTGTTGTATATGTGCCGACATCCGCTGTTGGCATGTGTACAGACTGAAGCTTGCCAGCTCCTCCTAATCTGAAGAGAGGAGACATGCAGTGTTAAATACATGTGTCATCACTAGTCACCGCCCCCCCTCCTTCCACCACCACCACCACCACCACCACCACAATTTTATCATTCAGTTGTGCAATATATTTGAACCCAGTCGGCCCGTTTCGTTTAGATGAACTTAGGCCAAGTAACTGTACTGGAGCTGACTTCAGAGGAGTCGCTGGAGCTGCTCTTCCATAAGGAAATGCAAACACTGTTAACGCTCCTTAGTCTGCTCCTTAGACAAAGGCCTTTTGGTAGGGTTGCAGAAGGAGGGGGGAGCCCCTGAGATAACAAACACACTCTGCAGCTCATTGCATCACATGATTTTCGACTCTCATCACGTTAAATCTTACAGGCAAAACAGGGCCAGGCCTAAGCAGGGCTTACAAAGGGGACTCCAAGGGAATCCGAGCTGCAAGGGATGGTTTTGGTGACTCAGTATGTGACAAGGTATCTTCTGAGTCAGGACTGAGTCAGCGCTTTTGCAGGACGTTAGCACACCCGAGTTTAGGATGTTTTTGAGACTGAAAGCCTGACTGCTCATGCCAGTAAGGATCCTGGGAGACTTTTCACTTGTATAGAGGGTGATTCCAGCCTCCTGGTCCAGCTCCAGATGTATTAATTGTGTTTTCCCTCAGTAACTGCTTTGTATGGTGTCAATTATTGCTCCCTCTAAGGCTGTGACCATGATCTATACTGCAACCCTCAAGTATGCCTGCAGCTGGCTGTGATGCACCTTTAACTAGTTAGGGGGAAGCCAACACCTGGGCAGCTACAGTATCAGCTGCTGAGTATTTAGGCAGGGATTGCTGGGCCCCCTCCCTTTTCCTGATGATGGCTGTAGCACCGGCAGCGTGTGAGTTTGCTCATTCAAGGCGACTTTTGGTGTGTGCCTGGGGGGCTGCAGGCAGACCTTTGGGTGCTTGGGCTGTACCACCAAGCCTCTGCTGGTCATGGAGTCGCCCATGGCTCTCTTCTGTTTGTCTGAAGTGGTTTTGGCGTTTCTTAGTCTCATCCAACAAACAGGTTGATAACAGAAGCCCTGCATACAGTCAGGAGTCCAGGGTACAGTTTGGTGGGTCCTCATCCGGACTTTAGCTCTTGAGACCATCAGATTTGGACTAGTGTGTATAGGAGTTTGTGTCCTTGGTTCTGTGGGCTATCTGTTAGTGGCCTGTTTGTGATGTGTATGGCTCCAGGAATGATGTGGTAGTAGCAGATGATGCGTTTCTGAAGACTAGGGAGATGTGAAAGGTGTGTGGTTGCAGTAGGCAGCTGGGTAACAGATAACCAGAAGTTGATAAAAGCTTTGGTGATTAGAGAAGGAAGCACAAAAGCAGAGATTTTTAGAAGGACAAGAAGAAAAAGCACCTAAAAATGTGATCGCCCATTTTAATGGCTAAACATGAATTATATTATGGGATGCTTTCATCTGTGCATAGGTTGGTATTCCCCAGCTTTTTATATTTGTATATAAATATTTTTCTTGAAGTAAAGTCAGCCTAATTGGAAGTAAGAGCTATTCTATGTCGTTTATTTTAATACTCTACTATATTTCCCCTAGTTAATCATTGCTATTTCTAAATATAAATTTCCTTTCCTTTTCTTTCAAGTCACTTAAAATGAAAGGGGCTGCTTTACTCTTTGACCTCCTCTAACAAGCAGACCCTTGAAACGCAGCATTTCCAGAAAGCAAGCTGTAGGAACAACAGATGGATTTAGTAAATTACAGCCTGCAGATGGATTGTATGAGGAGTCAGTTTGGGATGGAGGCTTAAAAAACACTGAAATTTTCTATGCTGTAGCTCGTTTCTTGCTGTCACACGCTGCCTGGTAAATACATAGCTTGTGTGATGTTGGCTTTCTGTACTGATTGATTTGTAGAAGCCGTTCCATCCCAAATTACCAGCTATTTGGGTCTCAGCCTGCAATTCTACTCAGCCAGGAGAGCTTGTCCTCTAGGTATGTTTCAGTATTTTGCATTTCTTTTATTTGCTAAAGCTATTCTGCCAGACTACTTACCCTGATTAGCAGATTCTAAAACCTGTTTGTGGTTTCCCAGGGATTTCATAGACAAATTAGTGCCTGTATGTTTGCAGGACAGGTGACTCCTAAATGATAAAAAACATAGTTTATAATCAAAGTGCCTTTCTTGTAACAATAATCTTGAGCTAGACATTTGCTTATCTCCCGACGTGTTAATCCCCTTCAGGATTAGCAGCTCATTTTTCAAAAGCCTGGTCTTGGTTCTGCAGACCTTACTGATGTAGGTAAATCTTGCTGAGGTTGTGAGGTGTAATTGCGTGCCATGGCTGCAGGAATGGACCTTCACCTCCATAGGTTTTCCCAGTGTGATTTAGCTATTGCTCTGAGGTTGGAAGTTCTGTAATGTGCTTGATACACAGCAGTAAGTTGTCATTGTGATCAAACACAAAGCTGCTGTGGGGAAGAATAAATAATTTGCATGGGTGTGATGAGAGCTTGAAGGGAATGTGATAAGTTGTGTGTTGAGCACTGGGAAAATTCCTGGAAATGTGCTGTGTTGTTCTGTGTGGTGTCAGAAACTTCACATTGAAAGGAGATCATCGCTGGCTCTGGGTAATGCATGGCATTATTAAAGGTCTTCTGAAAGGAGTAGATCTCAGACAGCATGACAATCAATACAAGATCAGGTAAGCTCAGAGTTTTTATGTAAATAAACCTTCATTTCTACTCTTATATTTGTAACATGGCCAGCACACTTTGCTGTGATTTCCTGTGCTGTGTCTCTGAGTTTGGAGTTCTTGAAGCCACTTGTATTGAGATGGGTCATGTGACACACACTTCAGTGAATCCCTGCACCAGGGCTTTGCATGGAACCAGTGCTGCTTATTATGGGACGTGCAGGAATAGCATCTGCTCTGACCAAGAATCCCTTTTGTGAGGGGAAGATGCATGTGATAATAAGGGGGATGGTATTAACACCAGTCTTGTCAGCACTTGGAACTTGTGCAAAGTAGTCTCAGTGCTGCTTTCTGCTTGCCCTCTGACTGCAGGCACCAGTATCAGCAGCTACAATTCATTACCCTGGTCCCCACACCGTGCCCACTGGGGATGTCACAGCATGCAGCTTGGCTCCTGTCCCTAGGCATACCCTGGCTCCCTTAAGAAGGGGAGTTTGTGTGTGTGGGATGGCTATGCATGTGGAAACTCTTGAAACAGAGACAGTGTGGGGCAAGGGTGTGTACCCAGGGACAAGGGTTTAGAGGTGTACTGCAGGTAGCATCTATCTGCCCTGCAATGTAGGCACTGCCTATAGAGACACTTAGCAGAATGGCAGGTGTTTAAGTGCTGTGCTTGCAGAGCAGCTCTTGGTGCTGCAGTACTTTGTGTGCTGGTAGCATCCAGTGGCCAGGCTACAAACACTGCCTACACCTGTAGCTGTGTTACTGGACTCTGAAAATTTTCCCCATGGCTCCTGGACCCAAGCAGGAGTGCTGCTATGTGAAACCATTCCAGGATGCAAACTTTACCAACTCCCTGCAGTAAACCAGCAGTCCTATCATCTCCCTGTGAGCTTCCTCTGAGGCAAGTGCTGTGCCTCAAAATAAACTTGCTGTTTTTTGAAAGGTCCATCCCACACAACCTATCAGCACAGGAGGCTTCACCATGTTCCTAAGGCTACTCACATGTAGAAGGGCTGCAGCACTGTGCAGGAACCAGCACGGTTTTTCTGTGCTGTGATTTGTTGCTGCTCTAAGGTTGGCAGCTCCACAGTACCAGTTGTTGATGCAGAGTATCAGAGAGCTGTCAGAGTGATCAAAGTGTGTGCTTGTCTTAAGCCACTCACAGCAAGGCTACGTAAGGGTTTAAGATCTGAAATGTCCAGCTGAAACTCTGCAGAGAACTGCTTAGGGAGGCAGAATGTAATTACCCATGTTGGAGGCTGGCCAGGCTTCCAAGGTTAACACCTTCCATCTTGACATCAAATCTTTAATGGCCACACATGGTAAAGACATTTGTTCAACATCTCGTTTGGGAATAGAGCATGTACAGGGTTACTGTGCCTCTGTCATCACGCTGGAGTATTGGGTCAGTACTGGTCTGAAGGAAAACTGCTTTCAAATTGGTCAGCAATACTTCATGGACAAGCATTCCTCTGGAGACTTCAACAGAAGTCTTGCACTTTTGTTTTAAGGTATTGGAAAGCATAACATTTGTGTCTGATTCTCTTTCCTGATGCTGAAAGCCTCTCAGCAAAGGGAAGGTGGTTGGTACGCCAAGCCCCATGCTGGCTCTGAGCTGGGACTGCCCTTTTCCCTACACTCCCCGCTCTGCTTAACTTGCTCTCACCCGTCTTCTCATCAAGCACTGAGTATTTGGGGTGTAAAATGTCTATTTGCTCTTTGCAATCAGTGTTTGTGTCTTGATGGAGTAAGACAATCCTGTGTGGGCCTGGGGTGATCCTTGTACTGGTGGTAGCTCTGCTGTGGCAACAGCACTGCACCATCTCCAGGTGGGTCTCATGGTGGGGTGTGATGCAGTGTTGGCAATGGCATCTGTGGTTAAACTTGCCTTGGACAGGCTACATGCAGCCACATGGACTCCATCCAGGATGGTCAATGCCTCACAGGGATGTGCTCAGGGCTGAGGCCAGCAAAATGACAACCCTTCTTTTCCAGCCTTGTTCCTGCCACTCTCTGAGCAGTAGAACAAAATGGTGGAAGGCCAGACAGGAAGAAGACTGAACACATAAATACTCCTGGCAGCCTTTTTTCTCCAAACCTTGAAGCCAGGGAAGGTTAAATGCAGGAAAGTGAGGTGTTTCTTGCTTGTTTGGATGCTGTGGGCTTGGCAGACACCCAGGGCTGGCAGGACTGTGGGTGCTCACTGGTAGACCTGTCACTTGCTGAGGAGCCACCTGTCCCTGCAGGGCTGGCAGAAGAGGAGGAGGAGGCAGTGACTTGGACAGCCATGCCCCTCCATCCTGCTGTAGGATGAGCTGAGCTGGCCATTCCCCCTGCCCCCATGGTGCTTGTGTTGGCCTCCTTCCACATCCAGCCACGTCTGGGCTGTTGAGCTTGAGTGCAGCCCTGCAGTGCGCTGCCTGGCTGCTGTGGGAGGCCATGCCTCACTGCACTGCGCTCCCCAGAAGCCTGTGCCCAGCTCTGCACTGCTTGTACCCTCTAAAATTTATCCCGAGTCTTGTGAGAATCAATGAAGTCCTTGCTCCTGCAGTCCTAAAGCTTGGCTTGGCTCCTGTCTTAAAAAAAAGCCAAAACCTGAATGTTCTACTTCTCATAACTCCAAAGAAATAAAGGACCCTGATGTCTGAACCAGAAAGGAAGGGGAAGCCTGAGCCATCAGTTTTGGAGTTTTTAAAATCTTATGGGCTTTCTAATCAAATATTTTTTTTTTCCCGTTGAGAGCAGCCTGACTAATGACTTTTGTAAACTTGTGTTGGCAGAACTAACAGCAGCTTAAATCAAATGACTAATTGTTTTCATTCATCAGCTATTCACTGCAAGAGCAATTATAGTTTCAATGTTCTGCCCCCAAATGAGGGCCAGATCCTGCAGTCATGTATTATTTATATTACCTGTCTCCCTATTTATGTTCTCCAGCACATAGATGACTCTGGTGTCCGGCCTCTTCTCATAAAATCTAGTTCCTTCAGAATTCAGGTCAGCATTTGGACAATCTAACATATATGTAGCTTATTTCAAACAAGAAGTAAATTATAAACTCTACTTGTAGCTTGATTTCTTCATATGGTAGTAGGTGACTACTAAAATGTTAAGATGCTGTTGCTTGTCTTTTCCTGTTAAGCTGAAACTTAGTGCCAAGGGCAAGTTGCCATCCTACCACCGAGGCATCGGTTTCATTTAGTGAAGCATACTAAACATTTCCAGCTCATTGGTAATTTTTTTTAATTTTCCCACATATAAGATTTAATAATATGAAAAAATCCCCATAGCAAACCTCAGGTTTCCTTGGTGAAGCACACCCAGTCTGTGAAAGAACCAGAAATAGTTCAATTTGAAACAATTAAAGAAAAGACTAATCTTTCACCTGCCTGTTTGACGTGAGTCGTAGGACAGACTGAGTAAGCTGCTCTGGGAATGGAGGTTGTGTTCCCTGATGCCTCGGGTAGGGTTGAAGGATGAGTCTCTAAAGGTCTCATCGTCTGGGATTCTGTCGTAGCTGTGTGGTTAGAAATTGTGCTGGGATGGAACAGCTCAGCAGGGATTCAAGTCTTCTCTCCTCCGAAGGTCCACTTGTGGTCGCGTAGGCTGCCTGGAGCACAGGGAGTGTTCAACCCGCGGGAACAGTGGGAGAAATAGGTAGGAATGGAGTCATGTTGCTATAGGCACCCCCATCCGTGAGTCTTTATTGCTTTTCATGCCACTTCACTGCAAGATGGAGGAGGCACTGGAATTACCCACTCTGGCTCTGCCTGAGAGCTGAAATTCAGGCAAAAGCCCAAGTGAAGGTAGCTTTACTGGGTTCTGTTGAATTCTGGGTGTAAATGGAAATGTTGTAATGTGTTTTTGTTTAAGTGGGCTGAGGACAAATGAGGCTTTAAGTATCATTGGAGTCTAAATAGGCAATGTCTCATCTAATCCAACCCTCACAGCTTGATCCTATTTCTGCTACTGCCAACTATATGTGAGTGTCTGATACTCTAAGAGGTACAGTAGTTGTTCCTAAATCCCTTATCTGCTTCTTGTCCACAGAGCAGCTGTAGTTGATAGCAAGTAGTTGATTGGGGGGTGGGGGGGAATCAAAGTAATGGTAATCTTAATTCTTCTTTGTACTTGGCAGATCTCAAAACACTTTACAAAGTGAAAGTGTCTAATTGAGAATCCTTCAGCTGTGTGATGCTGTAGTTAAGGGAGGAAAAGCATTTGTTTGTTACTGAGCTATGAGATGTAGGATTTGTGTCCTATAAACCAGCAGCATTGCTTTTTAAGGATGATTAGGAATGCTGAATGGATTTGGTTGTTACAGCTCCTGAAATGAATGCAAAACTCCCCACTGTGACGGGAGATAAAGTTGTTCCTATTCCTCAGTCTTCCCCTGTGAGTGTCAGGAGTAGCACTGTCTTGAATTGCACAAATATCATACCTAGGTTTTGAATATTCTGGAAGTAATCCTTAATGCTAATGGGTAGTGTAGTGATACAAGAACTATGAATCTCCCAAGAATTTAATTTTAAACACTGCATTGGAAAGCAATGCAATTCTCTTACAACATCAAAACTGCTTTGCATATATATATACTTCTCTTTTTTTCAAGGCTCTCAATATGATTTATGAGCAGCAATTAAGTAAACCTTTTAACACCATGTGACAGAAGTATTGCTGGGCCCATTTATGAACTAGGCAAGCTGAGGCACAGAGGTGTCAAATGTAGCTTGGCAGCAATGGTATTGCAAAATAAAGACCAGAACCAAAGAAACCTGAATCACAGCCCCTATCCTGAGAGCTGGCCATTTATTCTTAGGTCATTAAAATCCACTGGGCTTGCCTGGCAGACTTTAGAAACGTAGGCATTCTTTTAAATGGGGTTATCTTTATTAAGTGATGAATGTAGGAGGAGTTTAACATAGTGCTGAGGAAACCCATCTAAACCATGATGGAATGAGAGTTGATACAGGACATTTAAATAAAATAAATCCCTGCTGAAACAGATTTTTTTCTTGTTCATCAATATCTATATTCTGTGCTCACTTCATGCAGCTCTCCTCATGTAGCACCGAAGCCTTTTAAAAATGAATGGCAGGTGGCTTGTAGAATACTGTACCTCAGTGATCACAGACCAGGGGCTTCATTCCACCTCTGGTCAGCAGGCCTGAGGCTGTGTCCTAAGGGGTAGGTGTGGGATCTGTGTGTGTCTTGTGCTTATGGGACAGTCTGAGTTTGCAAATCCCAGATGGAAGACTGGCCCCAGTGCTCTTGTTGGAAACCTCCTAGGATGGTCTAATGCTCCTGACTGGGGGAAAGGCGCTTGAGAAGAGGTTTTCAGTCAAAAGGTAAAATGTATCCCTACTTATCTGAGACCACAGTGGGACACAGACCTTGCAGTGTTCTCCCCAAAATGCACCACTACTGATGTGGCTGTGATGCTGCTGACGCAGAGCTGGCATTAGATAGGAACATCTGCTTGCAGGCATGGTCCCAAGGGGGTCTGCAAGGTGTTCTGGAGCAGAAGAGAGGTGTGCAAGCATCAGCTAACACTGAAATCAATCTAGGTTGTTTTAGAGGAAAAAAATGGGTGTTTGAATCTCTATTTTACAGCACTACGTACAAAAAGAAGTATTTGTAATCTTGTCCTTTCTTACCTGCAAGTCCATTCCTATTAGTAATAAGGTAAGAATTCCAGATCTACCTTGCTGATTGTGGAGGGATAGAAACATGTAAAAACTTGATAAATCCAGCATAGGGACTTGCCATGTGTTTAAATCTTGGAAAGGGAAATGCTTTATTCACACCTGAAACTACCAGCTATGTAGTAGTGGAAATAGTAGATTTTTTTTTTGTTGCTGTATGGAGATTTCTGCTGCATGGCAGATGACTTAATCAGGGGAATTTTTTTTAATAAAAAAGGAAAAGTAGAGTGCAGATGTGGGCAATCAAATATAGGAGATCCTATTTCTGGTTTTAGTGTAAATCTGTTTATTATTTGTAAACCTGACTCATTTGTAAAGACACAGGCACAGAACTCTGCACACACTCAGAATTATCCAAGTCCTTGTATGAGTGGGAGCAGTACTTCATAAACTGGTATCAAAATGTTCCCCAGTAATGGTCTGGGCTACCAGTAGAGTCATTGCTGTCCCTGATGTACATCTTCTGTATGTTTACTTTCACATGCAGCTATGTGTTAAACTCCAGGCAGTATTTTACCCTTTGCAGATAAGGACTGAGAAGTTGGTGAGCAGATAATATTGCTGGAAATAAACTCAAAGGCATAAGCCCCACTCTCAGAATCAAACCAGAGGCAAAGAAGGTTGTCTTTCAGGACCTTGTAATCCAAGAGAAAATCTGCAACCCATAAAATGGATGGTTGATGATCCTCATGTTGCTCCAGGCACCTGAATCAACTCAAAATCCTGCAAAATCATGAAACAATCCCTGCCTATTGTTTGTTTGGTGTGTTGGGGTTGGTTTCCCCTCCCCCCGGCTGAAGGTGTGAAGCAAAATAGCTCTGTGGTCCAGCTCCCATTGCAGGCTGTGAGAGTTTGCTTAGGCTGAAGTCACTGAGAAAACCCTCTATAGCTTTAATGGGGGCGAGAACAGGCTCCCTGTGAGTTAGTCTGAAGAGCTCAGCTCAAGGCTGAAAGATGGGGGCTCTTTGAAAATGACAACTTGTGGGTTTTCTGGAGAGGCCATTAACATATTTGTCACGGGGGATAGAGGGTAAATAAGGAACTTGAAAAGAAAGGCAGATATTAATTACGCTTCAGACGGCATTGTTGGGTGCTGATGACATGCTGTAGCTCTCCAGACGACTGTAATTTGCAAGTGAACCCAAGGAGGATGAGACTTTACAACGAGCCGAGCAATTAGCTCTTCCTGAGTTGCAAGAGTGACATCATGTGTGCAAAACATGCCTTCGCCCTC
Organism: Gallinula chloropus; assembly: GCF_964237585.1. Classification (NCBI taxonomy): domain Eukaryota; kingdom Metazoa; phylum Chordata; class Aves; order Gruiformes; family Rallidae; genus Gallinula; species Gallinula chloropus. The sequence continues at coordinate 10,324,302 of NC_140095.1, read as the reverse complement.
AGCTAACAACACATCTATTCTTCCTGTAGAGCCACTGTTTGCTGGGAAGGCCATTAAATCATACCCCTGGATGCACTAACCTTCAGAGCATCATGAGTAAGGGTCCCTGAAGTGCTGACAAACACGTGTCCAAAGCACCAACTAGCCACAAAACCAGTACCTGATATTTTTTTATGCACTATGATTGATCTGTGTTTGTCTAAATCCTTAAATTATTTTTTCAGGGTCTTGAAAGCTTGCCTCCCTGGAAGGGATTTAGCTTGATCAGCAGGGTTTTCTTTGTCTGGACTTTTTCAAGAAGTTGTTGAAAAAGGTGAGTGGTTGCTGTTGAGCTCATACATATATATATACATACTGAAATATATATACTTCTGAAAAAAATGTGGATTTTATTTAACTAGGAAATGTAATAGAAATTAAATTCTTGAGGAGTGATGTTAATATGTGTCTGGTTATAGATTTCCAGTAGAGTGTGTGTGGTTTTATAGGCTGGTTCACTTAACGTTTTGCTCTGCATGACTTTATCAAAGAGACTATAAGGATCCATCTGATACTCAAGGAGGAATAAATTATGGCATTCTATAGAGACAATCACGTTTATTCTTTAATTAGATACATAGTCCCAGTGGAGCCACAGACTACATACCCACAGTAAATCAAGCTCCTGCTTAAGTGCTTTGTAAAATCAAAAGCCAAAAAAAACCCTCATGAAGATTTTTTTCAGCGCTTTTATCAGTTAGAAACGTGATGCAAATTGTCATGTAGCTTCTGATATTTTTGCTGGATTAATGAAGAAGAAAAATGGGATGCAAGTGAGCTTGACTTTGGAGATACAGTTCAGTGTGGGAAAAGCTGCTTTAGCTTTTGAAGATGACTGTAACTACAAATGCAAATGAGCATCTCCCCACTACAGTTGCTTCTCAACCTAGCAGAGGGCATGGAGAGTTGGCAGAGCAGATGCAGAATGGGGCACGGAGCTAAGGAGCCTCGTGTCAAATGGGAGCAAGCTTCTCCCACCTCAGAGAGGTGCCAGGCAGGGCTGTACACAGATCCTTGTTGCCCTTCCCTGATCCAATAGTGTTTGCTCAGTGTTGGTCACTCTCCTCCTGTATGTGTCTCCTAGTGAAATAGGTGGAAAAGCTCTTTTTAGCCGCAGCCCAGACAGACCCAGATACTCCTGCTGTGCCTTCTGTTCTGCAGACCTGTGGAAATGACTTCAGTACAGCAGGATATTCAGATCTGAGCACCTTCCCCAGGCTTTGAGCAAAGAATCTGCATGGGTCTCTTGGTTGCTTCCAGCTCACATGCTTACATAGTCCCCAGAAGCTTCTAAAACTCGAACCCGAGGAAAACAGAAGCTTGATCTCCGAAGCCAGGAAGATGCTTTAATAGGAGCTCGTTACTTCTGGTAACAACACTAATAATCTTATGTTAACCAAAGACAAGAACAAATCTCTTGCTGGATGATATGTGGGATGTGATGTCTTTACATCCTTACAAAGCTGTGGCAAAAACCATCCAAGAGAAATGGTAAAGGTGAAGGTGGCTGTTATGTAGAAAGCTCAGCAGCAGGAAGCTGTGAGGGCAGCTGGGCAGCCTCTTACTTACCCTCTGCCAACACTGACATTTCTTGGTATATCTTCTTTGTGACCACTCATCCCAGCACAGAGGCAGGCTGCACACAGCATCTAACCTGCAGCATTCTGCAGCAGAGTTCCTGTTTTGATAGCAGCAATGGAAGCAGGCAGAGAGCTCCCAGTGTGACAGCAGAAGTGCCATGTGGAGGGGGAAAAAAAGCTTTCCAAATTCTGTGAAAAAGCATCAACCCTGTTCCTCAGCTCCAACTTCAGGTTCTTTCCCCTCAACTGAAACCTGAGGATCCCTTTGCAGGCGCCTTTGCAGTGAAATTCTTTATCTGTAGCTGCCAGCATGGCCACAGATGCGATAGGGGAAACCATTGGTTTTGGTGGTGTGGTCAGGAGAGGAGTAAGGCATGTCTGCATGAGCTGTCTCTCTGGCTCGCAGGCTCTGCACAGCCTGAAGAAGTGAACCTCCCACAGAGCCAGAGTCTGCCTGCTTGGTGGAGCGTTCTGGTTGAATTATTCCTCTGGCAGTGCACCCCCTGAGCTAGAGTTGAATAATGGAAAGCTGGCGGCAGGCTGGTTCAGGTTTGAAGTGTGTGGTTTTGATTAATTCGTTACAATTCAAGGGCAAGAAATGTGTAAACTTGGTCTTTGCTGAATGCTACACCCCTCTCTATGTGGTGCTGACCTACCAAAATTGTACCTACCTGACATGCCCCCTTCCTGGAGGTGTTTAAGGCCAGGTTGGATGGGGCTTTGGGCAACCTGGGCTAGTGAGAGTGTCCCTGCCTGTGGCAGGGGTTTGGAACTAGATGATATTTGAGGTCCCTTCTGACCCAAACCAGTCTGTGATTCTGTGCTATGTGTTGGAGACAGACCCAGGCCACTCCACATTTAAATCAATAGTTCATCTACTTGAAGCTGCACAGGAAAACTGAGGTTGAAAGCTTCCAACCCATTCTTACACAATCTCAAGTGTGACCAGAGAAGTGTAACCGCTACAGAACATACATCCTTGCCTTCTGCTCCCCTTGCTGTAGTGACACATGGTGTATAGAAATCGTCTCTTTCCCTTCTTCGGTGTACACATGCCTGTGTGCCTGTGCTCATACCCACCCCACTCCACACACGAGAATCTACTTGGTGGTTTTAATGAAAATGCACTTTTGGAGCTCTAATGCTCAACAGCTGTGAAAATGCATGTTTTTGTACTTCATTTCCAGACTTATTTGGAAGATTTTTGCTTTGTGGCTTTACTGAGTGACTTTCCTGATGAACTGATTTAAAAAAAAAAAACATTTAATTTCTTCAATGACCATAGTGGTTACCATAGAAATACGTTAGCTGCAAAACAAGGAATAATTAGTTTATGTTTGTTCCTTTGTGTATCCTAATTTCTTCCATTCAGGATTTTTAAGCATATAATTAAAGGGATTATTCAGCTTTGATTCTTCTTCTCCCCCTCTATAAATTCATTTAAAGACAAAACTCTGATGTCTGTCACAAATAATAATGATTATATATGGTAATTAGTCCAACCTGTCTGTCCACATAGCAGAAAACAATGTGTTTTCTGTGGCCGTGCTGACTCGTGGTCACTTGGCTTTGCCCGTGGCATTCCCAGTTATCTCTCTCATCCCTTATGGCTACTCAACTAATTACCCTTAACGAAACGTGGTTTGGAAGTGGGCCTCCTGAGAGCACTGCAGGATGCTTTCTGGTGTCATTTGAGTTCTGGGGCAAGCTAAATTTGACAAGAAAGGCATCAGCAGGCTCCAGAAGTCTCTCAGGTCAGGTGGCAGTTGAGCAAGGACGGGGAGTGTTGCGACACTGGGCTTTAAGGTAGTTATTTAACACCTCTGCCCTGGCGGGATTTGCAGAGTAGGCGAAGTTCTGCCTGTCTTTGTGGAAGGGCTTGTAGGGCTTCTCCAGCAACACTTGTGATGGATCAGGCTTTTTGTGGAAAGGCACTTTTCCTTGAACATGGGCAGGGATGTTGGAGCCCCTCAGTTCAGTGCAGTTTGGAGGTTAAATAAATCACTTGGCAGTGATTCTCCCTTGTGAAAAATGCTCTTTCTTTAAAGCTCCAAGATAATTTAACAGGAATAAGAGCCTTATCCCAGAGCTGTGCAGTCCTGTTCCCTTTCCCCAGTCTGATCATTCTGGAAATGCTCTATGCTAGGTGAGGGAGCATCAAGAGCAGAACTCGTGCAGCCTTCTGGTGCCCATCAGACCAGACAGTGGTTTGGTAGCCAGGATGCTGCCTATGGGGATGTGAGCTTTGGCCCCGTGCTCCCAGCATCCCCAAATGATGTTGCAGAACCACATAATGTGTAAGGTTGGGACCTGTAAAGGTCATCTAGTCCCTGCTTACTGGAGGTACTGGAGGGGGGGGGTGAACATCCTAACCTTTGAACTTCTTGATAATGGGGGAATGGTTCCAGCAGCTGATCTGTAAGTATACTCAACAACGTTCCTGGATCCAGCTTTTCAGGGGAGGGGAAAAAAAGCTGGTCGGTGACAGGTAGCTCTTGAGGGCTCAGGTCTGAGCTGGATTCTGAGATGGTTTGGGCTGGACAGAGGCCTTTGGGTACATGTTAACTTAGTCACCTGCAGATGGATGGGAAGTTTGAGTGCGTTTATTTTGGGTTTTGGGCTCTGTGTTAGTCCCACTTAAAGCATCCTTATCTTATGATGACACAGATCCTTATTCTGTGATGTTTTTCAAGCTTCTCTTTCTCTCAAGTATTTCACATCCTGAGAACAAAAGCCGTCAAGTTCATCCGGGTGTCCTGAAACCCACTTTCCACTCTGCTCACCCCGAACCCACCCATGCCTTCACCTCAGAACACGGTTATGCACCCGCGGCCCTAAGTACGGCTCCGCCTAACTACAGAAACCGGATTTGAGAGTCCGAGCCGCGCCGCCGGGCTGTGAATCACCCCCCCCCCGCGCCCGGTCCGAGGGCCGGAGGGCCACGACCCGCGGTGTGAGGCCACGTTAATTCCTCTTTCAGCCGGCCGCCGTCTCCCGCGGGTGCTGCCGGGGCTCCCGGTGCCCGCGCAGCGCGGCGTCGCTCCGGGTCGCAGCCCCTCGCCCGGCCGGAGCCCCGGAGCGGGGCGCGCGGACACTGCGGCGGGCACTGCGGCGCCCCCTGGTGGCCGTCAGCGGGCGCTGCTTCTCGCAAAGCGCCGCGCTCTTCCCCCGCCGGTACCCGGTGGGGTGATGATGGGCGAACGCCGCAGGGGCCGGGGCAGCGCCGGTGGTCGTGGGGCGCTTTGGGAGCCATCCTACCGCTGGTCGCGGCTTGTCTTCCCCTGGCCGGTGATTAGGGCAGGCGTGCGCTGGGTCGCCGGGCCGGGTGCTGCTCTGGGAGTGGTGGAGGGGGAGAACACAACCCCGTGTTTCTCTCTGATGCCTTCAACAAATCTAATTTGCACTTTGATGATACCTCTGATGCTCAGGACTTAATTTCCAGTGCATTTTCCTTTTGCATACGTGTGCTGTCTGCTTCAGCCTCCTGAAAAAGGCAATTAACTTCCCAACGCAAGGATGGCTGTTGGTAATAGAACATAATATCCGGGAACGGGGCGCTCAGGATGGAGCCTTGCACTTAATGTAGTTCTTGCACAATTATGAGTTGTTTACCTTAAACATTATTCTGAGGAGTAATAAAAAAAGTATAGAAAATTCTGGTTAATAACCCAGGCAAAACAATTATCCTGCGAAGGCTCTTATTGAATCATGTATGCAAAACACAGAGGGTTTTCATAACAGATGTATTTAATCTTGATGCAATGCTTGGTTTTAACCCCACAGTGTCTTGCCACTCAGTCAGAGTTGGACTGGCTCTGGTGTTCTTGAATAGAAGAGGCTGAGCCAGAAACCTCTGGAATCCCAAACAGGACTCTGTTATTGAGAAAGCCCCTCAATGTCTTGTTGTTGTCCAATAGGAACCATAATAATGAAGGCCTGGAAGATCATTTATGTAACAGCTCAATGGCTTGGTTTGTCTGTGTGCAGCAGGCTTTTGGAAGCTCTCCCAGTGTTTCTTGAAATAAATGTCAAGGCAAAGCTATTGTGCTGTTTGTGTGGTAGATGTAAACTCTGGCAAGAGAGCTCCAGTGGCTGCACTGCACCTGGGTTTTACCCTTCTAGGGTGAGGGCAGCATCTGGCAGCTCTCCTTGCTCTTCAGTTGCTGTTCAGAGTAACACTGCTTAGACTTGGCTCCTGCTGTTGCTAGTAGTAGAGGTCAAGTGTCCTGGAGCACAACAAAAGCTTGAGCCTGTGGAGCTGCATCACAGCCTGGCCACGTGGGAGCAGGGATATTGGGACAAGTGACTGTGTTAGGCTTTACTGCGTTGTATCCCATGGTGTGGTCAGGTACCAATAGGGCGCAAGATCTGAGAGCTGGCAGAGCATTAGTGGGCCAAGTAGACAATTTCTGTATTTCACAAAGGGTGATTCTCCTTGCTGAAGATTTGTTAGGGCTTTATCATGCTTGCTTTTGAATCCTCCAGTGGAGAGTTTCATGAAATGACCCTTTTCCCCCCAAACTATTTCATATTCTAATTTCCTCCTTTAATTTTCTTTCCTCCTGTTGAGCCTAAATTTATTTTTATTCAGTTTCCTAGAATGGCTCCCAGTTATCTCTCCTGTCCCACCCCAACTGCTTCCCTCCCCAAAGTGAAGCGGATACCTGTCAGATATCCCCAGACTGCTTCCTTTGGTCGCAGCTATACATATGCAATTTCTCTAATCTTCCCTCTACCATCCGTTCCCTCAGGCTCTTCATTACTTTGCTAGCCCTGCTCTGAACCGCTTCTCATTTATCAATATTATTTTATGATGATTTTGAACTGCTTGTGCTGCCTTCCTGGTGTTATTCCCTCCCCTGCCCATTTACACACAGCCCACAGGGGTCACGTCCTGTGTCCAGACCTGGCTGATCCCACTCCCTGAGCTCAGCACCTTTCATGACCAGAGAATACCCCATCCCACCACGTATGACTATACACTCTGCAAATGGGAGTACAGCTCGTCAAATATAACCTGTGGTTAAATATTTACCCAGAGCAAAACATCAATGGCATGCATGGCAGGTGAGGGAAGAGGATGGTTTTCCCTGATCACTTAAAAATCCTTTTCTGAAGACTGGTGTCTGAGATCTTTGCTTGTCTGGCTTATTTGCAGGCAGGAATGGAGAGTAGGAGCTGAGACACAATTATAAATCAAGTACCTTGCTTTTAAAATCACTATCAATATCTGCTGAGGGCAGAAGACCAGAGTCTGTGCTTTCAGCATGCTGGTATTCCTTGTGACAATAACGGAATGTGATGCCTGTCTGATGGGGTGTGGTGTGCCTGTGTTGTTGTTTTAAGGGATTTTTGAAGCCTATCTGCAAAATAAGCAGTTAGGAGTCGGTTGTGGGTAAGACCATTTTGAGACTTGACTTTGCTGTTGTGTCTTTGAGATAACATTCAGGTTTCATCCTGTAATGGCTGAGGAAGATGGGAGAAATATATGTTTAGGAGTCTTTTTATAGCAAACAAATTATGTTAATATGTAGACCAGAAAGCAACTTTTAAAACCACTAAGTGCTAGTAGTGAAAGATGGTGATGACCAAGGATTTCATGTCTGAAAATAGACCACCAGAGAATTATATTTCAAAATGTTTTGCCGACTGGACGTCTTCCTAAAGCATTAATCTCCACAAGAACAAAAGGAAAGGCTTGAACAGGGAGGTGACATGGAATAATTGTCAGTAAATATGCACAGTAGTTAAGGGAGTGAAACTTGAGCAAACTTCATGAGCACAGCATGTGTGAACAATAAGCCAGGAGGTGACTGAAATGGGTGGCCAGATCCTCCTCTGGAATAAATCGTTGACATAACATGAGGATTTGGCTCAGGGCTTGGGATGGGACCCTGGGCAACCTTGTGTAGATCCAGACTGGAGGTTGATGTCCCTGCCTGTGACGGGGGGTTGGAGGTCTGTGATCCTTGGGGTCTCTTCCAACACATGCCATTCTATGACAATGCCTTGCTCCTGGTTGAAGCGCAGGATGTTCTGTTGGTTGTTTACCTTTGCCTTGACGGATGCTGAGAACTATGAGGGAAGTACATGGGTGGAAGGCAGGAGCTCCTGAGGCAGCAGCCACTTCACTCAAAGAACATGTGATTCTGCTGCTTATTGTTACTCATCATTTTGTTGCTTAATTTCTTCTTTTGGTGCTCTATAATGGACAAAATGTTAACGTTCTTGTCTGTGCTCAGATGTTACATTGATGGAAGAGTTCTGAGGGAGGTGGGAGAGGGTAAAGGATGGCCAGATGGTGGGTGGGAATGGAAACAATGTGATGTAAGATCTGAGAGATCTGTCAATGCTTTTTGTTATTATTATTAGACAAAGGCTAAGAAGGAAAATATAAGCCCATGTCTGCCCTAGAGGTCCTTCTGTGGAAATGTGCTGGTTCACTGGAGCACCACCCTCAAGCCAAACTAGTTTCTGGAGGACTCTGTGGGTCTGGAAGTGAAAAGCAGTCAAGGTGGACTCTTCCGTGTTCCCACTGCAGATCTCTGTCAGGAGAGTGGAATTGCATCATCTCTGTGGCCCTTCTGGGCAAGGTTAGCCAGTGACTGGTGTTGAGGGTTTAAAAATCCAGAACGTTGTATCATTGCAACATCCATGAATCTGCACTTGCATTGTGCTTGGTTAAGTGTCTGCTTTGATCTTCCCAGAGAGCCTGACCATAGCTAGATGCTTAATAAGCAAGAGAAGGACTTCTCAAGTCTTCTCAACCACTACAGGAAAAACTACCTTGGTTGTTCTAGTGTATGATTTCCCATGGTGGGTGCTCTACACCTTTTCCATCCAGCCTATTCCAGTGCTTCTCTCACTAGAGGCTTTTCTTGAAGTCTAACCTGTGTCATTCTTGCCAAAGGTTGTCTGTCTTCCTCATTGTATCATCGGTGGATGTGCCCAATAACCTGCTTTCTTGTTTGGAAGCCTTTTAGTGACTGTGATCATGTCATTTCCTTGCTTGTGGCCTGTTCATTGATCTCAGCAACCTCAGTTTTTTCTCCTATGGGCCATATGTTCAGGTTGTTTATCATTACTCTCTTCCTTTTGCACCCTCCCCAACTTCTCTGTACTTTCTTAAAGTTGAAGCCCCAAAGTGGCTTGGTAGTGCAGCCAAGACTCTTAATACTGAGCACTGCTGATGTGTTTTAATTGTGTATCTTACAGGAAAGAATAGGCTGCCCAGGGAGGTAGTGGAGTCTCCATCTCTGGAGACATTCAAGACCCATCTGGATGCCTATATGTGCAATATGAGCTAGGGAGCTGCTTTGGCAGGGGTCTCTCAAGGTCCCTTCCAACCCCTATGATTCTGTGATTCTATGATATCTACACTGGGCTGATGTTCACTTTTTTGGAAACAACCTGCAGTTGTTGACTCCTATTCAGTAAAGCCCCTTCACAAGGTGCATCTGAAGGTGTGTTTTGTCCATGTTGAACTTCATCTGGTATTACTTCTATTGCAAAGATCATATTGAACTTCAGTTTCGTTCTGTGATGTGCTTACAGTGGCTTCCACGTCCATAGCATCTGCAGATCTAAACGGGTGCTTTCTGTTTTATTATCAATGTTTTCCCTAAAACCAAGGGACAGAATTGGATCTGAGACAGTTTCTTACAGATCTTGGATGATTTAATGTGGTAAATAGTTACTGATGTTCTTTGGGTTTGGCTGGAAAACCTGGGAGTGTGTAGCCACTTTGGCACTGGTGCCAAAGTATTACTCAAACCTGATGAAGTCCCCAGGGCTAAAGGTGGCGATTGACTCTCATCTTTATCTAAATCTGACCAAATCTGAGGCTCTCTTGTGCCTGAAAAATGATGTTTGTTGCCAATTCAGAATGGGAGCTACTGAAACACCCTGAAGGCAAAAACATTGCCTTCTTTGGGAACTGGAAACAACTGAAGAGCCCCAATCTCATGAGATTTCCAGCTCATACAAACTAGCTTCTGTGTGGGTAGGAAGCATTGTGGTAAAGGGATCTGAAGGTGAGAAGGGGCAGAAAACTTTTTGAATACAAAGTGTGAACCAAAGCAGGGTGAAGTCAATGGAAACTCTCTGGTAGCTCATGGCCAGGTGGAGGGTTGTTAGACACACAGAGCAGAGAAAGAAAAAGACACTGTTGAAGCAAAAAGATTGTGAAGATAGGAGAGGAAAATAGATTTCTGTAGAAACTTTGATGGCTGTGTGGAAAGATATCCTTCCAAAGGCTACTTGGAAATGTTTAGAGAAAAGGCCCTTTCCAGTTAAGTTATAGTGATAACAGAGGACCTGAAAGAGAGAGAAAGAGAGAGGGGGTGGAACAGAATAAAAACAAAACAGAAATACAACAAATTTAGGGAAAAAAAAATCAAACCAAACAAACTGCTAGCTTTCTGAGACTCCAGATGGTGTGTGCCAGCCTTCCTACACCTTAGGGTTTCTGTTTTGAAAATTCACTTTCTCCTGTCTGGGTAAGAGCATCCTTGGTGCTGCAGGGACGAGAACCTGGCCAGCAGCTCCATCCGCAGCAGGGATGATGGAGCTGAAGGCTCTGTGTGTCTTTAGGAGCCACACAGCTTCTTTCTCACTCTTCTCTTTACCTGTGTGTTTTGCCTCTGTTCAAATAGAGGTGCTGAGATGTTGCTGGCTTGGTGCAGCGTTTTCCTCTGCCTCCTGTCTTGTCCTGATAATTGGTGTTAAAATTGGTGCTGTTGGTGCCTTTTGTGTGTACTTTTTAAAGCCTGAAAGCAGAATTTGCCTATGCTGCAACACTTAATCAGCAGCAGGGTGGTAATCAGGGGGAATTAATCTCTGGCTGCTGGTTTCTAAAGCCTGTGGACTGCTTGTTACAATAAATGAGAAATATAAGTAAGCAGCATCGCACCAGCACTTGCAGTCCCACTTTCTATTGCTGTCATCAAAGGGTTGAGGAAAGTTTGCATTCAAAGTAGTTTTGGTTTATTTTACAATGTGCTAATGCCTCTGCACAATATTGTCTGGGAAATCCTGTACTGTAGAGAGCAGCTTATGGGTAAGGCATGATTTGGGTTTGGGTGCTTGGTTCAGAGGTCATGGCCAGGTGAGAACCAGGATTGGAAGCAGGACATCAAGGTAAGTCCAGGTGACTGAGGAAAGAACCATGGATGGGGGCTGGATCATGGTTGGAGAAGTAAGAAAAGGGATATTGTGCTGCCCTGGTGTATGCAGCTAATGTGGGTTTTTAACCAGAACACTGGAATCATCCTTGGAGGAGTGCAAATTCCCACACTGCAGATGATTCTCATTCATTTCTGCCTTTTTTTTGTTGTTGTTTTGTTTTGGGGTTTTTTTCTCTTTGGTTTGAGGAAGTGGAAGCTTTGTACTGGCTAAAAATAGCCGTACTTACAACCACTCACATGCTTTTATTGCATTGCAGGAGCAGAATTGCTGCTTTTAGCCTGGATTTCCAGCTACCCAAGAGTTAGTGTTGAAATCTGAAGGTAAAGTTCCATGGTGATTTCCTAGCCTTGGAGTTCACAGGGTACTTTTAACTTTACCAGCCACACAATAGGCTGGAGAAAAACTGAGAGTCATAAAATTAGCAAGAAATGTGTTGCTATAGAGAATTCTGAAGTGGCATCAATAGGAGCCCCAGGAACACATCAAGGGGTTGTGAACAGCCTCTATTGTGGCCAAAAATACAATATTTACCCAAGGCAGCCCCTGAAAGTGAAAATCACAGAAACATGTGCTAGGAATGAGAAGTTCACCAACTGAAAAGTGACATTTGCAACCTAAGTGTAACCTCTTTGCTTTTAAGAGCGAGGATTTTGTTTTTATTAATCCTTTTCTTTTCTTTTATATTTTTTTCTCCTTTTTGCTTTATATCATTCCTCCAGCCTGGAACAAAAATAAGAGAGCAAAATCTATGCAGTTCTTATCGCTCCCATGATGTCTGAAGAAAGACAACAACAGGAGCTAGTGAGCTGCCCTCATCTCAATGCCCAAATCTCATGTTTATCTTAAAATTTGTTTTTTTGCATAAGGCAAACAGCAGCAATAGGTTGTATTAAAGGATCCAACCTCCTTACTTTGTATCTGGCTGTATGTGAGACTTTGCCCTATGCTGAGAAGCTCTTTTGGCTGTCTGAAGTGCTGAGATTTCAGAGTGCTGCTCCAAACCTCGGGGAAGGTTTTGGTTAAGCAGATGTTAAACTCTCAGTACTGGAGTAATCTCATTGTACCAGAGCCTGGGATGGCATTTGAGCTTTGCCATTGGACTTGCTAGATTTTTATTATATTGTTTTTCCCACTGTTAGATTGCTGGGTTTAGTGTTTTAGATCACACAACCTCTCTTTGTGTTCTCCAAGAATACCTTTTTCCCTTTTCCAATCCCACTGCTGGACACCCCTTCCTGTACCTGCAGTGGAGGAAATTCACTGGAGAACGGAGTGATAAATTTGGCAAAGCCTTCAGCTTATTAATTATCTGGCTCATAGTCCATTTTTCAGACAAGTTTTATTATCAAACTTGTTCTTTTTAATCCTTTGTATCAAGGAACCAAGAAATGATCAGCTACAGTTAGAAACGAGCTCTATTGACTGTGAGGGAAGGAGAAAGCTCTTGAAGCCATTAGATTTTCTTAAGAAAGCAAAGTTAGAGTTATCATCTAGATTTTATTGGATTTATTTATTTCACTTCATTAATTTTTAAAGCCTGGTTGCAAAGAAGTACGTATATATATCCTCTCTGGAACTGCATAAGTATCAGAATGAATATTTAACACGTCATCCCAGAGAGATGGGCTTTTGAAAGACACAATGTTGTAGCTATTACAAATTAATGAATGTTCTCTTAAATATTTCTGTTTTATATCTCTGCTTCCTTAAAGCCTTGTCAGTGAAGGGGAAAAGAAAGCTTAATAAAAATAAGCAAATTGCTTTTTCAGTTTGCTCAAAGTGATTGATTTCTGTGGACCTTTGGCTTTTCCAGCAGTGCTGGGAAAACTGGTGCATGTATCTCCTGGGCCTCTGAGCTGGCCCTTGTTGGAGCTGCCATAGTCCTGCTGAACTCACCAGAGCTTTACTGGTTCCCTCTGATCCAGATGTAGTCTCTTTACCCCCTAAATAACCACTTAGTTTTTGTGTAAGCCATGAGGTGTGTTAGAGGACCATCTTCACTGCAGGCTTAACCCCAGATCTGGGGTTTGGTTGAAACCCCATCTTGTCAAAGGGCATGGTCCTCAGAGCCTGGGGGACCGAGAGGTGAAACGTGAAGGCTACAGAGGATCTTCCAGCTGAACTCTGGTTAATAACCTCTAACCCAACTGTGGCTGTTGGTTTCAGGGCGTATGAGCTGAGTTCTGCATCAAAACATCTTGCAGCAGCAACGGCTATTGCTGGTTGCTGGCAGTGAGCCTGGGGCTAGAGCACCGCAGCAGCACACTAATAAAAGGCAGGGAGAATAATAATAAAAACCCGAAATGAGTCCTGCCTGTGTTTGGGTTGTCATCTGGGAGGTGTCAGTTTTCTTCTGTTTGGGGGGAAAAAAATGTTTGACGCTTTCCATGTAGAATGAGTTAGAGAATCATCGTAGAATCATAGAACGGTCTGGGTTGGAAGAGACCCCAAGTTTCACAGAGCTCCAAACCCCCTGCCTCAGGCAGAGCCACCAACCTCCAGGCCTGGAGCTACACAAGGTTGCCCAGGGCCCCATCCAACCTGGCCTTGAACACCCCCAGGGACTGGGCATCCACCCCCTCTCTGGGCAGCCTGTTCCAGCCCCTCACCACTCTCTCTGTAAAGAACTTCCCCCTAACATCTCATCTAAACCTTCCCTCCTTCAGCTTTAATCCCTCCCCCTTGTCCTGCCATTGTCTACCCTTTTAAAATAATCCCAAATATTCACCCTGTAGCAGAGAGAAGGGGAGAAGGGAAAACAGGGAGTGGGGACGCTTAGGGAGGTGCGTCCATCACCAAAGGTCCCACACAGGACTTTCCCCAGTTACACCAATTGCAAACCCCTATTTCTCCAATTTTAGCTGGCTGCTTTAGGTCTGCCCTGTTGCCACCCCCAGACGACTTGGTAGCTCAGAAAATTGTTTTTCTGCTAAAACCAAATTAATTCTGCGCTAAATACCGAAGAATTATGTGAATCAAAGGTGGTTATTTCATCTTTATGTGTTTGATTTGGCTTCAGTGTGGGGCAAAGCCAGGTTCTAAACCCCATGGCTGCTGTAAAATGCTGCGGGCAGCACTGTGATCAGCTGTAACTCATGGAAAGCACGTAAAAACTTATTACTACAGAAGCAAGAGAGAAATATAGAGTTCAGTGCACTCAAATGACGAATTTTAAAAGTTTCCATTGTTTACTTATCTAATTAAGAATCTATCTCCATACAGGCACACGAACGGCAGGTACAAATATATCTAGATGTCTATCTTTGTTCCACTGTACGTTTGCCTGCAGGTCTCTATAGATAGAAACATAAAACGGCATGTATATCCTGCTGGTTTTAGAAACTTACAGAAAATTACCAACAGTTTCTTTTCTCTAGTTTGCTCAAATGCTTGTGGTTAGATATTCTGAAAGTATAGAATTAAAAAAAAGAGAAAAGATAAAAAAAGAGACAAAAAGATTTTGACACTTTGAAAATGAGTTGCTTTGTTAAAAGTGCCTTTTTTAAGCTAACAAGTTAAAACGCTATTTTGATTTCTATTTTCTTCAGCCTCTGTGTGTCCTATTCGATTACTCAAAGTCAGGTAATATTGCTGTATAAATGTTCTTTCAAAGCTGAAGTCGTGTCCAGTGTGTGGCACCTGAGGGCTGGGATTTATGAGTGTTACGGTGGGATTTGCAGAACAGAGCTGGACCATCCCTTTGGTAGCAGGAAAGTCTGGATATAACAAATTAAGCTTTTCCTGAGAGCAGAGAGACCCTTATTGCATCTTATTAATTGTCTCAAAATCCAGACTGAAAGGAGAAATTGAAAAGAAAGTGGTTTTTAAAATAATTACAAGGAATAGCTCTCTTAATTTTTTTATTCAAGTAAAACCCCAAACATTTGGTAGCAGCACTTAAGCATGAAGACTTAAATAAAAAGGGAAAACTCCTTGAGTTTTATTAAATATTATTTAAATGTTATCTCATTGTACCAAATGAACACTAATATTTAATAAAATTTTCTTATCTCTTGGTTAAATTTTGATTATCCTCCTGATTGCCCATTAATATCCACAATGTGCACAGAGTAGGACCATACCTGGCCTCGTTTTTTGTTAAGATGAGACTGGATCGGCCCTTCAGGTGTAAAAACTCCCATTGGTACTTGAAGACTCAAAGGAACAAAGATCTGTAAGGTGTTATTTTAAGCAGTTTCACTTCAAAAGTTATTCAAAGCTTGGCCATAGATTAGTACTCTGTTAAAACAAGCCCTTCACTTGTAAATTTAGGATGCTGTCATGCCGTGTATGAACAACCAGAGTTCCTATTTTTTAAACCTTGTTCTCTCTGCTGTGTCATGTAATACTGAATCGATCTGATGTTGGTTCTAGCTATTAATCTGCTGGGGTTTTTTTATTCTTCATACTGTTAGCTTTTATCTTTTCCACTTAAAAAATATATGCTTTTAAACACACTTTTAAAATACAGAATTTTCAGGGTTGGAGGGGACCTCAAGAGACCATCCGGTCCAACCCCCATGGCCACTTCTCATGGTGCTGGTATAAATTACTACCAAAAAAACTTAATGGCTTAATCCTCAAATAAATGACTGGGCAATGATTTCTGTGACAGCAGGACTCCTCCAGCTTTCTCTTGTGACCTATGGCCCTGGCTGAGGAAAACTGTTAAGCACAGGTATTAAGTTAATCACTCTGGTCCCAGTGATTTCAGGGGAATTTTGGTATCAGATCGTTGTGAACATATTGTTTATATTGCAGTTGTCAGCTGCACCAGAACAACTGGTTAACAATCCAGCTGCCCAAATCCCTCCAGTCTTGTGGGGGAAAAAAGGAAAACTTCAGTGAAGTTACAGGAATTAAGCTAGAAAACAATTAATTTATCTGAAAGGGTTCTAGCACAGAAATGAAGACAGAACACAACACCCGATACTTTGAGGAGATAATTACTGGCTTGCTTTTTGTTCCTCCTGTGCTCTGAGGGGTTGAGCCCTGCATCGGGTGTCTAAGGAATCTGCAGCTTTTTCTCTGCTTCAAACTCACTTGTTACTACAAGTAGTTCAAGAAAGGCTTTCGTAAGCCAAGTGACTTAGGGACTAGCCCAGATGTGAAATCCCAACTGTTATTTAGCTGCTAGCCCTGGCATGGGGAATCATTCTTTTCTTTGACTGGGTTTAATTCTCAACTTGCTGCTGTGTGTATTACAGCCTGGGGAGTGATAACTCGCTGTCTGTGAGGGTTCTCTGGGGTGGAAGAGGCTCACACGAGTCAGTTGAAAAACAACAAAAAATTGAAATGAAAAATAAATCTGTGAGACCAGGCGGAATCCAAAAGTAACAGATCTGAGCAGCGTTGTCTTTGCTGAGCCTCTGTAGCTGTGACTCATTCCTGTGCCTGGGTCCGCAGCTCGCAGGGAGGTGAACTGTTTAATTTGAGGGGCTGTGGGTTTTTGAGAGGAGCTCGCTGCCACCGTGGCATCAGCTGCAGGGTTGAGGTTAGTGATGTGCAGGTGGCTCTAAGATCAACGGGTCTGAACCTGTTTGGTGCTGAGCGCTGTCCCCCATCAGCTGGGGACCATTGTTGCTGTGCCAGACAAGCCCAGGAGAAAAGTTCTGATGGTCTCCTGGTACTGTCTTGATGTGGTGGTTTCATGGGAATGGATCAAGGTGGTGATGTTCTGCAAGGAGAGTGTTCCTCCTGGAGAACTGTCCCCCCTTCACTGGATGTGTATACAGGGCTGCCTCTGGCTTTGGTAGAAGCTCCTCTTGTGGACTTGGTGTGGACTGTGAGAGAGCTGAGGGCATGAATTTGGGGGACACAGTTCTGAGGAGAGTTTTGCCTCCATGAATGAGCCGAAGCAGTTCTAAGTTACTGAGTTGTAATATAGAGCTAGGAGCCAGCTGTATCCCTGATACGACTCGGGTGTAGCAGAGATCAGGGAGGCCTCTTAACAGAGGTTTTGAAAAAGATGCTTTGCGTTAGAGTGTAAGTAAAATTAAGGCTGAATTGAAAGGAGAAGGCATAGTGAGCATGTGAGAGCAGATGTGGAAGCTGGAACTGGAGACCTGTGTGTCACAAGGAAGATACCGAGCAGGGCTCTTTGACCTTTTCATTTCCCACCTGGAGACCTGGGCTGGAGGGTGAGCCACTGCTCCACAGATGGCTGAGCTCCTTGGAAGGTGTTTGGTCAGCTGGTGGGACTTCATCCACAGATAGTTATCAGTAAAGGGAAATTTGATGGGGTTGGCCTTTGAGAAGGGAGGAAGGAGCGTGCCGTTGGCTGGCAGCACGCCTGTGTTGCGAGGGAGATACACTTTCAGTAGTGATTTTGGTTGGTATCTTTGGCAGAGTGCTTTGGGAAGCCTCTTACTAACGGTACAATTCTCACCAGCGCCTTTTAGAGCTGGGATGGGTGTCGCAGTCCGGTCCTGTCCTCTGGGCTCACCAAGGGGTCTGCCTGCAGCCATCCCCACCCAAACCTACACCTTTTTTCTGCTGCAAACCAGCCTGGACTGCTCACGCTGCATCCCTCCCAGCTCTCCTTACTGCAGGTTTACCCCATCGGACTTCACAGCTCGGAGGAGTTGGCAAAGCAGGCGCATTGGCATCATCCCCTGTTCCCCCTCATCCATCCATGTCATTCATAGGAGAGGCTGTGGGATGCAGCCAGGGCAAACCCAGCGTGCCTCAAGCCATTTTCTCCAGCATCTAGTTCCTCCTGCAATTGTTTAGGTAGTTCTGTTAGTGAGAGTCGTGGCGAAGGAAAGTTTTCATTTAAGCAGTCAGCCAGACACGCACAGACACTCACACAGACACACACACACACAGAAAAGAAGAATGATCTGGAAAAAAAAATCCCCCATACTCCTTTTGCCTGCCACGCAGCGAGAAATGGAAATAAAGGTGGCCACTGCCTGTACTCGACAACGCTGTGACATGTGATATTTTCGGAGGTATCTCGGGAGCATCTACCGCATTTACAGCATGTGAGGCAGATCATCTGGAGCCGTTTTGATCTCCGGTAACCTGTTCACAAATGCATATATTTCATAACAGGCCCTGCGCCCCGATAAGCATCTCTTGAGTTTCTTCTGCGCGGTATCTGCAAACAATTCAAAGCTGTTCCACACAAACAAATGTGAGAACCCCCTGACCACAGACTGCCTTTAGAGCAGACCAAGATTTGATGTTACTCATATCTTCCAGTACCTGTCAGAGTTCAAACAGGAAACCTGGTTTTTCCTCTCATGTCAACAACTTTTTTTTCTCTTTTTCTTCTCTTTTTTCTCTGCCTTTTTTTTTTCTGAACAGGCTCTCAGCTTGCACTCGAGCAGTGGAAGTCCTGTATTTCTTCAGGACAAACAAGTACTTGCTCTGGTACGTCATTGCTGACATTAACAAGAGCTGAATATGTGGTTTTCGGTGATTCTGTGGGTGCTTCTATAGAAACGGACACACTGGCTTTGAACAATCACACAAGAAAAGAATTCATTCATACAGGATATAGGTAGTGCACAGCCCAGGGCTTGCCACAGATAGTGCTCTGCTTGGGAAAGGTCAGAAAGAAACACACACAGCCGCCCTTTGGGTCTTCTTTCTCCTGGTACCGCTGGGTTTTGTGCTTACACAGTAACACTTCTAATTGCTTCGGCCTGTTTGTTGTTTAATATGACATCCTGCTTGCCAGCGCCATGGCGATGTCATGTTAAAGAGTCATAAACGTTTGTGTTTCCTGATGAGGAAGTTTCATCTGAGCAGCTTGACTATGGATCTGTTAATGCATCACCAAAAAGCATTAAAAAGCCTCCTGCCGCAGCCGGCTTTGGCTGTGATGCTCAGGGATGGTTTGGTGATGGACTTGGTGTAAGCGTTGCCCAGCAGCGACCAAGCCATCGGTGTGGTACCAGTGTTATTCTCATCCTAAATCCAAACCATGGTACTGCGCCAGCTACATGGAAGATAATTAACTCTATCCCAGGTGAAACCAGGATGGGATTACAGCTGACATGCATCCAGCTGGAGTCCTGTGTCCAGAGCTAGGGCCCGCAATACAAGGAAGATGTAGAACTGTTGGAGAGGGTTAAGAGGAGGCCACGAGGACCAGAGGGCTGGAGCACCTCCCCTACAAGGAGAGGCTGGGGGAGCTGGGCTTGTTCAGCCTAGAGAAGAGAAGGCTGCAGGGGGACCTCATTGCAGCCTTCCAGTACCTGAAGGGAGCAGAGAAACAGGAGGGGAATCAGCTTGTTAAAGGGTAGATAATGGCAGGACAAGGGGGAATGGATTGGAGCTGAAAGAGGGAAGGTTTAAATTAGATATTAGGGGGAAGTTCTTTACAGAGAGAGTGGTGGGGGGCTGGAACAGGCTGCACAGAGAGGTGGTGGATGCCCAGTCCCTGGAGATGTTCAAGACCAGGTTGCATGGGGCCCTGGGCAACCTTGTGTAGCTCCACGCCTGGAGGTTGGTGGCCCTGCCTGTGGCAGGGGGTTGGAGCTCTGTGAAACTTGGGGTTCCTTCCAACCCAGATCAGTCTATGATTCTCTGATTCTGCATCCTCTGATGTGCTCATTACTCATTGTCCATAATGCTGATTGATAAATGAAGTCAAACCTGAAACTCTCAGTGTTTTCCAGTGCAGGGTTGGAAATGCTTTGGTACCATTTAACTCCATGTCCCCTTGAACGTGGGAAGTTTGTAACAGAATAATTCTTGACATCGACTGTCAAGGAACAAACTAGTTCTGAGAATCATTCCCCCTCCCCCCCCCCCCCCCCCCCGTTTGATTTATGCTTGACAGATGCCTAAACCATCTCAGATACAGCTGTGTTAAGGAGAAAACACACAGACATTTCCACGACTTCCATCTTGCTCTGTATTTATATCATTACAAAACAGGCTTTTGTGGCAGGCATAATCAAGGGGCAGAACATCTGGCAGAGTCTTGTCTCAGCAAAGTATCCAGAAAGTTAAATATCATAGTTCTTGTCTTCTTTTTTTTTTCAAAAAAAACCCAAGCACCAAACAGCTGGATAATATTAGGACAACTACTGATAAGGGTCAGCATGTCCTGATGCAGTGTTTGTCGGAGGAGGGGCTAACCTGGTGCCACAGGCTTGTTTGTATTGGGCATTAGGTGACAATTCTTTTGGAGCTGGGGCTGGATTTTATCTCTTTGGAATAGAAAATGTGCCAACATCACAGAATCACCAGGTTGGAAGAGACCTTTAAGATCATTGAGTCCAACCGTTCCTGTCCTATGCTAAACCATATCTCTAAGTACCTCATCTACCCATTCTTAAACATATCCAGGGTTGGTGACTCAGCCCTCTTCCTGAGCAGCCTGTTCCAGGCACTGACATCTCTTTCAGTGAAGAATTTTTTCCTAACATTCTTCCCTTTAGCTACCTGTAGCACTTATGGTGCAGATGGCAGAGAGACCTGCTTGAGTGGAACCAGAGGTTTTCCAGACCTTAAGAGTGACAGCAAAGCCTTTGCTTTGCTTCTTGGACTGCACAGGGTAACAAAAGGCAACTTGCTGAGGAGCCCCAACATCCCCCAAGGGAGCTCAGAGAAGGACGCAGGCTGGTGCACGTGTGGCAGCATGTGGGACGAACACTGGTAACTCCTCTGTGTCTTCCACCTATGGTGGTTCTGGTGCTCCCTGCTCTCCCATGCTTGGATTTTTCACTTTTCTAAGGTGGCAGACCCTAGATTTGGAGGCAGCACAGGGAAGACTCGCAGCTCTGCGATGCATGGGGCAAATCCCAGCCTGCCTCGTGCTCAGTTGGCTGTGTTGGGATGTACTTTTGGGGGGGGATGCAGAGCTGCTTCACATCTTTGAGGCCGTAACCTTGGCCCAAGATGTTGGGATGGTGTATGGTGGGGGAGAAGGTGGTCCTGCTTTCCTTTGCTGCTCCTCCAGCTGCCCCTGAAAAGGGTGTCTGCAGAGAGGCCGCGCTTGGAGCAAACCACCCCTCCCCGCCTGTGCCCAGTCCCAGTTCAGCTGATGTCAACCAGGGTGCTCACGGGCTGCAAGACCCTCGTTCAGGTCGGGGGCAGCCTGTGGAGAAAGAGAGTCCCTGGGGAGGCCAGGTAGGGAGATAAGGCACTGCCATGCTATTTAAAGCAGAGCATTTAGTCCTGAATAAATTTTGGAGCAGGCTGTTTGCTGGTATTTACATTCCACCCCGGGCACTGCATCTCCATCGCACACCTTCATACATCTCCTTTCCTCAAAGACACACACCTTACCTACAGTGTGGTTCTAATCACAGCTCCCATGGATCCCTCTGTTTATCCTTTTTTGGGATAAGCAGCAGTGACACGCATGGAGGCGCAGACAAGCCAAGCTTGCCCCTCATTCTGTGCTTTGGGACAGCCCCACACTGTAGGAAAATGGTGTTTTACAGATCAGGGAGTAGAGACAGAGCCTTGCCCCTGGGATCCCATGGGATGGATGCTGGCAGTGGAGAGATGTATTTCTGTCTGTATTTCTGTCTAGTGCCCCAACTGCTGAACCATCCTGTCTTCTGCTTTCAGGAGAGACAGTTCTGAAAGTGCTGCTGATTAGAAAGTGCTGGTGGAGAAAGGTAGGACTGGGGAGGCTGCGCTGGGAGACGTGAAGATAAGCAGAGGGAAATGATCAGTGTGATGTAAAGTAGCTTTGTAAAGCTTCTTTCTGCTTTAGTAGTCAAAGATGCTGCTTAGAACACACAGGCAAGGGGATGTCTGGGTTTTCTTAAACAGCAAGATGTGATTTTAACCAGATAAAATCCCTTTAATTAGTCTGAAATTCGTGCTTACGATGTATAACAGTGTATTTCTGTGTGTGTCCTGGGAAGCTGGGGAAGGAAGCGTGCGAACCGCTGACAGCTTGCAGCGTTCACTGCTGGGATACAGCTGATGATTTTAACGAAGCCTAGATAGATCCTCTGCTCCTAGAAAAGGTTTGTTTGGCGACCCCCATCTCTTTGCTCTGTCATCTTCCCCTGCACATCTGTTTTGGGATGGAATAAATTAGCCTACGCTTGAGAATCTGGTTGTTTACATAATGCACTATTTAAATCAATTTTGTTTCTTATAGGTCTGGAAAAAGGATTGTCATCTTGGTGGCACAGGTTACAGCAACACAGCTCTCCTGTTACTGCCAGCCAGCTTGGGATGCCATGGAAAATGGTTCTCTCCAAAGTAAAGCTGCTTTTGCACTCAGTTGAACTGATGTGGTGACAAGGATTCTCCTAAGCTGCTCAGCACCGAGGAGGGGCCTGAAGGGAATTTTGGAGTCCACTGAATTATTAGTGAGTGTATAGGGGATTATTGGTTGGAATAAAAATCACAAGTCCTTCTCATTTATGCACATTCTTGGGCGATGTGCATGGGTGGGCAATCAGGGGCTGGGCTCTCTCCTGCCCTGCTGAAGCATGGGTCCCGGGAGTGTCTTGGCCCCTGCGTGGGACTGGGCTTGGGGTGAGCATGTACTGGGGAAGGGCACACTCTTGGGTATTTTCCATTTAACTAACCACAGGCAGTTTGTTTTGAAGCTCTCGGGTTGTTGCGCTGCAACAGGAGTGGGCTGCATCACCTCAAACCTCCCATCACCGCTTCCCCATTGGCACCCTGACCCTGCACGGGGCTCTGCAAGGGTCAGCTCAGCCCTGGCCAGGGACCCATCCTGTGCAGGATGCTCTTGAGGAGCTGCAGATGCTGAGAGCACCTGCTTGCTCTTCCTGAACCCTTACCTGTAACCTTGGCAGGCTGCAGGTATTTGCCCCAAATCTCTGGTTGCCTCCACGAAGTGTTTGCTTGGCCCCAAGCTTGGCTGATGCTCCTGGGGACACCAGCTCCTTTCCACCCCCAGCTGCCCCGGGAAAAGGGATACAGTGTTGGCCCAAAGCACTAATGACCCATCCCTAAATTGGCATGATATTTTCCCATCAGGTTTCTGAAGCTGCCGCGAGGTTTGGCAGTAATAGCTCCAAGCTCAGGTGTCACCCGACCATTAGTTGAGGTCTGTGAGCTACAGCAATGCAGCAAGAATGGGGGATGACTCAGAGGGCTCTGCCCAGCATACCACACTCTGGGATCCATGCCTCTCACCCCACCTCCCAGCTCCCATCCTGACAGCCTCGCTGCGTGCCTCAGGCTGGCACTGAACAGGGAACCCGACAGAGATATTATACAGCAGAGAAACACCCACCTCCCCCGGGGGATTTGCTATGTGCACCTCTAACACA
The DNA here is from genome assembly GCF_964237585.1 of Gallinula chloropus. Lineage (NCBI taxonomy): Eukaryota > Metazoa > Chordata > Aves > Gruiformes > Rallidae > Gallinula > Gallinula chloropus. The sequence continues at coordinate 10,301,267 of NC_140095.1, read as the reverse complement.
GCATTTTCCCCCTTGCTGTGCCAGTGGTTCCAGCCCAGGAGACCCTCTGCCCTTGGGGGCTCCCTGGAGGACCCTCCATCCCTGCATGATGCTGGCCGCTCCCTCGGGAGAGCTCAGGGCTGTGCGGGTAACACCAGGGAGGGAGCCGGGGTGCTGAGCAGGGGCATAGAAGGCTGCTCTAGGGGCTCGTGTGGCTTCGGGGCTGCAGCCTTGACTTCCCAGTCACTTACTGGCCTGGGTAAGGAAAGAGCTGTGCAAATAAACGCTCTGTGTAATAAAAGTGAAAACTGTCAGAATTGGGTATTCACACTCACTGTAAAACCGAAACCCCGGTATTATTTTTTGGGGGGGTGATAAAATTCACTAGCTTTTCTTCTTCTTTTTTTTTTTTCCATTTAGAAATGAGTTATTTTCGAATAGAGAGATGAGGCTTTGTTTAGAAATGAGTAAAAGGGGGATGTGCAATGGGAATATCTCGCTTTGCACAGCCTGTGCCTGTTCATACGTGAGAACTCGGCTCCACAAACCAGAAAACCCAAGCTGGGCAGTGGTGTTTGCAGCATCACCCAGCAGGGGATGGTGAAGATGCTCCACAGATACTCTGCAGATATGCCTGCCAGCTGTTTGCACAGTCAGAGAAGAAATCCTTCTCTTTCTACACGCTCTCACATGGTGTTTCTCTAAATGGGGTTGGGGTTTTTTTTGCCCTGTTGAGCTTCAGCTGGGCAGCAGAAACACCCCATGGTGACAGGAACACTGGCCATGCTGCCTCAGTGGCCCGTCCTGCTATCAGTAAAGGAGCGTGGTTTACTTTAGGTGGTCTCAATGCTCTGATTTGCTCTTGATTTGCACTATTTGACTTGACCCCTATGTTCACTCTGGTGTAGGTGGCTGCAGAGCCCTGGCTGCCATGCCCACGTTTTCTGATGGATGGGGATGCTGCTCTGTGAGAGAGGAGAGTAATTCTGCTGGCTTAAGGGGGGCTGAACAAAGCCCAAAGGCAGATATTAATTACATGTTAACAGTCCTTATTTTTCAGAATTACCCACTTTTCTCTTTCTATCTTTGATCTTTTGCAAACTCTGCCCTGTTTCTGCAAGCTCTCTGCCCTCTCCAGCCATTCCTCTCTTTCCATCACGTTTTCTTTAACCAAGTGGATTTCTGTCTGTTGTGTGGTAATTCCAGTGATCTCTCCAGCTTGGCTGAGCATTGCACTGCAGCAAGCTGGGAGCTAGCACAAGTTCAACAAGCAGCAGGTCCCAACAAGCACGCAGAGTTTTCAGGAGTGTGGGTACTGTAGGTGTTTTCAAGCAGGGCTCCCACTTGGGTTTTGGATGGGAGTGCTATGCTAGCAAGATAAGCAGACAAATGTAAACGAGCCCTTAATTGTATTTGGTCAGAGATGATGAAGGTTATTAGATGCCAGGAAAAAGGTTCTCCTCCACTACCCATCTACTGAAAAAGTTCCATTTTCTCAAACACATCGTTTAGGGGATGAATGCAAAACGAAAGCCAAATCCAGCATCTCACAATGTGTCATGCCTGTAGATGAAACAGGTAAGGGAACGTGTTCATTCTCACACAGCTCTGACTGAGAGAGCAGCTAAGGAGCCTTCTGCAGGCACTAAGCATCCCTTAACATGAGTGCAGGCGCAGGAAGTGAACCAAGGTAACCCGGTCCCAGTCCCATTCCTGTGCTGGCATTGTATGGATTATCTGTAATCACCCATTTTTTACTGAATTCAGTGTTATTTGAGGGACTGCCAGAATGCTGCTCAGTTCTAACCTTGACTGTGCTGTGAACAGACAGCTTGGAGCATGAACGTGTGTTGCCAAAGCAGCACAAGGGCAGCATCCTGAAAGCTGACCACTTACACACTAGGCTCCTGCTGTGCTGGGGATGAGGGGCAGAGCAGTTTGGGTTGCCCCACAGGGGGATGTCAGCCCCATTCAGGAATGATGGGTGAGCAGCACAGCCCAGGTGATGCTCCATCAAACCCCACGGGGAGTAAGCACAGAGAAAAAAAGACCAATGGAGTTTGATCCCTTCTGATGGGGCTGTGTCCCAACAGCTCCTTTCACACTCACACCAAGCAGGTGAATTCACTTTTCTATTTATGGCAAACCACCTCCTAGTGGTCTTGACCAAAACACGCCTAAAACTGACTCTTGTTCTTCACAAACAAGAAGTGCTAACCATTTATTCACCCCCCAAAAAAGTTTTCCTTTCTCTGTGGCCCCACCAGAGATGGGGGTTCCACCCAGGCAGCCTAATTTCTGTGGGCACTGTCACCATCTAGTGGCATTTCACCATTGGCTTGTGAGGGCAGCTCTTGCATGATCCACCTGTGGGATCTGCCCCAGGATCTCTCAATTCTCCTACTTATCAGTGATGGCAAAAAGCCTGCTGGTGTGTGGGCAGCTTTATTGGGCAGATTTTCCCCTCTCTCTCTGTTGAGAAGCAGCTCTGCCTGGCTGGATGAGGAAGATTTCCAGGGTAAGGTGGGGTTTTTTTGGAAGACTGGAGGAGATTGACTGAAAAAGGCTGAGGATGGGGGGGGGATGTTTGTTATGCCTGGATGCTTGGGCTATTGCAAAGTGGAAATGCAGAGAGTTGGGACCAGCCAAAATGATGTCTGGTAGCAGTGCAGCAGGGCTGGGTGGGGATGTGTGTGTGTTAATTGTGTAGCCATGATTATGTTATGTAGCAGTTTGTTTCAGTGCATGAAGGAAATACACAGTGATGATGCCCCCCAACTGCACCCCTCTCTTACTGCTCAGGTCTCTGTGCTACCCCCTCTGGTGTGAAATGCATCTCCTGATCAGAGCCCAGCTCTCACTTCCTTGTCTAAAGCTGGAAAACATGAGATGAGCAATGCTGTGTGTTTATCCTAGATCCCCCCCCGCCCCCTTGCTGTGTTCTTAACAGCCCATAGTAGGTATCTGTGATGTCCCACGGGTGGGTGATGTGTTCATGGCTGTGACAAGGGTGGGGGGTGGGAGCACCACTTGCTGTGTGACGGTGCCTGGATTGTACAGGGATTGTTTCCACACAGGAAGGCAAGCAAAGGATCCATAAATCAAAGCAGTAATTTCCCCTCACCAGGGCTGGGGAGGGACAAGCAGCAGTACGAGGGCTGTGGCTCTCTGCCTGGTTTTGTGGGTTTCTCAGAAAGGATTTTCCTGACTTCCAATGATCCCACTCATTTCACATAATAATGCAACTTTTAGGTGTTTCTTGCCCATGTGCAGCTTTGGTTTGAGTTCCCTTTGGTGGTGGTCCACAGAATGTACCTCAACAAGGGGTACAGCGATTGCCTCTGTGGCAAAAGCAAAGCCTCATCTGATGGATCCAACTCTCTTTGTGCTTCCCACAGACACTGTGCAAAGCCCAGGGGAACCCAGCTGCTTGCAAGGAACTCTCTTTCTTGCTTGACAGAGGAAGGAATCATAAAAGTGCAGAGAAAAAAGGTGCAATGGGGCTCTTGGACATGTTCTTGTGAGCTGGAGCCTCGGGTCCTGCAGAGATCCCTGCAGCCACCCTTGCTCCCTGCTGGCTTCAGTGCAGGGGGGACCTTCAGAAAATGGAGAAGCACTTGAGTTTAACTCCATAGCCTCTCCCACTGCCAGCCCTGAGACCTTCAGGCCTTCAGCATGTGCAGCTGTGTACGTGTTTACATTAGGGTTACGTAAGTTAGTGTTACACTCGGGTTGCGTATGTTGGGGTTGCGTATGTTAGTGTGACATACGTTACTGTAACGACATTAGGGTTACGTATGTACGTGTTATGTGCATTAGTGCTACGTACATACGTTTTACAAATGTTAGGTTTACATATGGGTTACATACGTTGGGGTAACGTACATTAGGGTTATGTACAGGTTATGTAAATTAGGGTTACATTAGGTTTACGTAAGTTAGTGTAACGTATAGGTTACGTATGTTAGGGTTATGTATGTACGGGTTACGTAAGTTAGTGTGATGTTGGGGTTACATATGTTGGGGTTACATACGTTAGTGATACGTTACTGTTACGTATGTTAGTGTGACGTTGGGGTTACGTACGTTGGGGTTACATACGTTAGTGGTACGTTACTGTTACGTATGTTAGTGTGACGTTGGGGTTACGTACGTTGGGGTTACATACGTTAGTGGTACGTTACTGTTACGTATGTTAGTGTGACGTTGGGGTTACGTACGTTGGGGTTACATACGTTAGTGGTACGTTACTGTTACGTATGTTAGTGTGACGTTGGGGTTACGTACGTTGGGGTTACATACGTTAGTGGTACGTTACTGTTACGTATGTTAGTGTGACGTTGGGGTTACGTACGTTGGGGTTACATACGTTAGTGGTACGTTACTGTTACGTATGTTAGTGTGACGTTGGGGTTACGTACGTTGGGGTTACATACGTTGGGGTTACATACGTTAGTGGTACGTTACTGTTACGTATGTTAGTGCGACGTATGTTAGGTTTATGTTTGTGTTACGTATGTTTGTGTTACGTATGTTAGTGTGAAATCAGCACAATGTAAGTTACATTGTTAGGGTTTACGTTAGTGTTACGTACATTAGGGTTACATATGTTAGGTTTACGTTAGTGTTGCGTACATTAGGGTTACGTACGTTATGTGTGTTAGTGTGACGTTAGGAATGCATACGTTAGTGGTACATACATTAGGGTTATGTACGTTAGGCTTACATGTTATGTAATTAATGGTCACGTATGTGTTATGTATGTTAGTGTTACATACGTTAGTGGTATGTTGGGGTTACGTACGTTGGGGTTATGTACATGTTTCGTTAGGGTTAGGTATGTTATGGTGATGTTCAGGTTAAGTACGTGTTACTTAAGTTAGAGTTACGTTGGGGTTACGTACGTTAGGGTTACGTACGTTAGGGTTACGTACGTTAGGGTTACGTACGTTAGGGTTTTGTTCAGTTAACGTACACTAGTGTAACGTACGTAACCCTAACGTACGTAACCCTAACGTGCATAACGCTAACATACTAACGTACGTAACCCCAACGTACGGTACGGTTACGTACGTAACCCTAACATACTAACGTACGTAACCCTAACGTACGGTACGGTTACGTACGTAACACTGAAGTGCGTAACCCTAACGTACGTAACACTGAAGTGCGTAACCCTAACGTACGGTAGGGTTACGTGCGTAACCCTAACGTACGTAACACTGAAGTGCGTAACCCTAACGTACGTTAGGGTTACGTGCGTAACCCTAACGTACGTAACACTGAAGTGCGTAACCCTAACGTACGGTAGGGTTACGCGCGTAACCCTAACGTACGTAACACTGAAGTGCGTAACCCTAACGTACGGTAGGGTTACGTGCGTAACCCTAACGTACGTAACACTGAAGTGCGTAACCCTAACGTACGGTAAGGGTTAGGGTTACGTGCGTAACACTGAAGAACGTAACCCTAACGTACGTAACACTGAAGTACGTAACCCTAACGTACGTAACACTGAAGTGCGTAACCCTAACGTACGGTAAGGGTTAGGGTTACGTGCGTAACACTGAAGAACGTAACCCTAACGTACGTAACACTGAAGTACGTAACCCTAACGTACGTAACACTGAAGTACGTAACCCTAACGTCCGGTAGGGTTACGTGCGTAACCCTAACGTACGTAACACTGAAGTGCGTAACCCTAACGTACGTAACACTGAAGTGCGTAACCCTAACGTACGGTAAGGTTACGTGCGTAACCCTAACGTACGTAACACTGAAGTGCGTAACCCTAACGTACGGTAAGGGTTAGGGTTACGTACGTAACACTGAAGTACGTAACCCTAACGTACGGTAAGGTTACGTACGTAACCCTAACGTACGTAACACTGAAGTACGTAACCCTAACGTACGGTAAGGGTTAGGGTTACGTACGTAACACTGAAGTACGTAACCCTAATGTACGTAACACTGAAGTACGTAACCCTAACGTACGGTACGGTTACGTACGTAACCCTAATGTACGTAACACTGAAGTACGTAACCCTAACGTACGGAACACTGAAGTACATAACCCTAACGTACGGTACGATTACGTACGTAACCCTGAAGTACGTAACCCTGAAGTACGTAACCCTATCGTACGGTACGGTTACGTACGTAACCCTAACGTACGTAACACTGAAGTACGTAACCCTAACGTACGGTACGGTTACGTACGTAACCCTAACGTACGGTACGGTTACGTACGTAACCCTAACGTACGGTAAGGTTACGTACGTAACACTGAAGTACGTAACCCTAACGTACGGTACGGTTACGTACGTAACCCTAACGTACGTAACACTGAAGTACGTAACCCTAACGTACGGTACGGTTAAGTACGTAATCCTAAAGTACGTAATCCTGAAGTACGTAACCCTAACGTACGTAACCCTAATGTACGGTACGGTTACGTACGTAACCCTAACGTACGGTAAGGTTACGTACGTAACCCTAAAGTACGTAACACTGAAGTACGTATCCTAATGTACGGTACGGTTACGTACGTAACCCTAATGTACGGTACGGTTACGTACGTAACCCTAACGTACGGTACGGTTACGTACGTAACCCTGAAGTACGTGACCCTAAAGTACGTAACACTGAAGTACGTAACCCTAACGTACGGTACGGTTACGTACGTAACCCTGAAGTACGTGACCCTAAAGTACGTAACACTGAAGTACGTAACCCTAACGTACGGTACGGTTACGTACGTAACCCTGAAGTACGTGACCCTAAAGTACGTAACACTGAAGTACGTAACACTGAAGTACGTAACCCTAACGTATGGTACGGTTACGTACATAACCCTAACGTATGGTACGGTTACGTACGTAACCCTAACGTACGTAACACTGAAGTACGTAACCCTAACGTACGGTATGGTTACGTACGTAACCCTAACGTACGTAGCACTGAAGTACGTAACCCTAACGTAGGTAACCCTAACGTAGGTAACCCTAACGTACGTAACCCAAACATATGGTACGGTTACGTACGTAACCCTAACGTACGTAACACTGAAGTGCGTAACCCTAACGTACGGTAGGGTTACGTGCGTAACCCTAACGTACGTAACACTGAAGTGCGTAACCCTAACGTACGGTAAGGTTACGTACGTAACCCTAACGTACGTAACACTGAAGTACGTAACCCTAACGTACGGTAAGGGTTAGGGTTACGTACGTAACACTGAAGTACGTAACCCTAACGTACGGTAAGGTTACGTACGTAACCCTAACGTACGTAACACTGAAGTACGTAACCCTAACGTACGGTACGGTTACGTACGTAACCCTAACGTACGTAACACTGAAGTACGTAACCCTAACGTACGGTAAGGGTTAGGGTTACGTACGTAACACTGAAGTACGTAACCCTAACGTACGTAACACTGAAGTACGTAACCCTAACGTACGGTACGGTTACGTACGTAACCCTAATGTACGTAACACTGAAGTACGTAACCCTAACGTACGGAACACTGAAGTACGTAACCCTGAAGTACGTAACCCTGAAGTACGTAACCCTATCGTGCGGTACGGTTACGTACGTAACCCTAACGTACGGAACACTGAAGTACGTAACCCTAACGTACGGTACGGTTAAGTACGTAACCCTGAAGTACGTAACCCTGAAGTACGTAACCCTATCGTGCGGTACGGTTACGTACGTAACCCTAACGTACGTAACACTGAAGTACGTAACCCTAACGTACGGTACGGTTACGTACGTAACCCTAACGTACGGTAAGGTTACGTACGTAACACTGAAGTACGTAACCCTATCGTACGGTACGGTTACGTACGTAACCCTAACGTACGTAACACTGAAGTACGTAACCCTAACGTACGTAACACTGAAGTACGTAACCCTAACGTACGGTACGGTTAAGTACGTAATCCTAAAGTACGTAATCCTGAAGTACGTAACCCTAACGTACGTAACCCTAATGTACGGTACGGTTACGTACGTAACCCTAACGTACGGTAAGGTTACGTACGTAACCCTAAAGTACGTAACACTGAAGTACGTATCCTAACGTACGGTACGGTTACGTACGTAACCCTAATGTACGGTACGGTTACGTACGTAACCCTAACGTACGGTAAGGTTACGTATGTAACCCTGAAGTACGTAACCCTAAAGTACGTAACACTGAAGTACGTAACCCTAACGTACGGTACGGTTACGTACGTAACCCTGAAGTACGTGACCCTAAAGTACGTAACACTGAAGTACGTAACCCTAACGTACGGTACGGTTACGTACGTAACCCTGAAGTACGTGACCCTAACGTATGGTACGGTTACGTACATAACCCTAACGTATGGTACGGTTTACGTACGTAACCCTAACGTACGTAACACTGAAGTACGTAACCCTAACGTACGGTATGGTTACGTACGTAACCCTAACGTACGTAGCACTGAAGTACGTAACCCTAACGTAGGTAACCCTAACGTAGGTAACCCTAACGTACGTAACCCAAACATATGGTACGGTTACGTACGTAACCCTAACGTACGTAACACTGAAGTACGTAACCCTAACGTACGGTACGGTTACATACGTAACACTGAAGTACGTAACCCTAACGTACGGTACGGTTACCTACGTAACCCTAACGAACGTTACGGTTATGTAGGTAACCCTAACGTACGTATCACTGAAGTATGTAACCCTAATGTACGGTACGGTTACGTACGAAACCCTAACGTACGTAACACTGAAGTACGTAACCCTAACGAACGGTACGGTTACGTACGTAACCCTAACGTACGTAACACTGAAGTACGTAACCCTAACGTACGGTACGGTTACGTACGTGACCCTAACGTACGTAACACTGAAGTACGTGACCCTAAAGTACGGTACGGTTACGTACGTAACCCTAACGTACGTAACACTGGAGTACGTAACCCTAACGTACGGTACGGTTACGTATGTAACCCTAACGTATGTAACACTGGAGTACGTAACCCTAACGTACGGTACGGTTACGTACGTAACCCTAACGTACGTAACACTGAAGTACGTAACCCTACCGTATGGTACGGTAACGTACGTAACCCTGAAGTACGTAACCCTAACGTACGTAACACTAAAATACGGTATGGTTACATACGTAACCCTAACGTATGTAACACTAAAGTACGTAACCCTAACGTATGTTACGGTTACGCACATAACACTTAAGTACGTAACACGTATGGTACGCTAACGTATGCTACGTTAACGTACATAGCACGTACGTAACCCTAACGTACGTAACCCTAACGTACGTAACCCTAATTTACGTAACATGTACGTAACCCTAACCTACGTAACCCTAACATACGTAACCATAACATACCTAACACTGAAGTACGTAACCCTTACATACGTAACATGTACGTAACCCTAACCTACGTAACCCTAACGTACGTAACCCTAACGTATGTTACGGTAACGTACGTAACACTAAAGTACGTAACCCTAACGTATGTTACGGTAACGTACGTAACACTAAAGTACGTAACACGTATGGTACGCTAACGTATGCTACGTTAACGTACATAGCACGTACGTAACCCTAACGTACGTAACCCTAACGTACATAACATGTGCGTAACCCTAACGTACGTAACCCTAAAGTACGTAACCCTAATTTACGTAACATGTACGTAACCCTAACCTACGTAACCATAACATACCTAACACTAAAGTACGTAACCCTTACATACGTAACATGTACGTCACCCTAACCTACGTCACCCTAACGTACGTAACCCTAACGTATGCAACATGTACGTAATATTAAAGTACGTAACACTAACATACGTAACACTAACGTACATAACACTGAAGTACATAACCCTAACGTGCGTAACAATAAAGTACGTAACCCTAACGTTCGTAACATGTACGTAACCCTAACATACATAACACTAACGTACGTAACCCTAACGTTCGTAACACGTACGTAACCCTAACGTACGTAACCCTAACGTACGTAACATGTACGTAACCGTAATGTACGTAATATTATAGTACGTAACCCTAACGTACGTAACCATAACATACCTAACACTAAAGTACGTAACCCTTACGTACGTAACATGTACGTAACCCTAACCTACGTAACCCTAACGTACGTAACCCTAACGTATGCAACATGTACGTAATATTAAAGTACGTAACAGTAACATACGTAACACTAACGTACTTAACACTGAAGTACATAACCCTAATGTGCGTAACACTAAAGTACGTAACCCTAACGTGCGTAACATGTACGTAACCCTAATGTACGTAACCATAACATACCTAACACTAAAGTACGTAACCCTTACGTTCGTAACATGTACGTCACTCTAACGTACGTAACAATAAAGTACGTAACCCTAACGTTCGTAACATGTACGTCACTCTAACATACGTAACACTAAAGTACGCAACCCTTACGTACGTAACATGTACGTAACACTAAAGTACGTAACCCTAACGTACGTAACATGTACGTAACCCTAACGTACGTAACACGAAAGTACGTAACCCTAAAGTACGTAACCTTAACATACGTAACATTAAAGTATGTAACCCTAACGTACGTAACACTAAAGTACGTAACCCTAACGTACGTAACATGTACGTAACCCTAACGTACGTAACACGAAAGTACGTAACCCTAAAGTACGTAACCTTAACATACGTAACAATAAAGTATGTAACCCTAACGTACGTAACACTAAAGTACGTAACCCTAACGTACGTAACATGTACGTAACCCTAACGTACGTAACACGAAAGTACGTAACCCTAAAGTACGTAACCTTAACATACGTAACAATAAAGTATGTAACCCTAACGTACGTAACACTAAAGTACGTAACCCTAACGTACGTAACATGTACGTAACCCTAACGTACGTAACACGAAAGTACGTAACCCTAAAGTACGTAACCTTAACATACGTAACAATAAAGTATGTAACCCTAACGTACGTAACACTAAAGTACGTAACCCTAACGTACGTAACATGTACGTAACCCTAACGTACGTAACCCTAAAGTACGTAACCTTAACATACGTAACAATAAAGTATGTAACCCTAACGTACGTAACACTAAAGTACGTAACCCTAACGTACGTAACATGTACGTAACCCTAACGTACGTAACACGAAAGTACGTAACCCTAAAGTACGTAACCTTAACACACGTAACAATAAAGTATGTAACCCTAACGTACGTAACACGAAAGTACGTAACCCTAACGTACGTAACATGTACGTAACCCTAACGTACGTAACCCTAAAGTACGTAACACTAAAGTATGTAACCCTAACATACGTAACATATATGTAACCCTAACGTATGTAACACTAAAGTACGCAACCCTTACGTATGTAACATGTACGTAACCCTAACGTACGTAACACAAAAGTACGTAACCCTAACGTACGTAACATGTACGTAACCCTAAAGTACGTAACCCTAACGTAAGTTATACTAACGTACTTTAGTTTTACATACGTTAGTGTTATATAAGTTTGTGTTACGTACAGGTTACATAAGTTAGTGTTTACGTTAGGTCTACGTACGTTACTGGTACCTATGTTAGGGTTTGGTACATTACTGTTACCTTTGCATTACGTACATTAGTGTTACGTACGTTAGTGTAACGTACTTTAGTCTTAGCTAGGTCAGTGTTACATACGTGTTACGTACATTAGTGTTTACATTAGGGTTATATATGTTGGGGTTACATATGTTATGTACGTATGTTACAGTTACGTACGTATGTTAGGATTTCATATGTTAGGGTTACGGATAGGTAACGTACGTTACTGTAGCGTACGTTAATTTTATGTATGTTAGTGTAACGTAAGTTTTACGTACGGGTTATGTAAGTTAGTGTTTACGTTAGGGCTACGTATGTTAGTGGTACGTACTTTAGGGTTTGGTACGTTACTGTTACCTTTGGGTTACGTACGTTAGTGTTACGTATGTTAGTGTTGCGTACATTAATGCTACGTTAGGGTTACGTAAGTTAGTGTTTACATTAGGGTTACATATATGTTACGTACATAACCATTCCGTATGTTAGGGTGACGTATGTTAGGGTTACGTTCAGGTTATGTACGTTTTTGTTACGTACGTTAATGTTACGTTAGTGTTATGCGAGTTAGTGTTACGTACAGGTTACGTAAGTTAGTGTTTACGTTAGGGCTATGTATGTTAGTGGTACATACGTTAGGGTTCGGTACGTTACTGTTACCTTTGGGTTATGTACATTAGTGTTACATACGTTGGAGTTACGTAGGTCAGTGTTGCGTACGTTTTACGTAAGTTAGTGTTACGTATGTCAGTGCTACGTTAGGGTTACGTATATTAGTGTGTACATTAGGGTTACGTATGTTAGGGTTACGTATGTTAGGGTTTCGTTCAGTTAGCATACGCTAGTGTAACGTTTGCTAATGTAACGTACGCAACCGTTACGTATGTTAGGGTTACGTACGTTACACTAGCGTATGTTACACTAGCATACTTAACGGTTACATATGTAACACATACGTAACCCTAATGTACGTAAACCTAACGTACGTAACACTAACATACATAACCCTAACATATGTTAGTTACGTACGTAACATGTACGTAACCCTAACGTACATAACCCTAACATATGTTACAGTTACGTACGTAACATGTACGTAACCCTAACATTCCCCTAACGTACGTAACCCTAACGTACGTAACCCTAACATATGTTACAGTTACGTACGTAACATGTATGTAACCCTAACGTACGTAACACAAACTTACGTAACACTAACGTACATAACATATATGTAACATTAACATACGCAACCCTAACATACGTTACGGTTACGGACGTAACACTAATGTATGTAACACTAATGTACGTTATACTAATGTACTTTAGTTTTACGTATGTTAGTGTTACGTAAATTTGTGTAATGTACGGTTAACTTAAGTTAGTGTTTACTTTAGGGTTACTTACGTTAGTGGTATGTACGTTAGAGTTACGTAGGTCAGTGTTGTGTACCTGTTACATAAGTTAGTGTTACGTATGTTAGTGCTACGTTAGGGTTATGTATATTAGTGTGTACATTATGGTTACGTATGTTAGGGTTACATATATGTTACGTTATGGTTAAGGTTACGTATGTTAGGGTTACGTTCAGGTAACTTATGTTACACTAGCATAAGTTACACTAGCATAAGTTACACTAGCGTATGTTAACTGAACTTAACCCTAACATACATAACGGTTATGTATATACATCAGTGTTATGTTCGTTAGTGTTACGTACGTCAGTGTTACGTACGTTAGTGCTACGTTAGGGTTACGTATGTTAGTGTTTACACTAGGGTTACGCACATTAGGATTACATACATTGGGGTTACGTATATGTTACATTATGGTTACATACGTATGTTAGAGTCACGTATGTTAGGGTTACATAAGTTAGTTTTAGTTTACAGTAATGTTAGGTAAGTTAGTGTTACGTATGTTAGTGTTACGTAAGGTAGTGTTATGTTCGTCAGTGTTACGTACGTGTTATGTACGTTATTGTTTACATCAGGGTTATGTACGTTGGGGTTATGTATGTGTTATGTTATGGTTGCGTATGTATGTTTGGGTTATGTATGGTTGGGTTACGTTAGTGTTACATACGTTAGTGTTACGTTCAGTTTACGTAAGTTAGTGTTTACGTTAGGGCTACGTACCTTAGTGGTACATACGTTAGGGTTTGGTATGTTATTCTTACCTTTGGGTTACATACGTTAGTGAAACGTAATTTAGTGTCATGTACGTTAGTTTTACGTGCTTTGGCATTTACGTAGGTCAGTGTTTTGTACATGTTATGTAAGTTAGTGTTACGTATGTTAGTGCTACATTAGGATTACGTATGTTAGTGTTTACATTAGTATTACGTACGTTGGTGTTATGTATATGTTACGTACGTACCTAACTGTTATGTATGTTAGGGTTACATATGTTAGGGTTACGTATGTTACTGTTACGTACAGGTTACGTAAGTTAGTGTTTATGTTAGGTCTATGGACGTTAGTGGTACGTATGTTAGGGTTAGGTATGTTACTGTTACATTTGGGTCAGGTATGTACTTTTGTGTTACGTACTTTTGTGTTACGTACGGGTTCAGTAGTGGTACATTATTGTTACGTACGTTACTGTTATGTCAGTGGTACGTAAGTCAGTGGTAGGTATGTATGTATTACATACGTCAGTGGTACGTACTTTAGGGTTACGTATTTTAGGGTTACATTAGGGTTACTTATGTTGGGATTATGTATGTATGGGTTACATACTTAAGTGTTATGTACGTAAGTGTTACATTAGTGTTACGTACGTTAGTGATTACATTAGGGTTACTTAAGTTGGGGTTACGTACATTAGTGTTCTGTAAGTGTTACGTACATACGTTTTACATACCTTAGGGTTGCATTAGGGTGACGTAAGTTAGTGTTATGTAGTTTAGTTTTATGTACGTTAGGGTTACATACGTTACGGTTACGTATGGGCTATGTACGTTGGGTATACGTATGTTAGTGTTATGTACATATTACGTACATTAGGGTTACATATGTTTAGGGTTACGTACGTTGGGGTTACGTACGTGTGTTTTACATACGTTAGTGTTACGTACATACATGTTACGTACGAACGTGTTATGTTACTGTTACGTTAGTGTTAAGTTAGTGTTACGTATAGGTTACGTATGTATGGGTTACATCAGTTAGTGTTACGTTAGTGTTACGTACGTTACTGGGACATTAGTATTATATACGTTAGTGTTACTTTAGGGCTACGTACGTTTTACGTACCTTTTATGTTCTTTAGTGTTATGTATGTTAGTGTTATACACATTAGGGTTTTGTACGTGTTAGCTATGTACATGTTAGCTATGTATGTGTTAGCTACGTGTGTTAGGGTTACGTACGTATGTTAGGGTTACGTACGTTAAGGTTATGTTAGTGTTACGTACATGTGTGTTACATATGTTAGTGTTATGTTAGGGTTACGTATTTTATGGTTACGTGCGTGTTACGTAAATTAGTGTTACGTTAGTTTTACAAAAGTTAGTGTTACGAAGTTAGTGTTACATACGGGTTACGTATGTTAGGCTTACCTATGTAAGTGTTAGTGTTACATTTGGGTTACATGCGTTTGGGTTTTGTACGTTAGTGTTTACGTTAGGGCTGCGTAAGTTTGTGTGCGTACGTTAGTGTTACTTTAGGGTTATGTAACACTAATGTAGGTATGTTAGTGTTACTTTAGCGTTATGTACATTAGGGCTACATACGTTAGTGGTACGTATGTTAGGGTTACG
The DNA here is from genome assembly GCF_964237585.1 of Gallinula chloropus. NCBI lineage: Eukaryota > Metazoa > Chordata > Aves > Gruiformes > Rallidae > Gallinula > Gallinula chloropus. Next base: position 10,285,879 of record NC_140095.1, on the reverse strand, counting down.
TCAGGGTTGCGTATGTTAGTGTTACTTATGTGTTATGTTTGGTAGTGTAACATTGGGGTTACGTGCATTGGGGTTACGTGCGTTAGTGTTACTACGCACGTTACTGTGTTAGTGTTACTACGTTAACTACGTTAGTGTTACTTTAGGGTTACCTACGTTAGTGGTACATACGCATGTGTTATGTACGTTAGTGTTACTTATGTGTTATGTACGTTAGTGTAATGTACGTTAGTGTAATGTACGTTAGTGTAACTTATGTTAGTGTTACGTTAGGGTTATGTACATTAGTGTTACATGCGTTTTACATACTTTAGGGGTATGTACTTTAGTGGTATGTTAGGGTTACGTACGTGTTACATACATTAATGTTACTCACATGTTATGTACGTTAGTGTAACATGCATTAGTGTAACGTACGTTAGTGTTACGTTAGTGTTACATACGTACGGGTTACATAAGTTAGGGTTATGTATGTTAGTGTTACGTATGTACGTTTTACGTTCGTTAGTGGTACGTATGTTCGTGGTATGTAAGTGTTCCATACGCGAGTGTTACGTACCTAAGTTTTACGTACATTAGTGTTTATGTTAGGGTTACGTACTTTAGTCTTCTGTTAGTATTACATACGTTGGGGTTACGTACGTTGGGGTTACCTACGTTAGGGTTACATCAGTGTTACACACATTAGTGTTATGTTTATTTTTAATACTTAATTTTAATTTTTATTTTTAACTTTTTTAAAATCCATTTTTGTTTTTTAATTTTGTTTTTTTTTTTTTTAATGTGGTGGCAGTAGCGTACATCTCTCCATAGAGCAGACAGTTGTTTATGACATTGGTATATTTTTAGCAGTGACAGGGAAGGAAATTAATAAAATTCTTACAGAGGAAGGTAAATGGGAGTGTTACTGGTGTCTCCCTGGAGCCAGGGCTAGAGGAGTGGTTTGGAGTTTGTCTTAAGAATGGCCCAAAATACTGAATGCCAGTTTTTACCCCGGGTTATATGTGGATTTTCTGTTAACCAGACTGTATTCAGGAGACCTGATTTTGGGGGGTTGCCAATCAAGCTATTCAGTGAGCTCGGGCCTGGTGAAGAGGCAGTGGCCAGAGGAGGCCAGTTTATCACAGGTACGATCCTTAGAGCTGTGGGTAGTGAGGCACGGAAGGGGAAATCACACTCACCCAGTATTAATCCTTGAGCACAGCCTTCTTCCTGCCTTAAATACAGAAATAGCCCCTAATGGGCTACAGTCCAACACCTCCCCCTTGCACTGCTCCTCACTGAAAACCTAATGCTGATGAGTGTTGGTGGGGCTCTCTGGACCTGGCAGGAGAGGTGCCCTCAGCCTGCTCATGCAACAGAGGAATAGGCTGTCCAGGGGTGTGTGGAGTCTCCTTCTCTGGAGAGATTCCAGCCCCATCTGGATGCTGACCTGTGTGACCTGTCCTAGGGAGCTGCTTTGGCAGGGGGTTGGACTTGATGGGCTCTGGAGGTCCCTTCCAACACCTATGATTCTGTGATTCTGTTAAAGCCCAAACATCATTAACTAACTGGTGTTTGACCAGGATGCTGTGGTCAGCTCTTGTGAGAGGTCATGAGGTCTCCACTGACCACAGGAACCTGGTTTTGCATCTCATGGCAGGTATGGTACACCTTCAGTTAATATCTCTGCAGAGCGCGTCAGGCTTTGATCTCTCTCTCGAGCAATCCTTAATGGCCCAGAGTAATAAACCACGTCTAGTGTGTGGGGGAGTAAATCCACTTAGCTTTTTCTGCTGACTTTGCCCAACAGATGAATTGGACACCTACTCTGACTCTTGCTTCCACGTCTCTGAGTCTTCTCTCTGGTGTCTTTTGAGTTGGAACAAGTTCCTTCCACTCAGAGGAACGGCAACTTAAATTTCACCTTCCCCTCCTCATGAGAACAGCAAAGCAAAGGTGTATAATGTTTTACACAGGTGTCCTGTAGGATCTGGGGGGTTGTTTTAAATCCTTTGTGAAAGGAAGTTTGGGGCTTTGGCTTGGTTTCAGTTGACATCTTATTACTGCAGAGCCGTGGTAGAGCTCCTGGAGAGCGGGAGCACATGAGGGCTCGGTCAGGGCTTGTACAGGTGGGTAATGGACCTAAACCCATCAAACACAAGTTCTGCCAGCACAGGTCAGGCTCCCATGTGTCAGTTGTTGGGTTCCTCCTTTCCCATTCTCCTAATTGGGCTCATTTTCTATTTCAAAATAATTGGTGGGGTTTTATGATGTGAAAATAAAAAGAAAGAAGCTGCTGCTGACGTCTGTGAGGGCAAAAGTTTTCTCATGTCCTTTGGAGTTCATGTGGTGAGCCCTTCTGTCCAAAGGTGCGTGGAGAGATGAGTTGGTGTGAGCTGCTTTTGGCTGGTGGGAGGGGGGTGTGTGGTTTGGGGGGGCTGCTTTCTGCAACTGGGGGACAGGAATATGAATTTTAAGTTTGGATCATGTAAAATAAAACGTGTGGTGATGCCCTGGGGGTCAGGTGGGATCAAGCCAAAAAGAAAATGGAAAAACAACCCCCCACCCAACAACAAAACTCCAAACCAAAAGGGGGAAAAGCCCCACAGTCTGTTCTCCCCATTGAGCTCTGAAAACACAGAAAAACAAGGAAAATCAGTCCAAACTGCTTTCTTGACATATTTTAGAGACTTTTCCTGACACAGAGCTTGTGAAAGGAAATAAAAAAAGGACTCCATCATCCTCCAAAGCTTGGGGGTGAGACTTTCACACAGCCCAAATCCCTGCTCATCAATTAATCTGCAGCCCAGCTTTCTGCCAAATGCTCACTTGAGAATTATCTGTGTGGACTTGATCTCCTTTAAAGAAGACTTCCAAGCAATTTACTGGGAAATTAAAACAGGTGAGGGAGGAAAGAAAGAAGGAAAGAAGGCTGCTTGGACTGCAGCAGTCCTGGATGGGATCAAGACCAGGCAGAGATTGATGGTGCTTGGTCCTGTGCTGGGGCAGGGCTAGGCAGGTCCGTGCTGGACATCCCAGCACGTCTGGAAAGGGGCAGCTGGCTCTTGTTCTTGCTCCAAGGAAGGAGCAAGCTATGCATGGTGTGGTGCTGCAGCTGACAGATGTGTGTCCCTGGTTCCCAGACCTGCTGCCTGCTCTCCTCTCTGTCAGGCAGGAGCCAAACTCAGGTCCTATCAACCTTCCGCAAGGTTTTCCTTACTTCCCATCCAGTTGGTTCTGTGACTGATTTATTGCTGAGCAATTTATGGGTGTCTCTGGATTGAAATCCATGTTGCTTCCTGCCAGACACGGATGTTGTGTGACGTGCTGCTTCTCCCTCTGCTCCCTTCCTATTTCTAGCTTTTGAGGTCTGATATAGAGCTCCCTGTGATGAGGTGACAACGTGGATTTCACTATCTTACAATTCACTGTCTCAGTGACTATTCCCAGTGGAAACTGGCTTGGTATTTCATCAGAACTTAATAGACTGAGGTCCCCATACTGAAATATTCCTTCCACATCCCTCCTAGAATTAGTCTAAGGGATGTGAGGGTCCTCTAAAAACTCCAGCTAAAATATCTGGATGCAACTGGCTGTGAAACTGATGGAAAGTAGGTTAGAGATGGAAATGGCACCTCCCAGTTTGGAGGGAGAGGGGAAACAGTCACCAGTTATTCCGCAGGCTGGTCTGGGTGATGAGCTGGATGTGCCTTAGCAATTAGTGAGTGGCTGGGGTTTTTTTGTCAGAGTGAAATTTGCTGCTTTTCCAGAGTCCTGAGCGATCCCCTTTTCTTCTCACAGCTTAAGGGAGACTTAAGTGAAATGCAGACCTTGTGCTGGCTCTACATGACAGAGAATTTCACTCCCAGTGAGCAGAGGGAATTGCTAGAGAGCCCTTATAGCTAAAGATTTACATCATGTCAAGAGAGGCACCCAGAGGCTTTGGTCGCTCCTAATGTAAACTCCAAACCTCCAAGAGTCTCTCTGACATCCAAGTATCAGAAGGAATTGAAGAATTTAAGATGACCACAAAGTTTCTGATGGCTTTATAACCATCCTGTGAATAAGGATCCCACAGGATTCTATAGGATGCATCAGGAGAGAATTTAAGCGAGACATTTTTGCAGCACTTTCTATAAAAAAGCCTTGTTGATGTTTTTATAGCCCTGTGCTGCTTTCATCCCCATTGCAAAAGACTTTCTTACAGCCAGTGCTCTGGCAGTGAGGAGCCGAAGGGCTGATGCATGAGTTTAGGGAGTTATCACCCCGCTACCTTTGTTCTGTTGGAGCAGCCCATGAATTTGAGCCCTTGTCTTTAGATTTCAGAAGCTGCAGTGGCTGCTGTGACACAGGGAGACAAATTCCTACCACAGAAAGAGGGGAAAAGTTTGTGGAACACTTTGTCAGATCTAGATCCAAGTTCAGGCTGCAGTAGCTCTGATGAAGGCTTGGCACAGCTCTCGCTCGGCACAGATATGTCAAGTGCCAGATTTGTTTCTATTGTACAAGGAAACAAACTGTTTAATGAATGAAACCAGATGCACAGGGTTGTGCCGGAAGAGCTACGGTGGCTTTGTAAAGAACTCAAGCCAGAAACGTTGGAAAAAGCACATAAAAACACTCATGGAATTTATTCTTGGCAATGAAAGGTAAATACACATTATGCAGAGATCGTCTTTGCGCCGTGCCCGTTTCTTGCATCTCCCCTGTGAGGAAAGGCTGAGTGAGCTGGGGCTGTTCAGCCTGAAGAAAAGCAGCCTGAGAGGGGATCTGATCAATGGTTATCAACATCTGAAGGGTGGGACACAGGAGGACATGGGCAGCCTCTTCTCGGTGTCTGTGGGGACAGGACAAGGGGCGATGGCCTCAAGTTGGAGCACAGGGAGTTCCACATGAATATGGGAAGAACTTCTTCCCAGTGAGGGTGAGGGAGCCCTGGGACAGGCTGCCCAGGGGTTGTGGAGTCTCCTTCTCTGGAGATATTCCAGCCCTGTCTGGACACCGACCTGTGTGACCTGTCCTAGGGACCCTGCTTTGGCAGGGGGTTGGACCCCATGGGCTCTGGAGGTCCCTTCCAACCCCTACAGTTCTGTGATCTCCACATGTTCCATGTGCTGTAGGACTCCAGCAGTCTGTCTGTTCCTCCCTGTCCTGAGTAACACACCATGGGATGTTGGCAGGGAACAGGGCTGGTGGTGGTTCCCAGAAATCTCCAGAAACATGAGTAGGTGCAAGAAGAGCAGATTCTCTGACACTAGGTAGAGCACACACGAGTTAATTCTTGAAATGAACCTGGCTGGGACACAGGGTTGCCCAAACTGCTTGGTTTCAGCTTGGACAATTCCCACTGACCCGTGTGGTTTCTCCAACAGGACCCACATGGATTAGTCAGTGCAGACAGCCTGTCACCTGCCCAGCACCTGGCATGCGTTGCAACACGTTATCCCTGAAATGAGCTGGTTAAACCTTCCTGAGAGCAACTGAAACACTACCAAGCTGAAACATAAACCCCCTTGTTAAAAGCGGGTTGAATCGGCACATCTCCTGTAACTGTACTGTCCAGCCTAAACCACTTTAAACTTCTTGGATACTCATTTTATTAACCCCAATCAGATGAGAACCCCTTGGAAACTTGGGGGGCAAACTGCATTTGTTTTTGGTTTGTTTTTTTTTGCTTTAATAGCCAAAGGTAACAATTAAGTCTCCCCTAAGAGCCTTGCTTTTGCCTTAACACAGCCAGCCACCGCTACTAGAATAAGCTGTGGTGACAGCCCGGACTGTTGGCACCATGTCACCAGCCCAGGTTAGTGTACAAGCAGCACAGCACCTGGGATGGAGTCAGGATGGGTGAAACACGGCCACTGCCATTCCCATGACACTTGGGGACCGGCGTGGTGAGCGGGAGAGCCAGAATTTTCCAGGTGAATCTGAAATGAAATTAAACCATTTGTGCTGGCTTTAATATAGGGATGTCTGATATTATCTGTCTACAGCTTCAGTCTGCGCTGCTGCCTTTGAAGATAATAATTGGCATTAGGGTGGTGTGTTAGTTTCCATGTTAGGCATGGGTTTGGAATGAATCTCGGTTATCCAGACAAATGGGCATTTTCATGGTATTACCCACCACCGCATGATGTTACATATTCCTCACCAGTGGCTGTGTTCAGGTTTGGGCATCACTGGGGTTTGGGGTTTTTCCTTGGCTAATTAAGAGTTGTGAGAAGGGCAAAAGTATTTGGGGTGTTGGAGAAGAAAGGTTAAACTGGCAAAACATGGCGAGCTTAGCCAGGCAATGCTTCAGGTGGTGATGGCTTGTGATGCTGAAGGGGCTTAGAGGTGGGGATGACACCATTCATTAGTGCTGTGCATTGGAGCTGCAGTTAAGGGTGGGGAGAAGCAGTGAAATATCAGGATGTGCCCTTGGAAATGAGATTTTTAAAGCCCAGGTTACTCCTTTGAAAACTGCATTGCTGCAGATCTCGGGGAGGCTTGGTAGGGAGCAATCCCAGAGGGGAAAAAGGAGGCTGGAAGAGCCCAGGAGCTCTTCACAGGCTTTGGTTCTCTGGTTTTGGGTGTAACTGTTGACTCCAGTGCAATGGGCTTGCATTAGGTATGAGTTGGATCTGGTTTGTGCAATGGCTTGAGTGTTTTGGATTACGAGTTCTTAGATGATGGCCACAAAGGAATTTTAATTAGGAAAGTAAGAGAGGTTCTGCTGGGAGACGGGCAAACCACAGTAATTATTGGCAGTGAGAAAGTCAGCAAAGAGCAAGTAATCAGGGAATTTGGAGAGGTCTTACTGAGAGTTACCTAAATGTAACTTTTAAGGATACCCATGAAACTTCCATAAAGAAAAATGCCTTCAAATGACAGTGACGTTCACTCCTGTGCTCTACCAGTGTTTGGCTGTGCTTAAAGGCTCCAATGAACACACAGATGAGGGTCAAACTACTTGTGGGACCACTGAACATGTTACTGCCACAAACACCAGGATCTCTGGAAGAACTGACCAGGGGATGCCTATTCTGTGCCAGTGTCCATGGAAGCTCCCAGTGTCCATGGAAGCTCCCAGCCTCTGGTAGAGTGATTGGGATGCACAAGAAAGCTTATTGATCTTGCTGGGTGCCAGATCCAAAATCCTTTCACAACTCATAGAATCTTTAAGGTTGGAAAAGACCTCAAAGGTCACCAAGTCTAATCATTTGCCCAATACCACCATGCAATGGGGCAAAGCATGTGGCTTAAAAAAACAGTTCTCTAGGGGTCTGTACTCCTGAATGCATCTCCCTTGAAACTGAGTAGTGGAACATCAAAATAAAATGACCCTTTATGTCTTTCTATAGGACACAGTGGGTAGCTTTGCTCTCCTCTCCAAGCCCCTGCGTACCAACCAACCTGGCAAGGAGACCATCACCATGCCAGCGTAACCCTTACAAACTATTTTGAGTTTAAACTCAACTGGCATGTGAAGACTGACTTCCCATCAAAACACTCTTGGAGTAGTAAAGTGCTTCCTTGGCTAAATCCATCCTTCTACTTCTGTCTGTAGAAACAGAGCTGCCCAAATTCTCCTCTGCCACTTCTGCATGTGAGACTAGTGTCCAGAAGCATCACTGTGTGCTGTAGATACAGGTTAAACTTCTCTTTGCAGGCAGTCAGTTGATGGGATGGGCAGAATTACCATGGTCACAGCTGGAGGGTGGATGAACACTGGATACCTTCACTGGACAGGGAACGACACCCACTGCTTGACCTAGAAGACATGCCTGGACTGGGCAATACGCACACCTACGGTCTTCTCATGGGAATAGTTCTTCCATTGTGAATAAGGGCACTTTGTGGCTTTTGTGGTTATCAGGTGTTTTCATGTTGTGGAAGTAGCATCACCTAAAAAGACCATACCCTTCTTGTCCCAAATACCCTCCTCTGGCCCTGCTTCAAGTAAGATTGTTCAAGTAGAGGGAGTGGGTTGGACTTCTCAGGCGTACTCAGGAGATCAGATCTGATTTTGTTGTGCTCTGACCTTGTTCTGCTCCCTGCTAAGGTTGCCCCAGCAAATGGGGCTGCTATTGAAGGCATAGGAGACCCATGTCTGTAAGAACAAAACCAGTATTTACAACAAATGCCTTCCCCAGAGGATGCTGGCTCTGACACGGGTGCTGCACAGCCCCACACCAACTGCCTTGGGCCAGCCTGCTGAGGCACTTAAGTGTTGGTCACCTTTGAAAGGCTGGTTTTTAACCTCTTGATCTTGTATTCATAATGAAACAGGAGGGGTAGCAGGAACTTGCACTTTCTGATGTGGATTTTGCTAATTAGTCCAAGTGTTTCTCTAACACATGGATATTTAAGGCCATTAATGCAAACTGCTTACTTGTAACGGGGTGAACAGCATTGAATGGGCTGCCATGCCCACACCAGCAGACTCTGGGACTGAGAGGCTGTAAAAGGTTGCTCACTGTGGGACGGAGGTTTTGCAGTGGTGCAATGGTGTATTTTACTGGTGTGCACTGGTTGTCAAAACCAGTAGGGGATAGGTGATCCCAACAGCATCTCACATTGATGCTGCTTGGAGGGGCATCGGGTATCCGTGTGTGTTGCTGGGGGCTGCAAAGCCACAGAATCACAGAACCATAGGGGCTGGAAGGGACCTCCAGAGATCAAGTCCAACCCCCCTGCCAAAGCAGGGTCCCCAGGACAGGTCACACAGGTCAGCGTCCAGACGGGGCTGGAATCTCTCCAGAGAAGGAGACTCCACAACCCCTGGGCAGCCTGTCCCAGGGCTCCCTCACCGTGTAAAAGTTCACCCGCGTGTTGGTGCTGGAACTCCCTGTGCTCCAACTTGAGGCCATCACCCCTTGTCCTGTCCCCACAGACACTGAGAAGAGGCTGCCTATGTCCTCCTGTGTCCCACCCTTCAGCTGTTGATAACCATTGATCAGATCCCCTCTCAGGCTTCTTTTCTCAGCTCCAGGTCACTCAGCCTTTCCTCACGGGGGAGATGGTCCAGGCCCTTAATCATCTCCATAGCCTTCTCTGGACTCTCTCCAGGAGATCCCTGTCTTTTTTATCCCAGGGAGCCCAGAACTGGACACAACACTCCAGGTGGGGCCTGACCAGGGCAGAGTAGCTCCTCTTCATGTTTGGGATTGAAGGGGCAGAGGTGTGTGGGGGTACCTGGTGCCATCCTTGGGTGGGTATTACATAGCCCTGGCTTCATCCAGGGAACGGGTCTGATGAAGCAGAGTTCTTCTCCCACAGGTGAAGATCAAAGCGAAGCGAGTCCCTCTGTAGTGGCGTCTGGCCTTTCGCCCTGCACCTCTTCCCGTCTGACTGTCACGTGCGCAGAGGAATCGAACCTCTCGACCCTTCTAAGTGCTGTGCTGTAGAAGGTACATGGCTTACCAGAAATCACACTGTGAGCTGGGAGCTCTCCACAGTTACGACAAAGCACATGATGCGTCGGAAAAGGGCAAGGGGACCTGCATCTTCTCAGTGCAGAGACTGTGTCCCAGTTGGCAAACGTGTGCTGGCCTCAGCACAACACTTTCCTTAGACCAGTAATTTTTTGTGATGGATTTGGGAGGTCTGGTTTCAGCTTGAGCCCACGTACCCCCAGCCAGGGGTACAGACGGGCTGCCAAGAGATGAGGGGGACGAAAGGTGGTTAAAAAAAGGAGCTGTTGTTGTCTTCCTGTGAGACATGTGTTTCAGGTCGGGTGATGCAGTGACAGCCTGACACACAGCCAGGCTTCCGTGAAGCCTGTGCTCGTGTCCAGCTCAGCTGGGATAGTTTTTGATTAAATTGAATGGGAACTGCTCCTTAGCTTCTAAATGCCTGCAAAGACCATGTGCCATCAAAGTTTCAGTTGAAATCTCCAACCCGAGGTCATATAAAAGGGCCTCAGTAATTGGGGAGCTAATTTAAAGGGAGAAGGGGCTTGGCCACATAAATAACACCTGAGGTAGATGTCACAGACTGCAAACATCGATCTGTGAGGCTTTTCTCCATATCATTAGAGATCGTATCACTGTGAAGCACAGAAAAACAGACAACTCCTTTAAGTAGCTGATTTGAATACACAGAAGCAAAAGGAAGAGTAGGAGGAAGATGTAGGTCAAGTGCTTCAGGAAGATGCCAGGCAAAGGTTCAAAGAACTGCAAGACTGCGTTTTACCAGCATCAGAAGTAGCTGTGTGCACTCTGGCTGCTGGCATGGAGTTCATTTCTCTCCCATTAAAGGAAAAGGTTTTTTTAAAAAGGGTTAAATAAATAAGGCTCTGAGGTGCTGCTGTGGGGGCAGCTTGCTGGTGACCCTGCTTAGGTGCAGCTCTTCATAAGGTCTCACACTTATAACCCTGCCGTCACCACCGTCCTCCTGAGCCATCTCCATCACAGCCCAGCTTGTCCCTGATCACGAATAGCTGAGCCCAGCAAAGAGCTGGAGGGAGGAATTTATTTAGGGTCCTTTTGAGGGTGATGGAGATGTGGGATTTTGATTGATTTCCCTGAGTGCAGAGGTGTTAGAAGATGTTCGTGAGCCTGTCTGAGACGGGGAATTTGGGAGGCTGGGCAAAATCTGCCACTAAGTATTTTTTTTAATCTGAGGGGCAGAACAAAACAGCCTTTAAATCTTGTAGGACTGTCAGGCTGACTCAGGAAAAAACCCATCTCAGCTCTAACAGGAGGAGTAGGGGCAAGCAGGGCTTCAGCTTAGCTGGTTGGGCTCCTCCAGCCTCCTCCAAGTCCACACTGGCAGTGGCTCCTGGCTTCCTCATGGAATGAGGGTCTGGATCCAGTTTTGTCACTCATCTTCCCTCCAGCTCAGGCGGTTTGGGCTGCTGGGCTTCGCCTGAGGAGAGCTTCATCAAAGCAACAATCTTATTCGGGGCCAGCAGGGACCTGACTCACATTCCTCAGGGAGCTCTGCACGGGCACTGTTGCTTCTTATGGAGAAACCCACTCAGCAGCCATCATTAAAACAGATTATTTTTGCTAAGTCTGACCTAACAAAAATAAAAGAACCAAAAAACCCCACTCCTTGCCATGATGCTAAAAGCTCTGAGCATCTTCGCTTTAACATGACACCATTCCTGGACATAGTGGCAAAGGTGACACCTGCACAAGCCAGTTGTATGCTGCACCTGCTTCTCCCACAAAATCTGGGTTTCCAGAAGGGGAAAACCTGGTGTTATTTCTCCTGTGTCTTGCTTGGGCCTGAAAGACTCTATGCAGAGCAGCACTCTGCTCCTTTGTGTCAATGTTCTGCTGCTCGTGTAGCTCATAGAGGTTCTGGGGTGGTTTTGGGTGGTTGCTTGGTCTCAGCCTGGGCTGTACTCATAGTGGATGTGTGAAGAGTCAGGGCAGGAGGTGTAGCAGAGTCAGCCCTGCGGCTTGAGGCTTCAAGCTGGAAGGGAAAGATATTGGGATGGGAGGAACACCTCCTAATCACTGAGCTGCTCAGTTAGGCCAAGAAACTAAGAGAAAGAGAAAGGAAAACCTAAACTAGGTCAAACTTGGCTTCAAAGAACAATTGAATGTTAATGCCCCATGTGTGAGCTGTGCTGGGAAAGTTCACAGCCTGTTTCCACTTTGGAGCTCAAACGGTAATGTTTGAGCAGCACACGTGTTCAGGGCTGAGCTGCTGCTGCAGATGATGTGCAGCCTGTGGACAGGGTACCTTCCAGGAAGGCTTGGGCATGAAGACCATCTCCAAAACCAGTCTCAGAAGGTGCCTTTTTGCACAGTAATATTAAGAAAAAAGAAAATCCAATGAACCCTTTCTTCTCCCTGGTTCCCCTGTCCACTGCAGACTCAAACAAGGAAGAGTTTGCAACGTGGGAAATGCCATCCCTGGCTTGAAAAGTGATGAGCATGAGTTTTTGTGCTCTTTGGGGGATTTCTCTACTTGTCATCTCTGAATCGTGAGGTTGAACTCGCAGCAGCAACAGGGGCACACATCAACTGTGGGCTCTGGCAGTGCAAGTCGTGCTGGCCCTAAAGTGGGAATGAGTTAATTTGTTTAGCTAGTGCCTCCATCTGCTGAGAACTTGTTGAAGGAGAGCTATGACAACCCATCTCCCCAAGGGATGCAGGAAAGCTATACTCAGTTTCTCCCCAGAGCATGAGAAGCTGTTAACTGGCAGGATACATGATGCTCATTGGAATTTTTGAGGGCCTTGCTCGTTTTTGATGGCTGCTCTTAATTGCACTCCTGTGCTTCATCATTCAGGTCTTCACACTGACATCCTGAAATGGATCTGAAAGCAGACAGCACCTAATAAAATCTGGTGGCATAAAGATTCAGCTGGGAATCACAAGTTCTGGGAGTCATCCTTGCTCCAACTCATTTCACCTTCCAGCAAAATCTGGTTTTGTCCATTCTGGAGTGTTTCCTACATCTGGGCAATAAAGGCAGACTAAGATTTTGCCCTCTGTTGTGGTGGAAACCAGGGAGGGGACTGCTGGAACTGCAGAGGACAGCTCTGAACTCGGCGGAGGAAAAAGGAACAGGCAGCAGCTCTGCTGGAACTGAATCATGACAGAAATGTGGCCTGTAGTTGAAGATGTTTGACAGCTGCTTCGCTCTACAAGTGGTGGGTATTTGTGGATGAGGACCCAGTCAGGTACCTAAAGCCTTGCTGTCAACCCTGAGCGATGCTGAAGGTACCCTGTGGTGCAGGGTCTGGGGAACACCAGCCACCATGCCGGGAACGAGCGGCACGATTTCACCAGAGCAGGCAAAATGAAAGAGAAACTGGCTCTGGGCTTGTGAGCAGCCTGCCAAAGCCTCCCCAGACTGGCAGTTTCATGGGCACTTCAAACTCTCCACCAGAAGATGGGATTCCTACAAGAGAAGATATCTGAGGCACAAGACAACAAGGCTTCACAAATCCAACCCTCGCAGCATCCCTAGCTGCTGCTCCCCATAGGCGACTGTCACAGCTGGACCAACCTCAGATGGGAAGAGGAACCATGTGATCCCAGCCTGGGTGACACAACCCAGCTTGGGCCAAGAGAATGGAGACAGCCCGGCGTTGAGAGAGGGGAGAGACACCGTGGCAGCAGAAGACAGAGGGACTATCAAAATAGGAATGCAAATAAGGGGTTTTATGGCTTTCAGGTTGGCAAGGGGTGAGCACCTTAATGTCTTGCCAGAAACAATGCTCTTAATGTTAAAAGTAAAGCTGCAGGCCATGAAAAGTGAGCAAGAAGAATTCAGGGCTTTCAGGGATAAACTTGAAGAAGAATGAGTGTAGGTGTGTAGGTAAACCAGAGATAACATCTCCAGTTGTTTCAGGGAAAAGGGCGATCCTTTGGGGGTTGCAAGTTGTTGAGGGTTGAGCTTGGGGGTTGAGTTGAGCTGTCGATCTTGTTACTGAAGAAGGGGATTAAATGCTTTAGGAAGAGTCTTGGGCGGGGGGGGGGGGAGGCTGTTTTCCAGGTTCTGCTGAAGGTCTCAGCAAACCACCAAGGGAAAAGCCAGGTCACATCCCTGAGATCCAACCCCTCAAGATGGCTGGAGATGTGTGAGAGGGAGGCTTTCCTCCTTCAGAGGCAAACATTGAGCACTGTCTGCACTGAAGGTCTTTGGGAAGGAAAACATTGATCTGCTCTTACACTGCGTTTTGTGCTTTGAATAGGTATTACTTGGAATAGTAGGTGGGCTACAACAAGCGTGCATGAGATGCACTTAGCTCCGTGAAGGATGGAGATATCCTGGAGATAAAGGAGGGCAAATGGGAGCGTAAAAGGCAGAGCAGTTATAGGTAAATATGGAAACTTGTTTGGACAGATTAGACTGAGACAAAGTGCTTGTGTCACAGCTTTAATGAGTTCTGGGGATTAGAGGAGCCCTGGGTGCAGTATTGCTGGCATGCTGCCCCGCTGGCACAGCTCTTCTGCCCTGAGTGACAGCACCCGACTATGGATTCTTGTCTGAGCAAACCTTCTGAGGTGGCAGCCAGGTTTGCACCCCTCTAATATCCATCCCAAAACCCATCAGAGCCCACTCTCCCAGGCAGGGAATCTGCCCTGACCTTCTCAGCTTGTTTTCTGCTGTGAGCTGCCCGCCCCATTGATTTTAATAACCTCTTGAGGAAGCTCTTCATCGCCAGCACTTAGCAATATATGCCACGGTCCTCCATCCCTCCCCATCACTACACAAGATGGTCTTGAGCCCATCAGCACAGGAGGGGCTGTCAGCTCCATGGTGTATTCCTGCCCATCTCCTCCCCAGCCCGGTTGTGAAACTCCACACAACTTGTTCTGCATCTGAGTGACACGCGCAGCCGTGAGCGCAGCAGCACAAGGCATTTCCATTTGCACCTTAATGGTTATTCCCACATCCTGCCTTGGCCTGTGCCCTTGAAACCCACTTCCAGTAATTAAACTGGTAATCCCAGTGTCTGCCCTTTGTCTGCCGCCTTTGTTACTTTGCCCTTATAAATCCTGTGCGGCCCCAAGGCTTTGATCTGTGTGAGTGCCCTTCCCCTGGAGAAGGGTCCTGGACCACCTTTGATTAACATGGTTTTAAAATTCTGGGGTTTTCCTTCAGATTTAAGCTTTGGTGTCTTCTTAGGTCCTGGTTACTCTAGTTATAGTCACATCACTCTGTTCTTAGCTATTGAGTTACTTGAGTTCTGCCAGGAGTGATTCTTTTTGGACGCTTGTGTGACAGAGGGTATGGATTGGAACACAAGCCTTGCTGCTATACTTGGGAAATTTAGGTTGGGTTTGGTTTTTTTGGTGTCTGTCAGCCAGGGCACAGCTTGCTCAGTGGCCATCTTTGTGGCTACAGGTCCTCAAACCTTTCCAAAAAGCCTTGGTCCTGCTCGGAGAACTCCTGACACAGGAAACATCTGCATCACCAGGTGGCACATGTGAGCTGCTCCTGCCTGGCTGGCAGAGGACAAGCCAGGCTCTGAGCTTTCTCCCATATTGTTAGTTCTTCTTTTTTGTATTTCTGTGGCTGCTTCTGCACACAGGACACAGATAACACATCCCAACCTTGTTCCAAGAACCCCCTGAGCTGTGCTGTCCATCGCAGGGAAAGCCCAGGAGAGAGCCAATCCTCAGCCATCCTGCACAAGCATTAAAGATAACCCAGGAACTACCATATAATAGATAAGCCAACTGCTTTATCTTTACAAAGATTGCCTTCTAGCATACTTTCTGGATTCCATATCTGTATAAATAATTGCTTTTTATGGTATTTTTTATGAATTCTGCCTTTGTATAAATTATTGCCTGCAGTTACACTGGTGCTCGAGAGTCTAAAAATGCAGAGCAAGAGCGGTCTGATGGTCTGGTCTGGCAGGGGACAAGGTGGTGGCTGTCCCACTGCATGGCCCTGATCATCTGGTGCCTTTCTCCTGGGGTGTCTGTCCCTCTGCTGTCACTACAGGGATGCTATGCAACTAAGCTATGGCCTGAAGTGTCTGAGTGTCAAACGTGCTCCTCAGCTGTCCCTGCACTAGTGTTAACATCTGCTGCTTAATGGGACCTTTGTCACATCCACAGAGGGGAATTATTCTGTTTATGAGGTGCCTCGGTCAGGGCTTGGGGTGCCAGGTGTTGAACCCGTGGAGGAGCTTCCTTCACTAAAGCTCTCCATCAAAGTCTAAGACCAAAGATCAAAAAGAGGCTTTTGGATAGAGAGGAAGAAAATACTTTGATCAAAAGAGAGTAGAAATCAGCAGTGCTGATTTTAACTGGTGGAATAGAGAGGCTGATGTGTATGTGTGAGCATGGATGCTGAGGGCAGCGTTCATCACCAGCTTCTGCCTTGTTCTTTCACAGCAATTTAATGATATCTCCACACTGTGACCAGGGACGAGGAAACCCACATCCTTCCAGGATGCTCTGCAAGCTGCTATCACTGTCCTGCTTGCTGGAGTTCCTTTAGGCTGGATGCAGCAAGGAAAAAAATCTCTGCTGTGCTCTCGGGGCCAAGCATCCCCTGGGATGCTGCTCCCAGCCCCAGCAGAAGTGCCAGATGCCAGGTAATGCTTTGGCTTGTGCATGGGAAATGATGCCAGTTCCAAACCCCACTGGGATCCAGGAACAGCCTGCCCTGAGCTCAGCCTAGTGCAGTGAAGCATCTGAACTATTTCCTCACCTGTGTCTGAGGAAGTAGGTGGAGGTTTTGCTCTGATCTCCCCTCTGACATGGGAAGCCCTCCTCTCCCACTTGGACTTAATTTGCAAGATCCTTTGCACCATCATTTTGTGATGTTTTCACCCTGAACTTGACTTTATTTTTGTATTAAAAATATATTAAAAATTGGGGATTGAACTCAATCATCTCTGGAGGTCCCTCCCAACCCCTAAAATTTTGTGAATAAAAGTCAAACCAGAAATTTTAAGGATTCTTGGCTCAAGTCACCCACTGATCCTCCCCGTAAGGCTCAGTACAGTGACCCCAAGATGGGCAGCATCTAGAACATATTTCTTTCGGGATAAATAATTTTTTTAGGCATTACTATAAAGGCAATCCAGCCAGGACTCAGCACAAGCCCCTTGGCTGGGGTGTGTGAATTGTAACAGCCACTAAGAGCCCCTTTCCGAGGGGCCTGGAGCAGATGTGGTGACAGACTTTCTTAGCAGCACAGCGCAGGCTGCTCCCTGGCAGCAGGATCTGTGCCCCCTGAGGAATACCCCTTAGCAGCTGAGCCATCTTCTTTCATCTTCCAGATGGAGCAAACACACCTCTTTCCTGGAGCAGAGCCGCAGCTTCAATGGCAAACAGCAATTTGTCTTGTGCTAATGCAACCCCCCACTCCAGCAAGGGATGGGATTACAAGTGCACTCGATACCCAGCTTTCATCTGGTGCCAGGACTTGCTCCAAGGGCTGTGAAAGGTATTTTCTCTCGTGGGCTCCTGACCATGGCATCTGTCCTCCTGAGTTTCTGATATTACATCCTGGCTGGTCAGCGCTCAGTCAGTCCTAAGATTGCTTGAGTTTCCTGGAGAGGAAAACTCATGGGCCGTGAAGTGAAATAACAACTCTGGCTGTTCCTGTGGAACACCAAGGATGGGTCTGAAGCCTCAGCAAGGTGGAAAGGACCCCCTGGGCACCTCTTGTCCTCTCTGTGGGTGCTTTGCTTCTCTGCAGTGCTATCTGGGAAGGAAACTAAAGGATGAGTCTCCCTGGCCTGAGCTGTTCCTCCCTGAGCAAGGGATGCCCTTTTCTGCCATGGGATGAGGTAAACCAAATGGAAAAGCTGTAGATAAGAGAATACGTGATCTGATAGACACCCTGTGTACACCCTGCTGTATAGGTCTACCTATCATATTTAGGGCATCCCATAATTTAACAAATGTTATTTATTACACTAAATGGGTAGAACTGTTCTACTGTCCAAGTCTGATGGCCATTTCCACTGTCCCATTCCATGGGAATGTGAGGAGGAACTTTTTCTTTGTGAGGGTGACAGAGCCCTGGGACACGCTGCCCGGAGAGGTTGGGGGGTCTCCTTCTCTGGAGACATTCAAACCCACCTGGATGTGTTCCTGTGGGATTTAGTCTGGGTGATCCTGCTCTGGCAGGGGGTTGGACTAGATGAGCTTTTGAGGTCCCTTCCAACTCCTAATGGTCTGTGAATCTGTGATTCAGTGTTAATTGCTTGTATCAGAAATAGTGTGGCCAGTAGATCTGGGGAGGTGATTGTGCCGCTGTACTCAGCATTGGTGAGGCTGCACCTCGAGTGCTGTGTCCAGTTCTGGGTCCCTCACCTTAAGAAGGACATCGAGGTCCTGGAGTGTGTCCAGAGAAGGGCAGCCAGGCTGGGGAAGGGGCTGGAAGGCAAATCCTATGAGGAGCTGCTGAGGGAGCTGGGGATGTTCAGCCTGGAGAAGAGGAGGCTGAGGGGAGACCTTATCACTGCCTACAGTGACTGGACAGGAGGGTGCAGAGAGGTGGGCAATGGTCTCTTCAGCCAGGGGACAGGAGATGGGACAAGGGGAAATGGCCTCAAGCTGCCCCAGGGCAGATGGAAGGGAAAATTTCTTCCCTGAAAGAGTTGTGGGGCTGTGGCACAGGCTGCCCAGGGAGGGGGCTGAGTCCCCACCCCTGGGTGTGTTTAACAGATGGGTAGATGAGGTGCTCAGGGATCTGGTTTAGCTCAGGGCAGCGATGGTTGGACTTGATGATCTTAAAGGTCTTTTCCAACCTAGTGATTCTGTATGACTTGTATCCACTCTGCAACAGCAGAAACCATTTGTCACACTGCTCAGAGAAGATCTCATTTGTCAACTTGGTTTTATCTGAAGGAACCTAAAGACCTGCAGCCTAAACCTGCGTGTCCTGGTTCACTGGGTACCACAGGCACAGCTGCATGTGAGGCTGGGGGTGCACACACAGAACCCAGCCACATGTAGGTTTGATCTCAGGCGTTCGGTTTAACTGCAGCTGTGGAGCAGATGTCCTCAGCTTTGTTTTGCGGTGTTGTTTTTCTTAATTTTAAAAAACCCCACATTGCTACATTTTGTCTGTATTTGCAGGATTATCCCACCAGGCAGCCTAAATACGACTTGATTAAATAATCACTTAAATTGAGCTGAACTTGGGATTGTGATTTTTTTTTTTTTGCAAATACCAACCCAAAGCAAGCATTTTGCTGCCAAACCTGTTCCCTTCCAGCAGCTTTTGAGCTCTTTAGATTCATTTGTGAAGATGACAAAAACAAGCATCCTCTTAGCTCCAGCCGCTCAGGTTTGCCAAGGAGAATTTCCCTTGGCACGTTTCAGAGGGCTACAAAACCTGCTGCTGTGCCAGGGACGGCAGTCAGTGTGAGCCCTATTGGCTTCTTCCTTCCCTGAACCTCATCCATCGCTGCAGCCCCCGGGCAAATGCACCAAGAATGAGCCACTGTCATGCTTTTAATACCCAGCTGATGTATGGTGCAAGGGCTGGGTTCTCCCAAGCTGGTTTTTGATGTGAAATACCGGGTATCTTCCTTTTCTGACCATGTCCTTGCTGGGGGCACCAGGCAGCAAGGTGCAAGCTGTGTTGGGTGGCATCAGGCTTTGAGGATGCACTCAGGATGGTGACCCACCACGTGCCTGACCACCTCCTGCCTGGCTGGGCAGGCATTGTTGCAAGGTGCTTCGTGTCTCCTTGTTCTCCCTTTGTTGATCATTCCTGGCAAGGCTGGAAAGGTTCTTTATGCTCTGCTTTGTAGATGGGTTCAGTGGCCAGAAACATCTCCCCACCTGAAGGCCAACCTCTGCCACCCCAAAAAAAAATCATCAATAAGTGGGTTATTTTTCCCGATTCCACTCCTCAGTCTGATCCTGGATGAGCAGGACTGTTACACCATATAGCAAATAATCACATTTGCAGCTCTGTGACCAGAGTGTGGGAGATTTATCTGCTAAATTAACCCCAATGCTTCCTGAATTTAAATGGCCTGCAAAGAATGTTTTCCTTGGCATGTATTTGTTACCTATTCATCTTACACGCTGTATCTTTGGTGCTTCTCTAAAGGTGCTTTCCGGACAAGATAATTGTATGTATTTAGAAAACATAGGTTTTTTTTTTTTCTAAATATGTATGTATTTAGAAAACAAACAATGGGTTTGATTTTTTCCTTTTCCTGAGAGGCGAAGAGAGCAGCAAACTGTGTTGGGAGGGCGAGATCTTCTCTGAAGATCTCTGGGGTACCTTGCATCGATGGCACATGGGGCCTCTGCATCACTCCCCGTTTCCCCACAGTTCCTGATATCACAGAATCATAGGGGTTGGAAGGGACCTCCAGAGTTCATTACATCCAACTCCTCTGCCAAAGCAGCTCCCTAGGACAGGTCACACAGGTCGGTGTCCAGACAGGGCTGGAATCTCTCCAGAGGAGACTCCACACCCCCTGGGCAGCCTGTCCCAGGGCTCCCTCACTGGGAAGAAGTTCTTCCCATATTCATGTGGAACTCCCTGTGCTCCAACTTGAGGCCATCGCCCCTTGTCCTGTCCCCACAGACACTGAGAAGAGGCTGCCCATGTCCCTCTATGTCCCACCCTTCAGCTATTGATAACCATTGATCAGATCCCCTCTCAGGCTTCTTTTCTCAGGGCTGAACAGCCCCAGGTCACTCATCCTTTCCTCTCAGGGGAGATGATCCAGGCCCTTAATCATCCCTGTAGCCTCCGGTGGGCTCTCTCTAGGAGATCCCTGTCTTTTTTTTGCCAGGGAGCCAAGAGCTGGACACAAAACTCCAGGTGGAATATTGTCCGTGTTCTCTCCACAGACCCAGAACTGCTCCAGCCAGCCTTGCTTGACATTAAATTTCCATCTCTCCCCAAACAACTCAAGCTGTAAGAGCTGTGACAGCTGTTTGACAGACTGTGTCCAAGGCTGAGGGTATCACGTTCTACTCTTCCCTCCTGGGGAGGTGCACATTTGGGAAGATGAGGTATCCAAGACAAGGGGGGTTTGTGCTCCCACAAACACCATTTGAAGCAAACTACTGGTCCAGGACGGGGTGAGAGAAAGTGTCACAGCGTTTAGGAAGCGTTGTGGCCTTTGCAACTTGTGATGGGAGCGTGGAGGGAAATGTGTGGGGACGGAGAGGCTTTTGGCTTTGATCACTGCTGGTTACAGGAAATAAAAACATGACCCAAAGGGAGTGAGTGAGGGGTGTAATGATGCCAGGTCAATCTCGTTGGTATTCCCTGAGATCAAAAGACACTGGGGGAGTTTAGCTTTTATTGCCTCCCCCTTTTGTTTGCTGCTTTTTGGCTTCTTCCTCAAAAAAACAATACAGCTGTTTCTGGGCTTGTAACACCCTGTGTCCCCCCGGCCCTGCCAAAACTGCTGCAGTGTGCTGGCATAGCACCTGGATTGGGGATGGCCATGGCCTGTCAGCCTACTGGATCCTGAGAATAACTAAGAGAAGCCTTTCTTCTCTGCTTTGGGCTGGGATTTGTTCTGAGCAGAGCTCACCCTGTGGTGTTGATGAAGGGTTCTTGGGAGCCTTAGGACAATGAAAGATTCTCGGGAGCTCCATTGCACCAGAAGTGCACTGAGCATCCCTCCACTGACTTCAACTCCTAATGCCTTTTCCCTTCAGTACCTGCTAGGATGGTCTTTTCAGCATCACAAAGGATTGAGCTGGGGAAAACCGGGCATGGAGCAATAGGACGAGGGGTGATGGTTTAAAACTAGAAAAGGGCAGATTTAAATCGGCTATTAGGAAAAAGTTCTTCAATATGAGGGTAGTGGATCACTGGCACTGGTTGCCCAGAGATGTAGTGGAGGCCCCATCGCTGGAGACATCCAAGGTCAGGCTTGATGGGACTGAGCAACCCAATCTAGTGAAGATGTCTCACTGCAGGGGGTTGGACTAGATGGTCTCCAAGGGTCTCTTCCAACCTTACACATTCCATCAGTGTGCTCCTGATGGATTGTGAATGAATTCCTTGCAAATTAACAAGCTGGAAACATTGGTGTTACTAACGAGGGCCAAATCGAGCTCTACCAAACAAACACATCTTGGAGCTGCAGCTAATGATCTCTCCAGACATGATGTGTGTGTGATATGAATGGAGCTGCAGCTGAATTAAGAGCTAGCTGCTCATGTAAAATTCACAAGCTGCAAGTGAGCAGCAGGGCAATGTTTTCTGGCAGCTCAGCTCTGCTCTGTTTGGAGGCAGAGGGGAAGATGACAGTTGTGTTTAGTTCAGCTATACAAAAGTGCTTAAGGAAAGTTGTATTCACTGATCCCGTTTTCTGAAGGAATTGGGTCCGAAACACACTGAAGGGCTGTTCCTCCCGTGCTTCCCACCTTCTCAGCCCCAGGTGCTGTACAAAACAAGCGCAATGCTGCTCCCATCAGAAGGAGCACGGCGCAGAAATGGGTTCAGAGCCCAGCCCCAGGACTGCACCTCTTGTTGGTATCTGCAGTGAAACTCCACGGGCTGATTTACTCCCAGTTCATTCCATAGGAAATAGGATGAGAACCAGGGTCACAGTTATATCCACGACCAATACAGGGCAGAGCTTAAAAATAATCCTCTGGCTGGTGAGCAGATTTAGATAACAAAGGGTGGGGCAGTTCCATGCTTCCCAGCAAACTGGTGTGAAATGAGCCCCTCTGGGGGCTCCAGACCTAAAGCAACACTCAGGTGGACTTTGGGTCTGAATTCCTTGTGGCAATACCACTTCTGAAATCCATTATTACAGATTCCCTCTTATTCCATTTTCACCCAGTAAAATAAATGAAGATGTAGGTAGCATCACCCAAGCCACGGGCTGCTGAAATAAAAGGAGCAGACATTTAGAGCATTTTGTATTTCACGTGCTGGTGAAGGAGTCTCTTTCATCTAAACTGAAGTCACAAGCGCAGATTTTCTCCCTTGAGAACATCTAGTGTAATCCTTCTGTTCACCTGGCACTCACCAGGATAATCTGCAGCTCGCAGCCTGCATGAGAAGCCCAGGGGAGCAGATGCCGCCCATCCCCGGCTCCATGCGAGGAGATTTGCTGCCATCTTTTGGTAGATGCATGTTCCAGAAAGGAATGAAAGTTAATCTCTGCACGGCTATGGGACATCTCCCTCTGCTCCTCCTTAGCCCACCTGCAGCATCCTCTCAGCCCCTCCTGCGGGGCAACCCGTGAAAATGAACCTTGGCCAATGACACCCCTAAATTGATGCTGAGCACCCCAAGTGTGCCTATGGGGCTGGAGGGGTCAGTGTGGGGCAGGGGCCTGGGGGTTTCTGCCTGGTCCAGCTGGTGAAGGGGAAAGGCTCTGGACGAGGCTGCAGTGGTGAAAGCCCAGAAGAAGGAATGTGAAACACCAGGAAAGTCAAAAGTAAGGGAAGTCTCAGAACAACAGAGCCATTACGTTTGGAAAAGCCCTCTAAGATCATCAACTCCATCCACCCAACACCACCATGCCCACCAACCCATGTCCTGGAGTGCCACATCTACACATTTTTGGAACCTCTCCAGGGCTGTTTTCTCCACCACCTCCCTGGGCAGCCTGGTCCAAGGCCTGACCACTCTTTCAGTGAGGAAATATTTGCTAATACCCAATTTAAATCTCCCCTGGTGTAACTTGAGGCCATGTCCTCTCATCCCATTGCTAATGACTTGGGAAAAGAGACCAACTCCCACCTCACTACACTCTCCTTGCAGGAACAATCAAGTCTCCCCTCAACCTCCTAGCATGTGTGCAAGGTGGATATTCAAAATAACGATGTAAGGGCTTGATTGTTTCCTCATTGCTGCTGCTGCAGGTGCCAAACATTTCCCTGTCCAACAGCAGTGGCGGCATCCCCTGAACTGTCTGGTCCCTCACCCCTCTCAGCACCTAAATGCCAGCCCTGTGGTGACACAAGGTCACACACTGGCTGTGACAGAACTCTGTCCCTGTCCTCTCCAGTATGAAAAATCTCCTTATGGCTCCACAAAATATCTCTGGGACTTCACTGAGGTATAAAAATCTCCTGAGCTAGTGAGAGGCTGTAGGGAATCAATCTCTGCACGCCCACAGGTAATCAAAGAGGGTTGTATGCCTGGAGGTGATAAAAGATGTGTAATATACAATTAATAATGGCATGTCTGATATACATTAATAATAACTGGGGTGGAGCAGGATGCTGGTAGCGGAGGGAGCAAGGCAGGGAGGCAGTACTCTGAATATCATACCTGTTGTTGTGTGATTTTTCCTTTGCAGCAGGCATAAAGCTGGGGTTGTACTCACTTTGGTAGGTCAAGGAAATGCTGCTTGGGCCAAAGGGATGAGGAAATGTCTCACCCCACTTTGACCCTGCTTCCTGACAGGGTTCTGCCTCCATGCTGGCAGCCTCCTGGCTGATGGGCTCAACACTACACGGTGTTTTTCCCTGGGCTGGTTTTTTTTCAGCCCCTCTCCTCTCCCACCCCACAGTGAATGCTGAGAAATTACCAGGATCTCACTGAATCCCAAAAGCCAGAAGGTCTCTTGCAAGGTTTATTTTAGTCTGAATCCTGATTTGGAGCTCACAGTGCTGTGTGTGTATGTTTGTGTGCACTCCAGTCATATTTCTGCCTTTTGCCATCCCTTTCTACTGTGCAAGTAAATAGGAGCTCCCGTGGGTGGGATGTGAGCTCTTTGCAACAGCTTCTAACAAAAAATCTCCCCTGGATGCTGGGCCAGAAGGGTGACTATCTAGAGGCTCAGGAGTTTCCTAAGTGGGATGACTCTCCTGTTTATCTTGTGGATGATGCTCTGGGCATCGGAGACTCCAGCAGTGAAGGAGTGGTTTTATATCTCATCCTGAAAGCAGCACAGCTTCAGCATCTGTTCCTCTCTGATAGATCCCTGCTTGACCTTCAGTCACCGGGACAATTCTGTTCTGGACTTGGCAACAGCTTCCCTGTGAGCTGTCAGGGATGATCCATGTGTCTGAGTGGGAGCAATGGAAAGGTGTAAAGCTCCCTAATTCACTGGAGCATCTCTGCGCCCCTGAAGTTGGCTGCCTCAAAGCCACCTCATCCCAACAGCTCCTTCTATGCTCACCCCCCACACAGCTTCTCTCATCACTCTTGGCTCAACAAGAACAGCAGTAACAGGAATTTTAACTAGATGGGGAGTTGGACTGTAACTACAAGGAGGTAATTCTAATGTACCTAATCTAAAGGAATGGGGAGTTTCCACCGGAGCTGGGGATGCCGGTACCCGGGTGCCCCGGGCTGGGATACTGCGGGTGCCCTGGGTCGCTTAGGAGCATCTCGGGGATGCTGCGCCGCGGTGCCGGCGGTGTCCCGGTGCCAGTGGGGTCCCGGTGCCTGTCGGGGATGCTGCGCCCCGGAGCCGAACCCGGTGCCGGTGCGGTTCGGGGTGGCGGTGCCACGCGGGAAGCAGTGCCTGGCAGGAGCCCCTGGGAGCGGCTCCCGCGGCCCGGTGCGGCGGTAAGGCCCGCCCCGCCGCCCGCCTCTCCCCTCCCATCCCCTCCCGGCCCCGCCCGCCGTCACGCAGCCACCGCCGCAGAGCCCGGGGAGGTGCCGGGCAGGGGCAGCCGCCGCCGGAGGAGGCCGAGGCGGGAGCGGGGCGCAGGGAGCTGCCGCCGCGGCCGGGGCAGGTAGGGCGGGACAGGGAGCAGGGGTTGGGTGTCCCGGGGGTCCTGAGCATCGTCCCCTGGGCCGCCCCCTCCGAGCCGCGGCGGGGTGGGAGGGAGGGGGAGAGCAGCAGCAGCCGGGCGGCGAGACCGGGCCGCGGGTCAGGGGTGGGAGCGGGGGAGCTCCGCAGCCGCCCGGGGCGGGCGGGGGTTGCCACGTCGGAATGGGAATAACTGTTTTGTTACGTAATGCCCGGCATGACGAAATTCGGGCCGGTTTTGGAGGCGTGGGGCCATGGTGAGTCCGGCGTGGCGGTGGCGTGTGGCGAGGGGTGCTGCCACATGCCCGTGGTGGCGTGATGCCACCGTCACGCCGGGACAGGCTGAGCGCCGGTCGATGCGGGACGGGGTTGAAAGGCCGTTCGGCCCCGGAGCTGGGTGCAGGTTTCTTGAGGAACGCTTCCGCAAGCGGGCATCGCTCTTCCCAGGGAGCAAAGGTCACGGGTGGCCGCTGGCTGTATCTGCAGGGGTGTAGCCCCGCTCCGGCAGTAGCATCCCTTCCACCTTCCTCGTCCGCACCCCAGGATCTCTTCTGCAGGTTGGCAAATTCATCCTAACGTGCACCAAAGGCCCAAACCCCACCCCAAGCAGCTCAACTAATTCTGGTTTTATTTCACTTATTCTCAAAATACAGCTCTTTACGGGGGGCGGAGGGGATGCTGTTGGAGTATAAAACTGGAGGACTCTGTTTCACCCTCCCAAAGGAAGCAGAGAGCTCTGTGCAGCTGCAGCAGTGCCACTGCCTCCATTCTGCCTCGTCACAGCCCTTGCTGGGAACAACTCTTGCTGGGGGCTGATGGTCTCATCATTCAGGCTTTGGGCATTTGTGCAAAAAAGAAATGAAATAAAATAACAGTAACCAAATTTTCTGAAAACCAAGTGGAGCTGACTCATCCTCGCTGACCGACGCAGGGTTGTGTCTCTTGGGAATATTTATAGCGATGCTGGCTGAAAGAGATCCCATCTTGTTTCTCAGATGGTGTAGTCAGGGTCAGAAGCTCTGTGCGCTTTGTTTCGTTTGGTGCAGGGGATGGTTGAATAATCACTTGTCTTGTGGAATTTTGTCTAGGAAATTTTGTCAGAGTTCTTTCCCTCCAAATGAAAAAAAGGGGCTTTTGCAGTGCTGAGCAGACATCCCCAAGATAATCCTTCCCCCAGCACTCTCCACTGAAGGTTTACACTGATCCACACTCTGTACCGTTTTTCCTGCCCATGTTTTGGCTGGTGCAGGGGGCGTTATGGTGTGTAGGACATCTCCATCAGTTGCCACAGCCACAGGAGTAATTTCCCCAGCCCTGGCTCTTGGCCGGATGCAGTCGGAAGTCGTAGCCTGAGCTCGGGTGCAGCGGATGCTTTTGATCAGCGCAAAGAGTAGCAAGCTGTCAGACTGTGCTGGAAGACAAAATGCTGATTAAATTAGTCATCCCCATTGATTCGGTGCTGGGTGTTCCCGCAGAGGGGCTGGGAACGAGGGCCATATCCCTTCCCAGTGCTGTGTCCTGCACTGTGCTGGTGGCATGGGGTGTGACAGCAATGCTAGTCGGCTCCTTCTCAGCGGGTCTTCAAAGGGAACGGATAGGTCACCTCAATGGTTAATTTAACTCATTGGGTTTGGGCATCGTTGTTCTGCCCTTGCAGTTCTTGTAACGACAGCAGCTACAGCAGACTGCAATATCCCCCAGCCCAGTTTAATTAATACTTCTGTGTGATAGTTTAATGAAGGGTTGCTAAACAGCATTGCCGTTCTTAATTTACTCCCATACAATTAAGGGAAGTCTCTTTCTTTAATTCCACAAATGTTAGTACAGGCTAACGTGCAATATTTACATTTGCTTTTAAGGGGTTTGTCTCCTCTGTGCTCATCAGGCTGTGGAGATCCTGCAGGAACCAAGCTTTAAATCTGCTCCATCATGTGTGCAGGTCAAAAGCAAAGCTGGGGCTGGTTGGGATCCTGCCCATATCTGAGGGGCGCTGTGTGGGCTCACCAATACCTGTGTGAGCCAAACCGTGGACTCCAGAGTCTTAAATTTTGAGTCATAATGGTGCACAGATTACATGACGTCAGCACAGCAGCAAGTTGGGGCAAAAAGTGCTGTTAAGTATTTCATTCTGTAATGCAGAGTATTTACAAACGCCAGCTGCTCAGAAGCCGTGTGAACGTGCCGAACTTGATGTGTGGCCTCACCGGCACTACTCACGTACTCAGGGCTAAGCCTGTTTTTAAATCTCTGCACAATTAGGTTTCTGAACCTGACTCGAAGCACTCTGATGGACACCCTGTGTCTCACAGCCAGCGTGGGTTTGGGATCTGGACCATGAAACCCAACCTTTGGAGCCAGCGCTGTGCTCACCTGGCAGTTTGGGATGTCAAAAGGGGGCACAGGGACACTGGTGCCATGTGGAGCTGGTGACCATGGCCAGCCTGCTGTGGCATGTGGAGAGAGCCAGGCCCTGACAGCAAACGCACCATCCTTTGTGATCTATTTATTGCTACAATGTATGTTGGTTGGAAGATGCTGCTGCTCAGGCTGGGTTCCAGAAAGGCACTTAAAAGTTACTCCATACCAAGGAATAACTTTTTCCATTAATGAAGGAGATGAATGAGAAATAAATTAATCAGGTTTCTGCATCTTGAGGCAAGAGACCCTCGTGCTTTGTTCGTCATGCCAGCAGACCGTACCTGGCTTAATAACCTGCTGCTGTCCATCCCTTCCAGCTTGGGCAACGGTGGGATGTGTGTGTTGTGTGTCAGCTCTACAGTTAGCATCTTTTCAGGGGTGCTGCTTGTGGAGACGGGGAACTGAAATGTTCAGAAATACTGTTATCATGAAGAAATGTTACGCAAGATCAGACTTCTTAGGAAAAATGTGACTAGGGCAGGGTTACATCCAACAGCTTTATTTTTTTAGCCTTGAACCTGACACGCTCCCATTGTCTTCATGGGAATTTTATTCTTATAGATTTTATTATTGTCTTAAATGTTATTATCTTAGTATTTTTAGATTGTTCCTTCCCCTCAAGTAAATATCACAAAGTTGCTAAGTCTGTGTAGGGAAACTTTAACGTGGGCACATGAGGGTTATCAAGCTGCGATGAGTTTTCCTTTGGCTGCAGCCAGTCCTTACCTTTGCCAAGGGCACTCTGGGTGTTCATTGCCTGATTTTGATTTAATTGCCCATAGATTAGAGTGAAAACTTTGCCATCTGTGAGGCTGGAAAATACTCAGATTGGGCCTGCTGGAAGTGCTTCATCTCCGATGAGACCTTCGCTAGGGTTGGCTGTTGGGTCCTTCCCAAGGGAGCTGTGCTCTCCAGTGGCACTTACACTTCTGTCCTTCCTGGAGATGATGCTCACAGCAGCACCTGAGCCAGCTCCTCCCTTCTTCAGTCATGGCTGCTGCTACGGTGTCTCCTACTCAAGATAATAAAGAATATTTTCCTACTTAGAGCACATTGTAGGTAGTCTACTTGGCTGCTTCGTGAGGGGGTCGAGGTACGTCATCACCCCGAGCTGTTTGCACAACTGGATGGGAATAAAAGCAATGAATTCATTTCAGTCCCAACCTAATCTGAATTAATGTGCTGGGATCTCACTGGTGAAAAGCAAGGGCACTCGGCCACGGCCATTCCTTGATCCTTTAAGAGTTTGAATCCCCGTTAAGCATGCTTGCTGTACAACCTGCACTCGCACAGGATGTAATCAGTTTTGCTTTCCATCTGTTAAACAGGAGACTTCTGATTAGCCAGTGCAAACAGGAATAATTATTGTTGTTCTTGCTGACAACAGCAAGGTTATACCACCAGGTACGCAGCCCATGGTGTTTGCCACACTCAGCAATTTTAAGCACCTTGCTCTGTGTGTGCTACATGATTTGCCTTACAACCAGAAGGGATTTAGCTTCCAATATTGTCCCCTAATTATAGTAATTGCCTAAGTGGAGATGTTGAGGTCTCCTGCTGCCCTACAGCCACAGCCCAGATGGCAACGGTGGAGTTGCCCATCACAGCCCATCCACCCAAGGAGCCTGGCTGCATCCTGTACAGATACACAAACATCAGTGTGAGCAAAACCTGGCTTCACGGGCTTGGCCAAGGGAAAAGCAGAACGTATAAAAAATCCAAACCAGATGTTTACAGCATTTGGTTTTCAAGAAAATACTTTGATTTCATGAGGTCTCTCAAAAGGACTGGTGACAAAACCTACCTGGTAGCTCCCCGAGAGCACATGGTAGTACAGTGCGGTACCTTTCAAAGCAATGCTTATTGGAGTGTCAAATGTTGGGCTTTTGACATCCTTAATATCTGATGATGCTGAGTGGAAATACCCATTGGAGGGTTCTCTTGAGAGCAGGCTGCCCTGGCAGGGCAGAAGCCTTTCCTCACCACATACAACTCTTGGGGAGTCCGGCCGTGCTCCCCCAGAGTGCTGCCTGAGCTCTGACTTTAAGGCAGGACCTCGAAGCACGGCTCTGTACTTCTGGGGATGATAATAAGGAACAGAGGATTTACTTAAAAGATTTTGGTTTGGGTTTTTTTCTCTGTGTACGTTCATTCCCCCTCCTCCCCCCTTTTCTTTTTTGAAGGCTGGTTTTGTGTATGAACATTCAATCCCTGCTTTTTGTTTGCACTAAAAGCGAAGCCAGATATTGAGGTCTAACAGAAGCAGATGAAACTGCTCTGAAATATGGAATACTTTCTTTTTTAATTTAACTGTTTAGCTGCTTGTGCATTTGAAGCTGCATCCTATTACTGAACTAGAGCTGGAAAGAGGTGACACGCATCCAGGTAGTCTCTGCAGCTGAAGCTACTTGTATCCTGCTTTATTTCTGTTCTGAGAAGACTGACTGCTTTTATTTAGCCAGCAGATCTGTTGTGCTCCCTCCAGGATAGGAATTCTTGATGTATGCCACGGCAATATTCTGTTTTAACAGGCAACAACTTGTTGGAGTGCTCGAGGCACTGAGTGACTGCTGAAGCTCCCCATCTGATGTTCGTGGGGTGGTGCTGCCCAGAGAGCTGCATCTGAGTCTAGAGCCAGTAAGACTATTAAGAGCACCCACCCCTTGTGTTTGGAGCTGTTTTGTGTGTGGTTTGGGGGAGTAGCTGTCTGCTGGCCTCCAGAGTCTGCAGTAAGGATTGGCAGGCAGGTTTTCTTAAGCATTTGCAGGCTTGTGTAATAAACTGCTTATTGCTTTTGCATATCCAGAAAGTTTGGGAATGTGGCATTTTAGCCACATTTAGGACCAGCTTTGTCAGTGTGATTTATCTCCTCTGCATTTTACAACCATGGAATCTTGTCTGTGGAGCCAACCAGAAGGTGTGTGTGCCATTTCAGATCAGTTGGCTTTGCTTCCCTTGAACAAATTACTGAACTTGGATGGGAAAGTAGATTGGGTTGGTTTGCTCTTCTCAGCATCCTATGTTCTTCCCTGAATCCTGAGATGGTTTTCTTGGTCAGTGAGACAATGGGATGCGTTCACGTTTCTTGCTGGAGGCAAGAACTGAGCTAAGAATAATCAGGGCCCACTGAAGCGAGGACACAGCAGTGTGTCCATCCCCATGGAACCACAGGTGATGGAGGATGCTGGCTCCATGGTGGCTGTGCCTCTGGGCTGGTGCCTCACTCCAGGCTTTGGGGAGGGCTCCAGTTGGCATTTGGCTGTGGAAGCAGGGTGTGGCCATCCTGACTGCCCGGCTTCTACATCCTCCCAGCGTAGCATCCCTTCAGTCCTGCTCATTCAGCAAGCACAGGAGCTCCCAGTTGGGAAGCAGAAAACCACTGAAAGGTCAATGTCAACGGAGACAGCTTAACTACCAGCAGGACCAGAGTAAAAGAAAACTGGTGGTGAAGAATAACCATTTATCAATTCTACTAACAGAAACTATATCCATCTGCTGCTGCGAGTTAGGGGCAGGGAGATGCTCCTGGTGCTCGATGCCTGTCCTGGTTGGATTTCCGGAGAGGGTGACTCGGTTCTGCAACCTGTTTCTCATCCTCAGTGGCAAACATGTAGTAATTGCTCCTGCTGGCTAATAAGCAAACTCAAATCCCACTCTGCTAGAGCTACTTTCTCCATACTGTATTTACTTGATGGGTAGTGGATAGAAAATAAAACTGCCTGAAACTTGGGAATTGGGCTTAAGTTGCTTGTTGCTTAAATTAGTTAAATAAACAAGTTTCTGAACATAGTAATTTATTTTTTATTTTTATTGTTTTCATCTTTTTCTCCCCCAGAAAATGGCTGTTCCACCTGCTTATGCTGATCTGGGCAAATCTGCCAGAGATGTTTTCACCAAAGGATATGGTAAATAAAGCCAAAATAAGTTTGGTCTTTCACTGTCTACTCAATACCTGAAACTTGCTAGGATTTTACTGCTCTCCTCTGATAAACAGTCTGATAATTTCCATTAGAATCCAGAGAATTTTTTCTCATAGCTTCATCCTTGCTGTCTGGAAAGGAACGGAAATTTTTCTTTTGACAAAATTCTTCCTGTTCCCCATAGGACTGTTGCTGTTTTGAAAGAAAATTGTGTTGTATTTTGACTGTTTCCTTGATTCATGAATAGGATCATTGATGTCAGTAGCCTGCCTGTGAATAAAATGCTGCTCAGTAGGAGTAAAGACATTATGACTGAGTTTGGTCCCAATTATATTGCTGAGGTCAGCAGGATTAATCAGTCAAGTACAATCTGAAGGGAGTGCAAGCTGCAAAACCTGCTTCATAAAACTGCATGGTCTGAGAACTACACCCTCGGTTTATTTTTGTAATAGTTCAAAGGCAACTTAGAAGGGAGTTTAAGAAATAAATGAGAAATGCTTCTCAAATTAACATGTATAATTTGTTATTTTTTTTTTATTCATCTTCTAGGTTTTGGGTTAATAAAACTTGATTTGAAAACGAAATCTGAAAATGGACTGGTGAGTTTGGAAAGACACTGAAATCCAAAATACTGTGATGTTTTTGACTTTATTGTATATTCCTTTCTAAAAGGCTATACGTATCCCTTACTCTCCCTGTATCATTTTTCAGATAGAGTATAACCTTGCAGGTTACTCTGCTTGTCTGATTTTTGTACAAAACAAGACTGTGCACCAATTACAGCAGAAGTTACAACTCAGGGCTCCTTTGCAACCATGGCTATTGCTTACAGTACAAACCACTCTGCTGTTTGGGGCCATTGCCGTACCCTGTGCTTGGGGATGTGTCACTGCCATGCTCAGGGAAGTGTCACTCCCTCCCTTGAGCTTTGACATGAGGGAGCCCTGTACTGGGCATTGGTAAGGCTGCACCTTGAGTGCTGGGTCCAGTTCTGGGCCCCTCACTACAAGAAGGACATTGAAGTCCTGGAGCGAGTCCAGAGAAGGGCAGTCAGGCTGGGTAAGGGGCTGGAGGGCAAATCCTATGAGGAGCTGCTGAGGGAGCTGGGGATGTTCAGCCTGGAGAAGAGGAGGCTGAGGGGAGAACTTATCACCACCTACAACTACCTAAAGGGAGGTTGCAGAGAGGTGGGCGATGGTCTCTTCAGCCAGGGGACAGGAGATGGGACAAGGGGAAATGGCCTCAAGCTGCCCCAGGGCAGGGTCAGCTCAGATGTGAGGGAAAAGTTCTTCCCTGGCAGAGTTGTGGGGCTGTGGCACAGGCTGCCCAGGGAGGGGGCTGAGTCCCCACCCCTGGGTGTGTTTAACAGATGGGGAGATGAGGTGCTCAGGGATCTGGTTTAGCACAGGACAGGGACAGTTGGACTCGATGATCTTAAAGGTCTTTTCCAACCTTGTGATTCTGTGAATCAGTAATATGCTGGTTCCTAAAGGTGCTGCACATTCTCTGTCCTGGCAGTTCCTGATCAAATGCGGTTTGATGGGGCTGTGTATTTGGGCTGATATTTAGATGGTCTCTGGGATGCATCTTCAGATTTGCATGCTGATTGACAGATGTACAGTCAGGTGTCAGACTGGTGCCTTATTCTGGTCTGTAAGGGTTCCCCATGTTCTTATCCCACATCTATTCCCTCAGTGTGAAATGCCTTTGCTCCCTGACAGGGAAATTTTTGTATGGGGCAAGAGTGTGTCATATGAATGACCAGCCACATGTTCTTAAATCTTCTGAGAACTCTGCAGTTTTTAATCATGTCTCAAATTACTACAACTATGTTCTATAAGTATTTGTCTGCATGCAAGTAGATATGGATTGGCAAATATTCTGTCTGTTATGTGTGTGTATATATACACATATATATCTCATGATTATCTTTTTTCTTTTAGGAATTTACAAGCTCAGGTTCAGCAAACTCAGAAACCAGCAAAGTTAGTGGTAGCCTGGAAACAAAATACAAGTGGGTGGAGTACGGATTGATGTTCACAGAGAAGTGGAACACCGACAACACGCTAGGCACTGAGATTACTCTTGAAGATCAGGTAATTTTTGGTTCAAGAGATGCAACTTACAAATGAACTTATGACAACCTCTAATTACAAATTAGAATGAATTACAAATCACCAGTGAATTTCTTTTCTGTTCAGCTTGCACATGGCCTGAAGTTGACCTTTGACTCCTCCTTCTCTCCTAACACTGGGTAAGAAGTGAGTAAGCTTAAGTGACAAAAAAACCCCGGTTTTAGTTTTAGCTTTCCAGAGTACTGTCTTGCTGCTTTACTCCCTGTGTCCTAAGATACCGAGGCTGTTAATCATCAGCCTGTGTATGATGAAATCACGTATATCTGATTTAAATCTTGGTATTAACAATCCCCTTTCAATCCTAAGCTATAGCAGGAGAACTTTTCAATACAGTAACTTGAAAATTACAGGCAGAACTAGGGCAGGAAGAAAAGGTTTTGTTTGCATTCCTGTTGCTTATTCCTGGCCATGTCAGAGGATGAGCTACTGTCTGAAAAAAAGTGCTAAACAAATCAGCTGTAATGCAAAGCTTAACAAGCTCTGGGAGCCAGTTGGCCACGGCTCTAATAGGTTGACACAGTAATTGGGCTCTTCTCCCAAGCTGAATTTATCATCTGAATTCTTGCTGGCCACAGCATGCCTTGGTGGTGGATGAGTGCTTCTGACACAGTGATTGGATGCCACGTTCTATGTGGGCCAGAGGGATTAAGCAGCAGCTGGAGGTCGGGATGTTGGTTTATTTTTTTCCCCTGATTATCTTTTTGCAGGCAATGCTGCCAGTGAACCAAAATATTCTGCACATGAGCTTTGCAGAGCAGGGTGCTGCACTGCAGGCTGCTGGGGTGGTTATAGTCCTGTAGAGGTTTCACCCTGTCTTCTAGATTGTCCCCTGCACTGTAAACTGCTTCCAGTCCCTTCCCAGTTCTGTATTAACTAGATATTGTTGCATTTGTTAACTGTTCTTAACTCATGGAATCCCATATGAGGAAAAACCTGTATGAGTGTGACAAGTTACAGTTCAGGCGTGAACTGTAATAAAAAAGAGAGCAATCTCTCTGTGGTTTTGATATGGCATTGACAGTGGAGAGTGGTTTTGCTAGCTGAAGTGAAAGGTTGATTTGATATTTCAAATTAAACTGAGTTTTCCCCAAAGATCTCAGTGAAAGATTTGGTTAAAGACAGAAGGTTCTTGTAAGGTGAAAAGAGAAGAAAAATAATCTTAAGTAAGAGTAGCTGTATATATTAGATGTAAGTCTTTTGCCTTGTGAGGGTCTGCTCCCTTGATGTAAACTGACCTGAGGACACGTGAGAAGACACTGTGCTGGCCAGCAGTATAAAAAGAACCAAGTGAGTCAGGAGGATTATTTCTGCGTTAACCTGGCAGCCTTTTCATGGCTGTAACCACTGAACTTCGTAAGGCATCCTAAGGAGGGAACAGGGTGTTAGAGCTACCAAAGCAGCCTGCTTCCTCAGTAGCAGAGACTTTCCCTCAGGAAGCTGGAGAGAAAGCAGTAATTTCATGATGAAATTACCCAGTTCACTAGAATCAGTTAAAAATTGTTTGGGGCAGGCCAACTGCTACTGACTTTCTGTCACTGCTGCAGTTCCTGTTCCTTCTCTGCATCTACCAGCCTTCCAAAGACATCTGATGAGTTGGAGATGAGGATTTGTTTTTGTTGTGTCCTGTCTGGCTGCTTGTGCTGCTGCTTTTCAGAACGCAGCCCAGAAGTGCTTAGTGGGTTGCCCCACCATGTTTTATTGCTTGATTGCGAATAATTCATTGTATCTTAATTAGGGTTGTGCAGATGTGAAAGCCAAGAAGGGGACAGATCGCATGGCTCTCCAAGTACACTTTGTCTTCAAGAACTATTACACTGAGTTAAATAACCAGTTTGATGGAACTGCTACCTGTGAGGGTACTTTTTCAAAGATACGAGATTCTTTCTTTTCTCTTTAGGAAAAAGAGTGCTAAAGTTAAGACAGGGTACAAAAGGGAGCACATCAACATCGGTTGCGACATGGATTTTGATATTGCCGGTCCTTCAATACGTGGAGCCCTGGTGCTTGGCTACGAGGGGTGGCTGGCAGGTTACCAAATGACCTTTGAGACAACGAAGTCTAGAGTAACCCAGAGCAACTTTGCTGTTGGCTATAAGACTGATGAATTCCAGCTTCACACTAATGTGTAAGTATTGGCAGATGGGCACTAAAACGGAATTTGAAAAGGTTTTGTTGCTTGCTACAGCAATGAACGGGATGGAGCTGCAGCAGTGGTGAAAGAGGGGATGATGGATTTCAAATCACTTCTTCATTTCAGATGGCAAGGTGCATTTTTTTTTAGCTGCATTAACTTTCCTTTGGGTTATATAGGTGAGGGAGTGCATGATGGAAAGATCTGGAGCTCGCTGAGCACTCAAGTATCCAATGTCTGTCTTTCTAACAGTTCTGGATTAGCAGAATCTCTTAGCAGGATAACAAAACAGGTGTGTTATGAAAATACTCTTTGTGAAAGTTGACATAAAGGCAATGCCTTCCGTTTGCACATGTCAAAATCAAACAAAAATGGTGGTTTGATCTGTAGGTGAAAGAGTTAACCAGAGGATGAACAAGAACAGGCCAGAGGGAATGAATGGAGGAGATATGCACTGGGTTTGGGTTAGCACTGGAAGGAAGGTGGTGTAAGAGTTTGTTTTAGTATTGTAACTCATAGTAATCTATTTACACAAGCATTCACCCTTTCTGAATGCATGAACAGTGGAAAGCAGGGCCAAATTCTGTTAAAACCTTCATTTCTGTGTCTCCTGTTCCTCTTAAAGCGATTTATGATGTGGGGAGGACAGTTTTTTAAGATTAAGCAATCCCTAATCTGTTCCCTCAGTCACCCCCCGCCTTCCAGTGCCCTTGGGTAATTGGATATTTTGCATGTAGCAGAGCTATTGCAGGCTGTTCCAATTTGAGGGCTGAACAACTGTTCTGCCTTCCTGGAGCTGCTTCTTCAAAGGCTTTCTGTTCCGTTTTCATGCTGTGTTGCAGAGATCTGGTTTAGGAAGCTCATGCTGCCTTACAGAACAACTGAACCTTCACAGCCCAGACAGCTTGTTTGAAGGATTGCCAAAGCACAAAAGTGTGGGCAGAAAACTTTCATCAAACAGTATGTGGGGGTCCCCCTCCACTCAGGAGCTATTCCTGCTAGCATGACTTTCAACTTGGAGCTGTTCAGAACACTATTATCGGCTTTTGCAAGAAAATGCTGTAGTTGTTATTACTCTTAATTAAAACAACAGGAGAAGATGACTTTAACAGCAGCAGGGGCTCAGATCTTACTGTCTTGTTTCTTGGATTCCTGAGGGTCTGCTTCCTAGGCTGCTGTTACTGTACATGGATAATAGAGCATCTTCAGGAGGACACCTAGTTTGTTTATTGAATATTCATGCTCTACCAACCGACAGGCAAACCCATAAATGTCTGATATGAACAGAAATCTTATGTATTTACACTAATAATTTCGGTATTAATAATATTGCTTAGGTATTTTATGTGTTTTAGCTTTGAAATGTGTCCGAGTTTTTTAATAATGCCAGAAACTGCTCTATATGGAACTCCTATCACTACCCTGCTGGGTTGTTAAATCCAGACAGTTCAAGACTGATGTGGGACTGTTGGAGAGGGTTCAGAGGAGCCATGAAGATGATCAGAGGGCTGGAGCAGCTCCCCTACGAAGACAGACTGGGGTAGCTGGGCTTGTTCAGCCTGGAGAAGGGAAGGCTGCAGGGGGACCTCATTGCAGCCTTCTAGTCCCTGAAGGGAGCAGAGGAACAGGAGGGGAATCAACTTTTTAAAAGGGTACATAATGGCAGGACAAGGGGGATGGAGTGAAGCTGAAGGAGGGAAGGAAGGTTTAAATTAGATATTAGGGGGAAGCTCTTTACAGACAGAGTGGTGAGGTGGTGGAACAGGCTGCCCAGAGAGGTGGTAGATGCCCCGTCCCTGGGAGTGTTTAAGGCCAGGTTGGATGGGGCCCTGGGCAACCTTGTGTAGCTCCAGGCCTGGAGGTTGGTGGCTCTGCCTGGGGCAGGGGGGCTGGAAGTCTATGATCCTTGAGGTCCCTTCCAGCCTAGCACAGTCTGTGATTCTAAATGAGGTGTAAGTGAATGCTCTGCAAATAGAGATCTTACCGAGAAAATTAAAAATAAATGAAAAGGATTGTTTTGGGGTGCGGTTTAAAACTAGACTAATGCATTCCTTCCAGGAATGATGGGACGGAATTTGGCGGCTCCATTTACCAGAAGGTGAATGATAAACTGGAAACTGCCGTGAATCTGGCTTGGACGGCCGGTAACAGCAACACGCGCTTTGGGATAGCTGCCAAGTACCAGATTGACCCGGATGCCTCTTTTTCTGTGA
Source organism: Gallinula chloropus (assembly GCF_964237585.1). Lineage (NCBI taxonomy): Eukaryota > Metazoa > Chordata > Aves > Gruiformes > Rallidae > Gallinula > Gallinula chloropus. The sequence goes on along the minus strand of NC_140095.1, from coordinate 10,248,002 downwards.
GTGCTGTGTATGGGCATTTGTCAGCATTTGAAAACAGGCTCTTGGAATGGAATGGGAAGCAGCCTTTACATCATGAAGTATGGTTTTGATGCAGTTCTGTCATGTAGGGTTGGCACATACATATAAACACGGAATAGTTTATCATATTGCTGGGCACTGGTTTGGGGTTTTCATTTTGAGGCAAAAATTAACTCCAGGTTCTATTTTTTTTTCCTTGTGATTTAAAAGGGGAAATCCTTTGCCTGCTTAAAAGGTGTTATTTAATTTTCAAATGGGAAGGACTTTGAGAGAAATGCCAAATTATTTATGTAGAACTGTTGGGGAGGGTTCAAAGGAGGCCACAAAGATGATTAGAGGGCTGGAGCACCTGCCCTACGAAGAGAGGCTGAGGGAGCTGGGCTGGTTCAGCCTGGAGAAGAGAAGGCTCTGGGGGGACCTCATTGCAGCCTTTCTGTCCCTGAAGGGAGCAGAGAAACAGGAGGGGAATCAGCTTGTTAGAAGAGCAGGACAAGGGGGAATGGATTAAAGCTGAAGGAGGTTTAAATTAGCTATTAGGGGGAAGTTTTTACAGGGAGAGTGGTGAGGGGCTGGATCAGGCTGCCCAGAGAGGGGGTGGATGCCCCATCCCTGGAGGTGTTCAGGGCCAGGTTGGATGGGGCCCTGGGCAACCTTGTGTAGCTCCAGGCCTGGAGGTTGGTGGCCCTGCCTGTGATAGGGGGTTGGAACTCTCCTTGGGGTTCCTTCCAACCTATGCCATTCTATGATTCTATGATGATTTACATACGGTTATTTCTTCCTTTAAGGCTAAAGTGAACAACTCCAGTCTGATCGGATTAGGATACACTCAGACTTTAAAGCCAGGTAAGCCCACGCAGAAGGAATCCAGACATCAGTGAGTGATGTTATTTTCCAGCTGGACTCGATGATTTTAAAGGTCTTTTCCAGCCTAAATGATTCTGTGATTTTTAATCTGGAAATATCCATGGGTTTTTTCCTGACAAAAAGTGACTGGTTTTGCCACGCTCCCATTCTGCTTGGCAATTCAGTGAGGAACTTTTCCAGGGACTGCCCTGTCCTGGGATGTCAAATGGAAGCAGAATAATTAGGCCTACCATCCCCTGACCAGGCAGATAGATACCTTTTTATGTTGATACAAAACATACCTACTGTTAGGTGATTCACAGAGAAGTAAATGCAGTTTTAGTACTTCCAGAGGCTTCATGTTACTCAGTTTATTTTGCTTGAAAATGTGACTTTCTCAAGGTCCCCTGGTCCAGGAAAAGGACAACCCTACTGCTGTGAAATTGGTTTTAATGTAGCCTAATAAATCTCCTGCCAGAACAGCAAGCAGACTGACATGAGATATTACCGTTCACAGCGCTTGGGCCTTTTCATACCTAGATGTGAGAGGTTTAGAAAGGCGGCATGCATCAAGGTCCCAATTTTTCTCAATAGTGGATTCTAAAATTAGATTAATCAGTGGGCCAGCAGCAGTGAACTGACTCAGAGCTTTAATTACCTGCAGTGATAAAAAAAGCAGAATCTATCACTTTGTTTTATTATGACTTTCATAATTCAGAAAGATTTAATGTCTGAAAATTGTTTTAAAATGCCCAGTCCCTACAAGACTAGCTGCCAAATTCCATTAACTTAGATCCCTGATAAATTAAAACAGCAGCACAGACACTGGGCATACCAAACGTAAAGCTCGTTCCAAGATTTAACGTTGCCCTTTCTCTCACTTTTCTCTATTTTGCAGGTATCAAACTGACGTTGTCAGCTTTGTTGGATGGCAAGAATGTCAATGCAGGTGGTCACAAACTTGGTCTAGGATTGGAATTTGAAGCATAAGGAGCAATTCTACAATTGCTAATTTGAAAATACAGCATAGCTACCTTCAGAATATAGTGTACCTTTCAATGTTTTATGTCTGGGATGCAAGTATTGCTAAGTATCAGTCCTGCTAGTGCTGGTTAAAGAGAGCTAAGCTTTAAAAATGATCTTGTTACAGAAATGGAGACAAATGCATAATTGTTTTTCCTAGTTCCAGGCTTTGGTTTTTGAATGTTATTGCCGATGGCATCTACCAGCTGCCACAACGACAGGAAATGTGAAGGGGTTGATTACCTTTACTAATGCATTGACTGCACAAGGAGTATGTTAATGTGGTATAAAGACTGAGACTTAACGAGTCGCAGATCACTGTATCATACTGTTAATTCTGTAAGGAAAATGTTCCGATGCTGAAAGTTTTAATTCATGATGGAATGTGCAAATTTGTCTGAAAAAGGGATTTTGAAGCAAAATTATTTTTTACATAGGTATTTAATGAATGGTTGGTTTTGTTTGGTGATCTTACACCTACAGCTGTCTCCAGAATGCTTTAGGTTGTCCAGCTTGTTTAAGTCTGTGGGGGAGGAGGTTTGATGTGACTCAGCCAATACTACCTGTCCTGTGTTGTGGTTCCTTTCCCTTGCACTGACTGGAAAGCTTGTAAGACAGGGCCATAATCAGGGAAGAGTCTTCGTAACTGCAGTCACATAGTTGCATCACAAAATTGAAAATGGACTTTTTTTGTTTTACCACTTTTTTTTAGCAACTAAATGGGTACATTTTTAGAGAGTCTTCCATTTTGTGTGGAACTAGACCCCAAAATGCTGTACTTGACACTACTAAAAATGGATTAAAGAAACCCAAACCCAACTTGAATAAAATATTGAAATGTTACCTTTTACTTTGTCTTTACATTATTTGTGGAAACAATTTCATATCTGTTCTTGACTCCAGAAGCAGACTGACAACGTTTTGTACCACACAAACAGAACCACTTGTTAGATTAAGTTCCAGGCATGGCCATGTTCTTAGTGCTGCTAAGCTGTGGCAACTGCACATATGTTTGTGTTTTGCTCACAGAGAAAAGAAGATAATGTGACTTGTTTAGCTTGCTTTCATTGCAGAATTCACTAAATTGAATTGCCTTTACATAAAGAAATGGATAAAGAAATGGATGTGAGCAATTAACAGTTATCACCTGAGATAAACCAGAGTGGCTTTTCATTTAAACTTGGTATTTATCCATCTGTAAGGAATTGGTGTGGGGGTGTGCAGATGGCAGGGGCTGTGCCATGCCTGATGAGGCAACTGTGGCATTATAACTTTGTGAGACAGGCAGCTCTGTCTCAAGGACTCCTACAAATTTCATTACACAGGTTCCCTTCCCTCTTACCCAGGCTGTTGCTGAGGGTTTCCTAATCTGCCGTATCTCAAACATATAACCTCACACTGCTGGAGAGGCGGTCCTCTTACAGGCTTCACCGATTGAAACAAACTACCTGCAACCAGTCTGCAGCAACACAAAAAATGCTCAAAATTAATTAACTTCACTGTATGCCATGCATGTCTGTGTCCCCGTAGGCTTTTAGGCTACTCACTCTTGATTTTTCTCATGCTTAAGACACTTTGTTCTGGAATTTGTCCTCCCATGATCAGCTCCAAGGCTTCTGTTAGGGCTTGGATCACCTCATTTCAGGCAAGAACAGCAAAGCCTTCACCTTCCAAGTCCATTCATGCTGTAAAATTGTTTTTCTCCATCCTTACACTTTGTTTCCTGATATATTTACTCTTGTGCGGAAGTGTGAGATGGGCTTGTTGGGTGTTCTTGGGCAGGCTGTACGCAATCTAGGGTAACACAGTGGCTGTTTTCCCATACTTAAAACTTTATTCTGCAAAAAGCTTTTGTGACTGCTCCAGCACCATGCCTATTCACGCATGCAGACAGTGGCCTGGTGAAGAGCTTCCCAGGGCCGTGGCCTTGTGGGGACAGCCCAACTCCTAAGGCCTGCCTCTCCCTGACCCCACTTTCTGTCAGGGATGGAACCCTCCCGCTCGGGCCGCCCCGCAGGCGCTAGCAATCGCTGCCCGGCCATACTCGCCTCAGCCCCAATGTGGAACCTTCCCGCCCGGGCGCATGCGCGAGCGCTTCACCGGCGGCACGCGGGGTTCCGCCCTGCCGCGCAGGCGCCGTGCCCTCCTCCGAGCGCCGGGGGAGGTGCTATCGCCACGTCGCGGGGGGGTCCGGGAAGATGGCGGCCGCCGGTGAAAGGGGAGTCCCGGCGGGCCGTGCTCTCTGCCTCCTGCTGCTGTGCGGCTGGCTTCTGGCGGCCCGCGGCGATGAAGCCTCCGGTGAGCGCGGCGGGGAGTGGGCCGGGCCTGGGCGGCCGGCTGGGTGGGGGGCTGCGGGTGCTGCGCGGTCGCCCCGCTGATCTTTCACCGGACTCGGCTTCAGCGCTTTTAGGCCTAAAGGTCTCTGTGGCCGGCGGAGCCCGCTCGTCGGTCCCGGTAGGCCGCATCGGCTGTGCGCAGGGGCCGCCGGTGGGGCCTGCCTCGGGGCGGCAGGGCCCTGCCCAGGAACCGGCTTCGGCCGGGTTTTGGCGGACAGAGAGAGGGAGAGAGCGCCGGTGGCAGCGGGGGCCGGAGCGCTGCGGGAGAACGGGCCGCCTGCCCGGGACTGGCTCGCCGGGGTTTCTCTGGGCGCTGTGAAGATCGGTTTGACTGGCTGCTGCTTGAGTCTCATTTCTTTCTCGCACTTCCCCGCAGACCGGCTGTAGCCCTGTGAGAAACCGCCTTTCGAGGGCGGTTAATTCTTCTTTGTTTAGGTGAAGTGCTGGTTGGGCAGTGAAGAGAAGGGGGGTTACTGGTGGAGCGAAGGGTGGTGTTTTGAGCTGGCAGTTCCTTTCTTGGCACCCAGCATTTCCAAACCATCTCTGTTTGTGTGGCCCCTTGCCTGGCCTGTCGGGTAGGCAGTAATGAAGGAAGAGGTTCAGGATGCAGGATGTAGACCTGGAGGAAACCAAGAGCTTTTAATTTCAAAGGTCACAGAACATCTTCAATTCTAAGAAGTAATTTCCCCCAGAAGTTAATTTTGACCCTGTCAGATGTTTTTATGTATTGTCTTTGCTCAGAGGACTGTGTTGCTACTTCTGTCACCAAGACAAAATGTTGCTATCTCTTTCTGAAGCTGAGGCATCTCTGGAGTGCAAACACTGTGTCTAAAATCATCTGACAGTGTTGTGTAACCTGTGTGCACTGTGTAACAGTGCAACCACCGTTTGTAATGCCGAATAGTTTTCCACAGATGTCATAAATCAATTGTGGTGTAGTTGCTAAACTTACCACTCCTTTTAAAACAACAAAAAATTCTTTTATGAGTAATAGGAAATTCTCCTTTCTCATTCTGAAGCTGCAGCATGTGCTGGTGGGAATCTCTTGCATTTAAGCATATCTCCTAAAACTTTCCAGGTAAAGTGAGTTTAAGAATAGTTTGAAGTGTCAGGATACATACAGGGTAGTTCTGTGGGCAAAATATGCTCATTTGTACCTCAACAAAATTAAGCTATTACTTTCTAATACTTTTTGTCTATTTGGTAGCAGTAAGGACTACTGTTCTCACTCATAACATGCCAATAAATACAAAACCATCTTGCAGCTACCTTTCCTCACACATATCTCCATGTATGCAATTAGCTGGCTTGACTTCTGAGGGGAGATAGGAATTCCCAGAGCTTGTTCTGTACAAGAACTGAACGATTTAATGTCAATATAATAATTAAAACTGATAATTTCTTCAGCAATAATTGTGTTAAATGTAAATGATTGACTTGAAGCTGTAGCAGAGGAGCACTGTAACGTCTAGTTTGAGTGGGATTAGTTGAGTCTTCTCTGCTTTACAGTGGGTTAAAGAGTAATTCATTGCTGGAAGAGTATGCCATGTAAACAAGGAGAAGTCTGTTGTACCTGAACCTCTGTAAATACACGTTTCATGAATAACACGATTCAGCGTTCTCTGTATATTTTACTTATGAGTAATTTGACACAAGCAGTTGGTTGAATGCTTCGTTTCTAGAAGCTGTAATTTTCCAGTGAACCAGGAAGCTCCTTGGGAGTGTTTAATGAAGGTGCTGTTACTTTTTAAAAATGAAAAAAACTAAGAATAGTTTGGAATGCCAAAATACAAGAGGAGTGCTTCCACTATTCCAACTTTGCTGTGTACTGAAAGTCTAAAATGAGTTCTTCATTTTGAGATGCTTCTTGGTTTGAACAGGAAGTGCCCTAAACATGAGTAGCTTGCTCTCATTTTTTTTAGGATTAAAAAACATTGGGCTATAAGCTCCCTCTGTACCTTCTTTTAGATAGAGTAGGTGGTGGTGGTCCCTGTGTGTGGTTTTAACATTCACCTTGAGGTTTTTATCTAGTTTTGCAAATCTGTCCTAGTCCTGGAGAGGTTATCAGTTTACCTAAGATTACCCTGTTTGCAGCACTGCTGCTGACTTCTATCATAATAATTTGCTGCCAACAAAAGGTTTTCCTTCAGGAGCATATGCAAGCAGATTGACCTTTCTTCAGCCTTGTTTTTTAATCAGTGGTTCAGTAATTTAATTAATGTTAACATAAGGTTGGAAATCTGTTTCTCTTTCTAAAATTCAAGGAAAAAGCACCAGGGAGGAGATGCTAGGAACTTGCATCCTGACTGAAGGAAACATTGCAGTATGTTCTCATTTGGTTTTGCTGGCAAAATATGCAGGGGTGAAAGATAATTCTAACTGCAGGAAAAACTTTACCAAGAACAGCTTCTCTAGACCTCAGCAGATTCTGTGGGAGGAGCAGTTCATTGATGGAGAAAATACTAATCGTGCGTGATTCTACAAGAGGAGGGGACATGTCTTTGAAGTTCTGAGTCTGGAAAATATGCATGCCAAATACTATTCTAGTAACCATGTGCTTTCAAGCTTTAATTCCTGTCCTACAAAAGACTTCTCTTTTGAAGTTGCTGAAGTAAGGGAGTGAGTATTTCTGCATATGAATTCTGAAAAGTTTGCAGTGTGCAATATGCCCTGTTCTTCATACGATTTCTTGTCTGCAAAGTAAATGCCTTGCAATAATTTTCATTTATAGCTGAGGTCATGAGAAAAGTTGGGGCCTTGTGCTTAATATTGACTGGTTTTCATCCTTTTCTCAGATTCTGTGAAAGTGGATATGCTTCAAAAAAATATTTCTTCTAAAAGTGAGAATGAAACACTAAACAGATTGCAGAATTTGGCAGAGAGTACGCAGACTACAACCCCAGGAAGCAAAGGGGCATTCCCAACAAAAATCAGTTTGGTGGCCACAGAGAAACCATCTACAGGAAGAGGTGATTCCCCACCCAACGTTCTCTCTCAAGAGGTGACTGCTAGTCCTGTATCTCAGATGGATGTTGATGCTTCTGAAGATACTAAAATTGAGGAAGAAGATCTTCTAACAGATTTGAAAGACACACTAAATAGTTCACCGCCCGTCATAAAAGAAACGATGGAGACAGATGGAGGAGATGACTATGGTTCTTATGAAATGACATCGAATTCCAGGTACAACCTAGACATGCCAGAACGGGACAACTCTATCACCATTAGTAATTACAACGAAGAAATCAAGTCCCTTGATGAGAAGATAAAAGATATATCTGTCACGGGGTTGGAAGAGGAAGAAGACAGCCATTTCTTTTTTCACCTGGTTGTAGTTGCCTTCATAGTAGCGGTTGTTTATGTCACCTATCACAATAAGAGGAAGGTAGGTATGCTGGGAAAGGTTGGGAGAAACAGCTTTAGTATTTAAAATGAAGTTGCATTCCTTGTACCCTTTTTTATAAGAGGAACTTAGATTTTTGGAGAAAGAAATCTTTGCTTAGTGTTGTTATACTAAAATTCAGATCGTTACTATCGCTTTTATCTGCACAATGAAAATAAACTTGGATCAAGCATTGTGGGTTAGAAAATGAATTAATTGATAGCATCAGTAATGTAACGGGTCAGGTCAGTAATGGGCAGTGACAGTGTACAACATGAGTTCTATAAATGAAACCTGAGCCGAGTTGAGTGATTGTGTAACTAATATTGTTTCTGCACGAGATAATAAACAGGACGTTAAGGGAGGTTTAATCCCAGATGGTGCAGGAGCACTCTTGTTACGACTGTGATAATCCTTGTAATAAGTATTCAGTTTAAGGTGGTCTTTACATCAGATCTTCTGAGTATTTGACTACAGACTTCTCAGAAATGTTTTATGCTATTTCCAGATGTAGAGAAGCCCAAAGTTAGTGTGTTTTCAGGTAACTGTTTCTTCAGGACAAACTCATTCTCAGCATGTCAGAAGTAGCTTGATTAGTGTTACTTCAGAATACGTTGCTGGCATAGAGAATGAACTCAGCCCAGCCAGACCCCACACAGACGGATGTATGCACAAATGTGCAATTAAGTCCTGGGCTAGTTTTTAGATAGGAGGAAAACAGAGTGCTTATCCTTGTAGAGAATGCTGATTTGATCAAGGGTTTGGGGGGCTCTGAAAGGAACACAGCTGAAAAATCACAGCAGCACAAACCTCTGCTTCACAGTGTAGTGGTGTATCCAGAATGTGCATTGCCAGGTCATTATGGGGGAAAATGATTGACTTGTATTTGAAAATTTAAGGGAAATTCAAATAAGTGATTAAAAATGCGTTCTCTTTGCTACATAAGTGACATAAAATGCTTGTATCGTGTGGGTAATTGAAAAGCTATCTGTTGATACTGTGTTTTAGCACTTGGAAATAATTTTGGGAGCAGAAAAAAACCATTAGTACTTTAAGTACATAAATAGTGGCATCTGTTTGTGCAAGACAGCAGTCATGCTGGGTTTAGGTTCTCCTTTTTCTCTCCACTTACCAGCATCTGATTTCCCCTTTTGCCCATATAGTTGCCCTGTATAGTAAAGTGGATTCTTAGATGATGTTGGTAAGAAACAAGGCTAAATAGGGTGAAGGTAATAGACATTTAAAAATCTGATCACTCGAGTGCTTTGATTTATTGTGTCACCTCTTTAACTGCTCTGCTGATACTGCTGAAGGGGGCACTGAGCTGTGAGGCAGAAGTGGTTTATCAAATTACACCGTTGCTGCTTCTCTCGCCTTTGTTTCAGCACCAGTAACACGATTATTGTTAACAAGGGGGAAATGCCAGAGTAGGCAAGATGAATAAAGTAGGAAATGTCACCACCTGAGGATAGTCTAATAGCCTGTATGTTCTGAAGCTGCATGTGTATTTTTTTTTGGGTTGAAGGCTGTGGTTTTTGCCAAACTGCAGCTGAGGTTGCCAGTCAGTGACTTGCTGGCAAGGGCAGTGTGGAAACTGCTGACTACCAGTGCTGTGTTTTATAGTGACAGTGATGCCACTGCTGGGATCCAGGGGTAGGACTGGGATACCAACACAGCTATTAAGCTATCAAACCCAAAAATGTTTCTCCATACCACTATGTGAGTTGGATGCTTTCTCTTTCAGATCTTCCTGTTGGTCCAGAGCCGAAGGTGGAGGGATGGCCTGTGCTCTCGGACGGTAGAATATCATCGTTTAGATCAAAACGTTAACGAAGCAATGCCTTCCCTGAAAATAACTAATGACTATGTATTTTGAAAGCACTGTGATTTGAGTTTGCTGAACTTATCACTCTTTGCCTGCCTAGTCTTGTAATGATATTCAGGTATTCTAAATATGCTGCTTGTACTGAAATGAGATGTACTCTCTTTGACCTGGATGTTTTTGAGATTAAATCTCATGCAAGATCAAGGGCATGATACATCTGTTTGCTACTTTGGTCAGGTTTTATATCAACTATAAAGATACAGAGTTTAATAATTAGTGCTCTTTCCATTCATTAAGCATCATCCCTTCTGTCTGGAGCAGTCTTAATAGTGGTACTACAGAAAACAAGCATAAAATATTTTAGGTCTAATAAATTAATGACTTTGGCATCACTAAATCTAATTAATAATCTCTTTGCTAATCACTTATATGGCTCATAAATCCCACTATATTGCAAACTTAAAATATAATTACTTTTTTTCTCTGCTTAAATCCTGATGCTGCAAATCTTTCATGTTGGGTTTTTTTAATTCTGTTCTTGTTGCATAACTTGATCCTGTTTTAGGTAGAATAGCTAGCATGGCAATTTCATCATTTCTGTATGTGCTCATGTGGCAAATAATTTAAAAAATAATAATGTGGGAACCATTTTATATCAGAAGTTATATAATGTACTTTAAAATGTTCAAGATCTTTGTGAAGGTATGCAACTTCTTGATTGTCCAGTTTTTTTCTCTAATGCTCTTTATGACTGTTTCATTACCTTTGTAATTAATGAATGGAAAACAAGCCTTGTTGAATAATCCTACTAAAATATAGACAGTTGACTGGCTTTCAATACATAGAAGTTTTCTGTTGAACTTTAGGATGCGTGGGAAACAGTTACATGGTTTGTTATATCGTAAAGGGGAGAGGCCTGAGACTGTGAGAATACTTTGTTGTTATTCTGACCCAGGTAACATGCAGGTGACAGTAAAGCTGTATGGGGCTGCCAGTCTGTGGACAGCACACTCTTAATTTTTGACAAACATTTATGCATTAATGTAAATCGAGTTACTGGTACAGTAGATTATTTTTTTTACCTTGTCTTTTGTACTTTTCATTATTTATGTTTTCATGAGTTGTAAAATATAAAATCTTAGTTTTTCTGTACATTCTGTTTGTGATTTAGTTTTCAAACTGATAAATATGTAAATAATGGTGGATCCAGAGCCCCATAATTAATGACTTGGTATTCAAGTAGTTATGTAACACTTTGAAAAAATCAACTTTATGGCATGAGGAGTCTGAAGGCATGAGACTATCTTACAAATGAAGTGCTAGTAGTTCTAAATCCTGCTATTAATGCGTTCTTTTCATAACCACAAGCAGTAAAGCACAAACAAAATATCCCCAAACTCTTTTCTTGCAGTAATTTTTATCGTATTTGGACTTGTATCATTTAATATTTTGAATAAGGTTTTTAAAATAAATGACAATAATAAGCTTGTATTTTTATTTAAACTGTTTCCCTGCTTTTATACAGTACCTTGTGATAAAGAGCTTGTTTATGATGTGACAACCAGTTCCAAACTATCACTCTGTGTAGGGGGTGTACAGAGTTTTGCTTTATGCAGCTTTTAAATGGTATCTAGGGTAGATAGTAAGGCTTGAATGAAATGTTTTAGGTTGTAGGAATTAATACGTTCTTTAACAAGTAATTTTTTACCTAAGTTATATAATTAATTTGGGTGGAAGATACATTAAACTGTTACCTGAATATACCCTTGTTAAAGTGTAAGACTACTGTGGTCTGGATCCAAAGGGAAAGGTGTGAATGTTGGAATTGGAGAGGAGGCAGCTGCTATTTTCACACACAGGAAGTTCAGCAGCTTCCTCCTCAACATCCATAACGTGTGCAGTAGAATGTTTACCTCCTGCAGAACACTTGTGCTTCCTTTCAGCTCGGTACCACTGGCCTTATGTAGAACGAGGTACCCCAGTGCCTGACTGCATGTGGTACCCGTGTCACTTTCTCTTCAACCCATCCCGTGAGTTAGAGCCATCAAGGGAGGCACTACATTTTCAGCCACTTCACTGTCTGGAATGCTAGCTATTATAAAAAAAATGTAGAATATAAATACCAACCTTAATCAGTAAAATAAGGCATCATTTGTTGATTTCTGGAGTTCATAGATGTGTTACCTTATTCCATCTTGGATGACTTCCAAAGCTCTTGAAGCATTTAAGATTTACCAATCTTAAATGTTTTTCTTCCAGGCTTTCTGAATGAGTAACAGTGTCCTTTATTTTCCTTTGTAAGACTATACCTTAATATATTGGTGGAAAATTTTTTGCACATTTCCTTGCCTGCCCTCAAATTGTTTGTCCTTGTGCAAAGACTTGGTAGGGAGAGAAATTTATTAGCTTTCCAGCTTTGGAGCTGTTCCTTCCAACAAACCCACTCATTTAAAACCCTGTAACTTTTACTGGAGGAGGAGGAGTGCACGCAGCTAATAGCAAGATTGCTTTTTGTGAGAGTTACAGGGAAAACTGTCAAAGGCCTAATGTCAACTCAATTACTAAACCTGCTTCTTCCCAGTTTGTTTTGCAGCCGTTGCATTTTAAAATGCTCTTCTGTTTAGCAGTGCTGTGACAATACTTGTCCTGCAGATTTAGTATTCATTAGGTGCACCAAACAGTATTTAGGCCTGATGGACTCCAGCTCACTGCAGATGTTAATAAATTCTCTTTTGAAATGTCCATTTAACTGTCTTCTCTGAAGATGCTCTTGTGTGAAGTTACCTTAAAGGAGAAAATTGTATCTTGAGCTTTCTGCTCTTGATAGTTGTATCAGTACTGAAACCTTTTGATTTGGGCAACTGATAGTTGAGGTTGTGACATCATGGTTAGCATGCATGTCTTCTCTAGCAGCTTTATGTCACCCAAGTACTTCGGGCGCTTAAGATGAGTAGTTACTCTTGGCTTTCTCTAGCTATTGTGTGCTTCCTCTTCATCTCACAAGTAAGAAAAATTTCTTTTAAATATTTATACAAATGTTTATTAATAAGGTTCTTTATTACTTCTACTATAGGGCAGCTTATTTGAATGTTTTTAAGTTCACAGAGAATGAACATGAATTTGAAATCCCTCAAGTTCTTGAAACAGAGGGTTTCATTTGGGGAATTGTCTAATAAATTCACTTCTAGGATGCTGATGTTTTTTAAGTACTTCGTGGTGAATCTTGCTCCCATATCTTGGTGCGAGAAGGAGAGTCCAGGGAAATACATCTCAGTCTGAACTCAGTGCTGGGTAAGGTTCTGGAGCAGATCATCTTGAGTGCCATTGTGTGGCATGTACAGGGTAACCAAGGGTTTGTGAAAGGCAGGTCTTTCTTGACCAACCTGATCTGTGACCAAGTGACCAGTTAGTAGATGAAGGGAAGACTGTGGTGCTTGTCTACCTGGACTGAGTAACTCATGGCTTGCACAGCCATATGCTTTGCTGGCCAAAAAATTGGCTGGATGGCCTGGCCTGAACTGTTGTGGTGAATGGAGTTAAATCCAGCTGGTGGAAGGTCACAAGTGGTATTCCCCTGTGCCAGTTCTCTTTGATATCCTTATCAATGGTCTGGACAAGAGAATCAAAGGCACCCTCAGTAAGTTTGCAGACAACACCAAGTTGGGCTGGAGCATTGATCTGTTTAACGGTAAGAAGACTCTACAGAGGGATCTGGACAGGCTGGATCATGGGCTGAGGTCAAGGGTATGAGGTTCAACAAGGCTCAGGGCCGGACCCTGCACTTGGATCACAACAACCCCAGGAATGCTACAGGCTGAGGACAGAGTGGCTGGAAAGCTGCTGGCAGAAGAGGACCTACAAGCCAGCAGTGTGGCCAAGAAAGCCAGCAGCATCCTGGCTGGCCTGTGTCAGAATGTGTGGGCAGCATGACTGCAAGCTGACCGTCCCCTGCACTTGGCACTGGCCCCTTGAGTTCTGGGTTCAGGTTTGGGCTCCTCTGAAGATGGGCAGCAAAGCTGGTGAGTGGTCTGGAGCATGAGTCTGATGGGGAGCAGCTAAGGGAACTGGGGCTGTTCAGTCTGGGAAAGTGAAGGATGAGACCGGATGTGGTCAGTCTACAACTAACTGAAGGGAGGGTGTAGCCAGGTGGGGCTTTGTCGCCCAAGGGACAGGATGAGAGGAAATGGCCTCAAGTTGTGCCAGGGGAGGTTCAGATTGGATGTGAGGAAAATTTCACTGAGTGTGTTATCAAGCACTGGCACAGGCTGCCCAGGGAAGTGGTGAGTCCCTATCCCTGGTGGGATTTAAAAGGCACATAGATGTGGTGCTCAGGGATGTGGGCTAGTGGTGGCCTTGGCAGTGCTGTGTTAACAGTTAGACTTGACAATCTTAAGGGTCTTTTCCAACCTAAACAATTCTATGATTGTCTGCTATGGTTGACAGTGCTTGTAGCAGCTGCCCCAAGGGATGGGTTTGCACATAAACAGCAGAGAGTTTGTAGATGCATCTAAGGAAGTTAATTTAGATAGTGATGCTTGTGGAATGTAACTATTCTTCAAACCACCACTGATCTGCTCCGGTATCCAGCCAACAGTGCCAGCATAACAGAGGCTGCAGAACCATTTCCATTGGTGATTTGGGTCCTGGAAAGGTGAATACCAAATGAACAGCATGGCGTGTACTTGCTCACCTTTGCTTGTAGGAAGAAAATACCAGAAATGAAGTTGGAAAAAGGATGGAAAATAGTGACCTGTCACCTCTGCCCTGGCTAACGACGGGGCTGAATGGCTTCTCCAGGGCACTTGCGTATCACTGTGCCACCTTGGTACTGTAAAAAAGAACTGACCCTTGTACAGACATGAGGTTTGAAATGCACACAATGACTTTTTTACCCGCCAAAGAGATTTACTACTTTTGCTATAGCCCTGTCTGAAATGGGGAAGTGCCTTGGGTGGTAGATACACCATTTCCTAATAGCACCAATAAAGGGGGAAAGGTTCCTCATGATCCAGTTTTATAAGGGCTCCAGCAGCACCAGGGAAGTGGGGCGTATGTCATCCGTTGTGCAATAAAAGAGCCATTTGCTGATGAGGTAATCAGGGTTGAACTACTGTTTTTTAATGGCTTTAATTGAATTTGCTTGTGGAAAATTAAGAGCAAGCAATCAAAAATTCATAAAGTGCTGAGATCAAATAGAGGAAAAAGCAAGCAGATTGATGTCAGATCTCACCAACTGGAAATGGCTTGATGGATTTCTTTACTGAAGAAAGGAAACTTTCTCCCATTAAGGTGAATTATGACTTCCATCAGTATTCTGATAAAAGGAATAAAATATTCCTGAAGAGCTTTCTGATTAAACTTCTCAAGATGAAAGCTGAAGCTCTATTTATGTAGGTTCTCGTTAGTGGTTGGGTTTTATGAAACGAGGAGAGAAATAATGAATGGGACGGTTTAAACAAATGATACATTTCACTTTTACTAGCCAGGAAATCAGCTATTTTAAAATATTTATAGTTTAATTTTCATTTAGCACCAGTACATATTATTCAGCTAAGCCAACTGTCCTTGACTGCTGCTCAGTTGTGTACAGGATGAGTTGAGAAAGGTTTATCTGAGCAGGGTGGTTTGAGTTACAGGGAATTAATTTGCAATGTGGAGATGAAAAATGTGATAGCTCTTAAATAAATGTAAATGCTACAAAAGTAACAGGGAAAAGGGATAATTCTGTGGCTCTAATGTGGATTACTATCAATATTAGAAGGAGAAGGGGGTTACTTGCACAGCTGTAACTCAGCCTTGGGAAATCTTAGCTCCAAATGGGAAGCTGCAGACCAAGGTGGATGAAACGTTGGTCAGGGATCTCCCAAGTCTCAGGTTAGGAAGATCAGTGCCAGAGTGGATTCATGGCAGCTGATGGGAGCGTTAAGGACAGAGGTAGGAGTGTTCCTCATTTGACAGCAGCAAACTGTTAATCTGGTGTCTCATAAAGTTGTTATTTTGCTATGTCATAAAGCTGAGCCCAAGCAAGAGTGTTTTACTTTATAGGGTCCAGGTGAGGAACTGGTACTTGCAGTTTGAGCATAGCACTGTGGTTTGTTGCTGAGCTGCGCTGAGGATTTGAGGTTTCTTTTGGTTTGGGTCGGTTCATGTGATGGTTTTCTGGGAGGGAAACACCTGAGCAGGGTGGCAAAGGGGGGATGCTGCCCCACGGCAGCGGTGGTGTGTGCGTGGTCCCCTAACACCATAGCCCCAGCTTGGCCCAGCAGCTTCCCTCTCCTGCCCCAAATCCAAACTGGAGCTGTGTTTTGAGCTCCTCTAAGGCTGAGTAGCTTTATGGGAGTGCTAAATCCTCCTGTAAGGCTGATAGAGCAGTAATCTTCAAGGCTGTATATCCTGGCCACCACAAAGCAGCAGAACTAATAGCATCATTCTTAGACCTTTTCCTTTCCAATCAATTGTCCTTTAAGGAGGAGTCCTTGTACTGGTTTTTGTTCAACCTTTCAGACACAGAGTGTATAAATGTCCTCACTGTAATAAAAAAATGGGTAGTATCAGAACTTCTCAGCTTCACCGTTTCCAGTGTATCTAATTAGAAAGGGAAGAATGACATCTTTTCTCTAATTGGTCCTTAAATCATTATCAACATCATTTAGCAGCCTCCTTAAACTTATTTTTAATTACAAGGTCTGTTGCCTTGTTAAGTTATTAACACTGAAAATCACTAAACTTGGCAATTTCCTTTCTTTATTAAAATGAAGGCACAAAGGTTGTGTTAGCCTTCCTGAGGTGCCCTCACTGAGGTTTTATTAAAGATTAAGTGAAACCAGATTTAATCACTCTGTCCTGTGCTGTAAACAATGTTGAAATGGATGTGATTAAGCTATTTGAGGAAGCTGGTGGGGTTAAGGACAGAAGTTTGGGTTCACAGATGCACCAAGGATGCTTAAATTCAGCTCACATGAATTCAGGGACTCTGGCATTTGTTGATCACAAAGCTGATACAACCAATGATGTCTGGTTTTGTTAGCACCTTATTGCCTTTCGTCTTCCCTGTCACCTAGTGTTGGAGGTCCTTCTTGTCCCTGTGCTGGCCAGAGGGGAAGTGGTTATGCTCTCCACAGAGCTGTTTCCCCAGCAAGCAAACGTTGGGAAGTACCTGCATGGCATAGCTTTTGCCTTACGAGCAGAGGGGTGAGTCACTCAAGGAGTTAACCTTCATTCCTGCTTGTTCTTAGTAGTTCTGTTGTTTGCACGTGGAATTGTGATGGGGTGACTGTTGCTGAGCCGCAGTCATGGGGCCAAGGAGCAGCTGGTTGTCCTTTATAAAGGTGCCAAGTGTTTTTCAACGTCTAAAACTTGTTCTTTCAGTATTGGCTGATGATTTCTACCAGTTAATCTAGACTAGGTTTTAATTTCTAATACGTGCTGACTGTGAATCCCAACAGCTGCAATGCCAGATGTCCGGAGCAGGAGAATTACATTCCACATTGTTTGAGGGAAAGAAGGTGGAAGTCAAGGGCATAACAGCATCAGGCACAAATTGAGCCACGTTCTCCCCAGCAGTGATGTTACCTTCTCAGTATCGTTTATGGGAGAGGTTCTCTGCCTTGGAGTAGCTGTTCCCTAGAGAAGGAAGGGTGTCCTTGATGCTACCTGAGTACAGAGGGAACCACAGAATGGCAAAAAGGCTATGTGTTGTCTTAGCAGTATTGGGGCAGTTTGAGAGGCAACCTTCTTTTGGGGTCTCTGTTATTAAGTTTTACTTAATTTAAGATGCATAACTTCCTACAGAGGTGGCTGCAGAGCACTCACATGTGCCAGTTCGGTGATCTGGGGGGATGTGTTAGCACTTTAAGTGCTTTCCTGTGGCTGTGTGATTTGTGGGAAGGTGTTTAGATGGTGGCTAGCTGTGACCTGAAGCCTTGCTGTGTGTTCAGCGGCAGGAATGACTGTCAGCTCGGGGGCTGTGCGTGCAGATGTGTCTGTCTGGGATCTCCTCTCCTACCTGGAAGATGATTTTTCTGGGGGGTAGTAAGACATAAATATTTAAGAGTCCCAGTATCATCCTGGCTCTGAGCAAAATGTGGGAAGCCCTGGGGCAGAGATGTAGCTTTTACACACTGCAGGCTCCAGCTGTTCAGGGCTGAGGCCTGTGGGACAGGTCCTGCTGCACCCTGTCACAGCTCAAAGTCCAGTCTCCTTTCCTGTGATGTTACAGCAGGCCAGGCTTACTCCTCGCCGGCTCCATGCCTGATTTCTCACTCTGGAGGTCAAGAAACTGCAAGAGGTTGAATGCACATGCCCGGCTTTCGCTCTTCCTGCTACCTCAGGGGTTGCATCCTGGTGCCACAGGTTTCAGGGAGTTTTGCAGACTCAGGAGGGTTCCTGCCCACCCAGCTCCCAGGAGCCTGAGCCCTGTGGGGAGGTGGAGCTGAGCCTCACAAGCAAGGTTGGTCTTTCCACATCGGCCTTGGCTGGAGCAGCTCCCCTACGGAGAAAGGCTGAGGGAGCTGGGCTGGTTCAGCCTGGAGAAGAGAAGGCTGTAGGCTGACCTCATTGCAGCCTTCCAGTCTCTGAAGGAAATATACAAACAGGAGGGGAATCAGCTTTTAAAAGGGTAGATAATGGCAGGACAAGGGGGATGGAGTGAAGCTGAAGGAGGAGACGTTTAAATTAGATATTAGGGGGAAGTTTTTACAGAGAGAGTGGTGAGGTGGTGGAACGGGCTGCCCAGAGAGGGGGTGGATGCCCCATTTCTGGGGGTGTTCAAGGCCAGGTTGGATGGGGCCCTGGGCAACCTTGTGTAGGTCCAGGCCTGGAGGTTGGTGGCCCTGCCTGTGGCAGGGGATTGGAACTCTGTGATCCTTGGGGGGTTCCCTTCCAACCCAGACCAGTCTGTGATTCAATGAAAGCGATACCCAGAAGAAGAGTAATCACCAGTTTAGGTGTTAAAATAATTCCTGTTTTTCCCTTGCTTTTGGATGAGCAGCCGGCAGAGGGGAGTGTGGCTGCACCATGCGACAGGCCTCCAGCCAGCAGAAAGCCGGGGAAGCACGAAATGAGTTCCGAAAGGAGAGCTGGGGTCCCTTCGGAGCGAAGCGGGAACGCTGAGCCCTACAGTGCTCACCTTGGCTTCCCACTGCTCCTCGTGCTGGGGGGGGGGAGCCCAGGACACCAGTCTCCCAAAGTGTTGCTGCATGGAAACAGAAATATTAAAGAAAAAAAAGTCACTAATTACGGCGTTATAAGATGATGAGTTTTACCTGACAGCATCCCACCTTTTCCAGAGCAATATGCAAACGATTGCTAGGTGCTTGAGTAAATACAGATGGAGAAAAATGCCAGCAACACACCAGTTAATAGATTAATTACATGCAGGCCGCTAATGCCCATTTCTCTGCCTGAAAAGGGGTTCTTTTGTATCTGTAAGTAGTTTGACTTCCGTAGCCGTTTCTCCTTCCATTTACACACGTGTGCGGTCATCGGGTGGGAACTGCTAATGCCTGTAGGGCTGCAGTGTTGGGCATTAACATGTCTGAGAAGAGGTGGGAGAGACTTGGAACAGGGAAGAAACATTTCTCCATTTGGAGAGAGACATAAAAATTCCCCAGCGAACAGCTTCTTGGTCTCAGGTGAACTCCAGTGAAGCCCTTTTCCCTTTTTTCCCTTTTCCATTTTTCCCTTTTTTCCCTTTTCCATTTTTCCCTTTTTTCCCTTTTCCCATTTTTCCCTTCCCCCCCCTCTTTCCCCCCCCTCTTTCCCCCCCCTCTTTCCCCCACCCCTCTTTCCCCCACCCCTCTTTCCCCCACCCCTCTTTCCCCCACCCCTCTTTCCCCCACCCCTCTTTCCCCCACCCCTCTTTCCACACACCCCCCCCCCCCCTTTCCCTTTTTTCCCTTTTCCTTTTTTCCCCTTTCCCTTTTCTCTTTTCCCTGTGAGACCATAGAATCATAGACTGGGCTGGGTTGGAAGGGATCCTAAGGATCCCAGAGTTCCATGGAGGTTCGTTTTTCACCTGCACAACAGCAATTAACTTCTCTTAAAATCAGTTGTAACTCTGAAGAGGGAGTGCTTGGAGCAGAGCTCTGTTAGCACTTGAAGGATGCTGATGTGGATCTGAAGCATATCAGTCATCGACACTATTGCTCTTCAAAAATGAAATTGAATATAAAACTTAAAACAGCTGCTAAACTGGTGTGTCATTAACACTCCTCTTTTCCTGAGATTAAGGTGATTGATTTCCAAACAATGGTTAATTAGAATTATTCAAAGAAACAGAAAATTACCACCATGGTATCCACCTGGTTGAATGTATTTGACTGTAACGTGCCAGTCCCAGGACACAAAGCAGGATCCAGAGATGGAGAGAGCAGCAGAAGGGATGGGTTCTGATTTAAAAATATGTCAGTGGTACTTCAGGATAGTTTGGAGATGACACAATGTTTAAGAAGAGGTGGCTCAGCAGCATGGCCAGAGCAATGTTGGCTGGTGACTTAGGATTTCTCTAGTGCTTGTCTGAAATATTTGAGTCTGCTCTGCATAAGCTGAATATTCTTATAAGATTTAGACTAAACTAATTGAGGTATCTTATTCATTTAATAAAAAGTGCTGTAGCTCCTTTGAGCCTCTCTGGTTCCCATGTGGTGATGGATACTGGAGTGACACAGTGCCATTGATCACATTTTGGGCCATTGATCACATTTTGGGCAGCCCTGTGAGGAGCAGGGAGTTGGTCTCAATAAGCCTTATAGGTCCCTTCCAACTGAGATATTCTGTGATTCTACAGTCATGTAAAGTTTCTCAGGTCCTGATACTGATGCGTGAGGGCCCCACTGAAGCTCCAGGCTATGTTCAAAAGGCAGGACAAGGACATGAGTGACTATTGCATGAGGGGTTTGGTGCCACAAGCACAGAAAGATTGAATGAGTCTATTTCTGGCCAGTTTCTTGTTGCATTGAGTGCTGTCTCATTCCTTTCTCCACTGAATTGGAGCAATTGGAGCTCCACCAAGTTGGAGCACAGGAAGTTCCACACCAATCTGGGGAAGAACTTCTTCCCAGTGGGACAGGCTGCCCAGGGGGGTGTGGAGTCTCCTTCTCTGGAGAGATTCCAGCCCCGTCTGGACGCTGACCTGTGTGACCTGTCCTAGGGACCCTGCTCTGGCAGAGGGTTGGACCCGATGATCTCTGGAGGTCCCTGCTAACCCCTATGATTCTGTGAATTGCATATAGATGCTTGGGTCATTCAGGGCTGAGGCTTTAGAGATGATTGTCCAGGCTCTGGTGATGCTACTCCATCTAGATTATACCTTGCTGTGTAACCAGTCCCACCAGCATTGGTACAATAAACCAAACCATTTAAAAGCAGGGGAAGTACCTAAATTAAATGAAGCACTGCACACAGCACTGTAAATGAAACTTGTTCCTGCTGAAACACCACCGACAGCTTGTGCTGGAGGTGCAGGAAGGACATAGTGGGATTTTAACAGGCTTTGCTGCTTCTTGCCAGATGGTCTCATCCCTGTTTGGGTTTACAGCACTCTTCTTCCCTCTCCCTCTGAATCGCTTCTGGGATTAACGTCAGCAGTTTATGCAGGAGGCTCCACTGAGGCCAAGCAGTAACGGGGGAGCATCCTGTCTGTGTGAGAAACTAAAAGACAGAAAATCAGGGGTGGATCGGCTGCCTGACCCTGGTTTGAAAGCAGGAGAACGTGGCTTCCTCCTCTATCTCTAAGGCTTGTGGCTGCACCTTTGCTGAGTCCAAGGGGAGGGATGCCCTGATGGGGATACGGGTGGGACCTGCTGTGGGATGACTGTGAAAGCAGGATAAAGATGAGGCAACTTCTCTAAAAGCAAACAATCTGTTCTCTTCAGTTCATGGCACTTGCTACAAAACATGGCTCAAAATGCTCTGTTGGCTGCGTTCCTCTTTAAAAAGGGAGGGGGGAACCTTTCTTGGGAAGGGGGAGGCACATCAGTGCTCAGGGAGAAGGTGGGTAGGTAGCTCTGCACCAGCACTCAACAAGCAACCAGGGAGGTTGAGTGTGATTATGCTGTACCAGCAAACCTCCCCAGACAGACATCACCCTCCTCAGCCTGGGTGTGTTCTCCCCCAGCCCCAGGATTACACAGCTCCATCGTGCTGAGCTTTAGTTTGCTGTTAGGAACCCAGCAGTGATGGAAGGCATTCAAATAAAGTAGCTGTTTTTTCTATTTCAGGACAAGATTATCTTGAAATATTTACTGTAGAGGTGTTGATGGAACCAGCATGTTCATGTCAAAATATCTGACTGACATGTTGGTTTTCAAATAACCCTTTGCTCTTGAGATACTTAAAAAGCTTTTCCAGACATATTCTTCTATCTCTGGGGGTATAATCTGCTTGTTTCTTTTCTGGTCTGCTAAAGACTGTCTTTTTGCTTTTGGGTGAGACTATTTAAATGTCACAATTTCTTTTGTATGGTGAACAGGATGTTTACAGACTTTTGGAGAAGCATTTACCATTTGTTGTGGAAAGCATTGGTCTGACAGAGGTCTTCCCTCCAAAACTGGTATCTGTAATGTATCAAACCTCTTAAAAGAACAAAACAATAAGGAAAGAAAACCCCAAACACTCAAATAATTTCCTCCCTTGAAGATACACAAAAGCCTGTTGCTTCTAGTGGAGTTCTCACCCCAAAAGTGCAAGAGCAAAGTGATAGTTTCTATGAATACTCAGGTACCTCAGTTGTATGTGTAGTACAAAGGTGTCATAGAGAAAAAGGAGAGCCCTTACCTAACTGAGTTCATAATCCCAAAGAGATTTTGGAGCCTTTAAAGGCACCAAGTGACCCAAAGAGTGGAGATATAACACTTGGCTTTCAGCAATCACAGCTCAAGTGCATCTCAATTGCAGTCTAACAGCAGAGCCTCTTCAGCCTCTTCCTCCTCTTCTGCAGCTCAGGGCATCAGTCAGACCCAGGTACCAAGCTCAACTGCCACAAAACTCAGGATTTTGGGAATGTGTGGTGTTTGAAAGTTGCAAAAATACATAGTTGAATCTCTTCTCCTCCTGTCCCGGTTTCCATTATTTTATAACATTTTAGGGCTTGCACGTGAACCTTTGTCTTTCCCTTTTTTAAGCAGATCAACGCTCTATAAATAAAGAGAATGATGAAAACTCTGGAGAAAGACGTTGCTTGTGGTGGTAAATTATGCAGCAGCCCTGCCAGTGATGTGTGTGTTCATTAACAGCACGATGCCACACGTATTCTATTCGGTGCCAAACTGAATGACAAGCCTCTCCTTGTCCTCACAACTGATCTGCACATCCTCGTTAAGCAGCAGGATCCTAATCACGTAGCCTGGCATGGTCCCTGGGGTGGGTCTGAGGGACCACAGCCTGATCCTGGCAGCGCTGCTGCCTTCAGGGTTTATTTCTGACTTCTCTGCCTGATGGCAGCAATCTGGGCTTGGGTGTGCTCTGGTGTACCTGGAGCTACTTGCAATAACCCAGCAATGTAATTGCAAGATGCCTGCAATCTGTTTGTAATCTTCTCCAGAATATCACCACCTGCATCCTGTGACTAAAAGATGTCAATACTTCCTCCTGCACGGAACAGCTCAAACTTTCCCAAGGCTCAGTTGCCAAGTGAACGGGTTTAGTTTTGCAAATGTTGTGAAGAGTTCTTGGCTTTGGCTTGGTTTTTTTCCTTTCTTCCAAGAATGCAGCTTTTTCTTCTTTTTTCTTTTTTTTTTTAACTTCTATTTTCTCTCTGGCTTCCTTCTCTTTCCAGGGAGCCTGGTGTTCAAAGCTTAGCTCAAGGATTTACAGAGCCTTGGGAGACCCTGGGTTACGGCTGACCTGGGGGCCCTTAGAGCAGATGAGCTGCTTTGCAGCAAAATTGCATGTAACACTTGACTTACTCAGTGTTTCAGTGTGGGGGAGATAGCCTGCTAAATTAGGGATGTGTTTCCCAGTCCACACAGATGTCTCTGGCTGTAAGGCTCTCTGCATCTGAGGTGGGGAGCTGGTATGAGCTATGAATGCATTTGTTCCTGAACGATAGCAGTGGGATAGGCAGAATGTGCATGCAATAAACACACAGATACCTTCCAACTGCAGCTGGCAGAACGCATGGTTTGAGGTTGAGATTTATCATAACAAATCATCTCTGCTGGAGGTGGGCTTTGGGATACCTTTACGCTGGTACAGGCTGTCTCCTGAAGCGCAGCAGGCACAGCAGCAGTTCTGAACTTGTGACAAAGCGCAGAAGAGCTTGTCCTCTGGGACATGTGGGAAGTGGTGATGTGCCTCATCTTTGCAGTGCTGTAATTTCCTGCAAATAAATTGATTACAGTGCTGTCCAAAGGCCTAAACCCAGCTCAGAGCTATGATGTGCTGACCAGGCTTTCACACCACACACATTAGAGTCAATCTGATACAAGGTGCAGCATCCTTGTGACAGATCTCACCAGCGGTATGAGGCGACTCATCTGTGCAAAGTCTTGCCCCAGTTCTAGTCCTCTCCCCTGGCCTTTATGATCTTTGGGTGACAAGTTGTATTTTGGGGTGGCTGCAGCATCTGATTTATACCCCGCAGCTGAATCTTGGAAGGGAATTAACACTTCTGTGGCAGCATCATTTACAAGGAATAGCACGTTCCTTGTCTAGATCATCACTGCTGTAACTAATTAATACAGCATGCTTAATTGCTTTGTGCAATTGAGGGTGGAGTTCCATTTACCTCCAGTTAGACTGGGGGGGAAAGGAGGGGTTGGTGAGCTCCTTCGGCACGTAGGGAGAGGGGTTCCTCCACTCAGCAGAGTCACCCTGGGGCTGTGCTGGGGCTTTTGGGGATGGGGGAACAGCCACAGGGGTCTGGCACCTATAATTATTTCCTTTCAAAGCTCTCCCACTGCTAGGCACTGAGAATATTTAATTAGCTGAAAGCCATGATACCTGTCAATCACGTGCTGCCTCAGATTCTGGGTTTAAAGGGCAGAATAATTCCTGAAGAGTTATTATTAAAGGAAATTACTAGTACAGTTGGTTCAGATCTCGCTAAGAAACAAGATTATAGCTGGGTAATGTTACTATGGAAAGCCAAACACTTTAATCACACCCCAGCATGTAGTAACAGGCTTTGGAAAGCCACACTGCCAGCAAACTTTACAAAAAACAGGTGCTGGATAGAGACTTGAACATCAGTAAGTACTTAGGGGAACTTTTAAATGGTTGAATTCGTCATGGAGCTACAGCAGCAAGTCCTCACACCTGTCTCATTGGATGTGTGTGGGACAGTCAATAATTAAAGCCCAGGACTTAAAAAACCCCCAAACCACCAACTATCAGATTGGGAAAGATCAGGAAGTTCAGGAACACGTTGTCCCATGGAGGCTGGTGCGGTGTCTGCTGGTTCCAGTTCACAGCTGCGGTATATTTTACTGGTGTGGTGCTCTGTAAGAGCAGAGCTTGAGTGTGTGGTCACACTAACCTGGATCCTGGCTGGATGAGACTTGCAGTGTGATGGGAACCATGAGCACGTAGTCTGAGAAACCTCTCCCAAAGAGCTCTGTGAAGTGGCAGGGTTCACACGGGGAGCCAGGGTACATGAATGATGTCTTTGAATGTCTTTTTCCTTTGTGAATGACATCTCAGAACCCTTTTCCCATGTTTTGTGTTCAAGATGTGCCAGAGATCTCATGGCATCTGTTAGGAACAGTCCCCCGAAAATATTATTTGGGGAAGAAACCTGGCTCTTGAGGCAGTTTTACTTGTTCCCAGTCTCCAAGGCTTTAGGTTACACACTTTTCTTGCACCTGAGAGGAGGATTCACATCAAGGAGGACAGAGAGTAAATTACAACATCTTCCTCCTTGGTTATACAGTTTGTGGGTCCCTTAAAGCCTCCCATAAAGGACTTGTGCTGGGTGCTCCCCAGGAACTATGCAGACCCAGTGTTTTCTGATCTCTCTTGGCCCTGGTCAGTCAAGTATAGGGTAGGTTGGTTTGCCTTGTTTGCCTCCCAAACTTGGGCCTCTTTGGAAAGGCACCAAGAAACCTCCATGAGAGGTTCCTGCTCTGCAGCAGTGGCTGTCAACTGAAGAGCTGCAGCCTGGAGTTCTAGGTAGAAAGTAGTTGGATTTACTGAATGAATCTGTTTTATCCCACAATTTCTGGAAAATAGAATATGATTTGCCAGCAGTTACTTATACCAGGAGACCCATCACTCCTTGATTATCCAGAGAGAAAGCAATGGAAAAGGATCAGTCACTTGCTCATGCCAGGGATTACAGGGAATGTCCAATGTCCATAATCAGAAGAGACACCAAACCATGACAATCTACAGTCCCAGATCTATTTTTTCACAAAATAGTCTCAGGTGCTCAAACTTCTGATGTAGCCAAAGCAAGTTGGCTTTTACTGCGTGTCTCTGGTAACTCAAGTCTAAGTGAAGAAGGAATCACATCGCTTGGGATTTCTTCATGTTGTGGTGAGGCATTGAGAATGACTCACTTGGACGTTTTATTATAGCCACTGGGACCCAAATGTAAATTATATACTTAAAAAATGAAGCTGATAAAAAGCAGGGAGATTTAAATAGGAAAGAGGCACATGGCAGTCAGATTTAAAGCCAGCTGGAGGTTATGTGGTGGCAATGAGATTAGGAAATCCAAAGAGAAAGCCCTGGGACATAATAGAGCTGATTTGTTATGGGTACAGAGCTGAAATACTACTACTACTAAAAAAATATATCTATTCTGCCCGTTGCCACACTCTTCCCCGATCTCGTAACGTTAATAAGTTCATAATGAAATGCTGGCAGATTTTGGTCTCAGCCCTAAAACTTGAAGGGCACGCTCTGGTCTTCTTCTCCTGAATGTCATAGGACAATGCTTCTCCACGCTGCAGACTGATAATAGTTTCTTCTCATGCAATCAGTTTATGAATATTATGATGCATGTTCTCTTAGGCAGGATTTAGTGCCTGATCTGTGATCAGTGTCGGTAATGAGATAATACCTTTCTTTCCCCTTCTCCTGTCTGTGCATAAAGAACAAGTATTAGCAAAACCACCCAAGGGGTGAGTTTGATGTGAGCCCGGAGAAGTGTTTTTGATTGTATTCCTTTGAAGGAAGCCTGATGGTCACACCTATCTGTGAACATGTGCTGATATCTTATAGATATGAGCTAGTAATTTCCATGATGGAAAAAGCTATTAATCTGTTACCTGTGAAGGTGTTTCTTGGTCTGTTTGAATCAGGTTAACACGTTTCCTGAGCTCCAACTCCTGAACCTCATGAATCTAGGAAAGAAAAAGGAGAGCTGTTGCGAATGGATCAGTGCAAAATCTGCTGTAAAGAAAATACAGGCAAGTCCCTTTCAAAGAGTTAGCGTGGCCTGTGAAATCGGATTCAGGGCTTGACAATGTGAGCGAATGCGTGAAGAGGCCGTGCCTAATCCTGAACGCTTTCAGAGTCCCATTGCTCAGGGATTTCAGGCTCTGTGGTCAGATGGTTACCAACTCACGGGTCCTAATTAGTGGTCCAACTCAATCATTTTCTCATCCACTTCCAAGTAATCCCCATTAGGTTAGAATATAACTCTTCAGCTTTTAATTGCTCCTTTTACTCCCAACTTTGGAGGGACCAAACCATCCCTGTCTCTCCCAGGACAGGATTGCTGCCTCCTCCGGAGCACAGACCACGCCATGACCTGCATGGAGGAGATACCATAGCCAGTCCCACCATCTCCTTGCTTCATCCTGCTGCTGCTCACAAATACAGAGATCTTCCTATTACTTAATCAGAGAATTGTAGGGGTTGGAAGGGACCTTGAGAGATCATCGGGTCCAACCCTCCTGCCAAAGCAGCTCCCTAGGACAGGTCACACAGGTCGGTGTCCAGATGGGGCTGGAATCTCTCCAGAGAAGGAGACTCCACACCCCCGGACAGCCTGTCCCAGAGCTCCCTCACCCTCGCTGTGTAGAAGTTCTTCTGCATGTTGGTGTGGAACTTCCTATGCTCTAACTTGAGGCCATTGCCCCTTGTCCCATCTCCACAGACCACTGAAAAGGGGCTGGCCATTTCCCCCTGCATCCCACACTTAAGATATTTATAAACAATGTTTTGTAAAAGTAAGCAAGCATATTCTGCTGCTGTTTCAACCCAAGATCATTGCTTGCTAGAATAGCAAGAAGGGCTGCGCATTGAATTTCCAGGCTTGTTCAAAGGGGAAGTTGTGTGGCTGCAGGCGGTGGTGATGGTTGCTGGTGTTTATAATGTTTCCATCTGTAGCTCTGCTCCGGGAGAGGCTTTGTTAGATGTCAGGATCTAATAGAAGTTCCTGCCTTGCTGGTACCAACGATGTTTTTATCAGACTCTTTCACAACCTTGCTCTGCCGCAGTGCCCGTATTGAGTGTTGCCATAGAAATTCCAGCTGTGCAAGCTGATGCTCTTACACCCGTAAAAAGTTTCTAAATTGGTAGCATGATACCTTTGGAGACACTTTAAACACTTCTGCTGCTTTTCTCTTCCTTCACTTTCCTTCTAACTTTCCACACTTTTATTTTTTACTTCTTTTATTCCACTTCTCATCTCACCCCTCTCTGAATTATTGACCTGCAGACGTATTGTCAGGCAAAGTATGGGTCCCTCCCAGGTAAAGAACTCTGTCCCCTCTCCTGACAGCCAGGTTGCATGCTCTGAATTAGTTGGTTACACCAAAAAGTAGAGAAATGGAACACGTATACCAACTTACCAACCATCTGGTGTTGCAGGTTTCTCTTCTCTCAACAGGTAAGCAGAGTAGGGAAGATTTTATTGTTACCCCTGAAGATGAGGGTAAATAATATCTTGTTCCTTAACTGGATGCATGTCCAGTTTTAATGATTTATTATGCCTCAGGCGTAGCAGAGGAAGAGAAAACGTGTGACTGGGGAATAACCAAACCAAGAGCTGGAGCTGAGCTAAGAAAAAGTCTGTCCTCCTCAGACATAGCTTCTTAGTTTTAATTATCTATGTAAAGTTATCTCCAGAAAATCCTTTTTTTTTTTTTTTTTGACTAATTAGTTAATCCCTGCCTGGTGCTGGTGGAAGGGAGGTTTGTTGCTGTGCAGCTGAGAGGAGTTAGGCAATTAGTAGTAACAAACACTAAAGCTGAGTCTCCAAACTTACACAAAGTGTTTAACAAGTCAACTGGGATAGATACGACGGGGAGCCAAGCGTGTTGCAAGTTGCTTACTGTTATTAAAGCAAAAGCATGTGGCTTGGAGAGCCTCCCTTCTATCTGCCCAGTCCCTCCCCATGCCATGTTGGCTTGGTAGCTGCTGGAAGCAGGGTGCTGTGATAGGAGCTCCCTATCCAGATGTTTCACAGAGCTGTTGAGCGCTTTCTCTTGCTGCCAGATCTCCAGCAAGGTGAACAGCTTTGTTGGAAGCACCAGATCACAGCGTCAATAATTGAATTTTTCAATTCCTACTGAGATCTTGGCAATCAAATCCCTGGCAGCCTGGGAAAAAAATCACAGCAGTGAGGTAGAAGATCTTTTATCTCGGAAGCTTGTATTTTCTGAAGATGCATGTTTAATTGATGTGGCTATTATTGCAGCTGAAAGAAGGAGCATTATTGAATAAATACCCCATCCGCTGCTTTGTTCAGGAGCCTCATGAGTTCCTGTAATTCCAGTCTTGCACGGATCAAAAGACACCTGTACCATGTGGATCTTGACCTACAGCCATCATTCATTAAGCTGAGCCCCAAACACACATCCTGAAGGCTGTTTCTCCACAGAGCAGCCACCTGCATGTGTGGAGGCTTTGGGCTGAGATGAGCTGAGTTAGGCTGTGCTGTTGGACAGCATTGGCTTGGGATGAGGTTTGGGTGCAGTACTCTTCAGACCAGAGTTTCTTCTGTCACTGGAGGGAATCTATTGCCCGAAGTGTATGTGATGCAGGGTAGAGCTGGGGCTCCATCTGTGCACCACGCTGATGCTTAATTCATGTCCATCACAGCGGATAGGAACCATTGTTCCTGGTCCATTACTGGCTACTTGGCGAGGCTCATTGCTCATCAGGTGGTGTCTTAAGTTGGAGTCCAACTCTTAACCCCCTTGACAGCAGGAGGGGATGGTAGGGTGGAGACTTATGGGGGTTTTATTTTATTTTGGAGGAGTCAGACAGGACTCAGAGGCACAGTGTACTCCATGTGTGCGTCCAGTTCAGCTCCTGAGTGTCACAGGTGCTTAGCAGAAAGCAGGCAGCCTTATTTGGGGTTATTATTTTGGACAGGCTGCCCAGGGAGGAGGTTGAGTCACCATCCCTGAATGTGTTTAAAAGATGGGTAGATGAGGTGCTCAGGGATCTGGTTTAGCACAAGACAGGAATGGTTGGACTTGATCTTAAAGGTCTTTTCCAACCTGGTGACTCTGTGATTCTGTGTCTCCCCCATGCATATCTATGAGGTCAGGAATAGTCCCCAGTTTCTGACTGCTTGTGTGCAATGGTCTCAGGAAGTGCTTAAAATTATTGCTCTGATTTCTTTCTTCTGTGCAAGTTTCATAGCAGAATAATCCCCTTCAGGTTTAGTTACAGAACTGGGTTTAAGGAACAACACAGTCCTTGCAACCACTCTGACCTTCCAGCCCAACTTCCACCAGCTGCCCCCGCCCCAGCAGCATTATTCTAAACCTCAAACAAATAATTTTCTTGAAAGAAATGCCATGCCAGAATGAACTCCCAGGGTGTCCTCCTGGAAGAGCACTTGGCTCCTGAGCAGTAAATTGCAGGGTGGTAAATTAGGGAGGCATTTCCTAACTCCAAAATTGATTGCTTTTTTTTTAATACCTATTAATATATTCAAAGGAAATACTCTGTGATCCAGCTGTGCCAGCCAGTGCAAGCATTAAGACAAAGAGTCAATCAAGGAATAATTTTGTGATCATGGAATTGGGAATGGCTGCGTGTTCTTTTTAATTCCCAGCCATAAAATGCTGTTTGTGCCTATTCATTCATCCTCTTGACCCTTATTTTTAAATATAGGATTTTTTGTGATTCCTTTTAAGCTGACAGCATGTCAAACTCAGCAGGTAATAAGAGTGTTAATAGGAAAACACTCTTTAACTGCAGGCTCTCTCAACGCGTTACACGTCAGCTGCTAATTGGACTTGGAGAAATTGCTGAAATATCTTATGAATGTTGGGGCTGATCCACAGAAGCATTCCCCTGGATCCATGTCAGTACAGTCAATTGCTTGACAGCTGGTCTCTTTCCAATTCCTCAAGCCCAGAATAGCCTCCGTGTAGTTGGGATTTGCAGAGCGCAGAATTAGGACCTGGTTAAAAGTTGATATAAGGGATACAGGTCACAGTGTGGAGCAGTTTATTTCTTTAGCTGGCTTTCCTGAGAAGATGATGTTTGGGTTGCAGGCTGCCAGTGTGCATGTTTGCATGAGGGTGCATCCTCACTTCTTGTGCGTTTTGAACCCATAAAACCCTTTTTAACCCTGTTTTCCACCAAAGTGATGATATTCCTACAAGTTTTGTGATGACAGGCAGCAGAGAAAAGCCTTTTCAGAGCTTTAGACTGTGGGAAAGGCTGAAGTGTTTCCTCAGCTCCTTGGTAAGCTCGTACCAGGGAAGGAGCAGAGGAGAGGGCTCATCTTGTAGGGATGCTGCAGGTGAGCAGAGACCTTCCCCAGAGCTCAGGCTTTAGAAGGGAGCTGTGCTGGCTCGTGCAGAGCTGCTTGTTTAGATGAAAAGGAGGAAAAGAGCTGGATTTTTAATTTTTTTTTATTTTTTAACCAAGTCACAAGTCCTGTTGGTTTTTTTAATTGCTGTCAGAAATCTCTGACTCTATTTTATCTTTGGATTATTCACCTTGGAGTAAATCACAGAGTCACCAGGTTGGAAAAGACCTTTAAGATCATCGAGTTCAACCATTCCTGTCCTGTGCTAAAACAGATCCCTGAGCACCTCATCTACCCATCTGTTAAACACACCCAGGGGTGGGGACTCAGCCCCCTCCCAGGGCAGCCTGTGCCACAGCCCCACAACTCTGCCAGGGAAGAACTTTTCCCTCACATCTGAGCTGACCCTGCCCTGGGGCAACTTGAGGCCATTTCCCCTTGTCCCAGCTCCTGGCCCCTGGCTGAAGAGACCATCACCCACCTCTCTGCACCCTCCTGTCCAGTCACTGTAGGCAGTGATAAGGTCTCCCCTCAGCCTCCTCTTCTCCAGGCTGAACATCCCCAGCTCCCTCATCTGCTCTTCATAGGATTTGCCCTCCAGCCCCTTCCCCAGCCTGGCTGCCCTTCTCTGGACTCGCTCCAGGACCTCAATGTCCTTCTTATGGCGAGGAGCCCAGAACTGGACCCAGCACTCGAGGTGCAGCCTCACCAATGCCCAGTACAGGGGCACAATCACCTCCCCAGACCTACTGGCCACTCTGTCTGAGACAACAAGGGGTAAATCAATCTGAAAGATCACATGTGTGCACATGTTTAACACTACTGGTCTGACATGCAGGGTTATTCCACTGGCTGCAGTAGTGTGTTAGGTACATACATTGTTTTTTTCCCAACAACCCATCCGTGCAGCACCCTTGCAGGGGCTGTGCCAGGGAGTAACTTGCCTTCTTGTTCATCTGTTGGGTTTATCGTTACTTATACTCACAAGGCTGCTAGTTGCTTTCATCTCGCCTTTTTACTGCCTTGCTTATTTTTATCTTCATCCTGTTGTCTCTAAAGAGGTCTTTATAAAACAGTGTCTATCTGCTATGCACGTCTCGCTCTTATTAATAATTCATTAATCAATTTAGATCAGAAGGGGGGAAAAAAAGGCACCAAAACCAACAGCTAGAAGTGATCACAGCTCAGGAACTGCGCTGTGCATATTTTGCACCTCAGGCTGCATCATTCTCCAGCACTACCTGCAATAGTCCTCCCAGAGAGCTCTGGAGGTCTGTCTTTGTAGATCTGCTTTAAAAGGGGGGAAAGAAGGGGAAAAAGAAAGTTCTTTTTTTCATTGTTATGTGGTAAAATGTTCCCTGGGAAATCGATTGCTATTAAGCAAAACCGGCTCTGTGTTTCTGGAGCTGGTGGTTGATTTTTGCAGAGAAGCCGATATCGGAGTCTGCTGGGCAAAGCAATTACAGGTTCATCAAGAATTAAAATTCACCAGTGACTACAGAGTTATTTCACTGAAGCTTCTGGTAATAAAGTCAAAAGTTTTCAAGGATTCTGTGTAGGAATTCTGATCAGGCAGGTTGTTTTTACAGCTGGTGTCACTTGCCAGTTACTTTTAATATATCTTGGAGAGGGAGATTTTGGCTTTGGTGTAGGTCTGAAGAAGTCCTTGGTCTGACCTGCTCTGAAGGAGCTCTGTCCCTTGCCAGGGCAGGACCTGTGATTTCCATAGCTGATGGCAGGAGCACCTGATAGAGAGCAGCTGAGACAAGCGTGGCTGCTGCTTTTCTGCTTATAGCTCATTGCTCCCAAAGAAGTGCTGAGACCTGACGTTCCCCTCATATAAGGAGGAAGTTTTTTCCCTGTGAGGGTGATGGAGAGCTGGGACAGGCTACCCAGAAAGTTTGAGGAGTCTCCTCTGGAGACATTCAAACCCACCTGGGCGCGTTCCTGTGAGATTTAGTCTGGGTGATCCTGCTCTGGCAGGGGGGTGGGACTGGATGAGCTTTCCAGGTCCCTTCCACTCACGTTCGGTGATTCTGTGATGCTGCCTTGAATGCTCCTGGAGCAGCTTGTGCAGGGCAGTTTGGTGATGCTTCATCCCCCCAGCTTTAGTTGTGCACAATCTCCTCCTCCCTGGCATTCACCACTGAATTGCTCCCAAACTCAGTTATTTTACCCTAACTGGATTTGCTCTACATGCCTTGAATCTTCATGTTAGGATTCACCTTAACATCCATCCTCCAGACAGAAAACATGAAAATTTGCTTGGTTTTCCTATCACCTTCAGCAGGTTTGGTGCTAATCCTGCAGTGTTAAAGCAGTTTAATGCTCCATTAATTATTTTGGAGGCGGCCTGGGAACCGTGCTGGCACCGGCTGCTTATTCACCTGCTTATCCAACAGGAAGCAACTTCTCAGCACAGCGTTAACCCCCATCAATAAATGCAGTCTGGTCACCAAGGAGAGACTTTTCCCCTCTAAGGACAGTGAAAGCCTTTTCGTAGCCTGCTTCTGACCTAGAGTTTGCCTCCTATAATCCTCTTTTCGGTAGGAACAATGTGAATTAACAGAGCTTGAGCGACCCTCTGGAGGTAGACGAATCCCCAAA
The DNA here is from genome assembly GCF_964237585.1 of Gallinula chloropus. Lineage (NCBI taxonomy): Eukaryota > Metazoa > Chordata > Aves > Gruiformes > Rallidae > Gallinula > Gallinula chloropus. The sequence goes on along the minus strand of NC_140095.1, from coordinate 10,214,304 downwards.
TATGTAAGATGTTAAACAAGTTCCCATCCTTCATCCCAGCTTCTGCCACTGAGTCACAGGAAGAGATAACATTATGAATTTGTAATTTATTTCCATATCCTTTAATCATATTTCAGTGGCTGTTTGGTTTCTGACCTTTAAAACCACCTTAGATTTAGATTGATAAATGGGTGGCAAATAAATTTAGCCAAATAAGCAATTTCAGCCTATGGAAGGTCAGCAGAGGGCTGGGCAATCACGGCTCCCATTAATATGTTATATTTCAGTCAAAAGCTTTTAAACGCTGAAGGTTTTCAGAGGGAAAAACCTATAGCTGTGATGAATGGGCTGCTTCTAATAGCTGAATGGGAAATGAAAATCAAAAGGAAGGGAAAAACCACCTTGTTTCTGAGGTGGAGATGGAGTTAGGCGGTGGGTTTCCTCTGGTGTGGGAGCAGGACAAGTTGAATGGGCTTGGTAACAAGAGAATCACATTTCAGCTCGTAGGGCCATTTGAATGGTCTTGTAAATTAGCTAATTGACAGATTATTCATAATAACTGTTATTATTATTGGCATGGGGCTTGAGCAGAGGAAAGCCACACAGGACAGGTAAACTGAATAGGCATTTTTATTAGCAGATCGTAACGGGGAAAGGGCTCAGTGGTGTGAACTCCTCATTCCCCCCTGGAAGCTCTTCCAGCAGCATCAGTCAAGGTCCAAGCTGGCCAGGCAGGGGATTAGGTCTCTTTGAAGAGGCAAAGTTTGTTAAATTAATTACTTGCATATTGACTCAGCTATGTTCCTAACCACGTGCAGGGCTCTCCTTGCTGCTGGGGTGTAAGAGGTCAAGTTCATGGAGAAAGCCATGTGAAAGGCTCTTATGGGACTGAGATGTTTAAAGCTGTGAAGCTTTTGTGCAGAGAAGGAACACAGACCTGTTGAAAGCAGTGGTGAGGGACAATCATTGCAAGCAGCACATTAAAAGCTGAGTTAGAGCTTATTTCTGATTCTCACAGAAGAGCATTTTTACTACAAGAGGAGTTAAAAATCCATCATCAAATCTCTCTTTGAAAATAAAACAAACAAAAGCAAAAACTAAAACAAAAAGCAATGAAATAAAGTCAGTCGTTGCTTCTCAGAGCTGTGGATGGGATCACTGGCCTGAATAAAAATATTTGGAATGGCTCCTGCAAGTCAAAGTTGCCTTGGAGGTGATGTTCACATGGGATGGGGAGCTGGGACTACTCTGTCCTCAGCGTGAGAGCTTACTGGGTTGGCCCTATGTGTCCTCTGTGAGATGATTGATTGGGGGTGACCTCGGGGCTGATGGAAGGAGGTCTCACAGCCCCTGGCCCTGAGGAAAAAGCAAGCAGAGATGCGCAGCTGCCCCACTCCTCTGGTCCCACTGGAGGCATGGTTGAGCTGCAGCCATCTCCCAGCACCTACAGCTGGCTGAGGGAGAAATATGGGGCAAAACGTGGTTGGGTGATGGCTGTTCTCCAACAGCTGCAAGATGCAACCTCCCCATTACACCAAGCCACTACAATTAAGAACCATACAGTAAAGGCTTGCCCGTGGGACTGATGTGCACAGTGACAGTGATGTGGGGCAGGGTGGCAGGAGCAGGGTCAGGACCACCATTGTGGGAAGCAGTGAGGTTCAGGCTGGCAGAGGACCTGTTGTCTCTGGAGCAGGGAACTGGTTATTAATGCTTGAATTGCTGGTGGTGCTTGCTTCTGATTTAGTATCACTTAAGTAAGTGATGTATGATTTCAATTAGGAAGCAAAGATGCTTACTGCATCTCCATGATGTGTTTGGCTGGAGAAAAGTGCTTTGCACAGTCTTTCTCTTTTGGGGGAGGTAAATGGAGTACGGGGTGGCCTGTGGGCTGCTTGCTGCAAAGTTATTTCAATGTCGGCTGGGAAAACAAACTGCATCCAGCTCGTCCTGCATGTGCCAAAGCTGAGGTGAAGTTGCTGGGACAGACTCAAGGGCTCTGGAGCCAGGCTGGTGAGGGCAGGATGGTCCCACGGGAAGGAGGGAGAGGGCCTGGTCACCAGGGAGTGCAGGGACGGGAAAAGGGGCGATGGCTTCAAGCTGACAGAGTGCAGGGGTAGGTTAGATATTAGGAAGAAATTCTTTATTCTGAGGGTGGGGAGGCCCTGGCACAGGGTGCCCAGTGAGGCTGTGGAAGCCCCTGGGTCCCTGTCAGGGCTCAAGGCCAGGTTGGATGGGGCTTTGGGCACCCTGATCTGGTGAGGGTGTCCCTGCTCATGGCAGGGGGGGTGGACTAGATGGTCTTTGAGGTTCCTTCTAACCCAAAGCAGTCTGTGATTCTGTGATGCCTCCTCGGGGGGCCAGTGCTCTCTGCCAGCTGGGAGTGGAGCAGCTCTGCTGTGTGCTCTTGGCCCCACACTGCTGATACCTGGGAGAGGTTTTAGGGCCGTCAGAACCTGTGGCTTTGGAGGATAAGGAGAGTTTTGCTTTGTTCCTAATGTGAAACTCATCGATATCTGTGCTTGAGGAGTTACAGTGGTCTGAGTTGCCCCTGGATTAAAACGCCAAAGCTTTGTCCTGCAATATGGGCAACGTTAGTGTGGAAACAGAGCCCCGGGCTGAGCAGGAGGTGAAGTGAGGGAGGGCAACATCAAAAGGTTTTTCAGCAAGGCCAGCCCAGTGCTGCCTGAGTCATTAACAGGCTTTGTGTAGGGGGTGGCACTCATTCTGGGTTGGAATTTAGCGCAGCTGAGCTGCCAGCATCCTGCTGCTGCCTGGTGAGGAGGCATCACGTCCTCCTTCAGCTGCACCCTTGCGCCCAGCTCTCCCTCCGAGCCCCAAACCGAGAGGTCAGTGCAACCCCCACCCCCAAACCCACCCACCCCCCCGGCCTGTCGGTCTTCTGTGCTGGTGTTTGCCGTGTTCTCCTGCTCTGAGTTTTATCAGGGAGCAGCAGGGGATGAACTGCGGTTCCTGCAGCCCAGCAGCTGCATGGGCAGGGGCAGAGGTTTGGGAGCTGGATCTGCATGATGTGTAGGAGATCCCTGAACCCATTTTCATTTATTGGGCCTCCATCAATTCTCCTCCCTGCTCTCTCTGCACTTTGCCCTTCTCTGAGCGATTGGTCTCAACACCTTCTCACTGATGGGAGCTGTGCAGGGTCTGCTGCCCCAGCCTCAGAGAGCCTGGCATGCTGGATAGCATCGCTTCCCCAGCAGTATTTCTTCCAGAGCTACAGTATTACCTTGTTGGGTCAACTGCACCGAGGGCTTGAGATAAGGGATGCCCAACAATTACTACCTCCATCTCTGGGATAGCAGCTGGCATTTCCAAGGTGGCTTCTACAGTCTCACCCGTCTTCCCAGATTCCCAGTTGAGAACAGGGTAAGAATCAGGCTGTATTTAGGAATAAGCAGTAGAGTATCTCTGAGGTGACACATTCTTAAATTACAGGTGAAGAAAAATATGCAGTGCCAGAAATGGCCAACGCCAGCATCTGTGATTTGGTGGTTTTCACACGCTGCCCAGCATTCTTGCTTGGGTGAGCTGGAGACCTGCATTCCCCAGGTATTTGGGGGTGTAGAGCGAGCAGAGGTGTGTGGGTTTGGATCCCAGAGCTAAGCTGAAGCCAGCAGGAACATGAGGTTAAATGACCAGCACATGGGTCTCCTCACATTCTCCAAGAAGATGTGGCGATAGCACTGTGTTTCTTAGCAAATTAGCTGATATAGAACAATTATCCCTATAAAATAAATGCCAATGGTGATTTAATACACTGATTTCAGAACCTGGTTGCTCCCATCTCTCCTGCTGAGAGATGTCCCCGTGTTCCAGCCATATGAACTTTCAAACTGCTGAGCTAGGCAAAAGCGATGCAATTTGCCTTTAAAAGAACATGGTGAAGTGCTTACAAACAAATTAAGAGCTACCTTGCACTGATTAGAGGAGTAGTTGGAAAGGCCCTGTAAAGCAGTAACAGAGATTACTTAATTGCTCAGAGCGTGGTGCTTCACCGTTGTGTTTCCTACCACATTCCACCTGGTCTGTCAGCAGAGGGTCACCCAGAAGAGGAAACCCCCAACCTTAGTGCTTTCCTCTGCCAGCACTTCTTGCTCAGTCAGAAGATAGATGTCTTTTATGGGGGCTGGAGAGACTGGAGGTGCCAGACAATGGCTGCTTTGCTGCCTACTGGAGTATCCTCTAACTAGCAGCATCCTCTCCCTCCTGCAACCTCCACGTTGACCGTTCCTTCCTTACCCTGCACAGTCCATCGCTTCCCTGCATCAGCTGCAGTGTGTTTGTTCCACCTTCAGGGAAGGTCTTTCCTCTTAATTAAGTGTGATTTGTTTATTGCTCTGAACTCTAAAAGAGTGTGTGAGGCTGGCCGCCTCCCAATGGATGGGGTGGGTTCCCGGGCATGTTGTCCAACCTCAGCCAAGGGATCCTTCAGGTCCTGGTTCCAACAATCTGAAGTTGAAGGTGAGGCTGACAGCAAGCTCTTCAGATTCATGCACTATTCATACAGCCCTCTAGGCTCTAGTGAAGCCCTTATAAGATAATAAGAAATTAATGAAACGTGGCAGTCTACACCTCCACTCCAGGTCTCATCCAGGGATCTCTGCGTCCCACTAATATTCATTAATTGAGAGCTGCTACAGTCCAGCAGGGTCTGATACTCATTTTAGATCCCAGGGACTTGCTCCATGCAGTGAGTCTGTGGCAGGGTTGGGGTAAAACCTCAACTCCTGCTTCCACCCACTGATGATGGGGGTGAGGACACCCCAAGTTCAGACCCTTCACCTCCATTCCTCTCCCTGGGATGCTATGGGGTGTGGGGTAGCTCTGCCTTTGGCATGGCAATATGGTAGGGAAACCTCAGATCCTGTGGTGAAGATGAGGGAGTTTTAAACACAGTTATGAGTAGAGGTGGGTGTGGTGGGAGGGTAACACGGGTGCTGAAATGGAGGAAGAGGTCAGAAATGATGTCCCACTTCTCAGCCCTCCTGGGGCAGATGTAGGGAACTGAAGCACCTTGGGGCAGAAAGATGGGCAGGGGAGCAAGCAGGGGAATTTAGGGAAAGGCAGACCTGAATGAGAAGGGAATGGCAAAGACAGGAGCTAGAAGGTGACAAGAAACAGGTGCAAGAAAAAAAAACAAGGCTGAACAATCCCAGATCCCTCAGCCTCTCTCCATAGGGGAGCTGCTCCAGCCCTCTGATCATCTTTGCGGCCCTAAAGGAAGCAGTCCTTCGTTTTTTCAGGTTATCTGCCTGTGTAGCCCACAGATATGAAGCAGTTGATGTTCTGTGTTTGCTTCAGAAATCAGAATAACCCCAACCCATAGGCTGGCTCCCTTTCACAGGGGCTTTAGACCCTTTGTTACTTACTTTAAAAAGAAATTGGACAACTAGACTGAAAAGTACCTTTTCATCCTCTGTGCTTCCTAAGCAATATTTGAGAGGAAGCTCCTTCTGTACTTGTACCAATTTAATTGAAAACTGCTTCTTTAGATCTGTGATATTAAGGAGCTACACATCTTCCACCCACAGTTACCAGCATCCATGCAGAGGCAGGGATGCTAAAAATTGCCTGAGTGTCTCCACTCCAGCCCTCACTGAGTCCAATACCCGTGTTTCATATGGTGGTGGATACCAGTTGCTGCAAGAGCCCCCTTATAGTGGGATGTGAGATAGTCTATATCTGCCTCAGTATCTAACCCTAATCCCTCACAGTCAGTGGGCGCCTTAGTCTCAGAAAAACCCAAGGTTTGGTATTCTTCACAACATTTTCTCCTGTTAATTAATTATAAAGCTCAGTCTGGTTGCTAGTGTGCAGTTAAATGTCTGCACCTTCAACCACAATCCTCAAAATATCCCTCTTACCAGCAATTTAACTAAGGCTGGGATTGCAATTTCTTTTTTCCACCTACTAAAATTAGATTCCCTATATATTATTTACAGTTGTTTACTGTCATCCTGCTGTGATAAAGACAACAGTTTCGTGGCTTTTCTGCAGAAAATCTGTCACTAGCTTGTCATGACATCCCCTCACACGACTCTCTGTGTCAGCGTGAGGGTGTTCCTCATGCGGTGTGTTGGAAGCCAGGAAAGATTTACATCTGCAGAGTGTCACTTACCACTGAGGTTACTTTTAATGACAGTCGGTTGTTTGTGTGAGGGGGGTTGAGGTGAGGTTTTTTTGTTGTATGTCATCCTCTTCTGCTAGGGGGAGGTTAAGTCTCATAAGAACGAAGAAATTTGGGGTCACATGGAGCTACTTCTCTTCCCTAGAGCAAGGTGAGTCCCTGTTGATCAAAGCAAGCAGTGATGTGACAGAAGACTGCCTGGCCATACCTCTCCTTTCCTAGCCCCAGGGCACTGGCAGCACCATTCCTCAAAGATGCTGGAGAAGGAAGAACTTCAAAACACTGAACAGGACCCTGCAATGAGAAGCCCAAGGGAGGATTTATGCCTGAAGTTCTGCTTTACCCTAAAATTCTCTTTCAGAGGAATGTGACGAGTGAGAGAAGAAGGTGTTTGGCTTCTCTAAAGGAAACACAGTGGCTGAGCAAAACCCAGCAGTTCTGGAGGGGCAGGACCAAGCCAAGCCCCACCATCTTTGGGTTATCTTCACTGATTGGGGCACTTGTGACACTGAAATCACACTGCTGCATGTGTCTGAGGCAGTCATGGTGACCCTGACACCCTTGGCACGGGACAGGGCTGGTGTCTGAGGCTGGCTGCCCCCATCTCCATCCCTTCCACAGACCAGGGAAGGGCTCTTGAGGCCACACATCATGTGGCTTTGAGTCACCAGGTACCGTATGTGTTACTGAAGATGCACAGAGGTGTATCTCACCTGACAAGGTGCTCTGCCTTTGCACCTTCATGTGTGAGAAAAGGATAATTTATTTAAATTTATGATGGCTAACAGGCTTATCTAACCACAGTTAAAATAACTTGCTGAATTATTCATGTGATATTTGGAATCATGATTGTGGGAACAAATTAGCTGACTGAAAACAGGAGACTGATGTTGCTCATTAATAATGCATAGAGAGAGGCTGGGTGCTGGGTGAGCGGCTGAGCTGGCTCCCAGCATACAAATGGGGCGTTTCCATGTGAGGAGTGTTCATCCTGGGCAGTGGTTGGATGGAAAAGAAGCAGGAGTCTGCATCACATCGGTCAGGTATTCTGTAGCTGGTGCTCAGGGTACTCCTGAGCTGGAGGACCATGTCCCAGGCAAATACATGGCCATTCCATGGAGAATTTATACCTTCAAAAACTTCTCCATCAATGGGCCAAATGTTCCCAGCTTCACTTGTGCAAGTGATCCCAGCAAAGACTTTTTGGATCTAGAGCGTTTCCTTGCACGGACGAAGCCGCGCCCCAGATCACTGGGTGATTAGCAGAATGACACTTCCCTCCTCTTAGATCTTGGCTGAAAAGGCCAGATAATGTGGTGGATGTGTGAAGAAACCCATCTCATCACAGAATCACAGAATCACAGAATCTTAGGGGTTGGAAGGGACCTCAAGAGATCATCGGGTCCAACCCCCCTGCCAAAGCAGGCTCGCTATCTCATATTACACAGATAGGCATCCAGACGAGACTTGAATATCTCCAGAGAAGGAGACTCAACCACCTCCCTGGGCAGCCTATTCCACTGCTCCGTCACCCTCACTGTGAAAAAGTTCTTCCGCATGTTGGTGCGGAACTTCCTATGCTCCAGCTTACAGCTGGAGCTCATCTAATGGGCATTATCTACACAGAAATCTGTTCTTGCAGCACCAAAGAACCTGAAGATATTTAAGGGCTCAGGATGACATTAGGTCTGGGGATTTGCCAGATGGTTTGGTGTGCCATCAGATAGGGATGATATAATACAAACAGGGCACGACTTGGATAATAAGGGGCTATATGTGAAGCGACATGATTGCTTGATTGAGATAATAGTTGAAGCATGTGGAGAAGGAAATTATCATTTATATATTGCTGATTGTGAGGTTTATTTTAAGGACGTAATTTAAAGATTGTCAAAATCAGAAAGAAAGATCCTGAGCCAAAGGAAACCACCAAAAGAGAAAAGAAATCGCTACTGAACAATAAATGTCTGAGTCCAAGGAGGAGGTGGGCAGGAAAGGGTGGAGGAGCTGGAGGAGACAAAGGCAAGAGCTGTTCCTAGCAAAGAACAGAACCAGGAGCTGAACACCCATCGGGGTGGGATGTATCCACCCTGTCCTTTGTGGGTAGGTGCTACTTGTGTTCAGCTGGATGAATGGAAGCTCCTGCTGCCAGCTCTTCCATCTACCCGCCTCCCTTTTGTGGGGGAACACCAGCACATGAAGCTGACTCAGCCAGTCCTGCTGCATGCCTTAAGCTACCTGTACCACACCAGGCTTTCTCAGCTGCTGACAGATGGCTGGAACATGAATTGTGGCATGATCTGGGGGAAATCATGGTGTTTTCAAACCAGGCTGAAACATCTTGTGCAGGAGCAGCTGCAACCAGTGCTTATCATCTGGGTGATGCCTTGGTGATGATCAATGCTGTTGGTGATCGTGAAAGACTGCTGGGTGGTGGGAGAGTGAGGAAGGGTATGGGTATAAGAACAAGGTGATAGCATGGCTTGCAGCCTTCTGCAGTGGTGGACAGGCATATCCATGTCTCTAGCATCAGGGTTGTGTGAGGACTTCCTCCAAGGCAGCCAGCTCTCCACCTGCAGTGCTGATTTGTTCATCTGCAATGTCTTTAATATGATTAATGTAGAGGGTTTCACAAACTGATCAAGACAGACCTGGTCTGCCTGTAATTTCAGCTAAATTACTGTGATGTTCCATTTCAAACATACCTTTGATGTGGTAATAGAAAAAGCTTATTTAGCATATTGCATGGACTTTGGGTAAAGTGGAGGTGATACTGAATATTGATCAAATGCACACACCAGTAGCAAGACTGGGGGACAGTGATAAATATTTCTGTAGAGCCTGAGGACTGAGTAGATTTATATTGTTATCCTGCTGCGAGCTTGTACCTTAACTCCTAATACCTTTAATTAGAGCTGTTCAGGGCAGGCTTTCAGCTTGCTTCCATTGTATTCCCATTATGAATCAAAAGTTTATTTGCTTCTCTGGTTGATGTGTAGGAAATGATGATACGGCGTGTAAGCTCACAACTTTGCCAGCCACCATCAAAATGCCATGGTGAATGAAACTACCCATGTGTTATGACCTCGATGCACAATTTAAAGAGATGATTTTTTTTCAAGCCAAATAAAACCTTTCACATTAGGCAGTAGATGAGCCACTTGTATGTGCTAGGAGTGCAGCTCCCCCCTCGCCTAATTAATAATACAAAATAGTGGTGGGATAGATTTATGCTTGTCAGCAGAGCAGTTAACTGTCATGCCACTGATGAGTCAATGGCTTGTTGTATCATAACTGCTGATAATACCCAGATCTGGGCTGGGCACTAAGCTGTGATACGGCAATTTAGTTTTCACACACCATTTAGTTATGCTTTTATTTCAGATTAATCTCTGTTTTTTTCCTTTTTTTTTTTCACTTCTAATGCAATAGGCTCCACAGTGACCCAGGTCACAGTGTGAGAACTTGCTGTCACAGGCTGAACTTCAGCTGTGACTGTTCCTGCAGGTTCTGGAGAGAAGGATGCCTGGCAGTGCTGGGAGAATAACCACTTCATGGGTGCACCTAAATTCATGGTCACAGGGATCCTATGAACAAGAGGGAAGCACCACCATGGGCAACTGAGCTGCATTTCCCTTTCCACAGAAGCATCAAACTCAAATGAATGGCAAAAGGAAGAGATGTCCTGTTCCCCACACCGTGGTTTTTAGAGGAACACTGATAGGGAATCCCCAGAGGGATATTGCTACTCCGTGGTGTAGCTACTCAAGGTGTGATGTAAGATGAGTTTAGGTAGAGCAGGAGGGGTCAGACCTTGGTGGAGACCGTGCTATGTTTGGTTGGAGAAGGGCAACAAGTCTGTCCATTAACCCCCACACAGACTGACTCCAAAGCTGGTCCTTGGTGGTCTGTCTTATTTTGAAGCCCCTCAGCAAAGATTCTCCTTCAGCAAAGTATACGAATCACAGCTTGTCTCTGGGCAACCACCAGCTGTATTGGGGATTTCATGTGTTTGTTCTGGGCTTTGTGGTACCTCTCTGGTCTTCCCCTGAGGATTGTAACACTGGGAATTTCATTTTGGTTGACAATGTCATCACCTCTCTTTGCCTTGGGAAGGTTTGCCTGGTTTCCCAATGAACCTAGCTGGCTTTACAGGTGACCACAGCCCTTGGGACAATGCCATATGTGCTGTGCCTGAGCATTCAGTCCACAGCGCTGGAGTTTAAGGAGCCTGATGGGTTCAGGAGGTGATGAGAGTCTTGTTCTTCACAAAGCTCTCACCCACCTCCATGGGCTTGAAGAGACACTGGTAAAATGGTCCTTGCAAGCTGAATTTCAAAGCCTTTTGTGCAGCAAAAGACTTTCCCAGCAGATGTGGAAATGCTCAATATTGTGCAGACCAGGAGCACCCTGACCTTGTTTTTAGCATCTCTCTGTTGACCTTTCAGTAAAGTTGTGTGGAACTGATTCATCTGGAGAAGGAAATCCTGTAACCCCACACCCACCCTCACATGTGGGCTCCCCAGTGTTAGGTGTAAAATGTCATTCAGGGGTATGTACCTAATGACAATTGCCATTTTTTCAGGCAGCGAAATGACAAGCAGAAACAAAGGAAAATCAGCCAGCAAATGATAGCAACACATTTTTTCAGTGGAACCATATCTATTATATTAGATTTATGTGTATTTTCTCACACAGAATAACCAGCTCTCTAGATCCTAGCTTAGAGCTCTGTCAGACTGACCCCAAAAGGCAGAGGAAAATCTGTGCATGTGGGACTGAGATGCCTGCAGCAGGATGGAGGGCTCTCTGTCCAACAGCTTTTCTCTGTATTTTATCACTCCTGGTGATGTTATATGGAATTCACAAGGAGTCTTTATTTCTGCTGCCTCAAATCTCAAAGCTTTTAAAAAAATTCATTCTGACCATTCTTTGTGCTTGTGAACGTCCTATACCAGGGAGAGGTTTTAGTCCTGGAGCAGGGCCTGGAAATTCACTGAAAAAGAACACTGAGGGAAATTAAAATGTACAAGGATCATTGTTCCAGCTTGGTGGTGGGAGATGTGAGGTAAGTGGGTGCTTTCTGAAAAGCCTGCTTTGAGAAGGATGTACCTGGTACCCAGTTTTTGATGGGGTTCCTGTGCTGTCCCTCCTGTTTCCTAGTCAGTATCTGTGATGCTGGAAGCGAAGTGGTTTACAGGCAGCATTCCCACACATTTGACTTTTAAATTAAGATGGGATTATAGCAATAGCACATGGTTACATGCTTAAGTGTGTGGAAGAAATTTCAGTTTATATTCCTTAACCCTCCTATCAAGTGCTTTGGGTGAAAACTTCCACAAGTAATTTCAGATCCCAACTTTGCTGTTGGATTTGTGTGGCTCATCCATCCCACCTGGCCGGCTGCCGGTGGCTTCAGCGCGACTTTGCGTGGCCATAGCCATTGCTGTCAGTGCAGCCTTTGTGTCTGGGGTTAGTGGTCTCTCTGGTCAGTGCAGGGAATATTGCTCCCCACCTTTAATTTAAGGAGGGTTTTTATTTTTTGTTCCCCCTCCCCCCTTAAATTTCACTACAGTGTAAATTAGGCTGTATGTCACTCAGTGCTGAGAAATCTACCTTTCCAAAAGTAGGCACTAACAACTATGATTATAACCTCATGCAAGTTTCTCTGAGGGCAAGGCCTCAATTTAATGATTTACTTTTAGAAGGAAACTAAGTGGGTTAAACTGAAAGCAGCCCAAGCACTCAAATGTCACCCCAAAGCGAATTTAAGCACGAGAAGCCAGGCAGCAGCTTTTGAGCTGTGGTATTTGGGCAGGGGATGTCAAAGGCTCTTCTTGTTTGAGTCAGGATTTTTGCATATTGAAGCCAAGGGCTTAATGACCATGCAGTGAGATAATACTGTAAAAAGGCAAGACCCACAAAGAGGAATGTTCCCCCACCAGACCTGAAGACATCAGACTGACAGGACTCCGCAGATCTGTGGTGTTAGCTATTGTGCACTCTCTCTCTCCTTCTCTTTTACTCTCTTCTCTTTTCCCCTTCTCTTGCACGCTTGTTGTGGGCCAAATAAAGTGGCTTGACTCCATTTTGAGTCTTAATTCTGTTCCTGAGAGTCGTGAAGACCTGGTCATGACAAAACACCTCACTGGACCCCACTCAGGAGTTAAGTGAGCGATCTGAGGTTGGTTGGAAGACAAGGGGGTGTATCTTCTGCCAAATTTCTCTGTCTGGTTGTGGATCATGACAGGAGTCTGGAGCCCCCAAGAAGGGCATGTGTGGTGTTTTATGTTTAGTTGTGCTCCAGGCCCAGTGAGTGAAAACAATGATGCTTCGCCTGGACAGCAGCCACCAACATCGGTACTGTCTGCTTTGTGTAAACAAAACAAAAGGTCCTGAGCAGAATGGCAGCAATATTGTCCCTGTTCAACAAGTGGAGAGCCGAGGAGATAAAAGAGAACCATAGCTGTCTGAAAGTACCAGTGAAGAGGTAAGTCAAAGCAGATCCTGCTCAGGGGAGTTGTGGAGTCTCCTTCTCTGGAGATGTTCAAGACCTGTCTGGACACCGACCTGTGTGACCTGTCCTAGGGACCCTCCTTTGGCAGGGGGTTGGACCCGATGGGCTCTGGAGGTCCCTTCCAACCCCTATGATTCTGTGATTCTGTGATCCTGCTCTGTCTTAAGCATCAGCTTGTCCTTCCCATAGGCACTGTGCTAAGACTGCCTCTTGTACCCCGTGTGCCTTACACTGATGCTCTTGTGTCTGGGCTCAGGGAAGCTGAGCCTGTCTTGCCTGTGGCCAGTTAGGGCTGGTTTATATTTCCACTACCTGTCATCCTTTTATATTCTTTGTTCATATACATAAGATAATAAGGCCGAAGGAGGAAAATGGGCACGGTGATAGAGAATATATAAAGAGAGCAGGTGATGCTAAGTAATGACCGTTAAACTATGTGATAAATCCTTGGCCATAGTACAAAACCTTTACATCTGGCTCATGGGGTAGAATTATTTCACTGCTTCCAGGCCCCTTACGTGGATATATAAGTCAGTGCATCAGCATCTTCAGAGGCATATCCATAATAAAGATAATACTAATTTTTATAGCAATGTTTTTTTCCTGTCAGCCAAAGGTAATTAAGTGGTTAAAGGAGAACTCAGTTTGCTACCTAATGTAAAAAAATAACTCATGCATTTTACGTCTCCTGGCCTTCTAACTTTCACCAGTGTCAGGCCACATTGGTTTTGCATTTATTGTAACAACCTCTCTAGGTATGAGGCAGACCATGCTAACAGTGGGGTTTCTAATTGCTTTTCTTTTGGGGCTGATGTCCCAGCTATCCACAGATCAGACTGTGTCACTGAATGAACCAGATTTAGTGTAGAAATACAAAAAATGGCTCCAAAACGAGGTGGAACTAACAAATGAAAATAACAAGGAAAGTAAATTACAGTAATTGAAAGGGTTTCTAATGTCTTAGATGCAGTACAATACCATTCTTTTATTAATTACCCAGCCTTGAGACAGTTATTTGCTTTTGAAGAGTTATGCAAAGGTACAGAGATTGATGTATGCGCTGCGTTTGCTGTACCTGCTCTCCCTAGACTAATTGAAAAGCTATTGCAGAAAGGAAATTGGGTTGGTGTGGGGAGTTTTTCCTTCTCCTCTGATCTTCAGGAAGTGATAGAAAAACCTCCAGAAAAGTAATTGTTTAGACCTGAGAGTGCTCCATTAAGCTGAGGTAATGGGCAAAGCCAGCATTTCTCAACAATGATCTTGGGTTTCTTCCAAATCCTATGCTACTAATCATTATTTCTGCACCATTCAGTTCTGTATTTGCTATTTGCATAGTGTATATTGCTGAATTACCTCTGCAGTTGGGAGAGGCTTCACAGTGGAGGCAGGTGTGTTTTAAATGACAGAAGTTTTGTGGTGTTGGAAAGAAGAGCATCCTAGGGCAGCTGGGGTCTCACACCCCCTCCTACCATGGGCTTGTTAGAAATTCCCTTTAAGAATTAAATCACACTTTGAAGCTTCACTTTAAAAATTGTTTATTAAAGAGAAATTTAAACCTTGCCTTCTGCCAGGCCCCCCCTGGGAAGTGCATCCCCTGAGGACCACCACCCTCCCACGCTGCAGGAGCAGTCCCTCCGCTGTCACAGCTGTATGAGGAGGGGGCCTCCCTCCTGACCTGCAGTGCCTTCCAAGCACAGGAAACACTTTCTTTTCTCCTCTTCCTCTGCTTTTTTTATGCTTCTCATTTTAACAATGTATTATTAGAGGCAGAGAAACCCGTGGAAATAAAAGCTCTCCACAAAAAAAAGGCTACAACAAAATACTTGATACCAGGGAGGGGTGAACGAGACCTTGAAATTGCAGCCTGCAATATATGGCTCAATCCTGCTCGTGGGTACTAAAGGCATTAATTTCTGAATACTGTCTGCTTTAGTAGGTAATTTTTGTGAAATGCCTGGAGAGGCTGGTGCATTTCACCATATACCATAATGAAGTATGGCAGGCTTTAGAGAGATGAAGGACTTTGCAAAGGTGCAGCAGCCTGACACCGGGATTCATTTTGAGCACAAGCTGGTTCCTATTTTATCTAAGCCTGATTCCGTCATCCTCTGAAAGGGCGGGGGGGTGTGTGTGTGTTTGCTTTTGATGGTGAATCTTGTTATAAGTACTTATTTGGCATGCCAGCGAATAAGAAAAGCCATCACGATTTGACATGTGAAACGTGAAGTCTCAATTACTTTTATGTTGTTTTTTTCCCTTCTGTAGATCGGGAGTGGAAAAAATATATATTTTAATTAAAAAGTGAAATATGATATCCAGATCTCAGCATGCCTCGTGGAGAACAATCTGAATTTTGGAGTGCTTCATAAGTCTTGGAGCAGAGCTTACGCTGCACTTCACAGGCATGGGCAGCAGCCGTGCCTGATAACGCTGACTGATTTATTTGGCCATTATCTGACAGTTTACTTAAGGGAAAAGGAGGTGGTGGATTACACCCTGCATATTCAGATAGCTGTTATTGTAATGTTTCTTTATGTGGTTTATATTTTAATTTCTTTATGTTTTTCCTCCCTCACAGGACTAATTTTTTAAGGAAACGAGGGTTATGAGGTTGTGCTTTCTGCCTTCCTCCATCACCCCCTGCTCAGCCTCACCTGAACCTGTTCATGAGGGGAAGGCTCAGGGAGATTAAATCTCTGAAAGCACCACACCAGGCAGTGGTGAAGCAAGATGCTCCTGGGGCAAAACCAGGGAGAAGTTGGTTATTTTGCATTTTTGCTGAGAGCATGGGGGTTATTAGCTGGCACCTAAGTTGGACTGGCTGCAGCATGTGTCCTCGACTGTGCAGCAAGGCAGAGCAAAGCCCAAAGCTGCTGAAAGCATAAGGGAATTTCTGAACCTCTTGTGCTGCTGAGGCTGTGTTGGGTCAATGCTTGTCTCTGTATTGAGAAGCCTCCATCCCCCACATGCTGTGTTTCCTGCTGACCAGAAAGATGGGCAAATCTGCTCTTTTGCCCAAATGAATAACTAATTTAAAATAAACAGGATAATTCTTGGCATGGTAAGTAGAAATGTCTCCTATTGCACTAGGTCTGGGGAGGTGATTGTGCCCCTGTACTTGGCATTGGTGAGGCTGCGCTTCAAGTGCAAGACATCGAGGTCCTGGAGCGAGTCCAGAGAAGGACAACCAGGCTGGGGAAGGGGCTGGAGGGCAAATCCTCTGAGGAGCAGCTGAGGGAGCTGGGGGTGTTCAACCTGGGGAAGAGGAGGCTGAGGGGAGACCTTCTTCCCACCTCCACTGACCTGACAGGAGGGTGCAGAGAGGTGGGCTATGGTCTCTTCAGCCAGGGGACAGGAGATGGGACAAGGGGCAATGGGCTCAAGCTGCCCCAGGGCAGGGTCAGCTCAGATGTGAGGGAAAAGTTCTTCCCTGGCAGAGTTGTGGGGCTGTGGCACAGGCTGCCCAGGGAGGGGGCTGAGTCCCCACCCCTGGGTATGTTTAACAGACAGGTAGATGAGGTGCTCAGGGATCTGGTTTAGCACAGTACAGGGACAGTTGGACTCAATGGTCTTAAAGGTCTTTTCCAACCTGGTGATTCTGTGATATCTGGCCCAAAATGATGCCTGCATTTTCCTTTGGATGCTCCAGCTGCTAGGGGCTGAGATGTCTGCAAATTGATGGAGATTTCAGCTGGTACCTCACTAAGCAAGCTTAAATTTAGTCCATGCCTGGCTGAACAGTGCTAGAATTGTAAAATCCTATGCTATGGCGATCACTAGCCCTGATGGTGCATGGTTTAAGCAGTACTCTGTGTATCTAAAATTGTCAACAACTTAAAAAGGAATCAAACTCAGTTTTGACAAAAATAGAGATTGCTAATTATGCAGTGTTTTAATGGCATCATAAAAAATTCATTGCATTATCTGCATATCTTGCTGTATTAAAAAAAAAAGCAGAAAAAAAAGTATTTTTTTAAAATCCTACCTCTGTTGGATTGGAAAGTGGCACTGATCTTTTTCATGCTTTGCTCCAAGGAAAGATCTGCTGGAAGTTCATGCCATAATGACCCAAAATCCCTGTGAGATTAGGACTGCAGTGGGTGGGAAGCTCAGGAGCAAGGAAGGAACAGGCCCCTTGCCCAGCCTTGCTGGTATGCCCCAGGAGATGCTCATGTTGGGGTCCCAACACCCTTTTGCTGGTTTGCCCTTTCCCTGCCAATGCTGGACCTGGTGGAAGGTGTGGTGGAAGACTTCTGCTCCCCCCCCGGTCTCTGGCTGCAGGTATGGCTGGGGGTCCTCATACTCTGCTCCAGGTGTTTGGAGATGGGCAGGACATGCAGAGAGCAGGGGTTGCTGTTCATAAGTTTTCCACTGAGCACCCCTATGAAGAGTTAAGGTACATAGCACAGACTTTTTATCAGGTTAAGGAGTCCATGAGTGAGTAAACAGGCTCTCCCTACATTAGTCCTTTTGGAACTCTGTGTCAGGCTACAGCTCATAATAATTGTTTGTTTAATACTTAGTTTATGCCACTAATCATTTTTACTTGCAAGGAGCTGATCATATTTAAGCCCTGGGAAGTCAATGAGTATTTTATTACCAATTTCATTAAGACTGGGACTTTAATCCTTGCTGCCTCAATCTCCACGTTTGAGTAGAAATTTCTCTAGAGCTCATTACTTTAAGTATGAGAGCAATGGGTGAACCTTCCCAATCACACCAACTATTATTATATTTAGTGCCAGGGTAGCTGCAATGCTAGAAGGACTCTTCAGATAAACAGTCATTAAGTATGACAGTGATAATGGAATGTGCACTGTGAAATTATCTAATTACTGACACTTCCAGTCTGTATCAACAATTTGTTTTGAAATAGAATATAATTAAATTCTTTTGCTCCAAGTGCATCCTGAAGAGCAATAAACTTTCAGGTTTCAAAGAACAAAGAAAGGACAAAAGGTGGCATGGAAAGACGGTTTTGAACAGTCAGAGCCTAATATTCTTGCAGCAAATGTATGTTGTGACTACTACTCTTGGACCTGTTTGCTGGGATCTATTAAATCCTGTCGATGGTTATGGAAATGAAAAGGATGTTCCCAACAGAAAGGGAAAAGTTGTCGATGGTTATGGAAATGAAAAGGATGTTCCCAACAGAAAGGGAAAAGTTGAGAATAGCAACAGATGCTCCAGCACCCCAGAATGATTTACTGTTGGCTGTGGAAGATATCTAAAGCCTGATTTGAACAGTAATTGCTTTATTGGGTCAGAGCTTTGAGAAGTAACGTTGCGAAATGAACAGATGCAGCTCATCTGTTATTCAGAATAAGAATGATCGTGGATGCCTCTAAGTGCAGAAGGTCATCATTGCAGTTTGTGGGTACAGGCTGGGAAACAGAACTACATGTCGCTGTGCTAAGTGATAATGAGAGTTAACTGGACACTTGGAAAGGCGTCTGCAAACATGTTTGATCCAAATCTGTTAGTTTTCCCTAAATCAGTGTGTGTGAGGGTTGCAGAGAGCAGCTTGGAGCCCTGCAGATGTGGAAGGCATGGATGAGGTGGTGGGAGTAGCGATGCGAAGATCCAAGAGGGACCCATGAGGAGCATGGGAGCTGTGACCCCATCCCTTGCTTGGCATCATTTGTGTGGCAGGTGCTGTGTGTGGTGGGTGCTGGCTGCAGCCTGGGACCCTGTGTTGGGCAGGAGGTCTCATGTACCAGTAGCTTTGCTGGGGGAACAAGTGGGGAGATAGACCCTAGGATCATTTTGAGGGGGGAATTTCCAGGTCATAGCACATGTAGCCCTGTCAAGAGTAAAATTCAGGGAAGAAAAGACGGCAGTGGGAAGAAAAAGATGTTTTCCAGATTACATTTCTTGTAGCTTGCTCGAGCTCCTCCCTGTTTGTGTCTCTAACAAGAAATCTAGGTTGCATGCATTTTTAAAAGCATGTTGCTTTTCATCTGCTAGCAAGAATACTTGAGAGCAGCATTCTCTTCCCATATTTTTTTTTTTTTGCATTGATTAAAACCCCAGCAGTGTATAAACCAGCTGAGAATGTCATCTCTGGAGTGAGAACAGAAGGCTGAGAGGGGATCTTATTAATGTTTGTAAATATCTCAAGTGTGGAACACAGGGTGAAATGGCCAGCCTCTTCTCAGTGTCTGTGGGGACAGGACAAGGGGCGATGGCCTCAAGTTGGAGCACAGGGAGTCCCGCACCAACATGCAGATGAACTTTTACACAGTGAGGGTGAGGGAGCCCTGGGACAGGCTGCCCAGGGGGTGTGGAGTCTCCTTCTCTGGAGAGATTCCAGCCCTGTCTGGATGCCGACCTGTGTGCCCTGTCCTAGGGACCCTGCTTTGGCAGGGGGTTGGACCTGATGATCTCTGGAGGTCCCTTCCAACCCCTATTATTCTGTGATTCTGTGATCACAGCCTTTAACAGAAGCCAGAGTGGCACCATTCACGACTCCCTGATGTTTATGGCTCCTGCTTCTTCTTGTGTTTCAGCGTCCACCTTGGCTCATCTCTGTTCCTGCTCCAACCTCAACGACTTTGGCATAGTTATTCCAGTGCTGAACTTCATATTTCCACAGAATATGAAGTCTGCTGCTCGCTTATCAAATATGAAACAGCGTCCAGCCACGCAACCTGATGCTAATGGAATCGATACAGCAAAAGAGATCTCACAACCCCTCTGTACTTTTTACAATTTACTTTGTTCGTCACCCATTAATTCTTATATTGATTTTGCTCTAAAGCACAAGCTGCATTCCTACCACAGGCAAAGAAAAAAGCCCATCGATTATATTGGAACAAGGTATGTTGTAAAAATGAAATGCCTAAAACATTCAAATGTAGTAAGCCCTGCTCAAGTACATAAATCACAGTGTTTAATGTTGTAAATGAGAGGTGCTGCCTTAAACAAGGGGAAAATATGGCGCCATAAACCAATTTTGACACAAAATAACAGTCTCTGTTGCTCTGTACCTGCCATTTTAGAAACGCCATCAATAATGGTTACGGTTGTTTGGGAGTGGGAGGGGGGAAACGTTCTCAATATCCCCTTTAAAAAGTTCCCTCAAAGTCACTTTGTGAAATCGACAGCAGCGGTGCTCTACCTGGCTATAAATAAAGCCTGATTATTACCATGTCCTGTTTGCTTTTATCATTCCCTCATCAAAAACTTCTTGAAGCATCATTACTAATGAGTGTCTCAGGAGCCAAAGTCAGGCCCTGTGCTTGTCTGGTACAGATGGGGAGGGAGCTGCACCTGCTTCCGACCACCCTGGCGACCACAATGTCTGCTGAAGATCACAGAATCACCAGGTTGGAAAAGACCTTTAAAGATCATGAAGTCCAATCACTCCCATCCTGAGCACCTCATCTACCCTTTTTTTAAACACACCCAGGGTTGGTGACTCAACCCCCTCCCTGGGCAGCCTATTCCAGGCCCTGACAACTCTTTCAGTAAAAAATGTGATCCGGGACCTGGCTAAGCCTCCTACAAGCCCGGGGAAATCTCTATGGAGAGCCTGTAGTTAGCAACATGGCAACAGCCAGGCAGGGATGGATTTGGGTCCAGAAGGAAAGAAAGGGTGGACAGGGGAAAGAAGGATTGGGAGTGGTCTCAACAGCTTAAAAACCTAGGCTGTTTCCAAGGTTTTCAGGAGCCATGGAAATAGATTTGATGGGGAGGAAGAAAAGAGACAAAGGCAGGAAGAAAGGAAAAATGAGGGTGATTAAGATGGGTATTGTGCATTCACTCAACATTTAAGCTGGTCAGAGCAGCAGCCTTGGCTTTCTGCTCTGTGCTGTGCTCCAAAATCATTCCTCCTGCCAGGTTTTCTTGAATGAGCTTGGGAAGAGGGTGAAAAGAAATGAATTCACCTTGGATTAGAGTTCATAAAGCAGGGACAGGACTGCTGCCTAGCCTTTGGTTGGGTGCTTTGGTTATCTGAGTTCTTGCTTCACCTTATTTGATACGTTTACCCCTTTGAGTCAACTTCTCCTGTGTGTTTTTCTCACCTGTGACTCAGAGAAGCAGCTGCAGAATCTGGGATAGCTCTGCCAAACTCTTGTTTATCTGTCAGCTAAAGCCTCCCTGCTGCCAGCTACCTTGCTCTAAGACCCAGCAAGGCTCGAGTGACTGTGAAGGGGTTGCTATAGGCTTTGTCCAGCCAGAGCTGAATTTGGGATGATCCTCAGAAAGAAGAGAAGCTGGGGATTTGTTTCAGGGGATGGGAGCAGTTGCTAAGGCTGCTGAGGCTCTTCCCAGGACAAGGCTGGTGGAAATGAAGCTGGGTGATAACCAATGTGTTGGGTACAGGCCCCTTTTTTGGGGAAGGGACTATTATCTGTAGGGGAGAGGCAGATGTGAGGCTGATTTTGCTCAGCAGGAAACCTGCAGCTGCAAAATTCCAGTTAATTCCTAGGTACTTTGTTATTGGAATTCATTGGTAACCCTTTTTCCTTGTGTGGCTGGCAATCATTCCTCTTTTAAGTGATAGCTTAAGTGTGTTTCTGATGGGAGGGTGGTCTTGTCTCTGGGGTTTATTTCCAGTTCTTTGTGAAATCCCATGGTGGGCAGAGTACAGCAGGTCTGTTCTTCTCCATGGGCTTGAAAGGCAGCAGGACTGCGGAGAAGGACCTGGGGGTCCTGGTAGATGACAGGTTGGCCATGAGCCAGCAGTGTATCCTGGTGGCTAAGAGAATCAGTGGGATCCTGGGGTGCATCAAGAGGAGTGTGATCCTCTCTCTCTGCTCTGCCCTGGTCAGTCCCCGCCTGGAGTGTTGTGTCCAGTTCTGGGCTCCCTGGTATAGAAAAGACAGGGATCTACTGGAGAGAGTCCAGAGGAGGCTACAGAGATGATTAAGGGCCTGGAGCATCTCCCCTGTGAGGAAAGGCTGAGTGAGCTGGGGCTGTTCAGCCTGGAGAAAAGAAGACTAAGGGGGGACCTTGTTAATGTTTAT
This sequence comes from Gallinula chloropus, assembly GCF_964237585.1. NCBI lineage: Eukaryota > Metazoa > Chordata > Aves > Gruiformes > Rallidae > Gallinula > Gallinula chloropus. The sequence goes on along the minus strand of NC_140095.1, from coordinate 10,192,691 downwards.
AAATATCTTAAGTATGGGACACAGGGGAACATGGGCAGCCCCTTTTCAGTGCTCTGTGGGGACAGGACAAGGGGCAATGGCTGCAAGTTGGAGCACAGGGAGTTCCAGCACCAACATGCGGATGAACTTTTACACAGTGAGGGTGAGGGAGCCCTGGGACAGGCTGCCCAGGGGGTGTGGAGTCTCCTTCTCTGGAGAGATTCCAGACCTGTCTGGATGCCTGTCAGTGCAATATGAGCTGGGGGGCTGCTTTGGCAGGGGGCTCTGGAGGTCCCTCCCAAGCCCTATGATTCTGTGACTTCATCCTTGCCCAACCTCCACTCGCTCTCTTTCTCCCACATATAGGGAGGGAAAAGTTCCTAGAACAACTTTAACATAGAAAACCCTGCAAAATGGATTCCTGTTCCTGCAAAGGGGGAACTCCACGAGGACTGTGCTCATCTAGAAGGTCAGCTCCAGGGCTTTTCTAAGTTAATCATTAAGTAAATTATGTCAGGTCGCTCATCAAGGAAAGCTCTATTTTTGCCAGGCTGAAGCGTTTAATTTTTCATTGCAAGGATCAATCCTGTAAGATCCTCCGAAGTTTGTGTAGGGCATTTTATCCTGAGGACAATTCCTTTGGTTGGCTGCTGGAAAGAGCCCCCCAGGTTGTGTGAGTGGTGGGGGACTGGTCCCTATCCAAACGCTCGTGGAAACCCAGCAAACCTGAGGAACAGGAGAGGGAAACAATAAAGGAGAGAGGCTCATTTACTTTTTAATGAGCATTAAGCCTGTATAGGTGTGATGCTTTGTCTGCGTGCAGCACGTCTAGGAGAGCGGGTTGCTGTGATTGATGGGCAGGAGCAACATCTGCTCAAAGAAATGGCTTTAGATGGGCGATTCGGTACAAGCTGCTGGAGCTTTTACAAAGGCAGGAGGAGTGTGAGGAGTTAGAGACAATCCTCTTGCAAACAGCAAGAAGCGGAATGTCTGGACCAGGCTTTTATAGCCTTGTGCTGAAACTCCAGCTACTGCTGCTCTATAGTCACTGTTTCCTTACCCATAACCAAGCAGGAAATATCATTTACGGGGTTCTCCTTGGTGTGACATGGGGACTGTGAGGCCAACGAGCAGTCACAAAAGAGAAGGACTAATACCCAACTTCCCTTCTCTTTTGGGCACAGGCTTTTTAAGGAGCGACACCTGCAGCCCCCTCCTCTCCCACACCTCGAGTGCCAGCAGGAGGTTCATTAGGGACCAGGCAGAGCTGGAGCTCCCTGCTCCCCCTTTGAATCACTAAGTGCTCCCTTATGTTAAAAATAATGTGCGTTTACAAGCCTGTCTTGAATTTATCTAATGAGTAATTAGCCATCTCTGAAGTGGCATGATGCGGTTGGGCCAGGGCAGCTCTTCAGAGGAGATATTTGTTGCTTGGGGTGTTCTGCCTCCTTTCCTGAGAGCAGCTTGGTGATGGACTGGCCTGGGGCAGCAGGAGCAGAGCTCGGAGCCTACAGCTGGATTCTCCATGCCTGAGTAAGTCGAAAGGATTGTCTTTGGAAGTGGAAAGGATTTTCTTTGTGTGAGCCGAGCTGAGAGTGTCCCTCCCAGAGGGGAAACTGGACTTGTGGCTCAATTCCAGAAGCCAAGGAGCTGGTGGTAAAGGCGGTGTATGGAGTGTGATGCCTCAACCTGCTGGGTGTGTTGGGCTTTCAGGTCGGGCATTTATGGGCTGGGATCTATTTCTCTGGCTTGTTTTGCTGTTTCCCAAGTTTCTGCGAGTCGGTGTCACGGTTGTGTTGTTGCTCAAGCTGTTGCTTGCACCTAATTGCTGCTTCGGAGAGGATAAAGCAGCCCAGTGTCTGATGGGTTTTAGGCGCCTGGTTACCTGGTCGTGCTCTGCCCCAGGCATTTTCTCTTTGGAGCAAGTCGTTAATCCTAAATGCTGTTTGTGATGGGCCCGTTAAGGAGGAGCTGCCCCTCCACTTGAAACCTTTTGTCTCTGTAGCTACTGTGCTTTCTCCCTCAGCCACAGGTAATTGTTACTGCTGCACAATGCTTCCTTGGATGATTATCACTTGACTTGTATTAATATTTACAATAACTTTTTTGTTAGCGATTTTTTTTTCCTTGCTGCAGCAGGAAATGAAATGCAAATTAACAACTGTAAAGATTAAAACATAATGAAATAGGACGTGAACTCCCGAGAACTAATGAATAAAGTGGCTCGGAGGCACCGAAAGATGTCCTTCAACAAACAAACACAGAGATAAATAAGAAGATAAATAATTTTTGAGGCATTAAACTGACAAAGAGAAAAAAAGAACAAGTACGGGATAAATTGTTTCGTGCCAAAGTTATAATTGCATTCTTTTTTCTTAATAAAAATCCCAAGCTTCTCCCTGAAGTTAACCAACTGTGTAATCACCGCATGGTGGGGTTTTTTTCCCTCTGAATTTACAAATCAGCACATCAAAACGTCGTTCTATGTGTTTACCTTTGCTGTTCTCATCTGACTGTTTAACAGAGATGTTGGTCTAATGGATAGGAACAACTCTTTTCTTAATAGAATTTTTCTCCGGTGCCTTCTATTTTTTGTTTGTGGTGGGATTCTTTGTTGGTTTTTTTCTTGTTTTTTTTTTTTGTTTGTTTGTTTTGGGTTGTGTTGGGATTTTTCTTAAGCTGAAATGGGCATCTGAAGCTGCTGGGTGTTTAAATCTTGTCTGATCTGACAGGTATTAGTCTCTGCTTCAGCAAAGCTCCCAAGCCCTGACATCTCCTGTCCTTCCTAAGACCTAATTTGGCAGTTGGCTTTAAGACAGTACATCACTCCTCCATTTAACCAAGGGCTGGGGGCAAAAATCTGTGCAGAGGTGCTGCTGGGTGCTTTTCAGGGAAAACCCCTCGTTGACTGACTAGATAGCAGTGTTGGTGCATCCAACCCGAGTTAGTCTGTGTGGCTGTAAATGTTGGCTATGCTTTGGCGTCACTGGTTTAAATTGTCTTGGATGCTGTGAAATCGTGATGAATCTCTGATTCAGTGTGTCCTTCGTGAGTTATTTGGTATGGGATAAATAGCTGTACCTCTCCTGTCTGTAGGTCTGTGTAAAGTACCTCCCCTTAAAATGAAGAGGTTCCACCAGCATCGCTCGTGGTGGGGTTAATCCTGTAGATTATAAATGTTGTCAGGGTTGGGGTTCTCCCTTCTGCTCGTGGCTAAACCATGTGCAGCTCTGGCATCTCAGAGGAGAGGGAGCAGAGCCTTCAGGGAGTTGCTGCTCCCTGATTTGGTCAGATTAGGACAGCACTTGTTGCCCAGGAGGCAATCCATTTTGTAATCCCAGGATGTGTGGATTACCCAGGTGTAGTTTGAGATGCTTTTCCTCTTGGTCTGCCTTCCATCATGACTAGTTTTACTAGGGAAAAGGATGAAGTTTGGATTTCTGAAGTATTTCTGTACTCCCAGGTGAAGATACTAGTCTAGCTGGATTTTCAGGAGTGCTTGAGCCTGTCTGGGAATAAATTGAATTTAACATTGAATCTGGTTGAATTCCCAGGCTCTAAAAAAACCCAAAACCCAAAAAAACCCCCACAAAAACTAAACACCTCCTCCCTCAAACCACCAAACTTTTTTCAGCTGCTGTTAACCCATCTCTTAATTTTCATGGCAGGCTTTGCAGACCCAGGTGGGACCTCATGGTAGTTGCTTGCCCAGGTGAAGTTTGTTTGCATGGGTCAGGGCAGTCGGGCTCTCAAGCAGCTGGAGCCTGTATCAGTCTGTAAAGATTCAGTTTCCCTTTTTGCTCAGAGATTTTTTTTCCCTAGCATCTTTATTCTTTGTTCTTGATGACAAGGGACAGTGTCATAAAAATAAGAGCCTCTTATTTTTTAAGAGAATTCATGCAAACACCGTTTCTATTTATTCTCAGCCCAATGTCAGAATAACTGTGTATGATATCGCATTCATTATCCTACATCCAGTTGTGATGGCAAACAGAGGGCTTCACCTAAAGAGCAAAGAGGAGGAATGAACTCTCAAGAACACGTTAAACCTCAAAAGTTAATTTTAACAAAAGAGCTGGCTGTACAAAGCAATGATTTCTTCTCTCTTGTCACTCGTGCTTCATATTCCCTGGGATGGCTGAGTCCTGGCACAGGTGGGGTCGTAGAAAAGACTCTCCTAATTGAAGCATTTTCAGCTGTTTAAAGTGGCGTCTTTTTGTCTCTTAAATGTCTTTAATCTCCAGTTCTAGCTTTGTATCATCCGGCAGCTTTTTGTGGCCTCGAGGCTGCAGCTAGATGGGTCAGAATTGGGGCTTCCCAGTTTGGTAGCATCTCGTGATGCATCAGCAATTAGAGTAGGAAAACGATATCTTTTCCCATATTACCCGTACAAGATGATCTACCCTAGTAAATACGTCTGGGAGAGGAGGAAATCCTATCACCACTGATACAATTTTCCTCTACCTTTCCATAACCTCACTGTCAAGTTGTAGAAGTATTTAATCTGCTGAATGTGGATGTCGCTTTAGAAGGTGTGTATTTCACCTCTGTAAATAAAAATAATGGGCCTAACTTTAATTTTTGCAAGGGCCCCCTTGTATCTATGTGGGGACAGATCCTCAGTGGGTGTGAGTTGTCATTGTGTCACTGCAGGTGGTGGGTCTGGCCTGAGGCAGACTGAGAATCAGGTCTAAGTGTTATAACTGGACTCATTATTGAGGTCTCGCTCGTTCTCCCTACACAAATATTCCAGCTGAAAGGATTATATTTACAAGTGCTATTTATAATTAAGCATTCGACTTGATTCATCTGCAAGCAGAATGTAAATCATGTCATGCTCTGCTAAAAGGCAAGGAAAAGGGGAAAGTGTCTCTGAGTAATTTACATTTTGTGTTTTGTGGCAAGCAAGGGCACAGGTTTATGTAAATGAGGATCTGTGGAAGTCTGTGTATCCTGTAAGGGCGCTTTGTTTCAGTCAGGCTCTGTTGGGCAGGGGAGAGGAGAAAGGAGATGGGATTACTTATCCTCTGAGTGGAGTTGGGAAGCCCCTGGAGATGCCTGGGCTCCCCAGACCCAGTTGGAGGGGTGAGCAGGTCCCGCAGCTGCTGTGACAGCCAGGCTGTGCTCACAGTCAGCATTTGCAACTGTCCCAGGAGGTCAGTGGGTATGTGACCCTCTTGTGTGATGGGAAAAGTCTTGGTACGTCTGTGAGGAGGTTGTCTGACATCCAAGATATCTGCCTCAATCCAGGCAGTTGAGATGTAAGGGAAGATCAAACCCCTGCTTTGGGCTGCCTCAGGTAGGGCAAAGCTGTCTGGAGTGAGCACTTGGATGCTTAGGGATCACTTTTATGTGGAGATGAGATGAAGCTTGTCAGAGCTGGAAGATGAGCACAGACAGATCCTTTGGCACCTCGTGGCTCTGCTACAGATCAGATTTTCTTGCAAAAAATATAAGCTCCTAATGTCATAAAAAGGCTTCTAGTATTTGTTCCTAAAGGATACTTAGAGGGACGGCTTCTTTACCCCTCTGCCTTGGGGAGCTGACACCCAGGAGGTGACCCCACAGCTGTGGCTACAGGATGCTGTGCGAGAGCCTCTGGATCCCTTCATGCTGTTAGTGGTGCAGCCTGTCTCCCTGCTGTAGTTCAGCAGCACTCCTAGGTCACGCCAGGGTGGATATTACGTTTTTATAGACACGGATTTATTTGCTTTGTGACTCTCTCTGTAGCTGCTACAGCAATATAAATTAATTGATGTGAACGGTAAGGATGGAGTAAGGAATTATACTGCTGATGGAGCTAGGTCTGGGGAGACAGGAATTCATCTTCCTGCTTGTACATCAACTTACTTGGAAGTTTTTTGGGGTTTGTTTTGGGGGGTTTTCAGATTGGTTTCTTATTCCTTCTCTTCAGCTAGTAGTTCAAGACTCCTGTGGGTGTGTTTTGTTTGTGGTTTTTTGGTGGTTTTCTTAATTTTTATACAGCTGATTATTTAAACTGTTATTTTTCACTCCATCTGCTGTTCCTATGGGAATAGGATCTTTCAGAACCATGCCCAAATTTGCTACAGAACCAAATTCTGTAGCCTGTATCTGCAAAACCGGTCCTGATTTTGCATCATTTATCAAACATAAATTTTCCCCTTGCTGTTCCCTGAGGTTTGATGGTTTCAGGCTGCCACAAGCCCTCCCATTGAAGGTTCATGCTCACCAGGTGCCTTTGAGCTGCATCAGGAGCTGTTGCCAATGGTGGTGGCTGATGAAGTTGTTCTGTAGGTGGTGATGCCAATGCCAGTGGAGCTGGAAATGTGGGAGTACAGGGCAGTCCCTTATCTTCCCACAAAATGTTTTGGAGAATTACCACCAGACAGACTGGCATGAGGCTGTGTCTGTCCGTCCCTGCCTTCCTCGAGTGTGACTCTGCTCCAGGGTTAAAGCACTCAGGTATTGTGGTGCATCATGCACCGACCTGGAAGCGTTGCTTCTGCAGAAGAGTGGTGTGATGCAGCCAGTGGGGAAGAGGCTTGGATGCAAGCAGGGGCTGGGATGAGGTGCTCGTGGGAGCCTCTGGCTCCATTCCCATATATCTCCCATCCAAGCAGTGCTAGAATGGGAGATTCTCATGGGTGTTTGCTGCTCTGCAAGAGAAAATGTGCACAGGTGTTAGTGTGGGATAAACTTTTCATGAGTTCCAACTGTTTGTGATACCAGCTACATGGGGAGAGAACAGCTAAACCCCCGAGCCAAGATGTTTCGGAGTCTTGGCTCCATCTCCTCATGTCTCCCTGGGCTCTGCTGCTTTTCCAGCCACATTGCTCCTTCCTATTTCCTCAGGCTGTTGCCTGGCCACTGGTTTTATCAGTGCTTCATTGTCTCCTGCGCAGCAAGGGGCTGGTGGAGGAAATCACTGTGTCATGGGGAAGATGCCATTCTCCTATGCCACCATCTGTCTGTGTATTGGGTTATCTTCTCTCCTTCAACTGCATGTTGTGAGAGTATTTACTAAGGAGATTAAGTTGGGAAGAAGAGGAGCCAGATTTTGGTTTCCTCACAGATACAGACTGGGATGAACTCAGTGCTGAGCTCTGGTGTTCAGGTACCACCAGATCAGTGGGATCCAAGCCCACAGGGAATTTGTGGCTTGCTCAGCTGTAACCACCTTTAAACAGAGAAAATGCATGTCCTTGGCCTCCAGAGACACTTCTGCTCTAAACTGAGTTAGGAAACTGAAGATTAAAATAGCTTTACTGAATTGTGAGCAAATGTTGATGCCATGTTTGGGTTGTTAGTGGAAGCAGATGTTGCAGCCGACAGAAGGGATGTTTCTGACCTCCCCCTTTGCCTTGGCTGTAGCAAGTGTTTCCTCTTGGAGCAAGGCAGGAGACCCCATCCAGAAATGTTCCTGAGGGCCTGGGAAAAGTAGACAGAAGGATGTTTCCCGTTGGACCTGTGTGCTTGAGCCTTTCCTCGGGCATGTGGTCAACAGAGCTGACATGATGTGAGTGTGGTTTTATTCAACTTAATTTAATTTTATACATAGGCTATAAAAGCCTATTGTGTTCGGTTTAAATTACATGCCTTTTTAACCATATTTTTGCTCTACTAAGTATTTATCCTTTGCATATCCCAGTTAATTGAGAACTGACTTTTCAATTTACAACTGAGAATGAAGTATTTTCATTACCCTGGTGATTAGGAGCTCCAGCCAAGGGTTAGACTCTGGTTGTGGTAGATACTCTACAATCATAGCTCAAAAAAGATGATACCTGCTTTAAATACCTCCTAATCCAATAGGAAAACAAAGAAAATATATGTATCTAATTACAAGGGACAGGTCTGATGAGTGCAAGGCTGGGTAGGCAATAACCAAGTGATGGCTCATGTGAGGATGTTGTCAAACCCTTCTCTACAGGGGGAACACACAGATATGAGTTGTGCTGCTGGTTCTGCCTGAGCAGACTTCCAAAATCAGGGAAATTTGAAGGCCATCTGCTTGTAGATTAGGTAAATAAAAATGTAATGTCATTTGTTTGGGTGTTTGTTTCAGCTTTACGGGTTGAGACAGGGAAAAGGTCACATTTCTTCAGGTCCTCCTGAGTCAAGTGGATTTATTGCCTCGGTTTTTCATACCTCCTGTTTAAGATGTAATATCAATCTCATCATTATGTTATTTTAGCCCTAAAAAGTCTCTTGGGTGATGCAGCATGTGGCTCAGTGCTGGGTGGACCTGTGCCAGAGGGCTGGGTGTTTGTATCTCTCCTGACTGTGTTTGGAAACAAGTAGATTTTTAAATGAGAGGACAAATCAGTTGGGCTGGTGACTTCCCGCTCAAGTAATGGCAGCTCTGTACTCTCAAAGTTTGGTGCTGTGGATACCAGCCTCCAGGTGTTAGGGGAACAGGAGGATGGAGCTGTGACTATGTGGACAATATGGGACACTGAGGGATATCCTTTAGTTCTTTTTTTTTTTTTCTTTCTGAGTTTTTATCTAGAAGCATTTATTCTGTTTGGTTTCTAATTTTGAAATAACTTTGCATTTTAACGGAATATTTTACTTTAATTACAGGAAACAACTTAATATTTCAGTATAGAACTACACCACTTCTAAACTTTCAAACTGATTCTGTGTTCCCCCCCAAACACAGTCTTCCTTCCCTCTAAACACTTCCCTGTCACACACCTCTGGGCCTCTCACCTGTCCCACATCCCACTGACCCTGTGGCTTCCCACAGACCAGAAGTGAAAGGTGATTTATTTTAACCATGACAGGACCAGCTTCATTACAGCATCATTGTACAACGGCACCACCTGGGCACAGATGGAAATCACAGAATCGTAGGGGTTGGAAGTGACCTCAAGAGATCAAGTCCAACCTCTCTGCCAAAGCAGAGTCCCTAGGACAGGTCACACAGGTCGGCGTCCAGATGGGGCTGGAATCTCTCCAGAGAAGGAGACTCCACACCCCCTGGGCAGCCTGTCCCAAGGCTCCCTCACCCTCACGGGGAAGATGTTGTTCCTCAGATTGGTGTGGAATTCCCTGTGCTCCAACTTGAGGCCATTGCCCCTTGTCCTGTCCCCACAGACACTGAGAAGAGACTGGGTATTACTCCCTGTGTCTCACACTTCAGATATTGATAACCTTTGATCAGATCCCCTCTCAGCCTTCTTTTCAAGGCTGAAAATTCCCACTGTTTAATTTCTGATATTTAAAAAAAAAGTCCAATCAATTTTAGGCCAGCTTTCCTGCCACAATATATACCCATGAAAATATATATCCAGCCTTCCACAATATATATATCCATGAAAATGATCTTTTGCAAGTCTAAACTGTTACAGGACACTATGCTGAGGCCAAAGGCTGCTGCCTATGCAGGCATAAGAAACCAGAGGAGGGGACATGCTGCAAGCTAAAGCATGAAGGGTACCATGTGAAAGGTGTCTGACTGGTTTTAGGCCATCGGGACTTGGAAGTTAAATCCTAATGAAGTGAAGCTCTGTTTCTCCCTGCTCTCAGTCTTGTTTTTGGAGTGGTGCTGCCAGACCTCTTGGGTCAGGATTTGGCAGCCCCAAGACGGGCAAAGCAGAGAAGCTGCTGCAGAGCACAATAAATAGGGTGAAAACAAGGAATTAGGGGTGTAAGTACACCAAAGTACAAATGAGAGAGGGGAAAATGAGCACCCCAGGCTCTCTAATAGGGACTTTAAGCAACCCACTTCACTGGTTTCTCTTGCTGGTCTCTGGCAGTGCTTGTTCAGCCTGTCCTTGCAGAGGCAAGAGGAACCGTGTGCCCCAAAGCTTGGAGGGGTTGGAGCATCAAAGGTTTTGGGGCAGAGCTGGTGTTTCTGAGCTTGTCGTCTTGGTGGGATGCAGATGCACCAGCTTGACCATGGTGGGATTTTTTGGGTACCCTGCTCCAGACAGTGCAAGTCTGTTTCTGGGTTGGGGGATGCAAAGCCAAAGCTCTTCCTGGTGCACTGACACAAATCCATGTGAATCGAGTCTGTGTTGAAGGAAACAAAGCCACGAAGATAAATAGGGCTAATCCCTCCGCAGCCTACAAACACACACCACTGTTCAAACCCCAGACAGATAACACAAACAACCCTGGGAAAGCAGTTTGGAGAGTGTCAAATCACATGACAAAGCCAATATATTGCTCTGTGACTTCCAATTAGAGACTTGCTGCTGTATAATTAAGTTTCTGATGACACTGTATTTAAAGTCATGTCAGTGCTTTCATTTATAAATACTGCTCTGCAGGTGCCTGAGTTCCCAGCTGGAATCTGGCTTTTGGGATCTAATCCTAGAAGTGACTTGTTTTTTTTTCTTATTTCACTTTTTTTTGGGGAAAAAAAAAATCCCTCTGAGCTGTTAGGTTACACAGGAGGGAAAAGAATTATGTGTCCTTCAGTATGGTTTAACTCTGCTTTAGGGCCCAGCTGTGGGTGTATATATAGGTTTCATTATCGGCACCAGGGTGTGTGTGTGCCCATGTTTGCACATTTCTGTAAATTAGTGGTAATCAGACCTGGAATTCTTGTTGTTCTTGTGTATTTTATCCTTTACTTTAATTGTAAATGGCATCACTTTGCTTTTATTTTGGCTGTTATGTATTAATCCTCCTTCCTCTGTAAGATTCATGCAGGGAGAATCACAGAATCATAGGGGTTGGAAGGGACCTTGAGATCACTGAGTCCAACTCCCTGTCAAAGCAGGTCCACAAAATGGCCTTTCTTTTCCTGCACCATTTGTGGTTTCCCAAAGAGAGTAGGGCTCAAGTGATGCTCAGTGTAGAGCTGAGGCAGGCAGCCTCCTTGGATGTATTTCTTTGCATGGCCACAGTTGGGATGTGACAGGGTAAGAGTCAGGGCTGGTGTGTTCCTGGCTGCCCCACGGTGTGATGGTATTAAATCTCCTCTTATGCCTCAGCATATAAAGCAGTGAGATGAGGGGTTGGGAAGCAGCATCCCTCAGTCTCTAGTTTATACTGTTACCTTCTGATCTGCTCAGAGCTGAGAAAATGCCAAGCTGAGCTGGCAGCCCATCCCGTGCAGAGGCCATGCCTGTGCTCTCATTGTAAATATACACATGCAGTAGAGGGGGGAGCATCACCTTTGAACTCTATTTTGCCACAGCAGATGTGGCAGGCTGAGTTTTCCATCCCTGGTTCATGTGCATACCCAAGCACTGTCACGTGGGAGTGATGGATGCTCCCTGGGGCAGGGGATAAGGGTGGCTGGGGCTGTGCCCCTCTGCCAGCCTGGGCTGGGGACTGCTCCTGTGCAAAGGTTGCATCCCCCAAACCCAGCACATTCTCTGTTTTCATTGGGCTCCATGACTCTGCAGAGGCTCTGCAGGTGTGGGAAGTGGTGGTGTGGGGTGGATAGCTGTCCTTCCTCCTCATTCTCATCTTCCTCCTGGGCAGTCCCTGCTTGGGGCAGGGGAAACAGACTAATGACTTCATTTTCTTTCACATATGTCTCTTGAGCTGTTGGTTGCTGCAGTACCTTGAGCCAGATGCCTGCTGGCCCTGTCCATTGCTGTTTTTTTCCTGTGTGGGTTAAAGTGTTGTGGAGTCCTGATGGATAAGGAGCGCAGAGTCCCCTGGGTGGGGAGGGCTGTGGGTGCCTTGCCACTGGAGGGGCGGCAGAGGTGGGTGCTCCTCTCCTTTCTGAACAGTGCTTGCTCCATCACATTCAAGTGACCTTAATGATACTCACAGCTCTGTGAAACCCCGTGTGTGTTTCCTGGGGCTGAACCATTCCACTCGGTCTCGCTTAAAGGGCTGAAGTTTCCAAATGGATAAGTGAATTCCTGAGTCCATTAAGCAAGGCAATTCGTGGTGTTCTCAAGCTTTGCCTGTGGAAACACTTTCACGTTGTTTCCTGTCTGGCTGGTAGAAAAGCCATTATTCTAAAGACAAAAAAAGGGAAAGAAAAATAATTTTGCTTTTTGAAAGTTTATTTGTTGTGTCTGTACCAGCACAGCCGTGTCCAGTGGCACTGGGCGAAGCCTTTGACAATGATGGAGGGAAGTGAGGAGGAAGATGGTGTTCCCCAGTGCTGCACCGGCTTGGATCTATCCAGGCAGCACCTGCTGCTGCCACAGAAATCTGCAGGTTTTTTCTGTTTTAGGCGAGATCTAGCAAATGAAGAATGAAAGCAATCCTTGGCATGCATCAGAAAGATGTATCTTGGCACACCTGACCACTCCTGAAATCACCCAAATATTTCAGAGAGATGCTAAATTGTCCCCTGGAGCCATCTCTGAGAATTTAGCACCTCAAAAGAAATCTTTAAGCTGACTGATGGTTTGGGATAAGATCAGATGTGCTTTAGGAGTTTAGTTTTGTTTGGCTGTTTCTTTTTTTTTTTTTCCCTCCTTGATATCCTTCCTCTCCCTTGACACTGCAGGAGTGTATTTCTCCTTCAGGTGTGAGGAAAAGGGTTGACTTGGGGCAAGTAGGTGATGTGAAAAGGGGTCTCTTGGCTGGGCTTGGGACTACTTTGTTTCTGCTTCCCCTCTGTAAGTCAAACTACTTCTCATGCAGCTTGTTTCTTGCTCATGGCTTTGGCTCTTGATGGCATCTGGGGGCAAAGCACAGGTACCAGGTAGCTCTAGGGATGTGATTTGTCTTCTGCAGGTATCAGCCAGTGACTTTTTAATTCTGAGGACAAGAGGAATTTATCAGTAGTTAATGCACTTTGTATCAGAGAGGCAGCCATGTAATCTTGCTGCTCAATTTAATGTATTAACTCTGTTTTCCTTTCTGTCAGGGTGATGCTGCTAAAGGCAGGGATGGCTGGGGAAAGGGATACCAAAATAAACAGCCCACATTATTCAAGCAGATGGGTAACTCCAGCCTTACGCTGCTCCCTTATGTTTCCAGCAGAAAACATGTTCAGCACATCAATATTGGGAATTAACAGCACATTGTGCTTCTCTGTTGTATGCTAGCTAAGCAGACACCACTTATTATTTCAAGCTACCAATGAAAAATGCTCTTGAAGATGACAAAATGAGTAGGACCTTTTAGTCACGATTCTAGGGTGATTCACATTAAGTCAGTGTTGTATAACACTGTCAAATGTCCCCTTAAGATGCTGTTAATTTATGATGATCTCTGAATTTATTGCTCCTGTCTCTCTTGCATTTTTGATTATTAGCTACTAATATGCTGTTATATCAGCAAGGGTGAAACATAGGTTTGCTTAAGTAACAGTGTTCCCTCCTTCTGGGCTCCTTTTGATAGAATTAACATTTTTCTAATATAAAGTTGTTCGTTCTGCTGACTTCAGTGGTCAATTTTACTTTATTTTCCCCAAGTTTGCTGTTTTTTCAGACAGATTGCAATGATCTGTCTAGGAATTTTTGCTTTAATACTCTAGAAACTTGCTCTAGCTGCAGCCTTAAGTGTTATGGGTGGTGAGAGAGAGGGTGGTTTCTCAGCCTTTGGCAAAAATGGCCTTAAAAAATGTATTTTAAATACTGATTTCACCTAAAGTACCTTTCTATTGACTGTCCTGCCTGTGGCACAGCATCAGGCAGTGGTAATTATTTTGCTTTTATGTCCTAATTGCTATCTGCCAGTTGAAAATTTGGCAGAGAGTTTGTTTGAACAAGATGTGTGAAAAGGTGGGGAAAAAAGGAGAATACAGATAGTGTATCGCTGTAAGAAGTGTGTTTGCAGGAGGAAGCCACTTCAAGACTATTTAGAGGGATGATGCTTGAGGGATGATGTACTTGCACATGGAAAGCAGGAAACAGTGTTTAGAAGGGAAGTGGGCACTGTTTATTTGTATTACTTCTGTCAATACAGGTGAAAGGAAAAGTCTTTCAAGGTATTTCCACAGGTCACTGGAGCTCAGGACTGGGGGTAGAGCTGTGGCCAAATGCTTGAGAACACTTAAGGATAGATGAGATGGGAAAGAAAACTAGAAAACAGCAGAAAAGGGGGTTTGGGGAGATCTGGAGATGCCAAGAGATTTGATTTGTGAAAGCAGCAGTGTAGGAGCAAGCTAGTTACTTGAGACCAGAATGATGTGCCCTGATTTCATTGTGACTAGTCAGTAGAACAGGGTGTGTGTGTGATCCTCGTGCTGACAGGGATGACTTGAGCAGAAGTACCTGGGTGCATGGGTGGTCCTTCTTTCTTTCCCACTTTTTTAGTTCTTGGGTGGGGGGAAAACTTTTAGAAAAATGGAAAATAAAGGTGCTTTGTGGAGTTTTTTTTTTTTCCTCTTTGCTTTGAGGTGCTCTCCTGGAATAATCTGGTGCTGCAGGCTTAACCTGGGTCTTTGTAGACTCATGAACCTGGTTGGACTGTCTGCTTTTACCAATGGCTAAAGGAATAGAAGTGATGCAGTATGAAAAGCTCATGCTCCCAAGTGTCCTGACAGTTCATTGGAGCCCCTTCTCGGAGCTGTCTGAAGTTCCCCAGGCTTCCCAGTGAGATTTAGGGTACCTGTGCCTCTTGCAATGCTCACCATTCATCATGGGCTTAATGGCGCTTTCAGGCTTGTGATGCAAGGGGAGGCTTGCAAGATCACCCTGTCCGGAGGTCGTAGTTTGAAGGTCTGGCAAGCTCCTTGCTGCACTGAGCCTTAAATAAAGCAGGGTGTTGTTTCCTAGATGATTTTTTATGAGACTTACCAGCAGGCTGAGGAGTTTGTCTGATGCTAAGCCGCTGCAGCATGCCATAACTAGCGTGATATGAAGGCTCTACAACTCCAGCTGATGATTCACAGCAGATCATTTGATATTTAGGGCTCTGTTCATTAATAAGTTATGCTCCATTTACCTTGTTTTCTGTGGAATTTATGAGTCAAAAGTGCAGAGTGCACCAAAAACGATCCATTCATCAAATTCCTCTTCTCTCTGTGTAATTGGCTAACCCATCATCGCAGCCCCCAGGGGCACATTGCACAAAAAGGTGTGTCCCGCATGAGAGAGCAAAGCGACCTTAGGAGGGGAAACAAGGATTTGGCTTTTTGAGTCAGCAAGTTGCCCCAGTTGGTGTTTTTGAGCTGCGTAGGCAAGAACCTTCCCCAGCAGGTTTGTCTCCTTGTTTGCTCTGCACATACTGCAGGCATTGAGGCAGGGAAGCAGATGTCCTGTTTGTCTGTAGGTCCCACCAAGCTCTTGAAGGCTAGTGTGACTGCAGGAGTCAAGAGGCAGAGCAGAGGGAGGAAAAGGCAGTTCTGGGAATCTAGCTCCATCTGCACTTTGCATAGCCAGGCCAGTGACACAAAATAAAGGTGAATCTGAGTGACATAAAAGCCCCAAAGTGCCAGGAGTCCCAGCACTGAGGGACTGTTGGCTGTGGGAACACAGAGTTGGTGGTGGTGGGGACAGTATATCTGAAAACCACAAGAATTAAGATGCTCCTTTGCCTGTAAATAACAGGAAAATAACAGGACTACTGTGCCTCCAGTTGATGTCTAAGTAACTGGAGTTGTTTCTTTGTTTTTCAGTTGTTTTTAGTTAAGTGCATAAATACTTCCACGTTGGTACAATTACTTACACATTGATGTAAGCCAGAGAAGCCATTTCATACCAATGAAGATGAAAAGAATCACTATTGCCTGTATCCTCTTGATTTTCCATCACTTAACGGGTAAAGCCCTGAAGAGAAGACAAAGCAAATAATAATTAGAACGTACTGCTTCACGGGGTGACTGGTGAAAATGCCTCTGCTGCTGCCTGCAGTGTAGTGTAAAGATGCTTGTGACAGCTTTAAATGACCTGTCTAGCTGGTAAAGCAGAGAGCTTAACGTAGATTAATTCACCATTTTTAACACTTGGTATCTTGTTTAAAGCTGTTCTGGATAACTAGAGCGCTCTGCAATGGAGATGTGCTGCCTGACTCCTTCCTTTCCCTGGGTTACTTGATGGATAACCACTCAACCTTGCAGTGGCTGGAACGTTCTCTTGGTTGATGTTGGACAATGGAGGTTGAGGAAAGTGGGGTTTAGAAATGCAAAATAAAATATGATTTCATGTACAGACAGACAAACTCTGCATTTCTGGGTAGCTGTTTTCATTTTTTCCAAGTCAAATCTTAGTATGAGTTAAACTTAAACTAACAGACCAGAGGGGGGTTTATGGCAAAATGAGATACTGAAGCACGTTGAGGGCTATGATTCACCTACAAGTAACAATTCTTCTCCATTTTAAAAACCCTCGCCCCAAACTGTTTGCTCCGCACCATGAGCTGGATGGGTTCATACTTCACCAGGCAGCATCAGAGAAGTTGCAGATGATCCTGGCAGAGCCTGATCGTGATTCCTGGCTTCAGGTAGACCTGTTCTATCCAATTAAAAATATCTTGGGATGTCTTTCAGCTTTGCAGCTCAGTCAGGAGAGGTTAGGCATTTTCCTTGGTCTCTAAAAGTCTCTACCTGGTTGGTTTCAACAGTTACCAGGTGTCTGATGCTGTAGTTGATGCTGGCTTAGACCAAATGCCATGTAGATGGTTGTTGTCTTGGACAAGTCCTGGCTGCTGGGATCAGTGTGGCTGAATTTGTGTGCTTTTCATGCTGCAGATGTTGGCACTGATTACAGGTGCCCTCAAACCTGGTGTTTAATGGAGCTCTGGCTTCGCCCCGCTGCCTGAGGGTGGGATGCAGCCAAAGCTGGGGAGGGGAAACTTGGTCTTCCTGGCATGTAGACAGAACTGAAGTAGGATTCATTATGCACTTTGGATCTGTGCAGAAAGTGCACTTCTTAGTGCTTCTCTTCAAGCTAGAGCTAACTCCAGTTGATATCAAGCCAGCTGCTGGATGTGCTCAGCTGCTTCCAAGAAGAGAGGCTCCAGGCTGAACCTCATATCTCCAGTGCAGCTACAGGTCTGCCAGACTCATGTGTCTGTACATCTTCCTGCACTAGGGCTGGTGTCTGGAGGTGCCAAACTTGGAAAGATTCCCTTTTAAAATAGACCTGGAGTATGCAACTCCTGGTGTAAGCCTAAGGAAGAAAAATTAATCTCAATAACTTGTCCTAATTGCTATAAGTACTTGGGGGGGGTGGGGGGGGAACCCCACCTCTGTGTGTGTGTGAGTGGAAGCAAGAAGAAAATATCTGGAAGTGTTTTGGAGGTCATGAGTATTGGATTGGAGCTTGTATGAATGTAATTTCTGTTGGGAGTCAGGTCTAATAGTAATGTAATTTATATGAAATATACAGCCAGGGGCGATGTCTCAGCTCCAGTGAAGTTAATGGTAGAACTCAAGTGTCCTCAGTGGGAGCAGGATTTGATGCCTGGAGAAACAGTTTATTATTAAAAGTTTATTAACACTTCATATGGACAGGCTACTTTCCCTTGTCGTGGTGTTTCTTCCTTGTCAGTGTAAGAGCTGAGCAATAGAAATAACACACCAAACCTCCCTTTCAGGCTGAAATTCTCAGTGCAGTGTTGGATTAAAGGGATACATTGAAAGCATTCAGCAAATAGATTAAAATAAGGTTCTTCTAGACAAAGCATCCTCAGAGCAGGGTGTGCAGAAGGACTGTAATGGGTTTCTATCCATTCAGATTTTGCAGTATAATAACTAGTACTGAATCACAACGGGCAACCTACACAAACAATGAGCAGCTGGGCTTGTTCATTTGGCATGCCTCTGTCCATGCTCCTGTAGGATTAGCTCTTCACACACCTGATGAGTCCTTCCCTTTCCTGGGATTCATCTCACTGCCTTTTCTGTATGTACTTCGAAGTATCCCGTATGTTTTAGAACCTAAATTCTTGGTCCATGCAAACAGACTTGATGCCTGTCCGGCAGCATCGCGTGTACTTCACTAGCACTTCTTTATGACCTTACAGTCCTATCGAACCTCTACTGCAGTTACGGGTATCACTCTGTCATATCTCTTCAGGGGATTGTTAATATTATAATTAATTCCCGCCATAATCTCAATTAACTGTGCAGACACCTTAGCTTTGCGCTCTTGTCTATGGAAAATGGATAGTCTCTATTATTGCAAGATGATGACTGAAGGTGCATTGCCTGCATATGGAGCTGCTGGCTGCTTTTTTAACCTTGAAAAAAGGTGCCCTGAGGTAGGAAGGCAGCTATTTGTGCCAGTAGAAATATTCTGTTTTGTTCAGTTTTGGCCCAGTTCTGCTGCCAGGTGTGCAGGATTTGCAGGGTAAATTGGAGTGACTCACTTAAAGGATTTAAGCAGCTCTCCCTGGGTGCTTTTCTGCATCTTTAGGCAGCTAAATACATTTATCAACCTGACTGCTTGTCTTTGAGAAGCAGCTGACTGCTTAAACACAAGTCAGGGTATCCCTGGATATTGGGATGGAGAACGATGCCTGAAGGACTGTGTGGGTGACACTGTACGCGGTGGGCTGGTGTGATTGGGCTGCTGGCTTGCGGGATGCTCTTACCAACCAACATCCCAAAGACCTGCATGAGCAAGAGAACCTGGAGAACTTGTTAGGCAGCTTTTAGCTTCTGTAAGGGGATGGAGAGATGCAAATATACTAGTAGTTCACAACACTTCCTGTTTATATTTCATACAAGTAAGTTCCTGAGAAGTACTGAAAAACTACTGAGGATTAGTTAACTCTATTGATAGCAGTGGGAAATTTGGAGTACTGAGTGCTTGGCAGGTCCTGTGCAAGATAAAAAGGCTGTGATTATGGGGGTGGATGGGTTTTTTTTGATGTATCTCTAGAGCTAGCCAAAAGGTTATAAGGCTGGATGACTTCTGAGAAAGCACTCCTTATTATGAGCATTTGCAGAAGAAAAGCCTCCTCTTAATCAGTTTTGAAGTCTGCCTAATTCGAAAGCAGATATTACGAGATCAAACCTGAAATGACAGCTGTGTCCACAGCTGCTGTGCAGCAGGTTGTAACCTTTGCTGATGTCTTGGAAAAAAACAGAGCAAGAGTTGATTTTGAGCTGTCAGTTCTGTTTTCCTCCTTTTGGCTGCCCTTTGAGATGTCCATTGACTCCACTGTTTTCCTTTAAAAACAGCCAAACTGGAAGATTTCTTACTCTGGGGTTTCTATTGTGTTACTGGTCCCAGCAGTGTAGCTCAGCTGAAACAATTTTACCTGAAAAACGCCTTTATTAATTTGGTATCTGGTGCAGCGTGCAGGGTCAGGGCTGGGGAAGATGATTTACCTTCTTGGGCGTTGTGGACCTCCGTGAATATGAAGGTGGAGAGCAACTTGGGCTGGTTCTTGGAAGCGGCTCTTCATCTCCCAGCCTGAGCATCGCTTATTTCCCATGAAAAGCAAGCTGGAACTGCTAAATCAGGTGCCACCCGAAAGGCACAAGTATTTAGGAAATGGGATTTGGGGGGGGAGAACTGTTTGAAGCTGCAGAAAGCACTTTAGAACTGCTTCATCCATAGTTAAATGTCTTGGATATTTGCATTTGAAAAAGCAGCCACCCCAGGTACGGCCTCTAGCCAGAGTCTGTTTTTAACAGCTTTGAAGTCTAATTCACATTTTCTTTTGCAATTTTTTTCCTTCCTTCCTTCCCTTTTTTATTATTTATTTCCTGATGGGTCCATTGTGAAGGCCTGGAAGCAAACAAATATTATCCACAATGCTCCATTTTAATTCAAATGAGTCCAAAGGCCTTCATGCTTCAGTAGCTGCAAACTCAGTGAGCTCCTGGTGTGTTCGATTAAATAAATAATTTTAAAAGGGGAAAAATAGTGACTGAGTGTTTAAAAACAGGAACCCCAAAACAAACCCCCAACCCACCAAAAGAAGCCCCTACCTACAAAAAAAGAGCCCAAACCCATACAATAAAACCCAGAAAAGCCGGAGAACAGAAGAAAAAAACAGCCCAAACCACCTGCTGTGATTTGGAGACGGAGTCTGGTGCTAAAGGTAGGCTTGGAGCCAGGTAATTCTTAATGCCATGGGGGCTATCTGCCACCTCAATGGAGGAGGAGGAGGATCCACATGGAAGGACCTTGGGACAGGTAGGAGAGGGACCTAGGGAACTGGGAGGCCACTATCACCAGTGATGGCACCATCCCCTGCCCTAGGTGCTGCCCTGGGCATCTGGACCTTAAGTTTTGGGTGGGCCCCTGCTGCAGGGGCGGGGGCTTCTTCCCCATCTTTCATCCAGCCCTGCCTCCCCCCTGACCTGCCTTCTCCTCGTAAGACATGGATGTGTCCAGTTGAGATTTGCAATTCAGAAGACGGACCACATGAACGTACCACAGCTTTTGTCCCCCAGATTCACTTAAAGACCTATAAACTTTAGAGCTTTACCCAGGATTTAGGGGGCTCAGATGGAAGAATAAACTGTGGCTTAGGAGATACCATGAATTAAACCCGTTTTTCTTATTTTGATCCTTTTCTTCCTCTGTTACTGCTTAAGAAGGAGCAATACTCAATGGCAAAAGAGAACCACAGATAAATTGTGAGGTTTAAAGTAGCAGCAGTAGATAGCTATTTATTAATCAAGCATTAGTTATGGTAGTTAAGCATTTAGGGGCAATAAAATGTAAATGTGCTTTCAGCACAAGTTGTGATTCTTAAAAAAATAATAAAAAAAAAAATCGTTGCAGTAAGGTTTTGGCTAATATTAATTGCTGAATTTACTTGCTGTACCAGATACTACTTATACTAAGCAGTGACTTAAAGAATTGCTTTTATTAATACATACAACATGACTTCAGTTGCCTGATGGTTCTGCAAAGTAAAATGTGAAGCCTTTCCTGGAAGATTCCCATTCCATCCTCCTTGTGATGCATGTCTCTTAGAAGATGCTAGATAAGATGACCCTGCTCTTCATGTAGAGAATATATATGAGTGTAGAGTATGGTTTGGTGTGTTCTAAAGATTACTCTGGTGTGAAATCTGAAGTCAGACCCCAAACATGCCCTTTGGGTCAGGATTCAATGCTTGCCTTTCAGCAGGGGCTGTATCTGTTGAAGGTAGCAGGCTTTGTGGATGTAGGAGATGATTTGCAAAGCTCTGCTGTAGGTGAGTTATTCTTCACCTGTTCTCCCATCTTTCCTGCATGTGTAATACCACGTTGGCACAGTAAATGCACCTAGTTAAAGCAAAAATGTAATTATGATTTTGTAGGTAAACTTAAGTAAATACAATTTAATGAGGAAATACTGTAAATAGAACTGAGAGGCAGTAGACAAACACAAAATGCTCCTGTGAAATACAGAAAACGAGTGTCTGTGATGTTGGTTGGTTAAGTGGGATGACCATTTAGTAAGTCAGCCCCTTGGTGGTCTCCTACAGAGAACATGAAGCAGCTGCTTTTCCCTCCAGCTGACACAGATTTTTTTTTTTTTTAAACTAAAGAGACACTTTATCATGAGAGCTTTGCTTCTGCATCCCAGTGACTTGGGAACACAGGAGACCTCTGTGTGTTGGTACCCGCTGCACCCCCATATGCACCTGGGATGTGTGGGTGCAGTCTCTGTGCTGCTAGTGGGGTCACAAAATGGGGCTGAGGTGCTGAGAGGGGGATTGGTAGATCAGCTGTGCAGGATCTGGCCTTTTTGGGAGCCTGCAGCAGAAATATGGCTGTGATCAGCAGCTACACCTCTCCAAAAATCCCCATGATAAGGGTGGAAGTGAAACTCCACGGTGGAGGTGCTGCAAGCCCCACGTTGCTGCCGATGAGTGCCCGCCTCCGCTTGCTGCCTGGGGTTGCTCTTTCCGTGTATCAGAATATTGGAGACATTAAAGCGATTTTACAGGCTAATCTATACTTTTGATTGGCTTTAATGATCTCTGCAGTCTGTTATTTATACATGGTGTTATTACCCAGCGAGCGTTGGAACGCGTTAGGTCATTAACGCCGTCGCTTTACAGCTTGTTGCTTTTGCTGCTGAGTGAACCTGTCGTGGGCGTTCCTGGCGATGTGCTTCGCCTCTAGATGAGTTCCCCTTTAGATTTCTCATTTTAGTACTATTCTTTGTTTGCCTTTATCAATAAACTGGCTCAGTAAGTGAGGAGGTGGGGACTGTCTGGTGTAGGAGTGGGATGGGATCTCCTTTGTCCCAGCCCTGGTGAAGCTGGACCTTTATTGACTTGTTCCTGGAGAGGATCGATTCCCTGGCGATAAGTAACAGGAGCAGACAAAAGGAATTGTGGGTTTTACTTCTAATTCCTAGATGCTGTAATGTAAACCCCCTCAGGTAATTGGTTGTGTACAAAGCTTTAGAGACTCTTAATAGGTGTTTTTTTATTTTTTCTGGACTTCTGTTGTAATTCTGAAGGTGGGAGAAAGGTGAACAAGTGTGTGACGCTGCTTTCCAGGGCTGGCCTTCACAAGGTGGATCATCACCCATTAAGTCTTGACGGAGACGGTGTCACAAATACTTCAGGAGAAGGATGCAGAACATGGAAAGGATACTGAGCTCTCCTTTGCATCTTCCCTGTGGTGGAACCACTCGGCTCCGTTCTCTGCCACCGTTACCATGTGTTTCCCTTTGCTACCTCATACCGCTGGATTTGGACTTGCCCTGTTAAAGAATGTAGAAAAAAAGTCTGAATTATGTTTTATCACTAGTTCTGAAGATTTTTCCTTATATTTTTGTAAGAAAGGTACCATTTAGAGGTTTCCTGCTTTGATTTGTGCTGCAGAAATTGTTCCCCGTGGCAAAGGGGAATAAACCAAACCCACCAGTGCCAGAAGGTTGTGGTTAATGTCTAATGCAAAAGATTGGGAAAAAGGCACTTCAGCTGCAAGGTTTCATCAGGGCAGGCAAGGCTGAGGAACTGAGAAGCACCAAAGGAGCTTTTTGTGCCAAAGGAAAGCATGTAAGTGCTTTAAATAGGCAGCATTTCTCCAAGCTGACCCAAATTGTGTGTGGTGATGTATTGACACAGTTTAATTTTGGACAAACCCCCCAAGTGACGTTCAGGATTTCAATGTCAGGACTTGATTTTGTGGGTTCAGGGGAGCTGGTGTCTTGGTGGGATTCAGACTGGCATCAGGGTCCACCCGTGTATAGGGCTGGTTTTAAATCGGGGGGTGCATGCCCCTTCCCCACTGAGCTGGTGACACCAAGCCTGCTGCCAGGGGGTACGAGGCAGCACCTTTCACCATTGGGACAGTTTTCAGACAATCCAGTTAATGTCTGATGAGTTCTTGACTCTGATTCTTCCTCCTGGCCCTTCCCGGATGTTCTGTGTTTGCTAAGGGCATTGCTCAGTCTGGGGAAGCTGTGGATGGTTGGATAAAGGCTATTCTGGGGACAGGCATCTGGCGAAGAGGGATGCTTTTTGTGTCCCGTTCTGTGGCCAGGGTCTGACAACCCCCTCTGCTCCATAGACAATGTTATATGACTGGAATATCACAGGGAATGCTCTGGAATTGTATTGAGCACCCAAAAAGCCTCATAAATGTCAATAATCACTCACATCTGGTTTCTAATTTTTCCTCATCTTATAAATTAGCACAAGATCAATTTTCCATCAAGGGCTGGAATCAGTCAGAAGCTGGGATTTTCTTCTTTGGGGGTAGTGGTGGTGGAATTCTGTGGTTTCAAAGCCTTTCACCTGGAGATAGAAAGAACAGCTAAAATTCTGTGAAGAAAGAAAACTACTAAAGAAAAGTGTGTGAATTATTCACAACCTCTTTTTTATTATTTCAATAAGACCAAATTATTGCTTTCCTCTAATCCTGAAGTTTTAATGTAATAAAATATTTTATTTCAATTACTTGAAAACATATTATAATACATTAAACATATATAAGTGGAACAAAGTAATATTTCAGGACGTTATAAAATTTGAAGTGGAATGAATTGAAATAAGGGGTAAAACATGAGGATTTTTTTATGTTTCAGAACAGAGTGATGATTGTCCATGTTTCTCTGGGACTGCTCCCTTTGTCTGGGGTGGATGTGTTACGGGAGAGGGTTTCAGTTGTACAGGGTGGGTCTTCTCCAGGAAAGCAGCTCCATCAAAGTGTGTGATGAGTCAGTCAAAGAGGATGTGTCCTGTGGTGGAAGGGTCCTGGGGGACTGCCTTGGTCCTCTCCAAGGTGGAAAGGTCTTGCACAGGTCTCTGTATCTCAGTCTTTAGGCAGCACCATAGGCGCAATGACCAGAAATCAGTGATGTGCAGCTGTATCCCTTGCTAGTAGCTGGTTTTTTTTCGGTCCCCATATGTTAAATGTTCTGAACCCACCCTGACTTGCCCTGGCCCCTTGGGATGTACCTGTCCTCCTCCTAGGCAGGGTCCCAAACTCATGTCCACTCCCTCAATGGCTGCCCCATAGTTAGCTACAAAATGTGTTATTCAGGGGGTGTGTGTGGAGCAGCACCAGAACAAATGGAAAAGCTTTAACACCTCGGTCTGATTTTCAATCTCTGCTGAGAGGAACAGAAACTTTGATGGGAACACAAAATAATAGGAACCTGCCTGGTGGCATGTTCCAGTGCCCCTGAGCACTGGGTGTTAGCATCACTTTCTCTTCAGAGCAGGCAAAAATGGAGTGGTTTGAATTTGAGGCAGGGACTGCCTGTCTCTTGGGCTGTGGCATGCTGAGGTTTCAGATATTGCTCTGAATCTTAGTATTTTCCAGTCCAGAGAAGAGCTCGGTATGGGGGGTGAAAGTGGGGGGAAGGAGCTGCTCTTGCTGCCTTGAAAATTTGTCCTTTCTGATAACACTTCCATCAGAATAAATAAGCTTCAAAGAAACCGAAGAAGCTTTCTCCCTCCTCTGTGTCTCCTTGCAGATAATGACGGTAGTTGTGCTCAGCTGGGATGCTTTTGACAGCTCTCCTTGCCTTTGAATGGCTGGCAAACCCAGGCGGTGGCAGCCGCTCCCTGAGAGCACTGGGTTTCCTTGGCCTTCGAGCCCTTGGTGAGTGGCTCATCCCTTTCCTCAGGGCTTTGAGGATGGAAGGCATGAAAAATATACAGACTTTTCCTTTGAGGGAAGAGACTTCTGGACTGATAGCATGTATGTATGTATATATCCCCCCCCATGTACCAAACGTTGTCTGTGGCAGTGGGAGGTATGATGCAGACCCCAAACTTCCAAATACAGTGAGTTTTCCTAGTGGGGTGTAACTGGTGCAACATGCTTGTACCAGCTGGATGTGTGGAACACATGTGTGTTGTCTTTGCTGCTGGAGTGGGATAGGAAATCTTGTTCTGGTATTCTGAAACAAAATGGTGACAGCATCCAGGGATTTCATGACATCCTCTTAGAGAGGTGGTGTACCTTTGTTATGCCAAGCTGGAAGCAGATCTAACAGCTGTCTGGCTTGGTGGGCTGGTGCCTGCAATGGAGGAGGATGCTGGGGTCTGTGCTGATGCTGTGTGCTGAGTCCATTAAGGGACTGGTCGTTCCTCTGGGATGTGTGTTTGGGCTCTTCCTTGAGTGAACCCCTTCCCAGCGGCTCCACAGGTATTGTGGCAGAAAAATACCTATTCACAAAAAATCCTGAAACAGTGTATTAAGGAAACTCTACTTGTAACTGGAGCCACCTCTCTGGCAGCCATGCACGGGCTGCAGCAGCCACTGGGGTCCCTGGGGGGATGACCCCCTTCACACCAGCAGTGCCAGGCTGAGCGCTGATGCTCACTGGTACAGCAGAGACTTGGTGGGAAGCAGATACAGCTTCTCTGCTTGGGGATGAAATGAGGAGGGGAGATGTCTGGCAGATGACCAGCTTCTAAAGCCTCAGAAAAGCCAGATGATTTAAAGAACGCCGTGGCGGGCACTTGGCTCAGCCAGTCCTGGGTTTGTTGTTCTGTCAGTAAACCTCTTGCCTGTGCTCCCTAATTCTTGTTAGGATGGACAAATCCAGAGCAGCAGAGCTATCGTGAGCATAGTGCTGCTGAGCATCTCTATGGCACAGCCATGGGGGTGATGGTGTCCTTACCCTGCATGCTCTGGCATGTGGATGCAGGGCTGAGGATGGATGCTGCTGGGCAATAGCATGTGTCCCTGCAGAAAGTTATTTACACCTGCTTCTGTTAAAGCCTGCTGTGCACAGCTAATGAAATATTAATGGTCTGCACATGGAGTTCTGTGTCTGTCTTTGGTCAGAGGGGCTGTGTGTCCTCACCCTTACTGTGCCAGTGTTAGCCAAGAACATCCTGGGCTGCCATTGTTGCTGTGGTCTAAAGCTGCTTTGAGAAGGGGCTGTCAGACTGTGTGCTGGCTGCGTGATGGGTCTTGCTGGCCCCGCAGGGATAAAAGATCACAGAATCATAGGGGTTGGAAGGGACCTCCAGAGATCATTGGGTCCAACCCCCTGCCAAAGCAGGGTCCCTAGGACTGGTCACCCAGGGCGGTGTCCAGATGGGTCTGGAATCTCTCCAGAGAAGGAGACTCCACACCCCACGGGCAGCCTGTCCCAGGGCTCCCTTACTCTCACTGGGAAGATGTTTTTCCTCAGATTGGTGTGGAACTCCCTGTGCGCCAACTTGAGGCCATTGCCCCTTGTCCTGTCCCCACAGACCATAGAAAAGGGGCTGGCCATTTCCCCCTGAGTCCCACACTTGAGATATTGATAAACATTAGTAAGATCCCCTCTCAGGCTTCTTTTCTCCAGGCTGAACAGTCCTGGGCTGTCTGCTCACCCTGACTGTGCTCCCGAGTCCCTGTGGAGCATGGCTGGAGCAGGGCGATGCTGTGTCTGGCTGTGCAGTGCCATGTACCTCTGTGCCTCGCTTCTCCCCTGAGCAGAATGGGAGGGATAAACCATCTGTAAAACAAGGGACATTTGTAAAGTTTGCATTTATTAAAGTTCGCGAAGCACTTTGTTCTGCCTCAGATGGGTGCTGGATATTTTTACTTCTGTGTCTCTTGGCAGAGTGGCTGGGATTCTCCCAGCTCCTGGGGAATCTGCAAGGACTCTCAGCTGCTTTGCTGTCCCAAATGAGGTTTTTCTGCATCCTTAATGCATTGAACTTACTGTAATATAGGAAAACATCATGACACCCACGAGTTTTCATTTCAGGTTTCATATGAATAACATTACGGCTGAGCTCAACTTTGGGTAAGCAAAACAAAACCCCTGCTCTTGGCTCTGTCATCTTTTATTATTGTTTCTGTAATGAAGAGAAATACATTGCTGCAAATGCGCTCTGAACGTGATCAGCAGCAGGAAATATATTACCCAGGATCTCGAACTTTGCTCTAGGTGAATTTTTCTGGTCTGAACAGGGATGTCATTTAGGCTTTGGTTCCTAAACAGGACCCAAAAAGGAGGGAAGAGAAGCCTGTGGTCTGGCTGAATGTGGATCCAGGATCAGACCCTTGCAGCTGGCTGGGGTTGTGTTTATAACTGCAGCAAGCAAAGGATGGGCATCACTGTCATTTGTGATCACTACAGATGCTTTGGGTGTAGGGGGTGAGGCTGGGTCAGAGATCTCTAGCAAGTTTCTATCTGTACCATTCATAATAACAAATTTCCAGTAGCTGGTTGTTTCTGGAAAAGCCACCCTCATCTTTGCTATCAACATTGATCACACAGAGTTCAGGAAACCTTTGTATTTTCTATTTTAGATATAGGGAAATAACATTAAAGCTTGAACAGGATCGTGCTGCCTGTGGGGGAAAATACATTAAAACAAGCTACAGCAGGTTTCAAAAAAGAAAACAAGAAAGAAAAGCCCAAACAGGAGTGCACCAGTGTCTTACCAAGACAACTTGAAAGTAGGTAGCAGGAGGAGAAGCCCTGCTTAGCATACAGCTAATGACTTGGCCAAATTGCTTGGAATTGCCACATGTGTGACTGAGAGCAGAATAAAGCCCAGATGTAATCTGTGCAATTCAGGCCAGCAAGGTTACAGGGTATTTTCCTCAGAATGAACCTTTCATCTCTGTCAAGGGGTTGTTTTTTTGGTGTGGGTTTGTTGGTGTTTTTTTTTTTTTTTTTTTTTTTTTTGGGCGGGGGGGGAGTGTTGTTTTGTTTTTTAGCTCCACAGCAGCTTTGATGTTGGATTGAGAGCTCGAGAGCTCGAGCAGCATTGAGCAGAGCCTGTCTGTGCTGGGGCAGCAGCCTGGGTGGTTCAGATCCCCCTCCCAGCCAGGCTGGTGAAGAGAAGTTGCCTTTTATTTATTTATTTGTTGGGTTTTTTTTTTTTCAGATTCTGTGTTTTCTATGGAAATGAGCTGAAATCTGCTGAGATAATTTTGTGCTTGGCTATTGATTAAGCCCATCCTTTTCCTCAGCAGGTGCTTGTTGTCCAAATGCTGCTTTTCTTTTCTCCTTGCTGAATATAATGGTGGGAATGTAATTCGTGCCCTTATCAGAAAAGAAAGGGCACTGCTTTATCTACCCATGGGTTTGAGACATGGAGCTCTTGTCCAGCTGTGCCTTTCTTCTGGTGGGTGCTGGGGGTGGGTGGACACGGAGCCTCTGTAGCAGCTGAGCAGAGGTTTGGGTTGGTTTGTTGCTAATTAGCATGTTTTCAAGCTGATAGAAATGGGAATGAATATTGAAAGAGGTCCTGTGATGCTGACCTATGTGTGCATGTGGCTTGTATAGATCTCTGGGTTCTCCCAGATTGAAGGGAGTCCTGGGAGAAATTATGAATTAATGCCCAAGTAGGGGAGCACTGAAATATTTACTGTATCATGTATAATATATCTCTCACTATCATAGTATACATCTCATTTTGACATTTCCAAAACAAAGTGCTTCTCTCTGGCTCCAGAAGTATGATTTGAGAGTAAAGTCAGTCTGTAGATATTTCTTTTAAATCAGAGGAAACAAGAGACATTCTGACCGCAAACAGCATTTTGTTTGCTCTTTGAGAGAAGAAAGATCTGGTAGGTTATCACAAGGATGATTTTTAAATTTATTTATTTTCCCAAGAAAGTCTGGGTTTTCTTGCTTTTGCCACAGCCTGGTGTGGTCCCCATTTCCTGAGCATCCAGGGAGAGGTGCTACAGCCAGAGAGAGGGAAGGAAAGGGCTCACCCTTTTCTGGGATGCAGCAGCAGAGCCCAAAGGTCCCCAGGCCGCTTGAAAATTCCATCAAATTAATTTTCTCCCTGTTGTTAAAATGACAACCTCTGGCAACAGGGTAGGCTTGAAAGGCAATAAACAAGGAAATTGCATATTCTATTGCCAACATATTAATTTCATTGTTTGAAACGTGAACTCAGCTTCTGCCGTTGCCCTGGGTGGTGTCTGTGTGTGTGCAGGTACCAGGTAGTTGAAGGGAACTGAGCCAGGAGGGCCAGCCAGGTCCTGGGGGGAGCCAGCATGGCGTGGCAAGCGGGTCCAGGGAGGGGATTGTCCCACTCTGTACTGTGCTGGGGTGACCTCACCTCAAGTCCTGGGGGCAGGTTTGGGTACCACAGGACAAGAGGGACAGGAAACTCTTGGAGAGTGTCCAGAGGAGGGCAGGGAAGATGGGGAAGGGTCTGGAGGGGAAGGTTTACAAGGAGAGGCTGAAGTCCCTGGGTTTGTCCAGCCTGGAGAAGAGGAGGATTAGGGGAGACCTCATTGTGGTCTGTGGCTTCCTGATGAGGGGAGTGAAGAGGCAACGCTGATCTCTCTCCTCTCGTTGTGGCCCAGGGATGGAACCTGAGGTGAAGCTGCATCAGGGAAGGTTTAGGCTGGGTGTTAGGAAGAGGTTCTGTGCTGAGATGGGGGTTGGGCGTTGGTACAGACTCCCCAAGGAAGGGGTCACAGCCCTGAGCTGGGCTGAGGTCAGGAAGCATCTGGATGATGCCCTTGGTGCCATCTTTGGGCTGGGCCAGTGTGGAGCCGGGAGTTGGACTTGATGGGCCTTATGGGTCCCTGTCAGCTCAGGAGATTGTGTGATTTTTCTCATAGGCATTTTGGCTGGAGCCCATCCTTGGCCTCTTGTCAGCCCAGGAGATGTGCAACTTGGTTCACATCCTGTGTCGGAGAGGGCAGGAGGTGCCTGCAGCCGGACTACTGCTACCCACCGTACAAAGCACCCAAGTTTGTGACCCTACCTGCTGACTACTCTGTGACTTCCAGCTTAGATTTGTATTGTCAGCTGTTGGCTGAAAACATCCTTTCCAGAGAGAGAACTGCACCCTGGTACAGGGTTGGTTTTGGGATGTTATCCCACCACATTATCATTCATGAAAGAGCCTGCAGATGGTTTTCAGCCTGAAATTGAAAAGTGCCTGAATTAGAGTAGAGGTTAAAAAGTATTTCTTGTAATACATGTTTAGTTTCACTGGAGAGCTGATTTCCTTCAGGTTTAATCAAGGTCATTATGACTACGCTGGGGCCGAATGCATTAATAATTCCTGTGTCTGGGAGCAGAAATTGCTGCAAAGTTCTTCATTCCCACAGATGTCGCGTGTGCTGCAGGTCTGGGCTGACACAGTGCAGACGTGGGCTAACTTGTTGTGTAATGGATAAGGGACTCCTTGTGAGACCCTGGAAAACTGGCTCTGGGCTGTGGCTGTGTTGAGGACAAGGTGATTATACTTTGGTGCAAATGAATTTATTAAGTGAACTTACTCATTTTTTCCCCTCCTCTTTCCCCCGCTCCCTTATTTCCTCCCCTTCCTCCCCTTCCTCCTGCTCCTCCTCTATTTTTTCCCATTCTTGATTCTCTTGTCTCTTTTTCACCATGTTTGGTGGCTGTGGTTCACTGCTGCACAGGTGTTTCTGTGCTGGGGAAGGAATGCTACTCAGATCCTGATTGAATGGGAGCTTTAGCAATATCCGTAAACTAGGTTCTTGGCTGTCTGAGACCATGTCTCCGCTGAAGTTAATGGAGGATGGAGAGATGCTGCTCATTAAGGAGCAACAAAGAGACTGTCATTTCACCAGCAGCTGGATCAGCCTCACCTGTTTGACTCAAACTTCTTCTTTCTTGTGTTCTTTGGGAAAGACTTTTGCATTGAGTAGACATTGGGGATGCAGGGATGCTGCAAGGGGGAGGGTGGATAACATGCTTCCCCCTTTGATGTTCGAGGAGTCAGATGACAATTTCAAGTGCTCCCGAATCCAATGTTCTTCCAAGACCCATTTAGAACTGATGATTAACTTTTTAGTCTTGAACTGATATTAAGAAGTCTTTAAAAAGATGTTAGAGTAAAACAACAGACTTTCTAATCAATCTCCAAAAAATGATAATATATTGGAAACTTATTATTAATAATGGACTATTATTTTTTACGTATCAAGTCATGCTAGCTAATCTATCTAGATTAGTTACTTTTAAAAGGAATCGGGTGATAAATTACTCCATTAAAACACAATGAAGAGACTTAAGCTCTTCAATGGGAGAAGTTACACGGGGGGATTTTTTTCAGTGCCTTAATGTATTTTGCTGAGTATGTCATATGCTGGTGGCTTCCTGGGCTCTGAGTGTTATGGAGGACGTGGGGATGGGTCTTTAATCACTGTGTCATGGCAGAGAGGTGAGGAACATGAGGGCCACCCCTGCTTGGTGTGGTGTGTGTATGTTTGTTATTGCTTTTCAATCAGCAATGATGCCATATAAGTTTAAAAAGTGCTGGTTTGGCTTTGCCTCCCAGCAGGTCTCTGCTGCATTCAGTGTGTCTGTACACACTGTGAGTTCAGAGATGTGGAATAATTGAGGTTGGGGAAAGACCTTCAAGATCATCTAGATCAACTATCCCCCTACCACTTATGTTCTGGAAACTTCTCTGCTTAACCCTATGTAGGAGCTGATAAAAGGAAAAGGAAGTATCAGCCCTTTCCTTAAGGACTTCTGAGGCTGTAGAGAAAATATGTAGGAGAATTTGCGCCAAGGACTGTGGTGGGATGTTTGAGTCCTGCTTTTTCCTCATGAGTTTTCCTGATTTCTGCCTCATTTTCTGTCACTTTGGGGTGAGGTTTGAAAAACTGGCTTGAAACAGGCTGCTCTTGTGTGGTTTGTTTCTGTGGGCACCTTTCCCTGACAGGATTTAGAATCCCGTTTCCTTAGTGAACTTATTTTTACCCTGGCAGTGTGCCACAGGAGCCTGTCTTCTCCTGGTCTCTTGGGTTTGTGCCAGGCTTGGAGGGATGAACGTAGGGAGCCAATGGTGTATGTGTTTGCATTGGTAATAGGTGGGGAAAAAGGTTGCAAAATAGCACTTTATCTTTCTCTGGGCTGAGAGAGAGTGGGTTTTGTGGGTTTGGGGAAGAATCCCATTCAGCTTTTGGGGTAGGTTCAAACCAAGGTGGAAGGCATGGGCTGGGCACATTGGTGGAGATAAGGGTTGTGTTTGAACACTCTGGGTCCCAACGTTGGCACTGTTACACGCAGGCTTATGTTCATCCACCCCCTCCATTGCTACATCTCCTTGCTGTGATGATAGCACCTAGAAGGTTGGATTGGTGCTACGTGGCACTGTGCATGTCGTGGTGCATCAGGATGTGCTGGGAAGAGCTGCCAGGTATGGAGAAAGGGGAGAGGGTTCAGAGGAGCCACAAAGATGATTAGAGGGCTGGAGCAGCTCCCCTATGAAGAGAGGCTGAAGGAGCTGGGCTTTTTCAGCCTGGAGAAGAGAAGGCTGTGGGAGGACCTCATTGCAGCCTTCCAGTCCCTGAAGGAAGCAGAGAAACAGTAGGGGAATCAATTTTTTTAAAGGGCAGAGACTGGCAAGGACAAGGGGTGTGGGTTGGAGCTGAAGGGAGGGAAGGGTGAGATGAGATATCAGGGGAAGTTCTTTACAGAGAGAGGTGAGGGGCTGGAACAGGCTGCCCAGAGAGGTGGTGGATGCACCATCCCTGGGGGTGTTCAAGGCCAGGTTGGATGGGGCCCTGGGCAACCTTGTGTAGCTCCAGGCCTGGAGGTTGGTGTCCCTGCCTGTGGCAGGGGGTTGGAGCTCTGTGATCTTTGGGGTCCCTTCCAACCCAGACCAGACTGTGATTCTATGATTTGTAAACTTGGATGAGTGGGGAGAGAATAAGGAAATCAAATCAGCAAGCAGAATAGGATTCAGCTGTTTGAATGCTTTAGCTGTGCAGTGTGCATATATAAGGGGAAAAATCAATTTACTGAAATCCTAAATAAATAACTGATAACAGAATGCATTCATCTCAGATCGAAAACAAAAATGGAAATGGTAAATAAATGATTGTTTGAATGGGTAAAAGTGTTAAAAGCAGCAGCAGCAGAGTTGGAGGGCTAAAGGAACGACATTTTCATATGAAACAAAATATAAAAGCAGCATAAATTGAGGATAAAGGCCTACTGGTAAGAGACCTTTGTTTACTGATGCTTTAAACAGTCTTTATTTTCCCCCCTCATTTTGATTTAAAATAATCTAAATTGGTGGGGAGGGGTTTTTCTGGGGAGAAGCACGGTGCACAGCCTAATCTTCCATCCCACAGACTTACTGTCGTTATCGTAAAAAGGCTTGAGGTTTTCTTGGTTTGGAACTCATTTTTATGAAAGTCTTGACAAATGAGCCCAAGTGCATTAATAATGGAACTGGAGAGATTTTCGTGTGTAGAGGGAAACAGGCAATCTATTTGAATGTTGTGTTGTTATTGTCTTTGACAGCCTTTGTCATGCCCCACTGGCAACAACAAACCCTTTGTCTGGGGTTTGGTTTGGCCTGGCTGGGGTTTCCCAGTGCATTGCATCATCCTGGTTCCAGTTTGCCATCTTTTAAACTTCAGTATTGATGGCTGGAAACTGTCCTGCTGATTTTTGCAGGGAGTAAGCTGGGAATAAGTGACAGCACAGCTGGTGTTTGTGACCCTCTGCATGGAGACATCCCATCTGATTCCGAAATACAGTGTCTCGGATTGATTTGGCTGTGTTAGTCATAACTGGCAGCAGTAAATCCATTGATTTGGGGTGTGTCGATGGATTTACCTACTGCCACTGGTGAATAACTCGGTGTGATGCCTCAGTGGGGAATGTGATTGCCTGGAGTAAAGCTGCATCCTGAGTGCCAAGGATGCTGCGGCAGCTGGCAGTTCGGTACCATGATCCTCCCCAGTGCCCTTAATAAGATGCTTTAACTCAGCCCTGAATGGGTCAGGCAGCTGGACCAGATGATTGTGGTCTCTTCTATAGTGTTCTAGGTGGGTATGGGTGGTACTTGGCTGTTGTCCCCAGAAAGCTGCAGTTGGTAGGTGGAACTCTGCCACGGGGGGAGAGGAGGTGTGTTTTGTTACTGTTCTTGCTCATTGCAGCACCTGAGTGAGAGCACGTTTGGAGGTCTGGCAGGAAATAAACTTCCCAATTAAATATATTGCATATCATAGAATCATAGACTGGTCTAGATTGGAAGAGGCCCCAAGGATCACAGAGCTCTAACCCCCTACTACAGACAGGGCCACCAACCTCCAGGCCTGGAGCTACACAAGGTTGCCCAGGACCCCATCCAACCTGGCCTTGAACACCTCCAGGGATGGGGCATCCACCCCCTCTCTGGGCAGTCTGTTCAAGCAGTGTGTCTTGTTTAAGTTAGTTATGTTTTCACTGCAACCTTGCTTTGGGCAAATGATGCTCTGGGCTTTAATCCAAACTACCTAAAATAGCAAGTTAGGGCTGGTCTGAGATGGAGAGTAACGGGTTGTGCAGTTCATGGTGGCAAACTTGCTCTTCCTGAAACAAGAGACTATAAAATCTATTCACAGGTACAGATAACACATTTAGGAGTTATTGCACTATGACCTAGGTGGCTTTTGACCCATGTTTCCTGGTGCTGGTTGAAGGGCACAATACTGATGGTCACCTAGAAACCTAAACCAGTTATTTTGTGTTTTGCCCTTCAAACAGAGGGTGATGCTGGGCATTCCAAGCTGTCAGAGGTACTGCTTATCATTGGGGCAAAAAATGTTGCCACAGTCTCCAGTTAAATAGGGCATAGCACAAGAACTGTAAACTGGTTAACCCTACCCCATCTTAATGAAGGGGTTTGGCCTCGTTAGGGCAACACTGAGTGGAGCCTGTACCCAGACAACAATGCTGGGAAGGAGAAGCTGTCCTGGAGAGTCATCCAGAGGGAGCAATGGAAAATGTAGTCTAAAGAAAATGTGGGTTTTTTTTAGGCCAGGTGAGTTCATTTCAACTCTGTGTGATACTCACCTTCTCCAACCCCTGCACTCAGCCTGTGTTTCTACCTGCTTTGCCTGATAAAGCAGAATCTCCCTTCCTCACTTGGCTTTTAACAATAACTGTGTGCTGCAGTGGATTTCACCCTCTAGAACAATAAATATCTTGCAGGACAGGTGGAATTTTAAGACCTTATTTTGCTGCTGCTGCATGTTTGAAACTTCTATTGAAATGAATGGCGATTGCACTCTTGTAACCATGTTAAGGAGAGAACCCTGTGACCTTATAAATGCAGGCAATATTGTGAAGCAGCTAGCTGCCTTCAGGTGGTGAAGAGCAAACAAAACTGCACTTTATATTAGACATCACTCATTTGTCCTCTCTCCTCTTCTCTTGTGCTTGGGGTCCTGATCCTATTAGCCACTTTGTCCTTTTGTAATTTACAAAAGTAATGCTTTGGCGCTGGGATGCAGGAGGTGATTTCCTGCGCTGCCTCCATCAGCATCACTCTTACCAGAGCCAGTGTCTGCAAATAGTCGAGCTGGGGTGGCAGTTCCAGTGCATGCTGGAGTCTGTTTTATTTGCTGGCTCGGAGATAAATCTGTTTTCAGTGGTGCCTCTCTCTTTCTTCAGCACTGTGGAGGCAAAAAATGGATGATGTTTGAGGAAAGTGGAAATGCTGGGGGTGGGCAGAGAGCAGGAGACTGGATAAATGGACAGATGATTTCTCTGATTCTTCCCAGATCATCTCTTCTTACCTCCTGTCATAGCTAATTGAGTTGTTTTTCCCTCCTAATTCCCATCTGTGTAATTTTTGGTGTGGCCATGTAACTTCATTCCCTCTAATCTCCTGTGTGTGTGAGATGAAAGGCGCTGGGGCAGAAGGGTGAGCATCACAGGGTTTCCTGAAGGTATCCCCTCAGAAGCCATTCATTCTGATGTATGATTTCCAGAAATTCAGCTGTTTCTTGCCATTCACTAAAGGATCTGTTTTGATTATCACTTTTTCTGAAACTCAGTTAAGTACATGCTTAACAAAAGACTGTGACTTGTACTCTTCAGTCACTTACCTGCTCTTGAAAACATTTCCATGGTATTTTCCAAATGCAGTTTAGTAGCACATTCAAATGTCTGTAAGACTTAAAACTTGGTGTTCTGCATTACTGTCAGCAGTGGAGAATTTTGCATCCCTGTAAATGGATTTGGAGACTGTCTCTTTTCCTAGGCAGATCAAGAAGCCTGAATTTCCTTCCATTAACTTCTTTAAAATGCATTTCAGTATTAGTTGGGGTTTTTTTTCACCCCCCCAAAATGAATTTTAATCCAAATGTTAGAGTGCAGTACGTAACCTTCTGAGAAACAAAACCATTTTTAGTTAGTTTAAAAAAATTTGAGCATCATTAGTGCTTGAGCTCTGCCTTTTTGTATTTCTTGGTGGGTTTGATTTGTTTTGATGGTGTTGATGGGGAGGAAAGCAGCTCTCCCTCCTCAGTTCCCACCCCAACCCATGGGGAAACTGAAAGATGTATGGGATGAGCTGACCTTCCCCAGCTGGATTCCTTTCCTACAGAGGTTTCCCAGCTCTGTCTTCATCACAGGTAATATTTCTGGAAAACAAAGCAGCCAACATGGTTATAGCTCAGGTTCAAAATGCTTGAAGAAAGAGAACCCAAATAGAAATTGTGATTTGTTTCCCATCCACATGCCCCTTCCATCATCGTGCGTCCAAGCTGGTGTAGCTGGAGCAGCTCTTCTCCTCCCTGCTACCAAGGAGGGATGCTGGATCTTACTGGAGTGCTAATTAATGAAAATGTCTTGGTGTCCTTTATCTGAATCTTCAAAGGGTGAAACTATTATTATAAAGAAATATTGTATCCCCTGAAATATCACAATGGAGAGCGTGGGGCTGTGGATGAGGAGGATTGCCTGAATTAACTCGACTGGGTGATGAATGGGGAGGGTAATAACTCCTCAGAAGAGCCATAGGAGGCAGGCAGCAGCTTGATTAGCAGTGATATATCACAGGTAAGGATCTAGGGAAACACGAATCTGGAAAAGAAATGACACAATTTGGCTTCTCCATGAGGCTGTTCGCTGGGGAAGAAGCTGGTGGTGGGAGCAGGAGCTTCATGGGGAGTGAGCCAAGCTTTGCTGGGTGCCAGGGTGAGCAGCACCTAGGCAAGGGAGCAATGTGCACCCCAATAAGAATTATAGAATTATAGGAGTTGGAAGGGAGCTCCAGAGCTCATCGGGTCCAACCCCCCTACCAAAGCAGCTCCCCAGCTCATATTGCACAGGTCAGTGTCCAGACAGGTCTGGAATCTCTCCAGAGGAGGAGACTCCACACCCCCTGGGCAGTCTGTCCCAGGGCTCCCTCACCTTCACTGGGTAAAAGTTCATCCGCATGTTGGAACTTCCTGTGCTCCAACTTGCAGCCATTGCCCCTTGTCCTGTCTCCACAGACACTGAAAAGGGGCTGGCTGATTACCCCTGCATTCCATGCTTAAGCTATTTATAAACATTAACAAGGTCCCCCCTTAGTCGTCTTCTCTCCAGGCTGAACAGCCCCGGCTCACTCAGCCTTTCCTCACAGGGGAGATGCTCCAGGCCCTTAATCATCTCTGTAGCCTCTTCTGGACTCTCTCCAGTAGATCCCTGTCCGTTTTACAGCAGGGAGCCCAGAACTGGACACAACATTCCAGGTGGGGCCTGACCAGGGCAGAGTAGAGAGGGAGGATCCCCTCCTTTGACCTTCTGGCCGCACTCCTCCTGATGCCCCAGGAAGAATTGGAGAGAGAAAGAGCTTCCCAATCTCTGCAGATCACATTCAAATCTCTGTCCCAGGGTATAACTGAACGATGAATTACGAGGCAGTGCTAACCCCTCTGAGAGCG